>NW_027507790.1:7745638-8345638 GCF_037356315.1 Lithobates pipiens
AGAGAGGAGAGAGAGGAGAGAGAGGAGAGAGAGGAGAGAGAGGAGAGAGAGGAGAGAGGAGGAGAGAGAGGGAGAGATTTCCATGCATTTAAAATGGAAAGTTGTGCTTTTTTTTTAAACTTACCAAAAATGCAGCTAGTAAGATTTTTAACACCACACTGGAAACACAAAGGACCAGTGTGAAGACGTACATAGAATTTAAAGGGATGCATTTTCTTGAGCTCTTCTTGCACTAAAAAGGTGCCGATAATGGCCGACATTAATTTGCAATTTAAATTAATGATATTAAGAGATAGATTTTTTGTTTTTTAAACGGTCGTCATTTTAGTCTCCTAGCCATCGGATTAAAGCAACGCCACCAAGTCTACCGGCTCTGCATTCTATGGCTCTTAAACCTAGAGGGCCTGGATTTCTGCTTTTTTTTACTAGATGCCATGTTCACCCAAAAACGAACTGTGGGAACCTATGCATCCATTTGGTTTCATTGACTGATACCTAAACTTAAAGTATCCAAGTTGCCTGACCCCTACATCTTCCTACCACCTTAAAGTCGCCATGCATACATGAATCCGACGGCTCAGGACCCTTCATCCACAACAAATAACCACCTCTCTTACTATTAGAGATAGTCACTTAGGTACATCAAATACTGCTTCTACTCCTAAAAAGGTAATCTACATACAATACCTTGCTTTGTCACGTTAGGCCATATCATTGTATAAGGGTAAAGATTAAACAAACAATCAGGGTCACCCCTAATTATAATTAAAGTGCAAAATTGTATTATACAAATACTGTGATATAACTACATAGAGATAGATATAGATCTCTATCGATAAGAGCTGCACAATTAATCAACAATCGTTATCGCGATCTTGAACCTGGCTAGTGTTTCACAATTCTTTCTATGCAAAGAATTCTCTCTGCTCTTCTGAAGCCACAGCCCTCAAAAGAAAGAAACTGGGCGGTCTGCCAAGAATCCAAACATTCTTTATCAGTTGAACTTAAGTATAAACATTGTAACAGTTTGTCAGTGGAATAGACTATATATTTTTAGTAGACGCGCTAGAGAATAAAATGGTAGTTATTGCAATATTTTATGTCACACTGTATTTGCGCAGCGGTCTTTGAAATGCAATTTTTTTTTTTTTTTTTTTTTTTTAAAGAAGAATGGTGATCTTTAGTCTAAGCAAAAAATTGTGATTCTCATTTTGGCCAGAATCATGTAGCTCTTATAAATTTTTTATTTATTTATTTTTGAAATAGGACTATAATCGATGAAGTATATTGTTTGATTTTATCAACACAGATTTGAAAAAAAAAAAAAAAAGTATATACATTTTTTTTATGCTTTTTTTTTTTTTTTGCAAATCTGTGTTGATAAAATCAAACAATATACTTCATCGATTATAGTCCCATTTCAAAAATAAATAAATAAAATAACCCAGAAGAAGGAGGAGTAAAACAGCATGCATACAGATTAATATCGTCTGCTCGCTCCACACCATGGTTGCATGATGCAATGGGCTTGTCTTCTCCCCTCTACAAATGTATTGACCTCTGATTGGTCTTCCTCACAGCAAGTCTGATCCACTTACTGCTTGTTTGGTCTTGACAATTGCAAGACAAGAGTTAACTGTTACAAAGGAAATATGTATTACATTGTGTTGTAACTGGTTCTGCAGATTACTTTGCCTTGTAATGTTGTGTATACACCTCTTGCAATTTAAATAAATAAAAAACTAAATACAATTTAATAAAAGTTTTCTAAAAATGAAAATAAATGATAGACGGAGAAGAGAACTAAAGCAGACACAACGTCTAATGATGGTGCAATATAATACATTTATAGTTTAACCACTTCAGCCCCGCAAGGATTTGCCCCCTTAATGACCAGGTCATTTTTGTGATACGGCACTGCCTCACTTTAACTGACAAGCATATATTGACTGGTTTACGCAAAAATAATAGCATCTACAAAATAAGGGATATATTTATGGCATTTTTATCTAAATGTTTTTACTAGTAATGGCAGTGATCAGCGATTTTTAGAGAGACTGCAATTGTAGCCATTTTTTTTTTTTTTTTTTTTTTTTTTTTTTTTTAGGACCACTGACATTTATACAGATATCAGAGGTAAAAATAGCCACTGACCACTGTATAAAGGGCACTGACAGGGAAGGGGTTAAGCGTTCCCTAGGGAGGTGTGGACAGACAGGGAGTACAGAGAGATCGCTGTTCCTGATCACTAGGAACAGATGATCTTTCTACTTCCCTGACAGAACAGGGATCTGTTTACATTGACAGATCCACATTCTGGCTCTCTGGAGCGATTGAGGGTGGCCGGGAGACATTGCGAAACTGAGCCAAACTGGGTATAACTGACGGCTGGCCGGCAAGCAGTTAAAGTGAAACTAAAGTATTTTTTTGCCTCAAAACAACAATAGATCATGCTTACCTGCCCTGTGTGATTTGCACAGAGCAGCCTAGATCCCTTTTCTCAGGTCCCTCGCAGGTGCTCCGCTGCTGTCTCAGCCAATGAGGAGGAGAGTCTCAGGCAGCCTAGTCTCTCTGGTTAGTATTTAGGTGGCTGCTGCACAAAAGAGGCTTTTTATCTTAAAGTGATTGTAAAGTCTTGTTTTTTTGTTTTTGTTTTTCAAATAAAAAAACATGTTGTTATATTTACCCTCTCTGTGTAATGGTTTTGCACAGAGCAACCCAGATCCCTCTTCTGTGCTCCTGGGCCCTCCCTCCTGTTGAGTGCCCCCACAGCACGCAGCTGGCTATGGGGGGCACCCAAGCCGAGTCACAGCTCCCTGTGCCCATTCAGAAATGGAACTGGTCCCATCCCCTCTCTCTCCCAATTGGCTGGCTAACTTTAACAGCAGCAGGAGACAAAAGGTGCTGCTGTGTCTCAGCCAATCGGGAGGCAGAGACACTCGTGAACATTGCTGGAGAGAGATGGGACTCAGATAAATATTAGGGGGGCTGCTACACACAGAAGGCTTTTAATCGTAATGCATAGAATTTATTAAAGATAAACAACCTGACTTTACAACTCCTTTATTACATAGAATGCATTAAAGGAGTTGTAAAGGCAGACTTTTTTTTTTAATCTTAATGAAAGAAGAAGAAGCAGACCACACTATGTGTAGCACGCCCCCCAGCACCCTCTAATTACTTAACTGAGCCCCATTTCTCCAGTGATGTCCACAAGTTTTTTTTTTTTGTTTTTTTTTAGCTGTCCCAGACACTTCTCCTGATTGGAGGAGACACACACAGCAGCAGCACAATTTGCACCCACGGCTGTCAAAGTCAATGAGACCCCTTTCACACAGAAGGCGTTTTTGCAGGTGCTAAAGCATTAAAAACAGCGCCTGCATCCGTCCTCAAACAGCTGCTCCATTGTGAAAGACTGAAGTGGTGCGCTGGCAGCGCATCAGAAAAACTCCTGTCAGCAGCTTCTTTGGAGCGGTGAAGGAACAGTGCGTTTACCGCTGCTCCCCATTGAAATCAATGGGGCAGTACGGCTATACCGCCGGCAAAACGCTGCTATTGCCACGCATTGCGGGCAGTTTTAAATCTCTCGGGCGCTAGCGGGGGTTAAAATCCCCCCGCTAGCAGCCAAAATGCGCCGCAAATCTGACGGTAAAACGCCACTAAAAATAGCGACACTATGGGCGGCACAGTGTGAAAGGGGTCTCAGGGCTCCCTGTCTGAATAGATAAACGTAGCTCTGTCACAGCTCAGGTGCCCCCAGTAGCAAGTTGCTGGCTGGGGGCCACTCAATAGCAGTGAGGAGCCAGGAGCAGCAAAGAGGGACCTGAGAAGAAGAGGATCTGGACTTCTCTGTGCAAAACTGCACAGAGCAGGTAGGTATAGCACTTTTTTTTTTTTTTTTTTTTAATTAACAAAGAGACTTTACAATCACTTTAAGAAAAAAATAAAATAAAAGGGAAGCCTTCTGCCTTTACAATCTCTTTAAATACCGCTTTAATGTGCGGCGTTGATTACACACAAACCAAACGACTCGTATTTCACAAGGTACACTTCCTTCTCAAACCGATTCTAATCCATACCCCAGTAACACTAGGATCAAGCTTTGTTTGCTCTATTTACTGTGTAAACACCGACATGCAAACTGGACCAATTCAGTTCACAAGCAGCGCCTGCAGCCTCATATCCCTGAGCAGCCTGCAATGATACAAGGGGGAGATTTACTAAAACTATTGGCCCACACAATCTGGTGCAGCTGTGCATGGTAACCAGTTTCTAACTTCAGCTTGTTCAATTAAGCTTTGACAATCAAAACCCTAGAAGCTGATTGGTTGCTATGCACAGCTGCACCGGTTTTAGTAAATCGTCCTCTATGGCTGAAGGACTCCCCTGGTGTGCGCAGGAGAGGGGTGGCGCGCAAGCGTGCGCAAGAGAGGGGTGGCGCGCAAGAGAGGGGGCGCAAGAGAGGGGGCGCGCGCAAGTGAGGGATGGGGCGCAAGCGAGGGCGCAGAAGAGAGAGGGGGCAAGCGTGCACAGCACCAGGGAAAGAAACACTAAAAGCACCGGTGGCAGAATGTCAAGTAGACTGACAACTCGTCCAGTCACATGACCACAACAACAGGCGGAGGTGATGGTGTGAGAGCCGGGAGCCGCTGAGGTGTATGAGGAGCCATTGAGGTGTATGAGGAGACGAGGCTATGTCCAAGACAAGGCCAGGCTCCTCAGTCTCTGTACAGAACGCCCACCATATAATAAACACAGAAGACACGTACCTGCTGACCCCACAGGGGAGACACCTAGACACTCACACTCTATACATTGATCTGTCATGGACGTACACAGAGCGTATGAGAAGCCAATAGACGCCGGCCTCCCAGCTTACCGTGCAGGTTTATAGCAGAGGCGCTCCCCCAGAAGTCAGCTGTCTCTTCACCCCTCCCCGTTCTCGGTTGCTGTCAGTCACAACACCCGGCTCTTCCTTCCTCTTCACAACCACAACAACATGGCGGAGCACGTCGGGAAGGCCTGGCAGGAGGAGGGGAGGGGGGGGGGGACGTCACCCAAACAAGCACTCTCACGCAGCGCGGGCACACCTCCCTGTGGCCAAGTGCGCTGTGAACGCGCGGGCACGCCCCCTTTGTTCACCTGGCCGCAGAGAGCTTCGAGCGACAGCCACAGAGAGAAGGCGTCGTAGTGGGTGTGTTGCGGGTGGGCGGGGCTGGAGCGTGTTGCGGCTTCTACTGTTCTCGCTGACAGATCTCCTGTTGGGAGGAGTGACAGCGAAGCAGGGGGCGTGTACTAGTGGCACCCAAACAAACTGCTTAAAGAGACAGTTGCCTTTACAGGTCTGCTGCGACCCTTTGGCACTACTGGGCGGCCGATATGATTTTTCAGGCCAGTGAAAGAAAAATAAACCAGAATAGAGTCTAGTAGTTAAAGTGGAACTTTTTAATCAGAAAATGAAGTCCTGCTAGATCACTTCAGTCTGGCCCCTTTTGCCAGTATAGCCATACCTCCCAACATTTTCACATGGGAATGAGGGACATCTACTAACAAATGTATGTAGGCATATGACATGCCCCCCTGCCACACCTCTTAACGCTGGATTCACACCTATGCATTACTTTTTTTGCATTTTGCAGATTTTCACTACAGTCCATTTAACATGGTTTCCTATGGAACATGTTCTGTAGTGCAAATCGGCAAAATGCAAAAAAGCACTAAAAATGCATAGGTGTGAATCCAGCCAGATTTAACCAAAAAAAAAGTTAATTAAATCCACAAGGACTTTTTTTTTACCACTACTATTCCTTTATATTGGCTTTTAAAATGTACAAACGCAGCAATTTAGAAATCAGATGAAAGGTTTAGCACTGGGAAACACTTTTTGATAGATAAAAAGTGCATTTTACATACAACTATATAGATCAGACAAAAGTGAGGGACAAATGAGGAGGAATGAGGGACAGAGGGACATTGCTCCAAATCAGGGACAGTCCCTCCAAATCAGGGACAGTTGGGAGCTATGGGTATAGCATAGCTATGTAAAACATTAACGCATAGCTCCCAACTGTCCCTGATTTCGAGGGACTGTCCCTGATTTGGAACAAAGTCCCTATTTCCCCTCATTTGTCCCTCATTTTGGTCTGATCTATATATAGTTGTATAAAAAAATTTTTTATCTTTCAAAAAGTGTTCCCCAGCGCTAAACCTTTCATACCGTTTCAAATTGGTGCATTTTTACATTTCAAAACCCAATATAAAGAAATAATCGTCGTAAAAAAAGGGATTGTAAATCCTTGTGCTTTTTCACCTTAACACATCCTATTAAAGTGGTTGTAAACCCTTACAAACCACTTTGACCTACAGGTAAGCCTAGATTAAGGCTTACCTGTAGGTCCAAGAAATATCTCCTAAACCTATACGGTTTAGGAGATATTTACCCGAAGACAGCCACCGCTGTCTATGGCGACGGATTGACATCATTGCGGCTCCGGCGAATCACAGAGCTGGAGCCGCGAGACCCGGAAGTCGCTCCGGGATCCATGGCAGTGGCAAAGAGGAAGACGGAGGACCGCTTCGGGGGCTTCGTTCTCAGGTAAGTTATTCATAATGAGCTAGTATGCTATGCATACTAGCTCATTATGCCTTTGCCTTGCAGGGTGTGTCTTTTATTTTTAATTTTTTTCCCTTTAATTCCTCTTTAAGGTGAAAAAAATTCTGGCAGTGACCGGCCCACTAGCCCCCCCGTTTTACTTACCTGACCCCCGTATTTCTCTCGGCGGGGATGCGCTGCCTCTTTGCACAGGGTCCCAGTTCTTGATTGGATAGGTTGATAGCAGTGCAGCCATTGGTTCCCGCTGCTGTCAATCAAATCCAATAATAGGAGGGTGGGTCTGAGCCTGGCATTCGTGTCTATGGAATCAGGAGCACGCACACAAGGTAACCCCCCGCCCCCCCCGGGAGAGCGCTTCTAGGGGGTTATCTGATGCGGTACGGCGCTTTTCGTGTAATAGATACAGCGGGAGTACAGTGTGATCGTCTATTCCTAGTGATCAGGAACAGCAATCTCTCTGTACTCCCAGTCAGTCCACTCCCCCCACAGTTAGAAAGCACTTCCCTAGGACACACCTAGCCCTTTGATTGCTCCTGAGGTTAACCCCTTCCCTGCCAGTGTAATTTATACAGTAATCAGTGAGTTTTTATAGCACTTATCGCTGTATAAATGTCACTGGTCCCAAAAAAGTGTCAAAAGTGTCCAATCTAAAAATCACTGATCACTGCCATTACTAGTAAAAAAATAAAAAATAATAATAAAATTGCCATAAATCTATCCCCTATTTTGTAGACGCTAAAACGTTTGCACAAACCAATCAATATGCACTTATTGTGATTTATTTTATTTTTTTACCAAAAGTATGTAGAATAATACATATTGGCCTAAACTGATGAAAAAATACTTTTTTTACACTTTTTCTTTTTGGTATATTTATTATAGCAAAAAGTCAAAAAATATTGTTTTTATTTGAAAATTTACTTTTTTTTTTTTTTGATAGTGCAAAAAATAAAAACTGCAGACGTGATCAATGACCACCAAAAGAAAGCTCTATTTGTGGGAAAAAAAGAACATCAATTTTGCTTGGGTACAACGTCACATGTGCAATTGTCAGTTAAAGAGACACGGTGCTGTATCGCAAAAAATGGCCTGGTCATTTAGGGGTAAATCCTTCTGGGGCAGAAGTGGTTAAAGGAGTTAGAAATGCAGAGGGTTTATACCTTCATACATTTTATGCATTAAAATAAAAAAAATCTTTATGTAGCAGACTCCCCAGCACCCCCTAATACTAAGGCTGCTTTCACACTGAGGCGCTTTGCAGGCACTAAAGTGCTAAACATAGCGCCTGCAAAGTGCCCTGAAACAGCTGCTGCTGTGTCTCCAGTGTGAAAGCCCGAGGGCTTTCACACTGGAGCGGTGCGCTTGCAGGGCGGTCAAAATAGTCCTGCAAGCCGCATCTTTGGAGCGCTGTAGGAGCGGTGTATTTACCGCTCCTAAAGCGCCCCTTCTAATGGAAACAATGGGGCAGCGCTGCAAACCCGCTTGCAAAGCGACGCTGCGGGCGGTTTTTAACCCTTTATCAGCTGCTAGCGGGGGTAGCACTGCTAAAACGATTTCCAGTGATTGGCTCCAGTGGCTTGCTCACAAGCGCACACTAGCACAGGCACCAGTAACACCCGCCTTGCACCTTCTGTGGGTGTTTCGAGTTCCGCACTGCTGCGTATTGTGACAGACAGCTGGCGATGCGATGAGAGATGCCGCTGCCGCACACATATTCAGTGCATGGCAGAGTGGTTTGCTGCTCCTCCCCGTGGTGTATTGTGGGTGGTGACGTACGATGGGCAGTGACGTACAGGGGCAGAGGCCCCGGGTGCAACATCCAGAGGGGCCCAGAATTAGTCCCGCATCTGCTGCCCCAACTTCCGAGTACGCTGTGCGCCGCTGGCCAGGGTATAATATAATAACGCTTACCTGTAGGAAAAATTAATATCTCCTAAACGTGCACTGTTTAGGAGATATTCACTGTGGATGTAGCCAGTTGCAACACCGGCGAATGCTTTCTGGACCTGGCTGGACCTTCAGTGCTTAGTCCTGGAACCTGGGGCTTCCGTGCGCATGCATAGGAGTCATGTCATTATGGCCACTCACATAGCCAGAACCCGGAAGAAAGGCCGGGGGAAGATGTCAGTGTGCCGCTGGAAGGCTTTGTTCAAATGTAAGTATTTCATAATGTAACACAATGCAAACTAGCACATAATGCAATTGCCTTACAGGTGTTTTTTTTTTTAACCACTTGCCGACCAGCCACCGCAGTTTTACTGCAGCAGGTTGGCTCGGCTTTGTGATTTTTTTCCATCATTGTACATCGGGCGCATACAAGGCAATCTGTGGGCGCGGTGCCTATCTGGCGCATACAAGGCAATCTGTGGGCGCGGGGGAGCCAATAAGTCAAAATTGTCGCTCTTTTGTTTATAGTGCAAAAAATAAGAATCGCAGAGGTGATCAAATACCACCAAAAGGAAGCTCTATTTGTGGGAAAAAAGGACAACAATTTTTATTTGGGTACAGCGTCACACAACCGTGCAATTGTCAGTTCAAGTGACGCAATTAGAGTTGCCACCTCATCACTTTAAACCCAAATACTTATCAATTACATAGGTTCTGAAGGCTAATTTAATGCAGATAAGACAACAAGTGAGTTTAATTACCACCTTAAAGCGGCTGTTGATCACACAAAAATGGAACCTCCGCTTTTCGGAGCCCCCCCCCCCTCCGGTATCACGTTTGGCACCTTCAGGGGGGAGGGGGATGCAGATATCTGTATAATACAGGTATTTGCACCCACTTCTGGGAATAGATTCCCGCGGGAGTCACACCCCTTCCCCCCCTGCTATCTCCAGGGAAACACACACGTCCCAGAAGATAGCGGGGATGAGCAGCGCAACTCGTGCATGCGCAGTAGGGAGCCGAGAAGTGAAGCTGTAACGCTTCCTTTAACATTCCTGTAACATTCCCTCACCGAGAATGGCGGTGGCAGCTGCCGAGAGCTGAGCGATTGATCGGCTTCAGCTGCCGACATCGCTGGATCCTGGGACAGGTAAGTGTCCATTTATTAAAAGTCAGCAGCTGCAGTATTTGTAGCTGGCTTTTAATATATATATATATTTTTTTTTTAGGTGGACCTCCTCTTTAATCAGCCTCAGAACCTGTGTAATTAATATGTGTTCGGGTTTAAAGGGATGAAGCGGCCACCCGAGACGCAATGCCGTATCGCAAAAAATGGTCTGGTCAGGAAGTGGGTAAACCCTTCCGGGGCTGAAGTGGTTAAACAGCCGCAGTTTACTACCGCTTTAATATTTCACTGAACACAGCTGGCAGAATGGTAAATAGACTCAGCTGTCTTGTTCAAATGACCTTTCACATTAAAAAAATATCTTTATTCATATAGAGCCTCATAAATATGGCAGCCATTGTTCCGGGGACCAATAGGCTACACGTAAATGGCGTATGTGAGGACGGAATGAGACGCTCTGTGTATCCTCCTAGTGAGGAATGAGGTGATTTGAGTTAGGGTAGTATCCGGAGTGGTGACAGTGCAGCCCGGACTGCCTGTCACGTGACGCCGGTCTCTCTCCGTTCTCTGTGTCCAGTATGCCGAGCCTGCCATTGGACCAGCTCCAAGTCACCCAGAGGGATCCGGGGACCGGAAGGCAGCGCTCTATCAGCGCCTTGGTGAGAGCTCCTCTATAGAACACATCGCTGTGTGCTTATTAGAAGGTGATGAGAGCTGACGAGGAAGCCATACCTGGTGACTCTGCTCCATCTATGACAATAGATCGCCTTCTAATTCTGGTTGGAATTTGAAACTATGACCAATATAGTCAGCATGCCTTTGGAATGTAAGCAGAGAGAACTATGGGGACATTGGGAAAGCACCTGATGCTGATGATGTCCTGGTAGAACCAGTGCTGTAATGCTGTCTACCTGTCATCATGCTACTATTTATATAGAGATGAGTACATTATTACCATGTGACTAGTAGATGGCATCTCATTGCTCTACTTCACATCCCCAGCAAGTGTCCAGGTGACACGTGCTCTTTATGGAGACATCAGGGGTCTAAGCTGGCCGTACATTGTTGTGGTTGGTTGTTGCCCCCCCAAGCAGCGATAAGAGTAAGGCCCCTTTCACTCCGGGGCGGTGCGGGCGCTGGCGGTAAAACGCGCTATTTTTAGCAGTGGTATTCGGCTGCTAGCGAGGCTGTTTTACCCCCCCCCGCGCTAGTGGGCGAGAAAAGGTTAAAACCACAGCAAAGCGGTGGTATAGCCACGCTGCCTCATTCATTTCAATGGTCAGGAACGGTATACACACCGCTCCAAAGATGCTGATAGCAGGACTTTTTTTTTTTTACCGTCCTGCCAGCGCACCGCTCCACTGTGAAAGCCTTCGGGGGTTTCACACTCGAGTGGGGGGAGCACTTTGCGGGCACTATTTTTAGCACTGTAGCAACTGCAAAGCGTCCCAGTGTGAAAGGGGTCTAAGGGAGGGTTATAAACTTTGTTTGCCATCTGTGTCCCATTGGGGAGATTTCCCTTTGCTTCCTGTCCCATAACCAGAAACAGGAAGTGAGGGTGAATTCCTGGTTGTCACCAGAGGTGTTGAAAGATTTCCCTTGTATTTCTGTTCTGATGACAATCCAAAATTTGGGATTTTCTTTCAATCTCAGTGAAAAACAGGACCAATAGGGAAGGTGGATTTCCCTAATGGGAGCACAGGCAGCATTAAATTCCTTACAGGGTTCTAATCCCTCCACATTCTATCCAAAACTAATAATATAAAAAAAGTTTTCCCTTCGTTACACTTTCAGCCTACGATATGAATGAATGAATCTCCCACTGTAGCTGTTGTATTTTGGCAGCCAGATCCAGGAGCTGGCAACAGTTGCATCTGATTGGATTGTCAACCGTTTTTCACCCAAGGGATGTTGGACAGAAGGGTGGCAACAGGGATGTTGGACAGTTATCGGGAATCTGACAAAATTTGCTCTTTGGTTGGCAAACTTTAGACCCTAGCTTCCCCTGTCTTCTGTGCCAGGGGATCAAGCATGATCCACAGTTTTCCCTGGATATCGACAGCTTTGAACCTGGAAATTCTCAGAGCTGAACTCTTCGGGGGTCACACTCTGCAGAGATCATTGGTGAATGGATGGTCCTCATTGTCCTCCTGCTCACCTTCCTGATGCCAATGTGTATTTTTTGGGGAAAGGGGGTTGAGGTTTCGCACACTGTCCTTTGTTTTGACTCTCTCAATGTCTGGGTATATGACCATGCCCAAGGAAATTAAAGTGGACTTTTACCCATAACATCTTGATTTAAAAAAAATAATAATAATGTTCTTTTAGCAAGGAACATGCATTCTACATTAACAATTATGCTACCAAAATGAGTGTGTTGTAAATTGCCTTCAGCATTGCTCCTGTTTCTTCTTGCTGGAGGCTGCCATTTTGCTGAAGCCCACAGCCACTGAACAGCAGTAAATCATAAAATGTATCTAAACCCATCAATTTTATGATTTAAAAACAAACAAAAAAAAAAACGGTTACATAGCTGGGATTGGTAACTGTCACATTTTGCTTATCTCAGCACCCAAACTGTCAAACCACCAATTGTCTGGTGTCATAACTGATCACATGTGCAGCACCATGGCAATTGCAGATCAAACTGAAGCAGCTTCCTTGGCTGTAATACATAGGAGGGTTTAATTCTGCTTTAAGGCTGTCAACAAATCGGCCTCTACAAACTTGGCAGTGCCTTAAAATAAAAAGCAATTGAGCATGTGCAGAGCAGCGTGAGACAGACAGCATATTACTGGATTTTAACCAATTGGCAGCTGTGCACTGTAGCTTTACCACTACGTTGCGGGCTGGCTGTCCAGAATCACTGGCCTGGGTGTGCTGTGATTTGTCACAGCACATGCCGATCTTCTGGTCCCGGACAGTGATTGACTGCCAGGGATCAGCTCTGATCTAACCCCTAACACAAGTCTGTGAATGTAAACAATACAGCTTTGTTCAGGGACCGGGGATCTAGTTGCTCCTGCTAAGTAGAGTATGAAAACGACTAGCTCCCTGGTAAAAGCAGCACAGAGTACACACAAAAACATATGTTAGGCACATATTTAACCCTTTGATCGACAGAAATGTAGACCCCTTCCTGCCCAGTGCCATTAGTACAGGGACAGAGCATATTATTAGCACTAATCACTATAATGTCACTGGTGATGTCTGTGTCAGATTGTCTGCCGCGCTATCGCAAGTCCCGTTATAAGTGGCTGAAAGCCGCCATTGCTATTATTAAAAAGAAAAAAAAACAAGAATTCCAGTATATATCCCATAGTTTGTAGATGCTATAACTTTCATGCAAACCAATCAATATACACTTATTGGGACATGTAGCAGAATACATTTTGGCCAAAATGTGTAAAGAGATTTGATTTTTTTTTTTTTTATATATAATAATAAAAATAAAAAAAAGACCCAGTAGTGATCAAATAAAACCAAAATAAAGCTCTTTGTGTGGAAAATTATATAAATTTTTGTTTTGGATATAGTGTTGCATGACTGTGCAATTGTCAGTTAAAGTCGCGCAGTGCCGCATAGAAAAAAATGACCTGGTCATGAAGGGGGTAAAATCTTCCAGAGTTGATGTGGTTATTACAGAGCATAGACATGTTTTTCATAACTATATCTGCAAAAGGGGCCAGCCTAAAGTGATCGATGTAGCAGGACTTCATTTTCTGACTAAAGTTCCCCTTTAAACTGTTAAAGTATAACTAAAGCCAAAACCTTTTTTTTTATTTATGAATTTTTTTGAGGGGTTGGGAGGCTGATGAGTAGGGAGCCCCTGTCAGGTGTTTGTTTTTTTGTTTGTTTTTTAATTAAATCGCTGTCCCATTGGGGACATTTCCCTTAAATTGATTTTAAACTCCCATACATGAATTGTACCCATAGGTGAGGCTTACCTATACGTACTGTAAATATCTCCTAAATGTGCACCGTTTAGGAGATATTTACTGTATATGTAGCTGATGACGTCCTGAGCATGTGCGCTCTGAAGGAACGGCCACCCATGCCGTTCCTTTGGAGCCCTGTGCCGTAACCGTGGGAGTGACGTCACGTGGCTTCAGACACACACAGCCAGAGTCCGCGGACCTGGAAGGAAGACGGGTGACGATGGATGCGGCCTCCAGCGGTGAGACGCATCGGTAGAGAGCTTCGTTTGCAGGTGTGTGTCACAAAATGTGCTAGTATGAGATGCATACTAGCGTATTATGGCTTTACTTTGCAAGTCAGAAAAAAAAAATGAAACCTGCGGTTTACTTCCTCTTTAACTTCTTTTTCTGTAGAGACAACAAGAAGTGAGCAGAAATCTAATTTGTAGATAATACCCTTTTAGGCATTTGTCACTGGAACAAGTTACCCCATTAGGAGGTTCCTATATCCAGTTCTGGTTTGGTATCGACTCAAAATTCTGGTTTGTCCCTCACTTTAATTCCTGTGATGACGGCCACAGACAGAGAATGAATCTCCCTAATGGGACGCAGACAGCAATAAAAACCTGTTTTTGGCTTTAAATACACTTTAATTGTGCTCTGATTCACTCATCCTTGCTAAGTTATTCACACACAAATGTTTCAGAATTTTGTCCAGTTAGTTACAATTGGGGAAAAAAAAAAATATCACATGGAATTGAACTATCTATGGCAGTGATGGCGAACCTTGGCACCCCAGATGTTTTGGAACTACATTTCCCATGATGCTCATGTACTCTGCAGTGTGGTTGAACATCATGAGTAATGTAGTTCCAAAACATCTGGGGTGTCAAGGTTCACCATCACTGATCTATGGTAATCTGTAGTTTTCTATATATTCCTTATTTCAGGTGAGTTTGTGGTCAAAATTGCCAAAATATCACAAACTGAATTATTTATTATAATTTTTTTTTAATTACTGGGAAGTCCATTTTAGTTACTTGGATGCATCAAAGCAAGAAAGTATGACAAGTGTGCCTGGAAGATCAACAGTTCTTGTACTACTTTTAGTTACTTTTCTTGCTGTTTGAAAAGGAACTCCATTGTAATCCATTATCTAATTAAACGTCCTCCTTGTCAGTGCTATACAGATGAGTTACTGTATCTATTAGTCCCATTGACCCCTATGGAAAGATCATATAACCTACGTACATTACAAATGCTGCTAATCTGCTGGTTAAAGCCCAAGCTTATGCCCCGTACACACAAGCGGAATTTCCGTCGGAAAAATCTTGGATGGTTTTTCCAACGGAATTCCTCTCAAGCTTGGCTTGCATACACACGGTCCCACAAAAGTTCTCAGGGACTTTTGACCGTCAAGAACGCGGTGACGTACAACACTACGACGAGCTGAGAAAATTAAGTTCAATGCTTTGGAGCATGCGTAGGAATTTTGCACATCGCAATTGCTACAGAAGATTGGAAAAAGTGCGATGGAGCATACACACGGCCAGAGTTTCCGACCAAAAGCTCACATCGGACTTTTGCTGGTGGAGATTCCGATCATGTGTGCGGGGCATTAGCCATTTTTTTTTTTTTTTGGTTGACATAGGGATGAGTTAAAGTCTTTGCTCTGTCCTCATTTAAAGTGGTTGTAAACCCTTACAAACCACTTTGACCTACATACATAGAATGCATGAAGGTGGAAAAACATTGAGGGTTTGCAACCCCTTTTAATCTTTGGGGAGTATTTTACCAAAAACAAAATTCCTGTTGCAGAGGATGCCTAAAATGATACTTGGGTCTTAGTGCAGACTTTTGAAAAAAATCAGTGAATCAAGACAGAAGCAGGAAATTGTTTGATTCTGGGGGTGTTCTGTACACCAACTGTATACAGAACACCTCCAGGTTGCCAAGTTGCTTTGCATTTTCTCGAAATGACAATGGCTTCCGATTCAAATGGAAAAGTAATTTTGAATGACATTAAATTACAAAATGGTTTGTGCAGCAATTATATATGTTATATTATTTTAATAATCTTTTTGTTTTTTTCTTTTATGAAAGTGGAGCTCTCCTTTTAAAATCCTTGCAATGCACTGATCACTCAGAGGGGATTGTTTTTTGTTTTTTTTTCAGCAAAAGTGGAATTACACTTTAAGTGCAGATTATTTATAAAGCTGTCAACTTTTCTGTTCCCTTGTAATTCCGCAGGACCCAAAGAGAGTGCAGTCCAGGAATTTTATAACATATACCTCACCACCTGACTCCTGTGGCCCAGCTCTTCTGGAGGAGTTTTTGGAAAGGGCAGATTTTATCACAAAGGATTTGCAATGGTTATTATCATTGCCACATGATCGTTTCTGGTGCCAGGTAAGGAGATGCCAGCCAAATTTCCTGAATATGATCTATTTTGTGTGCTTTTATCTTGACTGTTGGCAGTACTCAATATTTAGCCCATGGTTTAATGACTGTTCTTTAAAGTGGTTATAAAGCCTGAACATTTTTTACCCTACAAACATTCCTTGCATTACAGTAAAAGATGTTTAGGCATCAGTATCTCCCCTCACCCCCTTTTTTACTTCCCTGAACCCTCATTCGATCCAGTGATGTGCACGTCTGCAGCTCTTTTCTCCCCTCACTTCTGGGTTTCACAGGCTTTGCTGAGGCATGAGAGTCATTGGCTCCCAGTGCTGTCAATCAAAGCTGTCTGTGTTTATAGACAGTGAGGCTCGGTAGTGAACCCACACAAGTGCCCTTATAGAGAGCAGCTTTCCATGCAGGTACGTGCCAGAGAGAGGGCCAGTGGGGTACCCGAAAAGAGGAGGTGCAGGGTTGCTCTGTGCAATTCATTTGCACAGAGCAAGTAGGTACAAGGCTGTTTGTTACAAAAACAAAAACAAAAAAAGAAAAGCATTTACAATCACTTTAACCTTTCTGAAGTATGTGCTTTAGTTCCCCTTCCCCTTTTTTTTTATTTTTTTTTATTTTACATATTTTAAACAATGATCACTTTTTTGCTTCCTTTTTTGTTGATGTGGCATTTCTTCCTGTCTTGTCTGCCACAGGTGATATTCGATGAATCTTTGCAGAAATGCCTGGACTCCTATCTGAGCAATGCGCCACGGAAATATGACAGATGTACACCTTTCCCACCTGCTGTGCAGCAAGTGCAGGACAAACTTCATCACTTTTTTTTCCTAACCTTCCTGCGAATGTCAACACACAAAGAATCAAAGGTACAACTTTGTCACCTTTTAAAGGAAATCTATACCTATAGAAACTACCATTGGTGATTTCCCTCCTCAAATGCTAATTACCTAGTCCTCTCTTAAACTAATAGCTGGAACAAGAATGCAGCTAGTCAGAGAAAAGTCAGAACTTGCTGTTGTGCTTCACAGACATCGATGTGCGCAGAAGATGCACGAGGGCCATTTCTGAAGTGCCGTTTATAAACGCATTTTTGCAAATAAGGCAACAGGGAGGTGGCTATACTAGTATCCAGCTATTTATTAAAGATACACATCATGACCCCATCCAGTGTGATAGAGGTCACCGACTGGATTGTATAACCTTCATTTGCTTTATGATGTACTTCTGTGAGTTGTACTATAAAGGTGTTGCCATAAAAAGTAAATCAAAATTTTCCTCCTATATTATGAAAAATACTGTGCTATTTAATTAAGTTGGAAGCTGCGGCTCAAGATGTTATACGATACCAACATAAATGCACAAAAAAAAGAGCTGCGCTAAATATAATGCTGCACAATGTTCTACAAATTAAACAAAAAATGTGCTGCAATAAATTAACAAATAAATTCTATCGTGATAAACTAGTGAAATGATGAAATATCAATAATAATAATATGCTTCAATAAATAAATACTCTCACTTGACTGCATGAATAATAAAAGCTATAATGGAGTTCAAATTGGCAAACTCCATAAAATCATGTCACTGAGTGAAAAAAGTCCATAAGCGATGATCATGTATAGTAATCAAAAGCCATAACATGTGTAAAAAAACACTCTTCAGTGGTGATATAGTGCTTAATTTTCCAAAGAGAGTGATGTGAAAAAATACTGCCACTTACCAGAACGCGGTGGTCCCTTGCTACAGGGGACCACACCAAGCAGATGACTGTAACCCCAGCCTGGGATCTCTCTAGCACACAGTGGGCTCCTCGGCCTCAATGAGAATAGTCCGCAGGTCGGTCAATGCAAATTAGTTATGGAATCCCCATAAAACGACAAAGGCTCACATAGGGTAAAACCCTTTTTACATTTATTGGAATAATAATAGACAAATGGACACTAACGAAATGTTGAAATAATTCAGCATAAAAAAAAGCGAGCCGGCTGGCCTCGCAAACAGCCCGTGGCTTTCGGGACTAAACCCCATATTTAAAAATCAGAAACAGATGACCATAGCTGATATCTATAATTCATAAAAAGCTAGAACCATGCATATTGTCACCCAAATGTGCAAATTTTACATTTTGCCTCTGCCAGATGCTTGTTAGGAGGCTTGAGGCAGAAGCGGAACTTTGAGAAGCTCAAAATGATTGCTCAGGTTCCCCCCTTTTTTATTTTATTTTTTTAAAGCTATTACTTTTCAATGGAAGGCACCAGACCCCCCCCCCAGGTCTGCCATTGTGTGGATAGATCTAGTTAATAAGGCCTTGAATATGTAAATTGATACGTGCTGCCCTAAAAAAAATTTTGGTTGAGCTGGACATCTGCAGTGTCGAGAGATATTGAGGTTTGATTTCTTACAGTCCTTTTTTGAGTTTTCGATTGGACTGTATAATGATGTCTTTGTGGTCCTGATGTTCCAGTTAATCTAGATTCCTACTCTCACACTTCCATCCTCTTCATTTGCTCTCTTACTTTAATTCCTATTGGGTCACTTTTCATCGTTATTTTTTTTTCTTAATATTTTTCTACACTATTATTATTCACATATCAGTCCCTCCTGGCTTCCCACATAGGTTTCCACATCTTGTCATATTTATTTAAAGTCCTTTGTTTTATATATAACACTTTCTCTTTAACCACTTTCAGACCGGACCATTTTGCTGGTAAATGACCAGAGGTCTTTTTACACTTTGGCACTGCGCTGCTTTAACTGGTAATTGCGCGGTCATGCAATGTTGTACCCAAACGAAATTTGCGTCCTTTTCTTCCCACAAATAGAGCTTTCTTTTGATGGTATTTGATTGCCTCTGCGATTTTTATTTTTTGCGATATAAACGTAAAAAGACCGCAAATTTTGAAAAAAAATGATATTTTCTACTTTTTGTTATTAGAAAAATCCAATAAACTCAATTTTAGTCATACATTTAGGCCAAAATGTATTCAGCCACATGTCTTTGGTAAAAAAAAAGTCAATAATTGTATATTTATTGGTTTGCGCAAAAGTTGTCACGTCTACAAACTAAGGTACGTTTTCTGGAATTTACGCAGCTTTTAGTTTACGACTGCCTATCTCATTTCTTGAGGTGCTAAAATGGCAGGGCAGTACAAAACCCCCCCAAATGACCCCATTTTGGAAAGTAGACCCCCTAAGGAAATTGATAAGAGGCATGTTGAGCCCATTGAATATTTTATTTTTTTGCCTCAAGCGATTGAATAATGACAAAAAAAAAAATTTTTTTTTTTTTTTTACACAAAGTTGTCACTAAATGATATATTGCTCACACATGCTATGGGCGTATGTGAAATGACACCCCAAAATAAATTCTGCTGCTTCTCCTGAGTACGGGGATACCACATATGTGGGACTTTTTGGGAGCCTAGCCGCGTACGGGGCCCCGAAAACCAAGCACCGCCTTCAGGCTTTCTAAGGGCGTAAATTTTTGAGTTCACTTCTCACTACCTATTACAGTTTTGAAGGCCATAAAATGCCAAGATGGCACAAAACCCCCACAAATGACCCCATTTTAGAAAGTAGACACCCCAAGCTATTTGCTGAGAGGCATGTTGAGTTCATGGAATATTTTATATTTTGCCACAAGTTGCGGGAAAATTACAAACTTTTTTTTTTTTTTCACAAAGTTGTCAGGCTTTCTAAGGGCGTTACAGTTTTGAAGGCCATAAAATGCCAAGATGGCACAAACCCCCCCCAAATGACCCCATTTTGGAAAGTAGACACCCCTAAATTTAGGGGTACACTAGTGAGACTAGGTAATAAATGGCGGGTGCCCTGAAACTATAAAAAAATAACTAACCAACCAGCGTCACCTGTAACAGTTATATGGTGATCACTGGTGAAAGGGTTAACTAGGGGGCAATCAGGGGGCTTTATGCGGTAGTATATGGGGGTCCCTGGCGCTATAAAAAGCTGCGGCGAACCTAAATACCTACCTGCCTAACTAGCGTCACCTGTGACACTAATACGGCGATCAGAAAAATGATCGCTTATTAGGCTGGGTTCACACTGGAGCGATGCGGAAACGCCGCGAATCTGCGGCGGGTTCCCGCATCGCATGCCTCCCGGCGGCAGTTCACACTGCCCTATGCGAACTGCTGGGAGTGTCAGTGAAATGTTAATGACACCCCCAGATCAGTTCGCATATCCCAGTGCGATCTGCAAACTTGGATCGCATGGTGTGAACACCCATGCGATCCGATTCTGCTGCGGACCAAAAAAAGGGTCCCGTGCGAGTTTGCGGCGGGTGCGGCGGGTGCGACACGAATTCAGCCATACTATCTGTATAGCTGAACTCAAATCGCACAGAGATCGGATGTGATTTGCACTGCAGTGCGGTGCGAATCACATCCGTTCTCATAAACCGCTGCAATGTGAACCCAGCCTTAGTGACACTGGCGACGGGGGGTGATCACGGGGTTAAACCTTTATTGGGGGGGTTAGGGGGGTACCTTAGAACTAAAGGGGGCTAACCCTAACTGCCCTAACAGTTATTAGTCACAAATGACACCCGCCGGGTGATCAGGGGGTTAAACCTTTATTAGGTAATAAATGGCGGGTGCCCTGAAACTATAAAAAAATAACTAACCAACCAGCGTCACCTGTAACAGTTATATGGTGATCACTGGTGAAAGGGTTAACTAGGGGGCAATCAGGGGGCTTTATGCGGTAGTATATGGGGGTCCCTGGCGCTATAAAAAGCTGCGGCGAACCTAAATACCTACCTGCCTAACTAGCGTCACCTGTGACACTAATACGGCGATCAGAAAAATGATCGCTTATTAGGCTGGGTTCACACTGGAGCGATGCGGAAACGCCGCGAATCCGCGGCGGGTTCCCGCATCGCATGCCTCCCGGCGGCAGTTCACACTGCCCTATGCGAACTGCTGGGAGTGTCAGTGAAATGTTACTGACACCCCCAGATCAGTTCGCATATCGCAGTGCGATCTGCAAACTCGGATCGCATGGTGTGAACACCCATGCGATCCGATTCTGCTGCGGGCCAAAAAAAGGGTCCCGTGCGAATTTGCGGCGGGTGCGGCGGGTGTGGCGGGTGCGGCGGGTGCGGCGAATGGCTGAACTCGAATCGCACAGAGATCGGATGTGATTTGCACTGCAGTGCGGTGCGAATCACATTCGTTCTCATAAACCGCTGCAATGTGAACCCAGCCTTAGTGACACTGGCGACGGGGGGTGATCACGGGGTTAAACCTTTATTGGGGGGGTTAGGGGGGTACATTAGAACTAAAGGGGGCTAACCCTAACTGCCCTAACAGTTATTACAGTCACAAATAACACCAATGCAAAAAAAAAAAAAAAAAAAAAATGACATTGGTGTCACTGTGACTGGGGGGCAGGGGTAATTGGGGGGGTGATCGGGGGGGTGTGAGTGTGCCTGGCATGTTCTACTGTGTGTGTAGAGTGTTGGTGCAACTCACCGATCCGCTCTCCTCCGTGTCGGAATGAAAAATACCGACACGGAGGAGAGAATACATCACTTCCTCTCCTGTGTTTACATTACAGGAGAGGAAGTGATGTCACGGGGGATTTCTATTCGTCGGGAGCGATCGCGAGGGGGTGGCCATGAATGAATGGCCGCCCCCTCGTCCCGGATCGCTCCCGGACGAAAACCGACCGCCGCAGGCACCGGGCGAGGGCCCGATCGGGCCCCCGACCCGCGGGAGGCAAGGGACGTACATGTAAGCCCTTATGCCTGCCCGTGCCATTCTGCCGACGTACATCGGCGTGCGGCGGTCGGCAACTGGTTAAGAATTACCACATTCATGCTATTTATCCATTCTCTACCAGACGGAGGCAACACCGACAACCATCTTAGGGCAATCCGTTTCCTTGCCTGAAATAGGCATCTCAGAACCGCCGTCTGGCTGCTTCCCGGGTTTCCAAATCCTTCAACTAATCCCAGGAGACAATACTTTGCCTCCATCCTGATGGAGGTTCCAAACACCTGATCAATGGTTCTTGTCACCTCCGTCCAGTAGCAGATCAACTTCGGGAGTCTCCAAAACATGTGAATCATGTCTCCCTCCATGTCCCCGCATCGGGGGCAGCTTGCGTCCGGCCGTCGGCCAAATTTAAAAAGTTTACGAGGAGTATAATGAGTTCTATATAATAACAGATGTGACATCCTCTGAGAGGGAGCGAGTGATACCAACGGAGCCAGTTCAAGAATTCTATTCCATTGTATTTCGGAGATATCTCCCACATCTTTTTTCCATTTCCTCTTATACATAGGGGTCTCTATCCCTCCCATTCTCCCCTTGTTTATATGTGGGTATATTTTCGAAATTAAACCTTTCCCTGTTTCTGCATTAATTATTTTTTGAAGAACTGAAATTGTGCTCCATTCTAAAGTCCTCCTTCTAAACTGCTCCTCCAGTGCGTGCCTGACCCGCAAATACTTAGAGAAGGATTTATTTGGTAGAGCAAAATAGTCTTTCAGTTCCTGAAAGGTTTTCAGGGCACCATCTTGGTATAGCTGAGCGATACATTTTATTCCACATCTCTCCCATTCTTCTTCTGCAGTTCTCCCAATTTGCTATTCTTCCATAAGGGGAATTAAAGATACACTTCATTAAATCCTCTGTATTTTAATATGGCCTTCGCTGTGTCCCCCACACTCGTCATTAAACTCAATGTAGGGAGTCCTAATGGAAATGATCCTGCCTCCAGAGCTTCCGCTATTGAGTCATGTGGTGTGTTTTGTAGGAGCATTTTTCTCCCTGCCTCTCCCCCTTCTAAATTACACCCCACCATATACTGGAGTTGTGACGCGAGGAAGTATCTAAAGGTGTGGGAGCGCTACTCCTCCTCCCTGTTTTTGTAACTGCAAAGTACTCAATCTAATTCTTGCCAACCCACCCTTCCAAATCAATTCCCTGAACACCGTGTCTATATTTTGAAACCACATTTTATATAACCAAATTGGGGAGTTATACAATACATAGAGAAGCTGCGACATCCATATCATTTTGATTAAATTACAGCGACCTGCCACAGATAGTGGCAGGTGCTTCCACACTTTTGTCTTCCTCCTAAATGTATTCAGTAACTGGATTATAATATCTGCTACGAACTGTTGAGGGTCTCTGGATACGTTTATTCCTAGGTATTTAAATTTGCTTAATACTTGGATCTGGGTCACCTCCTCAGGCAAGGGGCTTCCCAGAGGATCTACTGGCAGAAGGCTAGATTTTTCCCAATTTATCTTAAGTCTGGAAATTTGGCCAAATTTGCTAATGTCCATAGCTTTCCGAAGGGAATCCTGTGTACCACCAAGGAATAACAGAAGGGCATCCATGTATAGTGCTACTTTTTCTTCCAAATTGCCCCTTCTAAGACCCTTCACCTGAGCAGAAGACCGCAAGGCAATGTCCAGAGGTTCAATTGCAATGGCAAAGAGGAGGGGTGACAAGGGACACCCTTGTCTTGTCCCCCTCCCCAGTGTAAATTTGTCGAACTTTGCATTATTCACCTTTTACTCTGGCTTCTGGTGCCCTAAGCATCTTTACCCATTTCATGAAACCCGGTCCAAATTGGGCCATCTCCATAACTCTCCAGAGATACTGCCACTCAAGACTGTCAAAGGCCTTGGCGGCGTCTAAAGACAAAATGGCCCTATCTCCACTCTCATCCGTAGGAACCTGAAGATTCAAGTATACCTTCCATATATTTGTGCTAGTAGTCCTTCCGGGTATAAAACCTGATTGCTCAGGATGGATGAGTTTCAGTATAACCTTATTCATCCTAGCCGCCAAGACCTTTGCCAGTATTTTTATGTCAGTGTTTAATAAAGCGATAGGCCTATATGAGGCAAGATCAAGTGGGTATGTTATTTTAATAGGCTTCTATGCATAACTTTATGTACTGCTGGCTTGTCATTATGTGTCCTGTTCTGTTTTCTCTTTGTTCTGTATATGAAAATTCATAAAATTACCTTTTAAAAAAAATGTTTTATGTGTTTTCAAAGGGGAAGGGAGAGCATATATTGAGGAAGAGTGGAAATAACCTGAAAGATTATTGCCACATGTCAGAGCTGCATAATTTTTAAAACCTTGTAAAAAAAGTACCTAAAACTTTGGCAGGTACTCAGCTTTTTATGGACCTTTGTTTTTTGGATTGAACTGAATCACTTTTGGATTGTAGATCACTGTGAATCTGCTGTTATGTATTTGCAATGGTTTGTTCTGCTTTTCAAAAAATTTTGTAATCTGAAGACATAAAAATGGCTACCTGCAGGATTATTATATTTTGTGCAGATGACGGATTCAAAATTTTAAGAGTTGTTGCTTGGGCTTGCACATAATTTGTGCAACTTTGGGAACACCCAATCTAACAATGGTTTTTTTTTTTTTTTTTTTTTTATTAAATACTTAGTTGACCCCTGAAACCACTCGAAACACTTTTTTCTTTATGAAGAAACGCTGTTAACACTGTTTGCTATTTCATGCAAAAAAATAAAAAATACATCTTGCTGCATCTTTGATGCACCTTTTATCAAAGCATTACATAGATTTGTAATGCATGTAAAACACACCGCACCTAAACTGCAAAGGTATGATGCAGGCCTTAGTGCAGCAGTGGTCTTCCCATATTTACATTCTGCTGCATGCAAATCACCTACTCAGAGTTGATGTTTAAGGCCCCTTTCACACGAGGCGGACTCCGCTTCCATGGAGTCCACCGGCTCAGCGGGAGATCTCACCGTTTATCTCCGCTGAGCTGGCAGATGACAGGTCCCTCTCCGCTCACTGGAAAAATCGGATGGAAACGGGCAGCATGTCCGTTTTCATCAGATCTCACCCGATCCGCTAGCGATGGATCTGGATGTAGGGGCATCCGTCTGATTTTGGCGGATCGGACCGGGTCGGATGTCAGCGGCATCCATTGCTGCATGGAGCGCCCGTTCAGGTCCGCTGTCAAAACTGACAGGCGGACTTGAACGGTCCGTCAGTGTGAAAGGGGCCTAAGGTTTATGGCCCTCTGGGGAAAAAAAAAATTGCACTAAATGTAATGGTTTGTCATTAGAAGGTGGTATTTATCCTGACCAGGTCTTTGCTTTGTATCTACTGCAGGATCATCATATTACTCCCTCTGTGTTCGGTGAGATTATTTACAACAACTATCTTTTCGACATTCCCAAACTTTTGGATATATGCATCCTGTTTGGTAAAGGAAATGCTTCTCTTCTACAGAAGATGATTAGTAAGTAAGCTTAATGAGAACATAGTGAAAAGTCACTCATCAAATCCACGCTAAGTCAGTCCATCTTTGGTAAAGTCAACAGGTTTTTTCAAAGCAGAGATGCCCTCAACAACCAGAACGTCTTGCAGTAAAACCTTAAAACATAGATAAGAGAAAAAAAATGCACAGATCTGGCTCAGTAAAAAACACTTTAGGCTGCATTCACACTGGCGTTTTGTAGCTCGAAGATGCTCAGCAAGCAAAATCCCATTTCATTTCAATGGCCCCTATTCACATCTGAGCATGAATAGGAGCCCAATAAATCAATGGGATTTTGCCTGTTGAGCATCTTTGAGCTGCAAAGTACTAAGGTGAATTGCAGCCTTATACTTGATTAAATTCAACAATCGACAATGCACTTACATTTTCTATGTTGTAAGAACACTTTGTACATGGCCTGGGTGAGAAAGGGAAGATGCAATCACCAGGCCAGTAATTGTGTACCCAGATTGTCCAGTTTTCAGACTCCTGTCAGCAGAATGGATTGAAACTCTCATGCTTTGTCTGCACACCTTGCAGATACTCCCCTTCTGCAATGCACACACACGTGTGTGTGTGTGTGTGTGTGTGTGTGTGTGTGTAAACGGACAGTGTCTATTTTATGTTTCAAAAGGGTTTTTATGCTTTTCTATGTTCTATTCATATTGTTTTTTGGGGATCCCTGCAGCTATCCCAACATACAATCAATGGTGCTAAGTGACTCAGTCTGGTAACCCACTCAGCACTTCTAAAGCCTTGGTGTTTTTACCTTAATGCATTCCCTGCATTAAAGTGGTTGTGAAGGTTTTTTTTTTTTTTTTTTTTTTTATTTTTTTTTATCTGAATGCAAGCTGTGGGGGGAAGGGGCCAGGAGCACCAGCGAGAGACACGAGGAGGAGGATCAGGGGTGCTCTGTGCAAAACCACTGTACAAAGCAGGTAAGTACAAGTTATTTTTAAAGAAAAACAAGACTAGTCTAATTTTAAGGGAAAAAAACACCCCTTTTAAGCATTTCCCTCCCCCCTTCTCTAAACACTTAACTGAGCTTGTCCGCGATCCAGGGATGTGCCCGGCTGCAGTCTTCTCTCCCCTCTTCCTCTTTTCACAGGGACTTAGGCAGCAATGGGAGCCATTTCTTCCAGTCAAATTCTGTGAACAGAGAGTGGGAGGCAGGGCAGGTCCAAGCTACGCTTTCTGTGCCAGGGGATACGGACAGCACGGCTCAAGATCAAGCCCACAAGTGTGCCACCATAGGAAGAAACTTCCTATGGTGGTACACTAAGAAGAGGAGAGGCCAGGAGCGCCAACTGGGGAAATTGGGGCTTCTCTGTTCAAAACTATTGCACAGAGCAGGTAAGTACAACATGTTTGAGCATTTACAATCACATTAAGAGGTTAAAATGGAGCCTGACACCAAAAAGAAAAGTTTGCAAATGGGTAGGACTTTTATTGCAGAAGAACCATATTAATTCAATCTTATTTTATTCAATAGAAAGGTTGAGAAAGAAAAGTTAAACATTACAAACAATGACAATATACACCAACAATATGC
The DNA here is from genome assembly GCF_037356315.1 of Lithobates pipiens. NCBI lineage: Eukaryota > Metazoa > Chordata > Amphibia > Anura > Ranidae > Lithobates > Lithobates pipiens. Next base: position 7,772,440 of record NW_027507790.1, read on the forward strand.
GTCGTATATGTCAGAACAGAAACCTGTCCATGGTACATATAATAGGATTGAAAGCGTGTATATAAGGCCTACCAGGAAACTTTTTGTAATAGCGATCCTTGTGTGGGGGGAAAAAACATAAAATAAATAAAGCATGTAAGCTAAAGTACCCTTCGTCCTCAGTTCAGCCAAGGGGATCAAGGCTGCCTCTTGCGCAGAGCATCAGACGAAATTATATAAAAATCTGTATGAAAAATATTACATAGGGTTCTTACATCGAGTCAGTAACAATAGATAAGTCGAAGCCATGGTACATTGGCTAGATGGATTCCTGAGGGTGTATTGCAGTATAGAGAAAGAAGAATCAGGGCATAAAAGAGGGGGCATAGAGATAGGGGACAAGGATCACTCTATCATGGTCCCAGGGCGACGTCGTCCAGGCCATGTTCAGCCCAGAAGATAAACTCAGAGGAGTATCGGAACACGGACCATGATGTCCAGGTGAGAGTAAACTGTTCGTTTTTACTACATTCCTCTGCCAACAGACGTTCCAGGTCCCCTATGCGGTCCGCTTCCGTAGCCCACTCCCCCAGGGAAGGCATGACCGTTGATCTCCAATGACGGGGAATCACTACCCTGTCCAGAAAGTGTCGTAATATATCTTTTTTGATGGATTTGAATGTACCAGGGAGTATAGATAAGAGAGCCGCCTCAGGTGAGGAGTGTATAGAGGTTGCCATCAGCTTGCAGTAAAGTTTGAATATCTGTCGCCAATACCCTTGCACTGGAGGGCATTCCCACCATATGTGGAGCATGGTTTCCTGGGAGCTAAGACACTGCCAGCAGGTATCTGGTACTTCCGGGTTGAAATGGTTTATAGTCGATGGGCATCTGTACCATCTTGTTACCAGTTTGAATCCCTTTTTCTGGGTCTTAGTGGCGAGGGATATTTTGTGCGTCCAGGATAAAACATTTTTGCCAGTCAATAGCAGAGAGTGGGTGTTGTAGTTCTGTCTCCCAGGCCACCGTAAATGGAGGGAGGTCAGGGGAGGATATATTGAGCAAGAGGGAGTAAAGTTGAGATACCACATGTGTCGGAGGTTCTGCCTGCAAGAGCAGTTCCTCAAATCCTGTTGGTTCAGCAAGGATGGCCGGAATGAGTGGGAAAGTCCAGATGTAGGAGGTAGTCTGTTGTCTCTGAAGCCTCTGCATGGGATGTCGGGAGGTCAGACCGGTAGGAGTATCTGTCCTTAAAGTGGGGTCTGCCCTAAGAACTTGGGCAAGTCTCCTATGGTCTTCTTTTAGCCATGGTCCGAATTTTGATACACACATAGCTGGAGGAAAGGCTGGAGTCCCAAAGAAGGGAGTCATAGGCCCCATGTATTTCGATAAGCCCCATTCTGGTCAGCATATGGTCCCAAATCTGAATTGTGTGACGAGTGAGGTCGTTGAGGGGGCCCAACCCCCCCTGGACCGTGGGCAAGGTCCATGGGAGAGCGGAGAGTTCTATTGGGTTCATATAACTTTCCAATTGAACCCAAAGCTTGGTGGAAGAGTGGTGGAACCAATCTAGTATGCGAGTGAGCACTGCTGCTTTATGGTATAGGGAGGCGTCCGGGGCTCCGGCCCCCGCCCCGAACCCTTGGACAAGATAATGTTTCATACCGTATTCTGGGGCGGGCAGCATTCCAAATAAATTTGGAGAACAGCTGGCGAGAAGAACCATATTATATCAAGATGGCTGAAGATCCTTTGCCCAGAAGACCAGGGCAAGATGTTGGCAGGCAACACAGGAGTTGGAGAGGAGGTGAATGTAGTTCCACTTTGTTACAGTGGTCCTCACTTTCCCCTATATAATGTACAGTATCCTGGTAGGCTTGGGGAAAGGAGACCTACCCATGAAATGCATAGCAATATCAACCACTAATTCAAGAAGTAGGAGGAGACCTAAAGCAGGGCTCCATCTGCTGCAACAGTCTGTCTGCTGACAGGAGGCTAGAAACTGGACATTCTTGGTACAAAACCAATGGTGGCTGCATCTTCCCCCTTCTCTCCCAGATTGTGTGGAAAGAATTCTTCTATCATACAAAATGGTAAGTACATTTATGTTTTGATTCTATTACTAACAACATTTTATATGCTGTGCCAGATCTGTGCACTCTTCAATCTTGCCTGTTTTTAAGTTTTTGTTAGTAAGCCAGTGGTGTTCCTTCCTGCAAGGATTTGAACAATATGAAGCTGTTGGCATAACAGACTACCAGGGTTACTGTGGGAAATTGCAGCATTTTACATCAGTGTTCTTGTGTATTTACAGGTAACATCTTCCAGCAGCAGCCAAGCTATTACCAGGATCTTGATGACAGCATACCTACATTACTACAGGTAGGAAAATCTTTGTGAACCATTTGCTAGAAAGAATGTGCTCAGTTAATTTACACTTCAGCTTTGGATACAGTGGGGAATGGTTAAAAAAGCTGTCAGTTGTGCTCTTTGTGTAATTTTGGGGTGAATTCCTACTACTTCCTGTCCCAAAGACAGAGCAGGAAATAAAAAGAAATTACTCTTAAGTATCTTAGACATGTTACCAGAGCAGCTGTCCTTTCCGGGAAATATTTCCACTCACTTCATTTTTCCGCTGAATACTTTCTTTTTTTTTTTTTTTTTTTGTGGAAACTTAATTGAACAAGCTTAAGTTAGAAGCTGGTTGGCACCCATGCACAGCTGCACCAAATTTTGCACTCTCCAGTAAATCAGCCCCATTGTGTTCTCCGACCTCAAGTCAAACAAAAATGTACATACAGAAGAAAATTAGTAAAAGCAGTTAGGCTGGGTTCACATAAACTATATTGTCAAAAGTATTGGGACACCTGCCTTTAGCCGCACATTAACTTTAATGGCGTCTTAGTCCGTAGAGTTCAATATTGCGTTGGAGCTAGAACAGCTTCAACTCTTCTGGGAAGGCTGTCCAGAAGGTTTAGGAGGGTGTCTATGGGAATGTTTGACCATTCTTACAGAAGCGCATTTGTGAGGTCAGGCACTGATGTTGGATGAGACCTGGCTCACAGTCTCCTCTCCTAATTCATCCCAAAGGTGTTCTATCAGGTTGAGGTCAGGAGTCTGCAGGCCAGTCAAGTTCCTCCACCCCAAACTCACTCATCCATGTCTTTGTGGCAATTATGCCTCCTCTATGCACACTTGTACCTCCTGCCAGTGCCACCTATCAATGTCTATGAGCCAGTCACGCTTGCTTGTCATGCGAATTGAATATGAGGAAACCCACATACAATTTGTATATATGTATATGTGTGAACCCAGCCTTACTCCTCATTAGATGGCTCCATTCAAGGTTTAAACACTTTACGTTCACGCTGAAGCTGAATGACGGCCACAGCGTGGACCTGAATTTCCGGGACGCTTTGTACGCTTTCTGCGCGCTGTGATCAACGAGTCACTGACACTCGGGAGATCACTGATCTGAGTAAGGGGCTGTCCCGGTCCTGGCCCCTTACCATGTGATCAGCTGTCAGCCAATGACAGCTGATCACATGATGTAAACAAAAGTTTGGTAATCCGTTTTTTTTTTTCCCTCATGATGACAGCGTGAGGAGGAAAAAAAAGCCAATCACTGGCTCATCTGCAAGGAACATCAGTCCCGAAGAGGAAGAGGCAATTTTTGTGCACACTAGTACCTCCTGCCAGTGCCCACCAGTGCCACCTATCAATGTCCATGAGTGCCACCTATCAATTCCCACCAGTGGTGCCAATCGGTGCCACCTAGCAGTGCTGCCTATCAGTGGCCATTATTGCCACCCATCAGTGCCGCCTCATCAGCGTACATCAATGAAGGAGAAAAATTACATGTTTTAAAATTTTTATAACAAAATAATTTAAATTTTTTTTTACATTTGGTCTTTTTTTAAAAAATTTTTTTTTTTTTTTTACAAAAAATAAAAACTGCAGAGGTTATCAAATACCACCAAAAGAGAGCTCTATTTGTGGGGAAAAAATGATAAAAATGTAATTTGGGTAAAGTGTTGTATGACCGCAATTGTCATTCAAAGTGCGACAGCGCTGAAAATTGGTCTGGACAGGAAGGGGGTTTAAGTGCCCAGTAAGCAAGTGGTTAAGACTGAGCGTTACTAAAGGAGGAGGGGGGTGGTGTCTATTTAGCTAGCCCATAGTGCTCTGGAAATTATTTGCTGTGTTTATTTGTAAAACCAAGATTTGTAAACCTAAATCGCTCTTCTGCCCTAAGATTCTAAAATGTATACTTATTATAATCCCTTTCGAATGCATTTTTGAGCTAATCATTGCGTATTCGGGTTTACTATCCCTTCACAGATATAGTATTTGGTTTGTTGTAGAAAATAATTCTTTGACATCTATTCTAATTTTCTTTATTGCACAATCCTCAAAAGGTATTCAGTTCCATTATGAATGTTTGTGGGCTTCAGCAGGACGATTGTAAAGAACCCCTGAAGCTGGGAGATGAGAAACCTACGTCGCCTCTAGATATGACACAGCAGGTCAGTTAGTTATGTTTTACTGAAGGAATGACATTTTCCCTATATTTCCCGTTTCTTTAAATGTCTTTACTGTCATTACAGAAATTACAAGATACAGTCTTTTATCTCTGTGACACATCCAGCACAATTTGGGCGTTCCTAGAAATCTTTCCATCTGCCTCTCAGGCTTTACAAAAACACAATTTCTTGAGTAGGTATGTGAATATAGCAAGTGATTTTGGTTGGCAATGCAAATAAATTGTCCCTACATTTTATAACACACTGAAAGTCTGCATGTTCATGGTGCTGTCATCTGGGAAAAGACTTGTAGCAGTAGTAATGCCTCTTTCTTTAGTGAGGTCAATGGCTGTTGCAGCTTGGGCACCTAGGGCTGGGGTATCTCTTTCCTCCTGGGTCTCCAGACATTCCAAATAGCACTAAAGATTCAGTAACCACACACACACACACACACACACACACACACACACACACACACACACACACACACACACTCTGATGTAGTATTCTTACATTCTTAGTGGTTGTGCCTTGATACAGCAAACACAAAGCAGATAGGATATGACTTTACCCCTTTATGAGCCACTTTTACTGCCTTCTGTTTAGTAGTGACAGTGGCTTTACATTTGTGATAGTGCTTATCTCTGAGTGACAGTAATGATGGATCATGTTAGCTGTTCCCTATGAGCTAGAAATGAAAAGGATATTTAGTGATACGTTCTCCCATGAGCTTATGATAAAGTCAGCCCAATAGAAGTTAAAATTGCTACTGTTTAAAAAATGTTCATGCGTTGGAGGTATAAAACTTGAGATAATCTATACAGGGCAATCGTACAAGACCAAGCAGTACGTGATTATTGTGTAGCTCATTAGTAATGCTATAATTACCTCTAACATAATTGAAATTTCATATGTTAGAAGACCATATACAACCCCAGAAAATTTGTGAGGCTGTGTAAAATCTACATAAAAACAGAATGCAATAATTTGCAAATCTCATAAATACATTCACAATAGAAACAAACAGGAGGACTGGGGGTTGGGACGTTAAATGAAGCAGGCAGGTGTAAAAAGTTCAAATTTATTGGAAGTCAGTGATAAGTTACATGAGGGTAATTATGAGTACACCAAGAAAACCAATATATTTTGTTCAAAGGATAGACATACAGCAATGACAATTAACCATTATTAATACAAATCGCACATTACAGGTGATCATTAAGTAAATTAAAACATAGTTGGCATAAAAACATGGCATATAATGGCTCTATGCATTTTGTGGATTCATCCACTCTTCAGGAGCATGCACATGGAAAACTGAATGCTGTAGTATAATAGTAACAAGAATATCTGTAAGGTTTGACCCTGTCACGGAAGGATATTAAGATAAAATAAAGTAATTAGAGGTAATCTTGCCTAGGTTAAACCCACTATAGAAAATAGAAAACACATCAAATGTTTAAACTGACAAAATGTACCATTTTAAGAAAAAAAATAAGATCATTTTGAAATTGATGGCAGCAACACGTCTCAAAAAAGTTGGGACAGGGTCATGTTTACCAAAGTGTATCATCCCTCTTTATTTAATAAGACTCTTAATGTCTGGGAACTGAGGAGACCAGTTTTTGGAGTTCTGGGAGAGTAATGTTGTCCCATTCTGCTTAACAGTCTTTTTTTTTTTTTTTTTTTTTGTTTATTGACAGACACCGTGCTCCATTATTCATAAACATAGGGTTATACCGTCCCCCTACAGGAGTGGGGCACTAAGCAGAAAAAGAGACTTGGCTATGCCTATGTGCAGACCCCCCTCTCTGCTATAGGCCTTCAGTTTTTTTTCTGCCTAGTCAGGAATAAGGACCTAGTTCCCTGCTGGGATCTTTAGTCCTGGGAATTTTTTTGGTTTCTTTCCTCTTCGTTTATTTTATTTATTTTTTCTGGATTTTCCTCCGGTGAGATCTACAATCAAATGCCAGGCTGGACACTAAGATCCAGTGGCCTTCCCAGTCTGGCCAGCGAGCGTGTGCAGACCACAGCTACATGCTAGGTCGACCGCGTCATAGAAGGGGGCTGGCCCTGCAAGTTAAATGTCTCGAGAGGTCGCAGACGACTGGGTTTCGGCCGAGTCACAGCATACATCGTGGTCGGCAGCCCCCCACCTCGGTAGTGAGGGGATCTGTCTGGGAGCGTTACCCGCACGCTTCGCTGGATCGTTCGGGGCCCTTCCTCTCCTTCCCTGGACATGGTGTGGGGTGCAGGTACTCCCTGGGGTGGTTGGTCCCTCCAGCGATCTCCTCCACCCTCCCTCCCTTCCCGGGTAAGGCCCAGGCTTCTAGCCTAGGTGCTTTTTGGACACACTATCCTCCCCCTTCCACCCTCAGGGTTGCTACTGGGGGGGGGGGGGGTATTCCTTTGGCCAACCTGCTGCAGTGGTTGGGCCTTGGAGGGGGATGTCTGGACACCCGCGTTCGGCCCTCCCGTAATTTAGGCCGTGGCTTTGTAGCCTACTGGTCGGGTGCTTTCCGTTTTTGGGTGTACACCCTCCGTTCAGCAGCTCCGATCGATCCGGTCAGCCCACACACTCGTGGCATGGGGCGGAAATTTAGGCTGCGGCTTTGCAGCCTACCGACTGGGTGCTGGGTGGGCGGCTTCCGGGTGTGCACCAGAGGCTGCTGTTTCCATTTTCTGAGTGTCCACCCTCCAGTGTTGTAGTCACTACTTTACATTGTAGCAAAGTGTCATTTCTTCAGTGTTGTCACATGAAAAGATATAATAAAATATTTCCAAAAATGTGAGGGGTGTACTCACTTTTGTGAGATACTGTACGTATAAGGAAAAAATCTCTAGTATGAGCATGCCCTAACACATTTGAGTTTCCTGGGGAAAAAAGTGTATTTATTAAACTGTAGATAAGATTATGAAAATTATTTGCTGAAACATTTTACTGGATGCATTCTTTTCTTTTTCAGTATGAGTTCCTTTTATGAATTGTGTTGCCCGGAGCTTGAATCTGCAATTATAAAGAGGACATTTTCAGATAAAAGGTGAAGAACCTACATAGTTCTGATAGGAATATCACTGTTATTTCTGTATATATTTCCTCAAGTTAAATAAAATGTAACTAAACAAACCTAGAACTTTACACCACTTGTGTCCAGGGAACCAGACATGATGCAACTGGCACAATGACATGTATAATTTTCAATAACAGAAACTAATAGGAACAATATGCACCTGTACTCGCAGGTTAATTTATTTGAAAAATTGCTTGCTCCCCTCCTGCTGTAGCCCTTAGATCGGGGAGGAGAGCGACGAGAGGTCACGTGAACGCACAGAGGTGATGTGAAAGAAGGTATTTAGCTTCATCATTTTAAACAAACGTTTACACTGTGTCGTATACCTTGATATAACAGAGGGGCTGGCAGTAATCCTACTCTGCCTTTACAACCACTTTAAGCCTTTCAGCAGATCCACCTCTACAAATTCGGCAGTGCCTAGCCACGGAAAGCAACGGAGCATGTGAAGTGCAGGGTGAAACACTATTACTGGATATAACCATTTGCGGCCCACCTGCTGTTTGAAGGGGAATACAGTTGTTATTGCAATAGATAGCTGCCATAATCCTGGCATCCTCTTCAACAGCGGGCGGTCCGCTTTCAGATAAAAGTGGTTGCTGTGGCATATTTGCCGCAAGGTCACTTTTATTGGGGGTGGGAGAGGGACACCCCTCCCGCTGCACTAGCGGCCGAGACAATCGCGTCCTTCCCCCTGACAGGCCTGGAGTCGAGTGAGGGAAAGATGGCCCCCACTCCGCTCCTTAACATTTGATGGCTGAAGTGACGTCAAACGTCTTTTCCGCTCAATGGTCTTAAAGGGGAAATCTTTTTTAAAAAAAAAATAAGAAAAAAGCCTTTAAAAAAAAAAAAATTATTTATTTTTTAAATTGCATTTTAGTGAAAATGAGGTCTTTTCTACCCCAGATCTCGCATTTAAGAGGTCCTGTCATGCTTTTTTTCTATTACAATATTACAAGTGACCCAAAATGTATTTTATTTTTTTATTTTTTAACCACTTTTCAGACTGGATAATTTTCCTGGCTTAAGACTAGAGCACTTTTTGTGATTCAGCACTGCGTCGCTTTAACTTACGATTGTGTGGTCGTGCGACGTGACTCCCAAACAAAATTGGTGTCCTCCCCCCCAAAATAGAGCTTTCTTTTGGTGGTATTTGATCACCTCTGCAGTTTTAATTTTTTGCACTATAAACCAAGAAGAGCGACAATTTTGAAAAAAAATTCATTATTTTTTACTTTTTGCTATAATAAATATCCCCAAAAAATATATATATAAAAAAAATGTTTTTCCTCAGTTTAGGCCGATATGTATTCTACATATTTTTGGTTAAAAAAAATAGCAATAAGCAATTTATTGATTGGTTGGCGCAAAAGTTATAGCGTTTACAAAATAGGGGATAGTTTTATGGCATTTTTACTAATAATTTTTTTTTTTACTAGTAATGTCAGCGATGTTTTGTGGGTTTTATTTTATTCTTTTACATTTAGTTTTAGTTTTTTTTTTTTTTTTTTTTGTTGGTGCACACATCGGACATTTTTGACCTATTTTTAAGACCAATGTCATTTATACAGCAATCAGTGCTATACAAATGCACGGATTCCTGTGTAAATGACACGGGCAGTGAAGGGGTTAAGTGTGTCCTAGGGGCATGTTTCTAACTGTGGGGGGCGTGGCTGTGTTTTACTGATCTCTGCTCCAATCACAGGAAGCAGAGATCAGTGTCACTTGTTGCTAGGCAGAATGGGCAGATGCTGTTTACATCGACATCTCCCTGTTCTTCCTCCCCGTGAGACGATTGCGGGTATCCCTGTGGCAATCGAGTCCGTGGGACCCACGGTCAGACTCACGGGGGTCCCGACCCCCACGCGCGCGCGCCGCCGGTGGCGCACACACACGATGGCACATCGGCAAATTCAAACGGACATACCTGTATGCCCATTTGCCTGTCTGTGCCATTCTGCTGACATATATCATCGTGCACCGGTTGGGAAGCGGTTAAAAGGACAAAAGCGAACGCATACCTAAGTCGTTCCTGCATAGAAAACAGTGTTCAAACCACACGTGGGGTATCGCTGCGATCGTTAGAACGAGAGCAATAATTGTAGCACTAGACCTCCTCTGTAACTCAAAACTGTTAACCTGTAAAAAAATGTAAATTTTGCCTATGGAGATTTTTAAGGGGCAAAGTTTGTCGGCGAACAGGCACAATCTTGAAGCGTGACATGTTTGGTATCAATTTACTTGGCGGAACATTCTTTCGCAATCTAAAAAAAAAAATTGGGTTAACTCTACTGTTGTCTTATTTTTTTTATTTTTTTTATGTGTATTTTTTTCAAAAATACTGCGCTTGTAAGACTGCTGTGCAAATACGGTGTGACAAAGTATTGCAATGACTGACATTTTATTCTCTAAGGTGTCTAAATAATTTTTATTTTTTTTATTTTAAAATGTAAATTTTATAGTCTGAAAAATAGGCCCGGTAGTAGTTAACCAATATAGGCTTTAATGTTTTACATAGCTATATCTGCAACAGTGGCCAGACTGATTGGATCTAGCAGGACTTAAGTTCCACTTTTAAGAGTACATCCTGCTACATATATATATATATATATATATATATATATATATATATATATATATATATATATATATATATATATATATATATATATATATATATATCTGCAAAGGGAAGCATCTCCTAAACTTTTACATACCTGGCTTTTCTTTGATCTACCACATCTCACATCTGTATAATCTGCAAAAGGAGCAACATCCTAAAGTGATTGTGTGTGTGTTGTTGTTGTGTTTTTTTTTTTTTTTAATAACAAAAACTTTGTACTTGCCTCTACTGCGCAGTTTGTTTTGCACAGTGTGGCCCCCGATCATCCTCTTCTGGGGTCCCCCATTGGCTCTTGCGGCTCCTCCCCGCATCAGATAACCCCCTGTGAGAAGCACTCCCAAGGGGGTTACCTTGCGGGTGTGTTCCCGAGTCCAGCATTTGCGTCCATAGAAACGAATGCCGGACTCGGCCCTGCCCCTCAGTGCCCGCATCATTGGATTTGATTGACAGCAGCGGTAGCCAATCGTTGTGCTGCTATCAATCAATTAAGAACCGGGACCCCGTGCAGAGAGGGAGAGCGTGTCTCCACCGAGGGGATGAAGGGGCTCAGGTAAGTAAAACAGGCTGGGGGGCCGGTCACTGCCAGAAGTTTTTTCACCTTAATGCATAGGATGCATTAAGGTGAAAGGCCTAGTTTTTAAATGCCTTGCCTCACAATAAATTTCCAAATCCAAAAACTATTCTTTATCAAGAGTTCTAGTTGCAAACTGTTCTATCTGTTATTATAAATATGAAACAAATTCCAATTAAAACCTGAGGGGCGCCTTTCCAGGCTACCAGCATGTCATCCACATACTAAATCCTGAGTGTGCACCAAAGCTCACGAGACAAAAAACATTGGTTTCCTCCCAGTAGCCATTATGGATGCAGGTATACGCTGGTGTACATGCTAGTCCCATGACAACTCCCTGCAATTGTCTGATAACATCTGCTAAAACATAAACAATTGATTATTACGGAGTACAAATCGTAGCATAACCTACACAAACTGACTGCAGAAAACATATTGGGTATCCTAGCATGCAGGCGTGTATTGATCCTCTTAGTTTTTGTTATTGATAATTATAACTTTCACACTGCTGATGGAAGATGACCTTACAATGTTTTGTGATCATGGTAATAACTTTTTTTTTTTTTTTTCTGTATCAGAATATTGCAAAAAGAATGTACACAACCTGCAATGTCAGATTGTCAAGCTGTAGTAAAATGTGCATGAGAATATCACATGAAATGTCTAGAATAGCCTGATTCTGTACCAGACTGAATATTAGTTGTCGCATTAAATGTATGTATAGAAAAGTTCTAACTAGTTGTAGCAAATTTGTCACCGCCTCAATTGAACATGGTATCCTTCTTTTAAATAATCCATCTCCCCCTTTTTTTTTCTTTTTTTTTTTTTTTGTGAGACAGATTATAACATAGAATTGGAATTGCAAATTGTAGCAGTACGCAGTAATAACTACTACTATAAATAAATACCATATTCTAATTGCTGGGTGTAAAAATAAATTCCAGTCCATGGCTGGAATTCAGCTCAGTAGTCCTTCTTTCTCAGCTAGTAGTAAAACATGCCCAGAAAAAAGAACATGGACTTTCTATAAATGATAACAACTTGAAGAAGCCCTATCAACATACCATTCTTGGTTCACCAGCTTTCACAATTGATAATTTTAGGTATATTTAAAAGAGAGAGATTTTAAAAAAGGCATTGTAAGTCAGTAAGGATCAGCTACAGGGAGACCTGCAGTTTAATTCCTCTTTAAATGGCCATTTGAAGACATAGTTATTGCTACATGCTCTGCTTACCGTAGTTACGGAAGAGCAGTATTACAGTCATTAAGTAATCCCTGCATTTTTGTGGTTCAATTTTCTTTGCTAGCATACAACTGGATCTTTGGAGAAGATTGTGTCACTCCAGAAAGAAGTTGTTAGAAATATGTCACATTCTTATCAGCAACGCCTGTCTTCAGCCCATTTTGGAACGCAGGTTAGTGAAAACCCAACTCTGCATGCTGCACAGTGTTTCGTGACTTATGTATAGCTTGCACAACCTAAACGTATTTTGTTTTTACAGTACAGAAAACATTCAACACTATGTGGAGGAATACTTGCAAATCTTAACAAATCTTCTTCCAGAAAGACGGTAAAATGTGCTACTGAGATTAATTTGATTTTCACATGCATTAAGCTTATAAGCAGTTATTTTTATATCTGTTTTGTTGACATTTTCCTTCTGGGTCCTTTAAAAATTCACACTCATGCCAGCCCCTATCCCTAAAGTATAACTAAAGCATTACAAAATCTATGCAAAAGGGATTTATTTAATAATTACAGGTACTTTTATAGCGCAATCAATTTTACACAGCACTTTACATATACAGTGGTGTGAAAAAGTGTTTGCCCCCTTCCTCATTTCCTGTTCCTTTGCATGTTTGTCACACTTAAGTGTTTCGGAACATCAAACCAATTTAAACAATAGTCAAGGACAACACAAGTAAACACAAAATGCAATTTGTAAATGAAGGTGTTTATTATTAAAGGTGAAAAAAAATCCAAACCATCATGGCCCTGTGTGAAAAAGTGATTGCCCCCTAAACCTAATAACTGGTTGGGCCACCCTTAGCAGCAACAACTGCAACCAAGCGTTTGCGATAACGTGCAATGAGGCTTTTACAGCGTCCTGGAGGAATTTTGGCCCACTCATCTTTGCAGAATTGTCCTAATTCAGTTACATTAGAGGGTTTTCGAGCATGAACGGCCTTTTTAAGGTCATACCACAACATCTCAATAGGATTCAGGTCAGGACTTTAGCTAGGCCACTCCAAAGTCTTCATTTTGTTTTTCTTCAGCCATTCGGTGGTGGACTTGCTGGTGTGTTTAGGATCATTGTCCTGCTGCAGAACCCAAGTTCGTTTCAGCTTGAGTACACGAACAGATGGTCGGACATTCTCCTTCAGGATCTCTTGGTAGACAGCAGAATTCATAGTTCCTTTTATCACGGCAAGTCTTCCAGGTCCTGAAGCAGCAGAACAGCCCAAGACCATCACACTACCGCCACCATATTTTACTGTTGGTATAATGTTCTTTTTATGAAATGCAGTGTTCTTTCTACGCCAGATATACTTGGACACACACCTTCCAAAGAGTTCCACTTTTGTCTCATCGGTCCACAGAATGTTGTCCCAAAAGTCTTGGGGATCATCAAGATGTGTTGTGGAGAAATTGAGACGAGCTTTGATGTTCTTTTTGCTCAGCAGTGGTTTTCTCCTTGGAACTCTGCCATGCAGGCCATTTTTGCCCAGTCTTTTCCTGATGGTGGAGGCATGAACGCTGACCTTAACTGAGGCAAGTGAGGCCTGCAGTTCCTTGGACGTTGTTGTGGGGTCTTTTGTGACCTCTTGGATGAGTCGTCGCTGCGCTCTTGGGGTAATTTTGGGCGGCTGGCCACTCCTGGGAAGGTTCACCACTGTTCCATGTCTTCGCCATTTGTGGATAATGGCTCTCACTGTGGTTCGCTGGATTCCCAAAGCTTTGGAAATGGCTTTATAACCCTTTCCAGACTGATAGATCTCAATTAATTTCTTTCTCAATTGTTCCTGAATTTCTTTGGGTCTCGGCATGATGTGTAGCTTTTAAGGATCTTCTGGTGGACCTTACTGTGTCAAGCAGCTCCTATTTAAGTGATGCCTTGATTGTGAACAGGTGTGGCAATAATCAGGCCTGGGTGTGGCTAGAGAAAATGAACTCAGGTGTGCACAACCACAGTTATAGTATGTTTTAGCAAGGGGGCAATCACTTTTTCACACAGGGCCATGATGGTTTGGATTTTTTTTCACCTTTTAATAATAAACACCTTCATTTACAAATTGCATTTTGTGTTTACTTGTGTTGTCCTTGACTATTGTTTAAATTGGTTTGATGTTCCGAAACACTTAAGTGTGACAAACATGCAAAGGAACAGAAAATGAGGAAGGGGGCAAACACTTTTTCACACCACTGTACAGTACATTCACATCAGTCCCTGACCCATACATATACTAGGGCCAATTAAGACAGGAGCCTATTTACCTACCAGCATGTCTTTGTAGTGTGGGAGTACCTGGGGGAAACCCACGCAGGCACAGGGAGAAAATGCAAACACCAGGCAGATAGTGTTGTGGTTGTGATTCGAACTGGCAACCCTAGTGCTACTAGACAGAAGTGCTAACCAATTGGACACTGTGAATTAATTATTTAGAAATATCAGGGATTTTTTTATTCAATAAAATTTTGTTCTTTCCTTTATTTGCTTGGGTAAAATTAGAAAGTGGTTCATGGCATAACACTAATCGACTTCCACTTTGTGTTTAAGCTGCACAAATATTGACCATACTAACACTACCTTCTCATCCCATTGAGGAAAACAAGGAGTCTTATGCTATTTGGTTATACCACTGCCTACAGGAGTATTTGATACTGGCAAACAAAATATATGTACCAGATGTGCCAGCCCAGGATAACCCCTCCTCTACCCAGCATGCCTCAGGGTTTTGCTAGTGTGTTAGGAATATGAACAATTTTACTTTAGCTCTGCGTTTCTTTTTTTGCTAGCTGGATGATTAAAAGAAAAAAAGTAAGAGATTTTGCTATTTTCCCAAGTGATGTGGATGGATCAATCCCCCATGTTGGTACATTGTGATACACCGATCAGCAGCTGCCACTGATCATCAAATGTTTTCCAGCATGTCCGGTATACAGAAGTCAAGTCTAAAGACTGACTTCTGTCGAACAGACAGGGCCACACACACACACACATCGAAAATTTGACTGGTGCCTGCTGAATTTCAATCAGTTAATGCCCAACATTACACTTCAGGACATCTCAGACCTCTTGAAGATTTGATGTAGTTACTCATTTTTCCTTTATCACAGGAGCATCCATTTTTGAGTTGGCTTCTTCTCAACACCTTTTCTCCATCTATTCTTGATCCACCTCAGCCCCTTACTTTGTTGTTACAGGTCTATTTTCTGAGCAGAGCTTTGTGTCTGCCTTTAAGGATCAGGTAGTTGCAAGCCTGATCACTCAACTTCTCAGATGTTGAACAAGGACTTTTCTGCTCATCCTTGGAGTGGTTCCTCTCATTAGAAATTCATCTTCAGGGTCCATTCTGGATTTCTAGAACAGTTGGTTTATTATAATTGGGGATCTCTGTCTGGTCTCCTGGTTCAGCCTCCACTGTGTCCACACTATTGAGAAGGAATGGCAAATCGGGACTGTTACTGTGGGTCTCGGTCATAACCATGCTGATCTCCTGTAAACCAGTTCTTCTCAACTGGTAGTTTCTGTACATGGAGAAGTTCATTCACCAAAGTGTGTCCCTGAGCTTTTGTTGCAGATAAGGACATTGGAGGGGGCTGTGTCTCCCTGGGCTGTTTGTGGATGGAAGAAACTAGTCTGTTGCGGGTATCATCAGTCGGGAACAGGGAGACCTGTCCACCTAGGGTTAGCTGCTATTCCTTGGGGGATCTACATATTCATGAAGTAGGCCCTTCTGGCACTATTCGCTTTCTTGGTTTCACTCAGACAAATTGTCTTTGCTGTCCTTAAAGGTTCTAGCCCATCTCGCCAGTTTATGGTTAGTTTCTAACTTCATCTCCTGCATACCCTCATTGGGGTGTATTCAGTGCACCTTACCCCTTGACATGACTTTGTGGGATTGTTACAACTGTGGGAGGATTAGCTCAAGGTTGTGCTTTCAAGGCCATCCAGGGAACATCTGGCTCGCTTACCCTTTGAAGGATGTTGTCTTTGGACCCGCTCTGGGCATTGTCATTAGCAAGTGGCCCAAGCGTGCTTCTGCCTCAATGCAGGAGATCTGCAGATGTGCCAGAAAAATCTCACCCTTTTACCCTATGTACGCAATTGATGCCCAAAGCACCTCTGACCAGCCATGAAAGCGATCACCAACTTCTTCAAGCAAGGACTGTGTACATCCAAACATATCCTTGGGTACTTTGCCTTACCAACATTTGAGTGCTGAGGACATTCCTTTCAGCCACCTCCTCATCTCCCCCATTGTGCTACTGCATTTAGTATCTTTCCTGGTCTTTTTGCGTTCCCTTCATCCTGGGATTCCTAGTTCTAAAGCGGGTGGGAACTTGGCCTCTGGAGTTGAATCTCATCTGGAATTTCTCCAAACTAATCGGGAGATTTTTGCATCCTTGCAAAAATGCTGCTGCGCCCCTTGTAGTTGTTGGTACCTCTCGGCATTTCCCCTGTCAAGATCAAGGGCACTACTTGACTTACTGGGTTAGCTGGGACCAGTTTGTCCTGCTTCCTTCCCTAAAAATGACATGACCTCTCAGTGCTATTTCTCATGACATTGGACATTATATCCATCCTAGTGACCTTTCCTTGCACCCATCTTGAAGAGGGTGAGTTTTCTGTATCCTTGCACTCAAAACTCTTTGGAAGTGTTCGAAACCCATAAGCCGAATGGGGCTTCACAGCTGTGTATTGCGTGCGAGAGTTATTTAGGAACAAGTGAGGCTCTTCAAATCAAATCCTCACTCAAGCCCCATACACACTATCAGATTGTCTGCTGATTTTTTTCCTTCAGGTTTACCAAAACCATGTAGTACAAGGGCCTGCCTGATTGCATACACATTGAAACCCCTAAGGTTTGACCTCATATTATATGGTTTTGGTAAATGTGATGGAAAAAAATCAGCAGACAATCTGATAGTGTGTATGGGGCTTAAGAAAGGCTATGTTCTGTGGCTCAGTGCACCATTTCCCTCCTGTTCCCCCTTCCTTCTTTTGTTTGACATTTTGGCACAGCTCAAGCTTCCCCTTGGTCTGCAAGTGTTTTGTGTGGTCTCCTGCATGCTGAGAAGACCCCATCTCTGGAGTACCTTGTGTTCCCCTGGATTAACACCACACAGTTACACTGATAGTCTGCTGCAGGATAGCATTCATATGGTGGCCTTTGTGAGACTTAATCTCCTGGAGGTGGGTTCTTCTTCCCGATATATTTTATTTTTTATTTTTCTCCCCTTTCCCCTCTTTTTCCCCTTTCTCAGTTCTCTCTTTATTCAGCTGAATGTTCTTAGCTGTTTTAACTCAGTTTCTTGCTTCACAGCTGTGGATATTTTACTGGACCAGAGCAGGTCATCTCACAATGTTCTCTTTTGGGTTAGGCAGGTCATTCAGAGTTTTCTCTGTTAGGTCCTGGAGACCCTTTCAGAGGTTCTTATTGGATGGGTCTTGCTCATGCTCCTATTTTTCTGGTGGTATTAATTTCAGGGTTGGTACCTGTGGATTGCTCCCAGTTACAGGGACCTTTTTGACTTCCTGTGTCCCTCAATGGGACACAGGAAGTGAATACAAAAATCTGTGAATACAAAAATATTACTCTTTACCTAATAATACTCCCACTGAGGGAGCAGCTGTCAATTACTAGGGGTAGGGCATGCAGAAACAGGTAGTTTCTTAGGCATTTTTACTGTAGGATTGCAAATTGAATGTGCTGAGGCATCAACTTGTAGTACCCAGCAGGACCATGCATTCTAGGGTGGCAATGCTGCTCCTGATTAGGGTATTGCCCACCCTAGTACAGTAAGCTCAGGCTCACGCAGGCTGTTACTGGTAGGTCCACAGGTCCAAATAAGGAGAACCGAAAGCAAGGGAAGACAAACAATGTAGAAATTAGAACAAAAATACGGTAAGCCTTTTTTTTTTTTTTTTTTTTTTTTTTTTTGTGCAATTTAGGTTTAGATACATTTTCAAAGCAAGCCTGTGCTTTACCCATGCAGGACAAAGCAATGGCTATAATGGATAATCCAGTCCTCCAGCAGAAAATACCCACCTTGCCTTTACTCCCCTGCCATTGCACTTAGCGACTTTTACTTGCTATTTATAGACTTTTAAATGAAGGTGGTGAATGTTATTTTGGAGGTTAAAGTGCTGTCATATTACCTAGTTGTTGGTTGCAACTGCATTTTTGGAACTGTGCTTGGAAGAGTGCCTTATGTCTATGTTTTTTGTATCTTGCCTGCAGGTTTCTGTGTGATTATGATGAGCAGTTTCCAGTAGCTGAGGATATCAGCTTGCTGCAACAAGTTTCCCCTTCACTGTATCCTTTAAAAATCTTTTTATAGCAGATAAAACCGGTAGGTGTTCAGTTGTGTGTGGTGTGTTTTTTTTTTTTTTTTGTCTTGGAAACCTCTAATGAAATGAAATCTGGACTCATTCTGGTTTAGGGACTCAAAGCAGTGAGGCCAGAGTGTCGGCTTGACTATCAGGCAGGTAATACTTTCAGGAGAGGCCAGCAGTCGTACCCAATCGTAAGCTTGTGCTTATAGTAAATAGTACAACAAAGTTAGTTTTTTTTTTATTTGTTTTTTTTGTCTGGTAATGTGTAAAAAAAAATTTAACAAAAGCATGTAAAATGAGAAAAGAAATATAATTTGCTGAATAATATTATCACAAATATTAACTCCCATAGAGTAAAGCTGGCCATACACTAGTAGATTTTTGAATGAACATTCATATGATAATTCTCACCAGTGTGTTCAATGACATGATGATTAATGTTTACTTTCACATTCGATTTCGTAACGAGTGGACTTCCCCAAACAAAAAACACATACACTTTTAGTAATTTGTTTGAGAACATTTTTTCACCCTGCTCCTTTGAGTTTTCTTGTCACCACGGTCAAAGATGAACATCGATCTGACCCCACTAACAATTAGAAAATCAAACAAGTGTTCGTAACAAAGATTTTCAAATAAAATTCTGCTGGTGTATGGCCTGCTTTTTAGAGGCATGTGGGATTTCCATGAAAGTGGTTCTTTAATTGGTAATAGTTTAATTTGAGTAAGACCAGAGTATTCTTTAACTCGTTGCAAGTGATGAGACTCGAACCACTTACCTATTGAATGGTGTGAAAAGTGCATGGACCGAGGCTCGGAAGTTCAAACCACACATTCCAATCCGTGCGCCGACCGGTGCAGAGAGAAATGCTGAAGGAGCGTGTGGCAGTACAGCACAAAACTCACACTACCTAGATGAACCTGAAGTGAGTACTTGTAACACTTCATTAACTCACAACCCCTATCGCCTCTCCATGTCTCGATTTCTTTTCTTTCCATATTGTTTCCTAATTTTAGTTTTTGTTTTTTTCCCCTCCTACTTTGTGTTAGTGCTTAGGAGCCACAGCAGCGCCTTTACCAAGTGGCGTGGAGCTGGACTCTTTGGTGTCACAGGTGAAAGATTTGCTCCCTGATCTGGGAGAGGGATTTATAATAAAATGTCTTGAAGAATATAATCACAATTCTGAAACTGTTATTAACCACTTATTGGAGGACAACTTGTCACCCCATCTGCTGGAACTAGATCGCACCATGCCTAGGTATGTGAAAGCAGAGCTGTCGGTGTAAATATTTTAAATCAGTGTCATGGTATGTAAAACCTAAATGTTCTTTTTCTTTTATTTATATTTAATTCTCAGTATTGGACAGGTTTTTTTTTAATGATTGCCACACCTATTTAAATATAAAAAAATTGTTGTATATGCACTTGGAGCTTGGTATAGCATATTTAAAACGAACCTGTAGCTAGGCTGTAGACATTCAACTATTTACATGTTTGTAACCAGCAAGCACTAAATGATCTCTAAAACAAGCCTTCTGGTTGTTCTGTGAAGCCATTCTTAAAGTGGTATTAAAGTTTTGTTCTTTTAAAAATAACACACGTGTTATACTTACCGGCTCTGTGCAGTGGTTTTGCACAGAGCGGTACAAACAAATCGCCACTGCCCCCACCTATAACTGGCCTTTGCTGCAAGGAGCACATGGAAGGGTATTGCATGTCAAACAAAACCAAAGAAAATTCCCAGCTCAACTTACCGACTAGTCTGCAACCAGCCAAATTATCCTGTCTAACAGTATGCATTAACAGGGGTTTTGTTTGCGCACATTTGCAAATACAGGCATAAAGCTGCAGAGCCACTTCATGGCACCCCAGTATTATCTGCAGTCCTAACCCAAAATGTAGCTAAGGTGTCATTCATTCTTTGTTCCAGCACGTGCACATTTATTAATTCCAAGACATGGGCACTAAATCACATATGTTTTAGTGCGATGTATTGTAAAGAAAAAAAAAGTGCCAACACTTCTTTAGCGCGATTGTTGTGCATTGCACTAATATTGAATGAAATGGGCGGCCCTGAATTTGACAAACCCAAATATGCAAAAAACGCGAGTGCACTGTTGCACCTGCATAGGTGTGAACAGAGCCTTAGTTCTTCTGTACAATTTTTTAAGTGGTTATAAAGGCTGAACATTTTTTTACCATAATGCATGCTCCGCATTAAAGTGATCCTAAACAGAGAAGTGTTAATTGCCATAATTCATATAAATCATATATATCATGCCACTGTACTTTGTTTTTAAGTCCTCGAAGTACCTTATTCCTGCAGCGCTGTTGTATGGTCACATGATCTTTCCCTATTCTTTGGCATCAGCAGGGAATTATGCTTGGGAGGAGCTTCTATTACTTTGCATTTTTGTATGCTCTCTACAGTGTGAGTCTGTGTCTAGACAGCCCTGATTCATGCAGTGCCAGTCACATAACAAATAAAAAAAATAAAAACCATTTCAGAAGAGAAATTCATATTAGATTATAGATATTAAATGTCTGTTTATCAGATTCCACTAAATCGTTATTGAACATCAAATGTGTATTTTTTGTAAATGAAAATGTTGTAGGTGGAGTCAAACTTTACTTGCAGGTATTGGCAATTACATCTGATATATTTATTACTGATTTATAATAAAACCAAGCTTAAAGCGGAGGTCCACCCTAAAATGGACCTCCGCTCATCGGAATCCCCCCCCCCCCCTCCGGCGCCACAATCGGCACCTTTCAGGGGGGAGGGGGGTGCAGTTACCTGGATAATCCAGGTAACTGCACCCACTTCCGGGCTAGCTCTCTGCGGAAAGGGGCGTACGTTACGCCCCTTTCCGCAAGCGCCCGCCCCCTTCAGCAAGTGCCCCGCTGCCTGCTGGGAAACACACAGCTCCCAGAGGCAGCGGGGACCGTCCGGATTGCGCCGCGCGGCTCGCGCATGCGCAGTAGGGAACCGGGAAATGAAGCCGAAAGGCTCCATTTCCTGATTCCCATACCCAAGATGGCGGCGGCAGGACCTGACAGACGAGCGAGCGATCGGCTTCGGGTGCCGACATCGCGGGCGCGCTGGACAGGTAAGTGTCACTATTTAAAAGTCAGCAGCTGCAGTATTTGTAGCTGCTGGCTTTAAAAAAAAAAAAAAAACGCTGAGTCCCGGTGGACTCCCGCTTTAATCATTCGGCATGCTATATCCCACCCCCACAGCGTTTAACAATAGGAGGACATGGAGGAGGGAGAAAAGTGTAGCTTGCCACTGTGTATATGCCCACATGTGTGACTCTATAGTCACGTGGGCTGCACAGAGGGGAAAGGGGGGGGGGAGTAAGAGCTTAGAAGGGAACTGAAATTGAGCATGATTCATAGAGGACACCAGCTAGTCTGCACAGTGTCCACCTGTAGTGGGGACACGGAAGATTGGAGGGACAGCTGAAAGCAGGATTAACAAGGTATATTTCATTCAACAAAAAACAAATGCTTTAGTGTCTTTGTAAGTATGCATACTCTGTTGTGTAGCATGTAATAAGAGTTTTTAATAGTCTGGGCTTAATGACCCTTTAAGGTAAAAAAAAAAAAACTTCAATGCTCAGCCCAGCCCTTTTATTTTCTTATAGATAGTGGTCTCCAAATTGTGGCCCTTTGCTTGTCTTTATCCGGTCCTTGGGACACTTTCACCAACTGACAACAATGATGGGGCACCATTCCTTCAACTGACACCAACAATGGAGCACTAGTCTTCTAATTGATCTCAACAATGAGACACTATTTCTTCCATTAAAACCAAAGATGGAGCTCTTATCCCAGGGCTTTTTCTACACCCGCTAGGCACAGCCCGTGCCAACCCCCACCCCCAAAGCCTGAGAGAGTAAATTGTCCATTTGCTTAGAAAGTTTAGAGACCCCCTGTTCTAGACACACAGCTAACTCAACAAGCACGCATTTGTGCCCCCGTATGCAAGCTGCTTGCAGAAGGGGGAGCCATTTTAAATATTAAGTCTGTGTAGTATATATTCAGTATTAGCGGTGTTTCTGTGTGTTTAGTGTAGGAATATTGATAACTACAGCAGTGAAACATGTTCTAACACTCAGCTACTTCTATGGTGGGTGGTGATTTGTTGGTTTCACAGTTTTTATTTCACACTGCTGTTGTAACATTTTTCTTTTGTGCCTTTTTAGGCAGCAGAGCGTGGATCCATGTCCTCTTGTCTCTTCAAGATCAAATGTTTTTGCAGATGATGAATTTGATGTCTTCAGCAGAGACGTTGTGGACAAATCAAGGATTTGGAAAGGGAGAAAGTAAGGATTAGTTTAATTATTGGTATCTAGATCTGGAATGTTCTTTAGTTCTACCATGTTGAACATTACATTCCAGAGGTCAGTATTCCTGTTAGGGACATTTTATTGCAAGACTATAATAGAAGCATAAAACAAGTCATTAAATAGGAATTGTATAGTCAGATTATAACTTGTGGCCAGCGTAACACTCCTACCATACAGCTACGATTTAAAGAGGAAGTAAACCCTGATCAGTTTACTTCCTCTTTTTTTTCCCTGCAAAGGTAAAGCATAATGGACTACTATGCATCGCATAGTAGCCCATTATGTGTCACTTACCTGACACAGGAGCCAGCGAAGTCGCCGCTGTCCCCTGTAGTCCACCGCATCCATCTTGCTGGTGGCGTCTCGTAGCTCCGCCGCTGTCATTCGGCGAAGCCGCGATGACATCACTCCCGCGCATGCGCACAGGAGTCGACAAATGCGGCAGCTCCATTCTTGGAACTGCCGCGCTCAGTGCGCCTGCGCGCCGCTGTCTACGGCGCATGCGCCGTAGACAGCGGTGCCCGTTTTCGGGCAAATATCTCCTAAACCATATAGGTTTAGGAGATATTGCTTGGACCTACAGGTAAGCCTTAATCTAGGCTTACCTGTAGGTCAAAGTGGTTTGTAAGGGTTTACAACCACTTTAATAGTATTCATTTAAATAAAATATTATTTTTTTTAAAACCGAGACCCTAAATCAAAATTTGGAAAGCATGATATAACAACGAAGCCACATTGAATTAACTCGTATACATAAATACTCCATTCTACTATGAAATATATAGAGTTTGTGGATTATATTCAGATCATTTTATTGATTTTCAAATGGTATGTAGAATAGGATTTATGTACAGTATATAGTAAAGCAGAGTTGTCTTAGTTCTGTATTTTATTTTAGTTTTAGTTTTTGCCCTACAATAGTAAAAAAAGGAAAAAAAAAAAAAATTATGTATGTGTGTGTGTGTATATATATATATATATATATATATATATATATATATATATATATATATATATATATATATATATATATATATATATATATATATATATATATATATATATATATATATATATATATATATATATTATTTATATGTGTGTGTATTTAATATAAATATATATATATAATAAATAAAATATGCGTGTGTATATGCAATATACACATAGTTGTGCTCATAAGTTTACATACCCTGGCAGAATTTGATTTCTTGGCCATTATTCAGAGAATATGAATAACACAAACTTTTTTCACTCATGGTTCGTGTTTGGCTGAAGCTATTATCAATCAACTGTGTTACTCTTTTTAAATGATAATGACAACAGAAAAATTACCCTGATCAGAAGTTTACACCTTAGTGATTTTGGCCTGAGAACATGCACACGTTCACACAAAGGGGTTTGAATGTCTATTAAAGGTAACCATCCTCACGTGTGATCTGCTTGCTTGTAATTTAGTGTGTGTGTGTGTGTGTGTATAAAAGGCCAATGAGTTTCTAGACTCCTGACAGACCCTTGCATCTTTCATCCAGTGCTGCACTGACGTTTCTGGATTCTGAGTGTAGCGGCCACAACCTTTGCTGTGCGGCCTTGATTTGTTGGGCTTACCAGTTACCTTCTCCCGGCCTGCTCTTCCACGTCTAGGGGTTCCCAGGGTTGATACCCAATGACTTGCACACTGACACAGATGAAGTCCTCTTTAAAAGGCTTTATGCAATAATAACTTTCAGACAGCACAGTCTCTTGGGAAACAGAGGACACAGGTGAACAACTCAGGCACCTTGAACTGCAGGTCTAGCAAAGTCTCTACTTCCACCCAGGAAGTAGCCACTCGCAGCTGGGTACTTCAAGGCTGAACAGATCTCTAGCCAGAAATCATGGCAGTCAGCACATTGACTCAAAACTTGAAACAATCCTGTGAAAGTGGACAAGTTGTAACTAAAGGTGAACAGGAACCTTTTCCTCAGTACCTGGAACGTTTCCCGTATCCTCAAGGGTACTGGAAAATTGTGAATTTGTCAATGTCCTTCCCAACTCAGTAACCAGGCACTTCTCAGGATGCCACTTGCCAGCCCTCCTTGGAAGAGTCCTCCCCCGGTCACTTCCACGAGCTGTGGTGCCTCTCCAAGCCAAGAGCACATCCGGACACCTTGAATCCTCCCTCAGTTACTGCGCCTCGGACCAGCTGGGTCTGAGACTCGGGAACAGATGGATCCCTACCCCAGACCAGACAGGTCTATCAGGGGCGTTCCACAGGAACATGTTGCAGGGTATTGAACACACCGTGACCGGGACCCCTACGGGGATACCCCAGTCCTGGAACCAGACCAGACCCCACGGGTCTCACAAACTCCTCTTCCCACTCACGTGACCCTCCCCACTTAAGTTCCCCTTCCCAGAGTCCTCAGCGGGCTCCGACACTCCCACTGATTGGTTCCGAGTAGGCTGATACTCATACATCCAACCAGACCTGGTTCTGCCTGTCATGTGCACCTCACCGTGCACGTGATCAGGCAGAACTTCCAAACACAGCCTGGCCAGACTGGTGTTAAGGCCTACCTACTTAATTAACCCTCAGAACCCCTACTGTTCTGAGACAAAAACTAAATTTACATGCGTATGACATTTTAGCCAAAATGTCATCCGCTACACGAGTCATGGGGAAAGCAAAAGAATTGTCAAAGGATCTGCGGGAAAAGGTAGTTGGACTGTATAAAACAGGAAAGAGATATAAAAAGATTATCCATGGAATTGAGCATGCCAATCAGCAGTGCTCAAACTCTAATCAAGAAGTGGAAAATGAGGGGTTCTGTTGAAACCAAGCCACGGTCAGGTAGACCAACTATAATTTCAGCCACAACTGCCAGGAAAATCGTTTGGGATGCAAAGAAAAACACTCAAATAACTTCAGGTGAAATACATGAAAACATGTGCTGCAGCTGTTTCAAGATGTACAATAAGGAGGCACTTGAAGAAAGATGGGATGCATGGTGGAGTCACCAGAAGAAAGCCATTACTACGCAAATGCCAAATATGCCAAACAGCACAGACTAGCTTCAAACCTTCTGGCACTAAGGCCCCTTTCACATGGACGATCCGTTCAGGTCCGCCTGCCAGTTTTTTAGGCGGACCTGAATGGATGCTCCATAGACGTCTATGGAGCGTCGGATGTCAGCGGTGACACGTCCGCTGACATCCGAGCCGCTCCGATCCGAAAAAGTGTGACGGAGGAAAAAAGCTATTTTTCCATCCGTCATCGGATCAGGTGACGACGGACACTGAGGTCTGTTGTCACCCGATCTCCCATAGGGGAGAGCGACGCTGTGACAGATGCGTCCCTGCTCAGTGTGCAGAGACAGACCTGTCATCTTCCTGCTCAGCAGAGATCGCTCCGGCGATCCCCGCTGAGCAAGCGGATATCCATGGGGTGGATCAGCACTGATCCGCCCCGTGTGAAAGGACCCCAAGTCATTTGGAGTGATGAGACCAAAATGTAGCTTTTTGGCCACAACCATAACATTAACATCAATGACAGCTTGAAGTCTTTGGTATTTGTGGATGAGGCTCTTTATCTTCTCAGATGGTAAAGCTGCCCATTCCTCTTGGCAAAAATCCTGCAGTTCCTGTAAATTCTTGGGCTGTCTTGCATGAACTGCACGTTTTGAGATGTCCCCAGATTGGCTCAATAATATTGAGGTCAGGAGACTGAGATGGCCACTCCAGAACTTTCAATTTATTCTGCTGTAGCCAATGACAGGTCGACTTGGCCTTTTGTTTTGGATCATTGTCATGTTCAAGTACATCCCACGGACAGCTTCCTGGCTGATGAATGCAAATGTTCTTCCAGTATTTTTTGATAACATACTGCATTCATCTTGCCATCAATGTTGACCAAATTTCCTGTGCCTTTTGTAGCTCACACATCCCCAAAAACATCAACGATCCACCTCCGTGTTTCACAGTAGGAATGGTGTATCTTTCATCATAGGCCATGTTGACTCCTCTCCAAATGTAGCGTTTCTAGTTGTGGCCAGAAAGCTCAATTTTGGTCTCATCACTCTAAATGAATTTGTGCCAGAAGGTTTGAGGCTTGTCTCTGTGCTGTTTTGAGTATTGTAAGCGGGATACTTTGTGGCATTTGCGTAGTAATGTCTTTCTTGTGGCGACTCGACCATGCAGCCCATCTTTCTTCAAGTGCCTCCCTTATTGTGCATCTTGAAACAGCCACACCACTTGTTTTCAGAGAGTCCTGTACTTCACCTGAAGTTATTTGTGGGTTTTTCTTTGCATCCCAAACAATTTTCCTGGCAGTTGTGGCTGAAATTTTAGTTGGTCTACCTGACCGTGGTTTGGTTTCAACAGAATCCCTAATTTTTCCACTTCATATTACCATATTGCCTTTTCTCACAGATCCTTTGACAATTCTTTTGCTTTCTCTGTGACTCAGAATCCAGAAACATCAGTGCAGCACTGTATGAAAGATGCAAGGGTCTGTCAGGAGCTCAGAAACTTGTTGACCTTTTATACATACACACTATTTAAAAGCAAACAGATCACAGGTGAGGATTGTTACCTTTTAATAGACCCCTTTGTGTCAACTTGTATGCATGTTATCCGGCCAAAATCGGCAGGGTATGTAAACTTTTGATCAGGGTAATTTGGGTAGTTTCTGTCTGCTCTGGCCTTACACTTCAGGCCCTTGTCTGTCTTGTACAGACTGTTTCACCGACCACCTTGGTGCATATAGCTAGCAGCCTCTTGCTGCACTGGCTCCCACGTGGAGCCCTCCTGATACTCTGACTTCCTATCTGCCGGGGTGGAGCCCAGAACCATGGTCAGCCTATTACTAAAAGCCCAGTACACACCTGACCCATCAGTATGCTGGCTGTTCTGAATACCTGGATACAGATTTCATCCCACCTAGATCACTTTGAAATCTCCAGGCTCCAGGTCCCAAAACAAACTTAAGAAAACCAACAAAAGCCAGTTTCCTCTTCATTTCACAAGCTCCCTGGAGCCCCTCAACCCGTCTGGTTGAGAATTCTGGGTCACAACCTCCTTTTAGACCCTGGCAGGACAATGCTATGCCACAATAAATATATAAAATGTTATACACACACACACACACACACACACACACACACACACACAAATATATAATATGTATGTAAAGGAAGATGGCCCATTAGTGTATGAGATAGATGCACACTAATATATACCGTATATACTCGAGTATAGGCCGACCCGAATATAAGCCGAGGCCCCCAATTTACCCCCAAAAAAACTGGCAAACTTATTGACTCGTGTATAAGCCGAGGGTGAGACATGCCTGTCCATCCCTGTGTGTCCGTCCATCCCTGTGTGTGTCCATCCATCCATCCATCCCTGTGTGTGTGTGTGTCCATCCATCCATCCATCCCTGTGTGTGTGTGTGTCTCCATCCATCCATCCATCCCTGTGTGTGTGTGTCTCCATCCATCCATCCCTGTGTGTGTGTGTCTCCATCCATCCATCCATCCATCCCTGTGTGTGTGTGTATCCATCCATCCCTGTGTGTGTGTGTCTCCATCCATCCATCCCTGTGTGTGTGTGTGTGTGTGTGTGTGTGTGTGTGTGTGTGTGTGTGTGTGTCTCCATCCATCCATCCCTGTGTGTGTGTGTGTGTGTGTGTGTGTGTGTCCAGCCTACCTGTGTCCCGAGCCTGTGTCCCGAGCCTCCGTCCCGTGCCTTGCCTCCTTGCCTCCGTCCCGTGCCGTGCCTTGCCTCCTTGCCTCCGTCCCGTGCCGTGCCTTGCCTCCTTGCCTCCGTCCCGTGTCGTGCCTTGCCTCCGTCCAGTCCCGTGCCGTGCCTTGCCAGGATCGCCGCTCTTCGTCGGCGCCTCGGCGGCCATTCTAAAATTCAAAAGCCGCGCCTCCGCCTTCGCCTGTGATAGGCGGAACACTGAATTTCCCAGCAGCCTGTGTTCCGCCTATCACGGACATCGTCTCATCCTCGTCCGTAGTACGAGGATGAGCGGATGTCCGTGATAGGCGGAACACTGACTGCTGGGAAATTCAGTGTTCCGCCTATCACAGGCGAAGGCGGAGGCGGAGGCGCGGCTTTTGAAGGGTAGAATGTCCGCTGTCTGTCTGCTCGACACGCTGATCGAGCAGGCAGACAGCGATGACTTGAGTATAAGCCGAGGGGGGCACTTTCAGCCTCAAAAAAGAGGCTGAAAATCTCGGCTTATACTCGAGTATATACGGTAATATGGATGTGTGTGTATGTATATCATTTTATATATTGTGGCATAGCGTTGTTAATGGCATGTCTTAGTCCATAGGGTTCAATATTGAGTTCACCCACCCTTTGCAGCTATAGCAACTTTAACTCTTCTGGGAAGGTTTAGTGTGTGTGGTTGTTTGTGTTTTTAACCCTTTCCCGCCGAGCGTACGCAGATATGCGTACTCGGCTTCCGGGGGTTATACCGGGATGATGCCCACACCTGCAGGCATCATCCCGGTACCGTTTTTTGCAGCAGGCGATTGGCTATCCAGGCATAACAACTGATGCGGCTAAAAGCCACTCGGCTGTTATGCCGGAGGAGCGGAAGGGGACGTCCCCCCCCTCCCGCTGCTGTTAGCGGTGCTCCCGCTCGATCGGGAGCACAGATTCGTGATCCGACGCCTCCGGCTGCTGGGGAGGAACTGGAACGAAGCCGTAATCTGCTTTGTTCCAGTCTCCTCATCGTAAACACGGAAGCAACGTCATGACGTCACTTCCCGTTTACTCGGCTGCCAATGGTTTAAAAAAAATATCCGGTATTCAGAATCGCCGTTTTCGGCGATCTGAATACATTGAAGTGTAAAGGAGGGGTGGGGGGTCTTTTAGACCCCCGATCCCTCCATAAAGAGGACCTGTCACCACCTATTACTGTCACAAGGGATGTTTACATTCCTTGTGACAGCACTAAAAGTGATCAATTTTTTTTTATTTTTTTTTAAAAACAATTTAGTCATTTTAAAATAAATAAAAAAAAATAAATGTTTTTTTTTTTAAAGCGCCCGCCGTCCCCGCGAGCTTGCGAAGCAAAGAAAACGCATACGGAAGTCGCGCCCGCGTATGTAAACGGTGTTCAAATCACACATGTAAGGTATCGCCGCGATCGTCAGAGCGAGAGCAATAATTCTAGCACTAGACCTCCTCTGTAACGCTAACCTGGTAACCGTAAAAAAAATTTAAAGCGTCGCCTATTGAGATTTTTAGGTACCGTACTTTGTCGTCAATCTACAAGTGCGCGCAATTCTAAAGTGTGACATGTTTGGTATCTATTTACTCGGCGTAACATTATCTTTCACATTACGCAAAAAAATTGGGCTAATTTTACTGTTTTGTTTTTTTTTATTCATGAAAGTGTCCCTTTTCCCAAAAAGTTGCGTTTAAAACACCGCTGCGCAAATACCGTGTGACATAAAATATTGCAACAATCGCCGCTTTATTCTCTAGAGTCTCTGCTAAAAAAATATATATAATGTTTGGGGGTTCCAAATAATTTTCTAGCAAAAAATATGTATTTTAACTTGTAAACACCAAATTCCAAAAATAGGCTTAGTCATGAAAGGGTTAAAAAAAAAAAAAAAAAAAAGTATTACAGGTCAAATGGCATTTCCAGAAGGGAGTTATCAATGGTAGTGTGCTGTGTACTACAGTGGATATAGAAAATAATCACCCTCTTTAAAATCATCATCACATTTTGTTGTTTTGCAACCTGAAATTAAGACTCTGTTTTTGTTTTATCTGGCTTTTAGTGCAACTTATAACATCCAATTGAAAGATATAACACTAACATATCAGAAAAAAAAAAAAAAAACAGAATCCCTGAGTTAGGAAAAAATATCCCCTACCTCCTAAAAATGGCTCAATCAGGTGTAGCTACTCACCTTCTTAATGGCACACAAACTTTCAACTGTGATCAGCTGTGGTCATTTTGATTAACTTGGCATGGAAAGAGCTTTCCTGGAGCATTTCAGTCCCTGGTAGTGCAACTGAAGCACACAATCAATTATGGGTGGCAAGGCACTGTCAAAAGATCTCTGGGATAAAGTTGTGGACAGGCACAAGTCAGGAGATGGATAAAAAAGTCTTTATCAATGCCTAGAATCTCAGTGAAGTAGAAGGTATTTGGTGCAACACAGACCTTCCCTGGATCAGGACATCGCTCCAAACTGGATGAAAGAGCCAAGAGGAAACTGGTCACAGCGGCTACCAAGAGGCTTACAGCAACTCCCCAGCAGTTGCAGGAATTTATGACACAGAGTGGTCATTGTGTGCATGCAACAACAATATCACAAATTCTCCACAA
Source organism: Lithobates pipiens (assembly GCF_037356315.1). Classification (NCBI taxonomy): domain Eukaryota; kingdom Metazoa; phylum Chordata; class Amphibia; order Anura; family Ranidae; genus Lithobates; species Lithobates pipiens. The sequence goes on from NW_027507790.1 coordinate 7,803,464, forward strand.
ATGTGGTTTGTATGGGAGAGTTGCAAGAAAAAATTCACTCAAGGCCACATGCAGTCATGACTGAGCTTTGCCAAAACGCACCTTTAAAGAATCTGAGACCACATTGAAAAAGGGTATTCTGGTCAGATGAGGCTAAAATAAAAATTTTTGGTCTCAACACCAAACTATATATCTGGCTGAAAACCAATACAGCTCACCATCCAAATAACACCATTCCTACAGTAAAGCATGGCGGTGGTAATATCCTGTTATGGGGGTGTTTCTCTGCAGCAGGGACTGGAGTACTTCAGGATAAAAGGAAAATGGATGGGGCAAAATACCGTCACATTGAGAAAAATTTGTTGCCCTTTGCTAGAAAGTTGTCAATGGGAAGAAGGTTTACCTTTTAACATGACAATGACCCAACACACAGCAAAAACGACCACACAGTGGTTGAAGGAGAAAAGGGGGAATGTCCTTGCATGGCTTAGTCAGAGCTCAGACTTAAACCACATTAAAAATCTGTGGAATGACTTGAAGATTGCAGTCCACAGATGGTCTCTATCAAATTGAACTTAACTTGAGCAGCTCTGCAAAGAGTGGGCAAATATTGCAAAGTCTAGATGTGCAAAGTTGGTAGAGACCTATCCCAACAGACTAAAGACTATAATTTAAAGCCAAAGGTGGGTCAACAAAATGCTGACACAAGGGGGTGATCCCTTTTTCCAACTCAGTAATTTTTTTTTTTTCGATTTCTGACATGGTGCTAGATCTTTCACTTGGATGTTATATGTTGTATGGAAAAAATATAGGTAGATAAAATAAAAAAACGTGTCAGTCTTGATTTCGGGCAGCAAGGAAGCAAAATGTTATTATTTTATTTTAAAGGGGGCGTTTCTTTTCTATACCCACTGTATATAACAGGACTTCTGTAAAACCTTAAAGCCTGAGTGTAGCTAAAATTTAAAACCTAAAAATCAGCACAAGAGACCAAACTTAGTCAGAAGGATGTGTCCCTTGTGCTGATGCCTTCTTTTAATAGAAAGCTTCCTCCATCCCTGCCCCCACTCCTGCTGTAATCTTCACAATCTAACAATGGAAGGGCCAGAGCTATCAATAATCCAACCATCCTCCATTCTTACATCCGGTTTCATTTATCTGAGCTGTAATACGGGTTTTGTGAATGGTGCAGCTATGGGGAAGGATGGGCTCTTGCAATGAGAACTTTGACAGCACTTTAGTTTTTATTAACCCCTGTCGCACTGGAGAATTATGACGTCGGTGGTTGAGGTATGGACAGAGGAAGATTTCAGCTTAAAGTATAGAACTAAAGGCAAAACTACATCCTTTTTTTTTTTTTTTTCTCTCTCTTTAGCTATCAGGTTTTTTATATCTGCCTGCATCCCCTTTAAGGAGATTCACCCTGCCTTGTTTACCATTATCAGTGAAAGTAAAATAAAATCACAAATTTTGGTTTGTCCCCAGAAAAGTAATAGAGGGGAAATCTTCCAATGGGTGCACTAGTTCTGGTGACCTAGAGGTCCCCAAGGAATTCTGTTAATTTGCATGGATTTCCTGTTTGGCTATGGGGCAGGAAGTGAAGGGAAATATCTGCATTGGGACACAGATGGCAAAAAATAAATCTAACAGGGTTATAACCCTCCCTTATGCTATCCAAAATGAAAATAAAAGTTTTGCCCATAGTTCTGCTTTAAATAAGAGTAATCCACACAATGGCTATACATCCTACTGACTGTAAGTTATGTTTCTATTCTTAATTTTAGCTACACTTAAACGTTAAATATTTTTTTGCTTTCTAGGAAACCTGAAACGGCGGCACAGGTGCTGGCAGATAAAAGTGTAATATTGGCACAGAAAGAGCGCTACAGTCAGTATAGTATGGTCTCTGAAGAACATACAGTGGATGGAGATTACGATGATGAGTATGATGATACATATGATGGGAACCAGATTGGAGCAAACGATGCAGATTCTGATGATGAACTGATCAGCCGCAGGTAAGTGCAACCTTGACTGTTTGTTTATCTGCAACAGAACTCTCATTTGTGCAACTTAAAAAAAAAAAAAATCCAACATCAGCTTTGTGCAAAAAAAAAAAAAAAAAGTTTGCTTTATTTTAGCTCATAGTGCCAACTAGCTGTTGCACAAAATATGACTTGATCTAGCACTCAATAGGTTAATAGGTTATTGATTATAAACCTCTAACTGCTCTTTCTCCACATTCTTCTATTCTATTCTCTTCTGAAACAATGTATTCATTGTGTATCATGTGTTATTTTCTTCCCTATATTCAAGGCCCTTCACCATTCCTCAAGTGTTAAGATCCAGAGACCGTGAAGTTAATGTACAGGAGATGGATGAGGATGAGGCTGAAGAGGAAACTGGTCCAAAGGTATTTAAAGAAAAAGGGGAAGGTTGCATTTATAAATGATAGACAAACACATCCGTCCTTCTTAATTTAGGTACATATGGAAAATGTTTTGTTCAACCCAGTAGCCTGAATGTACAAAAACAGAGTTTGCCGTACTAAGCAATTTTAGTGTGTCGGTCTCTCCCCCTGAGCTATTGTGTTCTGAAAGGGGGACTGCTCTCTTGCCATAACACACTGACCAGCATGGGCAGCCATTGGCTACCAGCACTGATCAAATGCTGTTTTTCCAGCATGCTCGTTAGACCAGCTTCTGTTGGACAGGCTGCTGTACACACTGGTTGAATGTTGTTGAACCAGCAGATATTTGGCCTGTGTGTGCCAGCCTTTAAAGTGGTTGTAAAGTCACATCTCTTATATTCTATCTGCTCTGTTTTAGGAACATATTAAATACAGTGTGTGTGGTGGTGGTGTGTTTTTTTTTTTTTTTTTCTTTATATATTCTAAAGCCAAATATTTTTCTTTGCCCAGCTCTGCTATGTGGTTACAAGCTCTCTCTGCTTTTTGATCTAAGGCCAGCCATACATTTAATACATTATAAATTTTTTTTTTCTTTTACAATTTTCCTTTAGATTAACCAAAAGCATATAATATGAGGTCAAACCTAAACGGTTTGTTTCAGTTTGTATGCAATACAGGCCCTCGCACTAGAATATATATAGATAGATAGATAGATATATATATATATCTCTATCTATCTCTATCTCTATCTATCTATCTCTGAAGGTAAATATAAAGGAAATTGAATAAGCAAATTGTATACTGTGTGACTAGTCTAGGGAGTACAATGGGAGGGGCTGAGATTCCCCTCTGATGTTTGCAAGCTAGCAGATGGAGGACGTGTGACCGCACAGCAGAGCTGGGCAAAAAAGGTATTTAGCTTTATAATTTAATAAAAACACACACACACACCCTGTACTTTATATATTCCTGAAACAAAGGATAAAAGTATATAACGGATGTTACTGTACAACCAATTTACCAAAGGGGAAGAGCAGCTGCAGAAGAATGCTCAACAAAGGCAGGAGGAGAGGGGAAGGGCAGGGAGGGGAATGGGGTGAGATGAAGAGACGCTGAATGCACAGCAGGATAACGGAGGCACATAATCTGACTACGTTATCAGGGATCAGCAGCCTTGATAACTGTGGTCAGTAGGGAAGAAACAAGCAACACCACTCAGGTGGGTGAATCCAGATAAATAGGTGAATAAAGTGAATTGAAGGACTCCTCAAGGGTGCTCTTCCGCCGTACAAACCGCAAAAAGGAAGAAACGACTCAGATGATGACAGTCCTTTATTGATCCATTTAAGTGATACACCACAGGAAAAAACGACAATCAAGGCAGATATGTTTCACACAGTATCATGTGCCTAATCATTGCAATGCATGCCTGCCTTCATGCCTTGTCATTTTTTCTGTGGTATGTCACTTGGATGGATCAATAAAGGACTTATATTCATCATCTTAGAGTGCAGTCATTTCTTCCTTTTAACCATGGTCAGTACATGAACAGGCAGGCTCATCCCCTTATTGTACAACATGGAAAGGGCAAATGACACGACAAAAGCACTGTGCTATAGTTTGTGCCTTGGAGCGGTGTGTGTGTGTGTGTGTGTGTGTGTGTGTGTGTGTGTGTGTGTTCGTGTAGGTGTGTGTGGTGTGTTTTACTTTTGGGTTACAACCTCTTTAAGGCTGGCCGTTGCTGGTACAAATCTCAGACGAGATTCGAAGCATTAAGGGGTAGGCTGAATGTACCAAGTTGATCAATCCTTGTTTTTGTGTCTCTGCCCAATGATTGGTGGGTATCGGCAAACATCCAGTGCACCGCAGACCGGCTTCTGCTGTGAGTAATCGCAGCAGAAGCAGCACACCCAAGGTGGAAATGTAGAAACACACACACACACACATATAGTGATTCTGCGCAGGAGGGCTGCCCTGTGGCAGCAAATCTGCTATAGGCTGGTTAAAAAAAAAAAAAGTAAGTACACATCTTTTTGCAGGTAAAGTGCATTTACCTTTTTTTGTAGGAGCCTGGAAAGCATGGTGCCATGCAAGACTCCTACAGACTGTCAGTGTAAGCTGTCTTCGTATAACTCATATGAGCAGGCAGTTTCACACTTACAGGAAGAATCCATGAACTACCACAGTGCCCTGGTAGTTCATTGAGAACTACGGCTGTTGGTACTTGCAGTTTTCCCATTTACAAAACACTGTGAATAATTGGCGAGGCTGGTTAGAGTCCCGCATGGCCACTTTTCTTTTCTTTTCTTTTGTGATTGGACACAGCGGGAGCCAATCGGCGTGTCGTGGCCACTGCGACCCGCCAATAGTTCAGTGGAGAGATGAAGCACCAGTCTGATTGTGTAAACAAGGCAAAAGAGAGATGATCTCGATTCCTCCAGTGTATCCGTCCCCCACACAGTTAGTAAGCACCTCCCAGGGACACACTTTGATCGCCCCTGGTGTTAACCCCTTCTCTGCCAGTGTCCTTTATACTTTTATCTTTTTTATTTTATTTTTTTTTATTTATTTTTTTAGCCCTGATCACTGTTGAGGTCCAATTTGTCCACCTCCATTATTAAAGAAATATAAAAATTCCATAAATCTATCTCATAGTTTGTAATTGCAATAAACTATTGCGCAAGCCAATTAATATACATCTATTGGGATTTTTTTTTACCAAAAATATGTAGCAGAATACATATTGGCCTAAACTGATGAATAAATTAGATTTTTTTTTTTTTTTTTTTTAATTATTGGGAATGTTTTTAGCAAAAAGTAAAAGATATAGTTTTTTATTCAAAATTGTTGTCTCTTTTAATTTATAGCATAAAAAAGTGATCAAATACCACCAAAAGAATGCGCTATTTGTAGGGGAACAAAAGTACATCAATTTTATGTGGGTACAGCGTCTCAGGACTGTGTAATTGTCAGTTAAATCAACGCAGTGCTGTATCGCAAAAAATGGTCTGGTCAGGAAGTGGGTAAAACCTGCTGAAGTGGTTAAAGAGTTCATTGCAAAGGTTTTGTTCCACTTTAACGGACTGTGTGCATTATTCCATAAAAAAAAAAAAAAATTATAATTACATGCATTTAGAAATGTCCTATAAACCCATATAAGTGCATATAATCGCATTCCTGTGTGAATGAGGTCTACAGAATGTGTGTAGCCCTTGTGTTTTTCACTTTATTTCTGTTTATGTAACTGACCAGCCACATCTTCTTCTGTCTTTACAGCCTGATCACTTTATTCAGGACCCAGCAGTGCTGAGGGAACGAGCAGAGGCCAGAAGAGCAAATTATTATGCAAGGAAAGGGTAAACATTAACCTATTTTTAGAGATACAACCCAATATTAAAGATATTATTATTATTATTTCAAACTGCATACAGCTCATCAGGCTAGTTGGATAGCAGTGCAGTGTAACAATGGCTTCCTTGAAGTAGGGCTCTTGGGGTCAGTGGTCAGTCCTGGCTCTGTCAGTTTTTCAGAATGGATCCAGACGGAACCACAATTGATGTCTATGGACAGACAGATGTTTACAGACAGGGGCAGAACAATTTGTAGTTTACAGCAGATAGCTAGGAAGGAGGATATTCTGTGCAGCTCACAGAAAGTGACAGACACTGCATTTCCTACAAGATCAATAGGTATTTTCTGTATTTGCTAAAATTGTTCTTGGACATTACATTTAAGGACCGTAAGCTGCAATATATTGCAGTTTTGTTCTTGGATTTAGTAATCCTTTAATAGTGTTTTCTTGATCCAAACATGGTCTTCAACACTGTTATAATTTGCATTACTGAGAGCGATAAAAAGCGGTAGTAAAGTTTCCACCTACAAGGCAATATTATAATGTGCTAGTATGCAGCACATTTACCTAGCAGACAACTCTGCAGCATGCTTGCTGCTCCTCACGCAATGGCCCATTTAAAAAAAAAAAAAAAGATTTTTTTAATAACCGCTTACCTGTAAAATCCTTTTCTTTGAAGTACATCATGGGACACAGAGCCATAGTAGTTACTATGTGGGCTATAGGCCACCTTCAGGCGATGGACACTGCACACCCTAAGACAAGAAGTCCACTCCCTATATCCCCTACTACTGGGAGTACCTCAGTTTGTGTAGCAAAGCAATATACGTGTATACCAGAAAGAAGGGAGGGATCCCTGTGTCCCATGATGTACTTCAAAGAAAAGGATTTTACAGGTAAGCTGCTATAAAAAAAAAATACTATTTTCTTATCGTACATCATGGGACACAGAGCCATAGTAGTTACTATGTGGGATGTCCCATAGCAATGCCAACTGAAGGAAGGGAGACGCAACAAAATTAGGGCACCATGAGATCAGAGGACTTATACTGCTGCCTGCAGCACACGGCGCCCAAAGGCGATATCCTCATTCTCATGACCTTTTTACATCTACTTGATAGAATCTGGTAAATGTATGGACTGAAGACCAAGTTACAGCCTTGCAGATTTGAGCCATGGAGGCTTGGTGATGCACTGCCCAGGAAGTAGTAACAGCCCTGGTGGAATGCGCTTTAATATGAAAAGGTGGAACTTTCCTCTTTTAAACCATAAGCTTGAACAATCACTTGTCGAATCCATTTAGAAATAGTAGATTTCGATGCTGCCTGTCCTCTTTTAGTACCTTCAGGCAACACAAACAAAACGTCAGTTTTGAGCAGTCTGCTTCAAATAGATTTTGACTGCTCTCACCCCATCAATAAAATGTAGTGACTTTTCTTCCGCAGAACGGGGTTCTGGGAAAAATGAAGGTAGAAAAATATCCTGTTTTAAATGAAAACCTGACACTACCTTCGGTAGAAAATTAGGATGAGGACGCAATACAACCTTATCCTTGTGAATATTTAAATATGGCTCTTTACAAGAAAGAGCAGCCAACTCTGATACCCTTCATTCAGAAGATATGGCTACCAGAAAAAAATTGTTTCCTTGTCAAAAGGACCAAGGGAATGTGCGCAAAGGCTGTTTCCGTAATACCAACAGGACTAAATTCAAGTCCCAAGGGTTCAGGGGTGATCTAACTGGAGGATTAAGCCGTGTTACACCCTGAAGCTACGAACCAAAGAGTGTAAAGCACGTGGCCACTGAAATAATACAGATAAGGCCGAAACCTAGCCCTTGATGGTAATCAAGACCAGCTTTATTTCTAACCCAATCTGTAGAAAGTCAAGGATTCTACCTATGACATACTTCCTGGGATGCCAACCCCTGGAGTCACACCAGGAGACGTATGCCTTCCAGACTCTACAATACATGACTGTGGGTTCTCTGCATTAACCAGAGTAGACTCCACTGAACCTGACAGCCTATGCTGCTTCAGAATGTGGGTCTTAATAGCCAAACTGTTAAATTTAGCGTTTGTAAAGTAGGATGGCATACTGGACCTTGTGAAAGAAGGTCTGGCCGTGGCGGTAGGGTCCATGGGTCCCCTACCGCCACCTTACGATCTCTGTATACCAAGATCTCCTGGGCCACAAGCATCACTGACTTCCCTTCCTGCTTGATCCTGCAAAGAAGTCATGGACGCAGGCAGAATAGGAGGGAATGCATAAATCAGTGAGAACTGATTCCACGGGCATAGCAAGGCATCTGTTCCGCATGCTAACGGATCATTTGTTCTTGACACAAAGTTGTCTATTTCTTTGTTGAATCTGGACGCAAACACGTTTACGTCTGGGATCCCCCATATTGACAGGAAGATATCAGGGTGAAGGAACCATTCTCCTGGAAACAACTGCCAGCGACTCAAGTAGTCCGCCTGCCAATTTTCTATTCCTAGAATGAAGACTGCCGATTGTCAAAGCACATTGTTTTCTGCCCAAGATAGGATATGATTCACCTCTCTCTGGGCCACACAATTTCTTGTGCCCCCTTGGTGATCGATATAGGTCATTGCCGGATTAAATCCTGGCAGGACAATTCTGTAAACTGAACGTTTGGGCCCTCAGGACCAAGTGTTCTGCCTGAATTTCTAGAATGTTAATGGGCAAGACCATTTCTGATCTAGGCCACTTCTCTTGGACAGTGGCCTCTTCCAGGACTGCTTCCCAACCCAAAAAAGGTTGACATATGTTGTTACCACTTCCCAGGTAACTGAAGGAAGGATTTCCCCTTTTGCAAATTTTTGGTTATTAACCATGAACTGAGGCTCCGGTGCACCTTTTGAGTCAGACACATTGGAAAATCTAGAGCTTGAACCCTTTTGTTCCAAGCCGATATGATACTGTTTTGCAGCAGTCTCGACTGAAACTGAGCATAAGGAATGGCCTTGAATAAAGCCACTGTCTTTCCCAACAACCTCATGCAAAGCTGAATTGAAGAATTCATCTTACTTTGACCACCTGAATCAGTTCCTTTATGGCACCGATCTTTGCCTTGGGCAAGAATACCCTTTTCTGGGTGTATCTATGATCAGACCCAAGTATTTTAGTCTTCTTCATGGTTTTAAGGAAGATTTCTTCTAGGTTGAGAATCCAGCCTAGGTATTCCAGGTAGTTGAATGTGGTAACCATACTTTGGTCTAAGTGAGCTACCGACTGGTATATCAGGAACAGATCGTCTAGGTAAACTATAATCATTATACCTTGGGCCCTTAATCTGGCTAGAGGATGGGCCAGAACCTTTGTAAACACTCAAGATGCAGTAGCTAGACCGAAAAGCAGAGATACACACTGAACATGAAGATTTTCTACCTTGAAAAGTAGATATTACTGGTGAGCGAGGAAATAGGCACATGGAGGTATGCATCTTTGATGTTGATTGACGCAAAAAGTTCTCCTCCTTGTAGGATGGAAACAACCGATTTGGATTGGCTCCAATGCGAAAAAAGAGTGGTTATTTTGGTCATTTTTAGGAATCTAATTTGATTTTTGAGATCCAGAGTGTCCATTCGGTTTTGGCACTGTGAAAAAAGGTTTGAACGAAACCCCAACCCCTGCTCTTACATGGGGACCACCATGATCACTTTTTGCTGAAAGATGGACCAATGGTTGAAAGACACTCCTTTTTTTTCTCTGGATCCTTAGGAATGTTTCATCTGAGAAAACGAGGAGACGGGAACTCTTGGAACTCCAGTTTGTACCCTGGAGCTATTGAGGAAGTCCCTCGACACACTTCCTGCCAGATCCTTGATAACTGCAGAAGTATTCCCCCTACTCAAGCGAGCGGGGGGACTCCTCATAAGACTAGTATTTTGTAGGTTTCCTCCCCCAAGACTTCTTTTGTCCCTGTGGTTGACCCTGAGGATTACCTCTTGAACTTGATGGCGGAGGCTGTAGTGACTACCCGGAGGCTGATGTCCCTGGCACAGGAGGAGCTTATTAAAATGAAATACGTTTACTCCTTTTTCTTAAATGGCAGAGGGGTACTTTCCACTAGAATTTCTTTGGATGTATTACCCAAATCATCCCCAAACAGCCATTTCACCGCAAAAAGGAAGACTAGCCAGGAACGCCTTGCATGGCGCTTAACGAAGGGCGCAAGGCCTGAAGGATAGAATCTCTTATAGCAACTATTGCAAACATAAAGCTACTAGTAACTTGCCAGATCCTGGGCCTGCTGAACAGAATAACCTTGAGCACCTGTTTAAACTGGTCCGCGAGAGAAAAAGTGTTTGTTTGTTTTTTGTTTAATAGGAATTCAAAATTTTTATCTGTTGGATGCCTAATCATTTGAGCATTGTCTGCCGGACAAGTCAAACTTTTATTCACAGAGGCTATAGCAGCATTAATTGCCAGTATACCCCAGTTTTCGTGGATTTTCTTTCCTCTATAGGATAAAGTAAAAAAAAAAATAAAAGGGGAAAAAATGCTTATCTGGGTGAACCACTTTTTCAGCAATGAATGTAAAGGCATGCACAGCTCCAGGAGGCTTTAGCGAACCCACTCAGTTAAGGGTACATAAATGTTGAGCGGACCATTCGGCAAGAAATTGCACCATCAATCTTAACAGATTGTAAAAACTGGCAACACTGATGCCTATTTACAGGTGGTCTTGCAACATGGCTGATTTTTCTAGGACTGTTGCAAGGCCCTATGTGAGAGAATGTTTTTATGGTTCTCCATCCATTCTTTACCATCCTTCCCTTTTGTGTTGCTCGCATCCAGTTTGCAATAGATTTTGAGCAGCTCTCTTTTGAAGCCAGTTCACAAATTTGCACAGGAGCCCTGTACTTCTTTTGGTCCATTTTCAGCCAAAAGTTCAGGCTGAAATCGGACCGTGAACAGGGATGGGCTGGACCCCTGCTGTGACTCACATGCGAAGATAGTGAACCTAGCCTAAAGCTTGAAGGACAATAAATTGGTCCTTTGTTTAGAAAGTTTGGAGACCCTTGATCTAGATCCTGACCACATTGTGTTTACAATATGCACTGTATAGCTTTGTTTTATTAACCACCTCGCGCCCGCCCTATAGCCGAATGACGGCCGTAGAGCAGGTGCTTTCGTCCGGGTGGCTGTCCCTGGACGTCCTAATGTTTACTTCTGCAATGCGCGCCGCCGCGGGCGTGCATCGGGGAAGTTCTGTGTTTTCCGTGTCCCCGGGGACAGGCAAATACAGATCGCTGAAAACGGCCAATCACAGCGGCCGTTTACAGCGCGATCGGCGTGTCCAATGGGAGATGATCTCATGTAAATATGAGATCATCTCTCAGTGCCGCTCTCCCTCCTCACACAGACAGAGTGTGAGAGGGGAGAGATGAAAGGCTGCAGCGGCCGTCAGTGTAAAAAAAAAAAGTGCCATCCTGCCCCAGTGCCACCTGTTGTCAGTGCCATTTGTCCCCAATTCCATCTGTCATCAGTGCCCTCTGTCATCAGTGTCACGTATCAGTGCCATCTGTCATCAGTATCACGTGCCATCTGTCATTAGTGCCACCTGTGTCACGTGTCATTGTCCTGGTGCTTCAAAAGTGTAATAAGTAGTCAACAAGTTAGATGTGTAATTTATGTTCCTAGAACACATGATGGCTCTCTGCATGTTGGGCCTCTCTATGTGGCCAGGCTGTGAAAAAGTCCCACACATGTGGTATTGTAATACTCAGGAGGAGTAGCAAAAAATTTTTGGGGGTGTCATTTGTGGTATACACATGCCATGTGAGAGAAATAACCTATTACAATGACAATTTTGTGGAGAAAAATTAAAAATCTTAATTTTGCAAAGAATTGTGGGAAAAAAAAAGACAACATCAAAAAGCTCACCATGCCTCTTACTAAATACCTTGGAATGTCTACTTTCCAAAAAGGGGTCATTTGTACTTTCCTGACTTGTTCGGGTCACAAGAAGCGAGATAGTCCACCAGTACATCAGATGTGATCAGTTTTGTGCGATTCGCACCACAGCTTGTAGACTCTCTAACTTTCACAAAGACCAAATAATATCCACTAATTTGGGTTATTTTTACCAAAGATATGTAGCAGTATAAATTGTGGCCAAAATTTATGAAGAAAAATTAATAATTTGCATAATTCTGTCACAGAAACAAAGAAATATGCGTTTTTATTTATAGCGCAAAAAATAAAAACCCCAGAGGTGATCAAATACCACCAAAAGAAAGCTCTATTTGTGGGAAAAAAAAGGACAAAAAATTCATTTGGGTACAGTGTTGCATGACTGAGTAATTGTCATTCAAGGTGCGAGAGCACCGAAAGCTGAAAATTGGTCTGGGCAGGAAGGGTGTTTAAGTGCCCAGTAAGCAAGTGGTTAAGAGAAAGCCAACACGATTGATGTAGAAAACCTTTAATCAGTGGGAACACGAAGCTACATCTGAAGTTTTTTTTTATAATCCTTCATAAAAAAAAAAGTTTGCCAATTGGCTGATGTAATGTGGCAGTGTTTTAAGCTTCACGGTTTAAACAAACAAAAATTATGGCAAGCGGCACCTTTTTCTGCTATGTTGATGGGGTAAAATGATTGTCTTTTTCAGTTTCCGACATGATAACACTACATCTGTTGCGGGAACATCCCGTGGCCAGGGACAGAGCCGGGAAACAGTGCAGGAGCGAAGGAAAAAAGCAAACAAGGGAGCCAGGGCAAATCATAATCGACGAACAATGGCAGACCGCAAGAGGAATAAAGGAATGATACCGTCGTAGCATTTCACTAGTATAGCAAATATATTTTATATTTGTTAATAAACATACTGTGCTTTGTACACTGTAATACTAATATTTTCTTAACAGCTAGTATAAATACTGCTTTACTTCTACTATCTGCTTACTGTGCAACCAGGAACTGTAAATAGGTGCCTGCATGTATCCTATAGCTACTCAATGTGGGGGGCCTTGAACTATAGGCAAAAGTGTTCCCCATTTTGTATAGAGCAAGGGAGGGTTAAAACCTGTCACTTTATTTTCTTTTTTTTGCCATCCGTGTCCCAATACAGAGATTTTCCTTTACTCCCTGTCCCATTGCCAAGTCGGAAGTGAGAGGAAATCTCTTGGTATCCCCATCGGAAAATTTCCCCTCCCTTATGGTTCTGGGGACAACTTAATATTGGGATTTTCTTATACTTTGAATATTGGTAAACAGGGATGTTCACCCTCTCTATTTGTCCTAACAGGTGCACAGACAAATAAAAACCGACAGAGGCCCTTATTCATCTTCATTACTTTTATAAAAAAAGTTTGGCCTTTGGTTATACTTTAACCACTTGCCACCCAGGCCAATTCTGACATTTCTCTCCCACATGTAAAAAATCATATTTTTTTTGCTGGAAAATTACATAGAACCCCCAAACATTGTTTTTTTTTTTTTTTTTTTTAACCAAAGACCCTAGAGAATACAATGGCTTTTTTTTTTTTTTTTACGCACGGTATTTGTGTAGCAATTTTTGAACAGTTTTGTGTATAAAAAAAAAAAAAAAAAAAAAAAAAAATCCGTAAAGTTAGCCAAATGTCTTTGCATATTGTGAAAGATGAAGTTAAGCCGAGTAAATAGATTACATGTCATGCTTCAAAATTGCACACACTCGTGCAATGGTGCCAAAGTTTGCTACTTAAAAATCCCCATAGGCAGCGCTTGAATTTTTTTTTTTTTACTGGTTACAGAGGAGGTCTGGGGCCAAAATGATTGCTCTCGATCCAATGTTCACGTTGATACCTCACATGTATGGTTTGAACACAGTTTTCATATGTGGACAGGACGTACATATGCGTTTGCTTCTGCATGGGGACAGGGGTGCTTTAAAAAAAAAAAAAAAACAAAAAATACTTTTATTCCTATTACAAGGAATGTAAAGATCCCTTGTAATAGGAATATGACAGGTCCTCTTTACAGCGAGATATGGGGTCAGTAAGACCCCACATCACCACTAGGCTGGGAAGCCTGAAATAAATAAAATCACGGCTTCACAGCTGAGGCGGTGCCTTTTTCGAATGCAGAGGCCAGGTGTGTCGTCATAACATCGTGCCCGGTCTCTGACGATCATAGTCCACCGGAAATCTATCAACATCCGGGGCCGGTGGATCCTGTCTCAGACCTGCCCATCGTATCGGTGAGTCTGTAGAAGCACCGGAGGGCGTTGAAGGTCCCCTCTTGCCTCCAGTAAGAACGATCAAGCGGTAGAACCGCTATGATCATTCTTATGGTGTAGGGAATCGCTGGCTGAAAACAGCAATATCTGAATGATGTCTGTACCTACAGGCATCATTCAGATATCCCCACTCAAAGTCTATCACGTCATATGACTGTGGGCAGTTGGCAACAGGTTAATGGATGTGCTCTAGTAAACTCTGCCTGTACAGAGTGTGGAACCACCCCACCTCCTCCAAATGCAGTACAAAAGCTCTATTAATCAGGCTGGTCCTGGCACAAGAAAGTTGTTGGATGATATGTAAGCAGTTTTACAAAAACAGATTAAATGGAGCAAATCTGTGACAGAATTAGGAGGTAGCCTGAACCAAGATTTTCTGCTTACATTTTCACTTTGCCCATGGCTAGATGGGGAGGTTTCTGGAACCTCCCTATCTAGCCATGGGCAAGTGAAACTTTATATAGAATAAACTCATGATCCAACTTTCATTAGTTTCTAGTGCATCGAGCATGTGGGGAAAAATACGCTAAATACATGTAGAATATTTTATTACAACATATGTTCAATTGCAGGATACATCCAACATTTGATGACCAGTTGTTGAGACGTGACAGAGGTCGCTGTGTTTTTATCATCTCAATCCACAGCAGCAGTAAGATTTTTCACTGCAGCTTTACAACTAAAAACGTAGACCAATTAGGTAACAAGCAAGTGTGATAGGACTGTCTCTACATTTTTAAAAGCATGTCATTTTTGGCCACTGTCTGGTCCAGGGTGCAAGATCTGGTCAGGAAGTATTGGAGACACTATTCTGGCCGCGTCAATCCACTTCCTATTCATCTTTCTGTTCATATTGGTGCTTTATGTGCTTCCACATTTTCTACAAAAGAAAAATAAATATATACAATTTACAAGCTATAGTAAGCCACAATCTTACACCTTGCAAAGTATCAGAAAATGACAATTCTATATAGTAGAGTTCTTGAAACAATTCTATTCTGTCTGGCTTCACTGACCAGAAGACAACAAATCAGATCTGTAAAAGGTAGGGCATTGTCTTTACATGCAAGATATTCCTGCTTTGCCTAAATTCTGTAAAGATATAATAACATATACTATAGTGCTCATGGGAAACCAGGCCTGGCAAAGACTTTAAGGTGGTGAAATTCTGTGTACACAAGAGGTATAGTTCTTTCAAACTTAAGAGAAACTTTTCAACTAGTACTAGAAAGTGATACGTGCAATGTCTACATAAACCTGTACAAATCATTAAAACTATTATAAAGTGCAGTCTTCAAAAAAAAAAAAAAAAAACACTATACACGATTCATCATATACATCAGTGCAAAGAGATAAAAATCTTCCCTTAAAAGGTGCTCAGTGCAAATTATAAAAAGTAATCATAATTGTCTATCTGTGCAAAAAAATAAAAAATTATGTTCTTGAGAAAAGTTGCAAAAGGGTTTGGTAACCATTTCTTCACTGTGACATTTCAGTTGTCTACTCACCAGAGCTTAAATGCTGGTAAAGTTATAAACCAGCAACTGCGTGTTATTCCTAGGGAGAGATACTCTGCAGCCAGTGTTTAACCATACGCGCCATTATTTAGCTTGATTTTGTATGTAGGAGGAGAATCCAGTGTGAAATAAAAAGTTTATTACTTTTTGTTAAAAACAATATTGCACTTACACTTGTGCAAGTTAAACAGCATATAAAATGTTAGCCTGGTCGTCTCCAGCTGGTGTTCCGAGCCGCCAATGTGCAGAACACTGGTTGAAGATGACTCAGCTAACATTTATATGCAGTTTAACTTGTGTCTGTGGAGATAAACAGTATTGCACTTACGTTTGTGTGCAACAAAAAGGAATACATTTTTAAAGCGGTTGTATAATCGCAAAAAAAAAAAACCAAAAAAAAAAAAAAACTGAAAAAGGCATAATGAGCTAGTATGCACCACATACTAGCTGATTAGAAAATACTTACCTCAGAACGAAGCGTCGGCATCGCAGTCACCGCTGAGGGAGCTGACATTTTGCCCCCAGTTTCTTCCGGGATGACATCACTCCCACGCATGAGTAATTTCCGGCAACTTCTGTCGGACCTTCAGCATGCATGCGCTGCTAACGTCAATGGCTGCATGCAAGGTGAATATCTCCTAAACTGGACAGTTCAGGAGATATTCATTTTACGTACAGGCAAGCCTTATTATAGAGACTTGCAAGTAAAAATGGGGAATACAACCGCTTTTAAAATGGTTTTACACTAGCAGATCTCCATCCACTCTTGTTCCCTAAATACAAGCAACTGAGCATATGGTTGAAAACACTGGCTGCAGAGTATCTCTTCCTAGGAGTAACGTGCAGTTGCTGGTTTATAACTTTATCAGAATTATGCTAGGTTCACATTGCTGCGATGCGGGAACGCCGCGAATCCGCGGCGTTTTCCCGCATCGCATACCTCCCGCCGGCAGTTCACACTGCCCTATGCGGACGGCTGGGGGTGTCAATGTTATGTTAATGACACCCCCAGATCCGTCGGCATATCGCAGTGCGATCTGCCGACTCGCACAGGAATCGGATCGCATAGTGTGAACCCCCATGCGATCCGATTCCGTTGCGGACCCAAAAAAAGGGTCCCGTGCGAGTTTGCTGCGGGACCGCTGCGAGTTCAGCCATACTATCTGTATGGCTGAACTCGCAGCGCTACGGAGATCGGATGTGATTTGCTGTGCGAATCACATCCGGTTCTCCCCCCGCAGCAGTGTGAACCCAGCCTTAAGCTCTAGTGAGTTGATTTAATTGATGTGGTTGGAGACACCTGAAATGTCAGTGAAGAAATCTTTGCTAAATATGGTTTTTAAAGGCCTTTTCTCATTTAACAACATATTTTGAATTTTCTTTGCACAGATGGACAATTGTTTATTTGATGAAGTTTAGAATTTGCACTGAGCATGTTAACCAAAGATTTTATCTTTTTGCACTGTGTGTGTATATTTGAATACTTTTTACAGGTTTATGTAGTTATTGCACATATCACTTTGCAGTACTAATTAAGGAGTATAAAAAGTGTTAGCGCTGTACCTTTCTTCATACATTGTTTTGATTTTATGTCAAACGAGGGTAGCAGTTTTTCTAATTTTCCTTTTAATTTAAGGGCCACTTTAAGGCCACAGGGTTAATTTTTTTTTAATGCAAATGGTTTCAGTTCCTCCACTAAGGCTGGGTTCACACTGCAGCGATGCGGGAACACCGCAAATCCGCGGCGGGTTCCCACATCGCATGCCTCCTGGCAGCAGTTCACACTGCCCTATGCGAACTGCTGGGAGTGTCAGTAAAATGTTAATGTTTACTGACCCCCAGATCAGTTCGCATATCGCAGTGCGATCTGCAAACTTGGACAGGAATCAGATTGCATGGTGTGAACACCCATGCGATCCGATTCTGCTGCGGACCAAAAAAAAAAAAAAAGAAGGGTCCTGTGCGAGTTTGGGGCGGGTGCGATGCAAATTCAGCCATACTATCTGTATGGCTGAACTCGCATCGCAGAGATCGGATGTGATTTGCAGTGCGAATCACATCCGGTTCTCGTAGCCGCAGCAGTGTGAACCCAGCCTAAATGATGAAAAATACCGAAAATTGGTTTGGTACCCTTAAACCAGTGGTCATCAACCCCGTACTCAGGGCCCACTAACAGGCCAGGTGTTATGCATTACCTTGGGGGAGATACAGACTAGAATACTGCAATCACTGAGCAGCAAATGATATCACCTGTGATGTATTTCACTTATCTTGCAAACCTGGCCTGTTAGTGGACAGGGTTGATGACCACTGACATAAAGCATATCCAAGCCCAGAAACAATTGCTTTTAAATATTGCCTTAGATGCACTCGTTTCCTTTAGGCTTTTTTCTTGTTCAATATTTTTTATTAAGATTTACATGAGAAATAAAAAATGTTTTCCCCACTTTGGTTTTCAGCCGGTGATCCTGTAAATAACTTTATCCCCACACTTATTTCTCTACTGTACCTACAAACAGATCAGCCTTTGTTCAAATCAATTACATCATGTATTGATGGGATTAGTATTTTATACCAGATAGATTAACATCTGCCATCAATCCACAAATTGAGTGGGTGACAAAGTGACATGGACAATGAATTTCTGGCAAGAACAAGCATATCTTAAGACAGCCCTCAAATTTTCTACTCGCATTTTGCGAGTGGAAAGTGTGGGCTGTATGGGAGCCTGCCCTGGTGTTAACCCCCTTCCCTGCCAGTCACATGTACACAGTAATCAGTGCCATTTTATAGCACCGATCACTGTGTAAATGTGAATGTCCCAAAAATGTGTCAAGTGTGTCAATATCTGACACACTTGACACATTTTTGGGACACAATGTCACAGTTACAAGAGGAAAAAAAATAAAATAATCGCAGATGGCCGCCATTACTAGTTTAAAAAAAAAAAAAAAAAAAAAAAGCCATAGATCTATCCCCTATTACTTTTGCCAATATACGCTTATTGTGATTTTTTTTACACTAAAGAATAATAATACATATCGGCCTAAACTGAGAAGAAAAAAAAAACGTTTTGTTTTTTAAATGGGATATTTATTATATCGCACGGCCACGCAATTGTCAGTTAAAGCGACAGTGCCGTATCGCAAAAAGTGCTCTGGTAAGCAAGGGGGTAAATTAGTCCGGGGCTGAAGTGGTTAAAAGTTACTTTACTTTGGCTACCTCTGCTGGAAGTTTTTTTCTAAGCATCAACTACTTTCTGGAAACAGGTTTTTAGGTTTAGTTATGCTATAACCTCCCTACTTGAGGGCTCTCGGTTCTCCATTGGCCACCATTCTTGCTTAAAACAGGGTTTTGTGCAAGGTCCGCTTTAAAGTCTATATAAAAAAAATGACAAGTCTGTCTAAGACTACGCTGCCCTGAAAATGTTCACTGTGGGATTTCACTAGTGAATGAACAGTAAAGGAATTAAATTTACTGTAAAAATCAAACAGGTAAACTAGACTGCAGGGGGTACCCAAAAACACAAAGCCTGCTGTGATAATGCTGCAGATGACAGACTGCATCCTATAGGTCAGTTTTGATTTGGCATCTAACCCTTCCTTCCCTGACAATGCTTTTGTCCAAATGTGCTTCCTGTGCTCCTTCATCCAGAGTGGAGCATTCCAATACAGGCATGTACTGGAATTCGGAACTACCGGGAGATTCCCAGTGGGCCGATGGCTCAGTGGGCTAGTCGGGTGCAGTCCTGGAGCCACGCCTCTCTGACAGCGAGTGATCGCGATTTCTCTCCTGTCAGGAGGCACAGCTTCCGTCATATACTGGTGAGAGCATTAGGCTTCATGCTCCTTTTAACCTGCAGGGGGAGATAGACAGCCAGCAGACTTTCCTTCCTCTCTTCCCTTATCACATGACTGGAGAGAGGAAGAGAAGCTGCCTTCAGAACTGTGAGTACACGTAGGAGGGGGACACTGATGTAAGGGGGCCGCCCGTGGCACACTCTGATGTAAGGGGGCCGCCCGTGGCACACTCTGATGTAAGGGGGCCGCCCGTGGCACACTCTGATGTAAGGGGGCCGCCCGTGGCACACTCTGATGTAAGGGGGCCGCCCGTGGCACACTCTGATGTAAGGGGGCCGCCCGTGGCACACTCTGATGTAAGGGGGCCAGTCTGGATGAAGGCCAGGGCCAAATTTCTGTCCCAGTCCAGCCCTGATAGGAGGCGAGTTACTGGCCAGATCACCAGGTGAAAACAGAAGGAAAAAGCCTAAAGAGAAAACGAATGCAGCCGCCACATCTAATAATTGGCAAGTTCCAATATCATATATTTGATGTTTTGGCAATCATAAGCCAGCTGAAAAGATCAATGGAACCTTCCATACAGACATGACTATGTGTATTCATGGCGGTAGATTGCACTGATCTGTCCATTCATTTGAATTGAATCTGCTAAAAAAAAAAAATCGCTCTGTGTATGGGCAGCATTTCCCCTTGAAGCCTATGGAAAGGCCCAGCACTGCCCACTGTGGGCACAATCCCCCCAGGATATTCTTCACCTCCACCGCTGACCCTCCTGTGCCCTTGACCTCCCGTGTCCTCACCCCTTGGTTCAGGTGCTCGAACAGCGCATCAGCTCCTTGGTCGAACGCCCTCTCGAACAGCACCGCCCCCACCACGATGGTGAGTGTGAAGGCGGAGGTCCGGCGGAATAGCGAGCGGTACACCGTGTTCAGTAAAGACATGATCACCGGAGGACTTCTAAGCAGGAAGTGACGTCTCTCTCATGTGCCTAAAACTATTTCCGGGAAAGCTCTCCGCCCACTAGTCAATCACATTGGTTATATCTCCGATAGGCACGCAAATTACGGAGGTATAGTTACTGCGCATGCGTGCATAAGTATTGCCAACCTTCTTGGTGGGAGGAGCGGGAAGTAGCTGTGCTTGTGTGTTGTGAAAGTGTACATCAGAGGGAGCTGCACACCTCTGCTATGGGAAGGAGGTATTTCTGTGACTATTGTGACCGCTCTTTTCAGGACAATCTGCATAACCGCAAGAAACATCTCAATGGAGTGCAACACCAGAAGTGTAAGAAAGTGTGGTATGACCTGTTCCGAGGTGAGAGCCCTGTATATCCATAGTATGACCTGGTGAGAGCCCTGTATATCCATAGTATGACCTGGTGAGAGCCCTGTATATCCATAGTATGACCTGATCAGAGGTGAGAGCCCTGCACCCTGTGTATCCATAGTATGACCTGATCGGATGTGAGAGCTCTGCACCCTGTGTATCCATAGTATGACCTGATCGGATGTGAGAGCTCTGCACCCTGTGTATCCATAGTATGACCTGATCGGATGTGAGAGCCCTGCACCCTGTGTATCCATAGTATGACCTGATCGGATGTGAGAGCTCTGCACCCTGTGTATCCATAGTATGACCTGATCGGATGTGAGAGCTCTGCACCCTGTGTATCCATAGTATGACCTGATCGGATGTGAGAGCTCTGCACCCTGTGTATCCATAGTATGACCTGATCGGATGTGAGAGCTCTGCACCCTGTGTGTCCATAGTATGACCTGATCGGATGTGAGAGCTCTGCACCCTGTGTATCCATAGTATGACCTGATCGGATGTGAGAGCTCTGCACCCTGTGTGTCCATAGTATGACCTGATCGGATGTGAGAGCTCTGCACCCTGTGTATCCATAGTATGACCTGATCGGATGTGAGAGCTCTGCACCCTGTGTGTCCATAGTATGACCTGATCGGATGTGAGAGCCCTGCACCCTGTGTGTCCATAGTATGACCTGATCAGATGTGAGAGCTCTGCACCCTGTGTGTCCATAGTATGACCTGATCAGAGGTGAGAGCCCTGCACCCTGTGTGTCCATAGTATGACCTGATCAGATGTGAGAGCTCTGCACCCTGTGTGTCCATAGTATGACCTGATCAGAGGTGAGAGCCCTGCACCCTGTGTGTCCATAGTATGACCTGATCAGATGTGAGAGCTCTGCACCCTGTGTGTCCATAGTATGACCTGATCGGAGGTGAGAGCCCTGCACCCTGTGTGTCCATAGTATGACCTGATCGGATGTGAGAGCCCTGCACCCTGTGTGTCCATAGTATGACCTGATCGGATGTGAGAGCTCTGCACCCTGTGTGTCCATAGTATGACCTGATCGGATGTGAGAGCTCTGCACCCTGTGTGTCCATAGTATGACCTGATCGGATGTGAGAGCTCTGCACCCTGTGTGTCCATAGTATGACCTGATCGGATGTGAGAGCTCTGCACCCTGTGTGTCCATAGTATGACCTGATCGGATGTGAGAGCCCTGCACCCTGTGTGTCCATAGTATGACCTGATCAGATGTGAGAGCTCTGCACCCTGTGTGTCCATAGTATGACCTGATCAGAGGATGAGTGCCCTGCATCCTGTCCCTTCCTCCGTCTGCGTGCGCGCACACACGCGCCTCCTGTCCCTTCCTCCGTCTGCGCGCGCGCACACACGCGCCTCCTGTCCCTTCCTCCGTCTGCGCGCGCGCGCACACACACGCCTCCTGTCCCTTCCTCCGTCTGCGCGCGCACACACGCGCCTCCTGTCCCTTCCTCCGTCTGCGCGTGCGCGCACACACACGCGCCTCCTGTCCCTTCCTCCGTCTGCGCGTGCGCGCACACACACGCGCCTCCTGTCCCTTCCTCCGTCTGCGCGCGCGCACACACGCGCCTCCTGTCCCTTCCTCCGTCTGCGCGCGCGCACACACGCGCCTCCTGTCCCTTCCTCCGTCTGCGCGCACACACGCGCCTCCTGTCCCTTCCTCCGTCTGCGCGCACACACGCGCCTCCTGTCCCTTCCTCCGTCTGCGCGCGCGCACACACGCGCCTCCTGTCCCTTCCTCCGTCTGCGCGTGCGCACACACGCGCCTCCTGTCCCTTCCTCCGTCTGCACGCGCGCACACACGCGCCTCCTGTCCCTTCCTCCGTCTGCGCGCGCACACACGCGCCTCCTGTCCCTTCCTCCGTCTGCGCGCGCACACACACGCGCCTCCTGTCCCTTCATCCGTCTGCGCGCGCGCACACACGCGCCTCCTGTCCCTTCCTCCGTCTGCGCGCACACACGCGCCTCCTGTCCCTTCCTCCGTCTGCGCGCGCGCGCACACACACACGCGCCTCCTGTCCCTTCCTCCGTCTGCGCGCGCGCGCACACACACGCGCCTCCTGTCCCTTCCTCCGTCTGCGCGCGCGCGCACACGCGCCCCCTGTCCCTTCCTCCGTCTGCGCGCGCGCGCACACGCGCCCCCTGTCCCTTCCTCCGTCTGCGAGCGCACACGCGCCCCCTGTCCCTTCCTCCGTCTGCGCGCGCGCGCACACGCGCCTCCTGTCCCTTCCTCCGTCTGCGCGCGCGCGCGCCTCCTGTCCCTTCCTCCGTCTGCGCGCGCACACGCGCCTCCTGTCCCTTCCTCCGTCTGCGCGCGCGCGCACACGCGCCTCCTGTCCCTTCCTCCGTCTGCGCGCGCCTCCTGTCCCTTCCTCCGTCTGCGCGCGCCTCCTGTCCCTTCCTCCGTCTGCGCGCGCGCGCGCACACACGCGCCTCCTGTCCCTTCCTCCGTCTGTGTGCGCGCGCGCGCGCACACACGCGCCTCCTGTCCCTTCCTCCGTCTGCGCGCGCACACACGCGCCTCCTGTCCCTCCCTCCGTCTGCGCGCGCACACACGCGCCTCCTGTCCCTCCCTCCGTCTGCGCGCGCACACACGCGCCTCCTGTCCCTCCCTCCGTCTGCGCGCGCACACACGCGCCTCCTGTCCCTCCCTCCGTCTGCGCGCGCGCGCGCACACACACACGCGCCCCCTTTCCCTCCCTCCGTCTGCGTGCGCGCGCGCACACACACGCGCCTCCTTTCCCTTCCTCCGTCTGCGCGCGCCCGCACACACACGCGCCTCCTGTCCCTTCCTCCGTCTGCGCACGCGCCTCCTGTCCCTTCCTCCGTCTGCGCGCACGCGCCGCCTGTCCCTTCCTCCGTCTGCGCGCACGCGCCGCCTGTCCCTTCCTCCGTCTGCGCGCACGCGCCGCCTGTCCCTTCCTCCGTCTGCGCGCACGCGCCGCCTGTCCCTTCCTCCGTCTGCGCGCGCGCAGGCGCCTCCTGTCCCTTCCTCCGTCTGCGCGCACACACACACGCAGAGACATACAAAAAATGTTTTGGCTTAAGTTGGGCTTTAAAATGAAATGGCAGCTTGGTACAGTAAAAGATTTACAGCTCTTTAATGTGTTGGATTGTCTCTAAGATTCTTTATTGCATCCTTGGTTAACTTTGTAGTCTCTCCTGTATGTTTCATATTTGGCTAAAAACACTTTCCCGTTTTGTGTTCTTGTTCACAGATGCTGCTGAAATCCTTGCAGAAGAGGAATGTAAGAAATTATGCAGACGTTTCCTTCAGACGGGTAGGTACTTTGTAAGTCCTGATATGAAAAGTGATAACCTAAATATCTTGTACAAATAATTTGGTTTCTAAAGAGGCTACAGCAGTTTAAATTGTAAACCTAGCTATATGCAACTCAAGTTTCAGCGATAATTGGCTCACATTTGAGCTGTGGGTGGCTGTAGAATATATAAATATTCTCTCGATATTTTGTAACTTATATTGATGAGAAGAGTCCCAAGAAAGTTCTTTCTAGTTCTTATGTAAAAACTCAAAAATAGATTTAATAATACAATGCAAAATATTACTAGAACCATATTTAAATGTAAAAATAATATCAATAATGTAGATATATTCTTGAAATGAAGACTGTATATATAATCAGATGTATGTCTGTGTAAAAAGCTAATCATGGCTTCCTTTGTATCTGAGCAGTCTGAACTAAATGTTCTTTTGTCCATTGCTTTTACACCACAATTCAACCCCCGCCTTCTCCTAAAAAGGGCTGGTTTTGTCTTCTAGTTCCACAAACTCTAGTGACAAATGTATTTCAGCCTAACTTGCCCCTCCCTTTGCTGAGGAGCTATTGTGATACAATACCATCCCTATTCTCAGCTATGTTGGCATTCCATAAGAACCTGGGGGATGGGCAAGAGCCATGTGTACAACCTTATACTATATAACTTTATCATCTAAATCAAATGATGTTCCATAAATCATTATGTATAATATTATTCAATGGAAGGCCCTTTGCTTATTTATATCCTAATATTACTGTATAAAGAACTAATATTCTTAACTCAAACCTCTACATCTTACAAAATGTGAAACCTTATCCCATTTGCAATGGGGAGAGGAAAGGCTAATTACTACCATGTGTAACCTCTCCAAAGAGAAGCACAGACTGTAAAATCGTATTTGTTACTTTTCCAAATATATACAACTCAATCATACTATAAAGACCCAACCCATTCATATGTTAGTAATGTTAATTGATAAATATTAGATTAAGGAAGTCTTCTAACAGTGCCCTTGATGGCTCCACAATTGTTGATTTAAAAATTGACCCAGCTAGGTGGAAACTTCTCTGCTGAACAGTAAAGCCCCATACACACTATCAGATTTTCTGCTGATTTTTTTCTTCAGATTTACCCAAACCATGTAGTGTAAGGGCCAGCCTGATTGCATACAAATTGAAACTCCTAAGGTTTGACCTCATATTATATGGTTTTGGTAAATCTGAAGGAAAAAAACAGCAGAAAATCAGATAGTGTGTATGGGGCTTTACTGTGTCTTATCCGATGCAATCACAGTTTGGGTATTCGGCCACAGATGCGTAGATCCCTCCATAAATGCCGTTTAGTGTGGATGGAGGAATCAAGCAATCTATGAACGTATAAAGCTATGAGCGTATGACTAGCTTAAAGGGGAACTTCGCTTTTATGGGAAAAAATGTAATCAAAAATGATAAAGCATATACAGTTGCATTACAAGCCATTTTGTAATTGGATGTTATTACAGATTTCCTTTTTAATCTCCAGTGCTGTCATTTTCTGAAAAATCCAATATGGCAACATTGAGGCCTTCTGTATAAAATGGGTGTACAGAACTTCCCCAGGCATGTCATTTCTTGCTTGTGTGATTGGCTTACTGATTTTCTCGGAGATCCACACTAAGGTACAAGTCCAATTTTAGACATCCTCTGCACCCTGAATTTATCCTCGTAAGTTCCTCTGGTGACTGATAATGAAAAAAGTCACTCCCATTTTTAGATTCCCTTTGACATTGACATGGCCAAAGAAAAACAGATTTTTCTTCAGAGCAGAAGCAGGTAGGCTTTTGCAACAAAGTTTGTTAAATACTCGCAATGTACATTAATCACCCAGGAGAAATTGTTTTTTTTTTTTTTTTTTCTCAACAAAAGTGGAGTTACTCTTTAAATTGTGATTTTTATCTCACAGTGAACATCCATAAGTGGTTGGGGTATAGGAACCCTGGCAGAAACAGTCATTTCATGTGGTGTTTTCATAAAGCTTTTTGCTGATGTGCACTGAAGAAGACATAAACTGGCAATAACCAAGCTGTATGTATTATGCAGTGGCTAATCCTGGGCACTGTCCCATAGGGGTACTTCCCTGGCACTCTGGAGGTTTTTTTTTGTTTTGTTTTTTTTGAAAGGGCTATTTGCATAGCAGATTTGGGTAGCTTCATTGTGTTGGAGGAGGCAGCTAGGCCCGGTAAAGGTATGTTGTGGCACTTGAATGTGCTTGCTAACCAGACTGTGTTACAGGTTTGCTCTAAGCCCACGTACACACAGTCGGAGATTTTGCCAACCAAATCCGTCGGATTTTGCCCGTCGGATTTGTGTCCGAAACTGTTGCATACACACGGTTGGGCCAAGTTGGCGAAAATCCGATCTTTCAGAACGTGATGACGTAATTTCGTTACGATGGGACTACATTCAGGCTAGTAGCCAATAGCTTTGATGTAGGAATTTGATCTGAGCATGCGTGGCACTTGGTCTGATGAAAATGCTCTACACATGATCGGATTAGGTCCGTCCGGCCCAGTTGGTCGGGAAATCTTTCCAACATATTGGAAATTTGGATCGGACGGAGATTCGGACAGAATCAGTCCGATGCATACCACACACAGTCGGATTATCTGACGACACGGTCCAATAAGACTCATTCCGACAGATTCTCCGACCGTGTGTACAAGGGCCAAGACCATTGTAACCTTCTCTTTTACTGCTCATAAATAGCATCACATACGATTACTGGATTGATTTCTTGGACAGTCTGAACTCCTTTTTTAAACTTGCAGTGTGAATTCCAAATTTTTTTACATTTTTTTTTTTTTATTAGGCCAGTGTGACTTTGGTCCTTCCTGCCGATTTTCACACATGAGTGCACAGGATTTGGATGCACTAAAGGCTCAAGTGGAAGGTAAGAAACCACATAACCTAATTATTTTAAAGTATTTGTAAGTGAAGTGACTGGCCTCATGTGATACACAGAAATTTAAACAAATCCTCCTACATAAATTCTACCTGTTTATCTGCAGCCATTTGTTCTGTATGTAAACCAGAATGAAAGGATTTTATTTTACACTCACAAAGCAGGCGGCGGAGAGCTGATTTGGGGGGGGGGGGGGGGGACACACACAGGTACAGAACTAAGGCTGTCGATCACCAGGCAATTTTTTTAAAAGGTGTGCAAAAAAAAAAAAAAAAAAAATCACTTTAGGCCTGAAGATTAGACAAACCCCCAAACAGCAGACACCCTAGAGAATAAAATAGTGGTCGTTCCAACTTCGTGTCACTTGATATTACCCCCAAGGTCTAGGAAATGCAAAATTTCGGTAAACACACAAAATTGAATTGTATGGCAAACAAACGCAATAAACTAACCAAATTGTTGGTAAAATATAAAAGACGACCTTGCACCAAGTAAATGGATACCCAGCATGTCAAACCTTAAATTTGTGTGAGGCTGTGAAATGGCGACAAACTTCAGTTCCCTATATTTACTATAGAGGACGCTTCAAAAGCCCCCTATAGATACGAGTTTAGTGACCAGGACAGGAGGTCTTGTGTTAGAATTATTGCTCTCACTGTAGCGCAATCAACGTTTTGATGCATGCATATATGTGGGGGTGTAAGGGACCAAAAATAATTAAAAATCCCCCCCCCCCCCATCACATAGGGGGCAAAGTGACGTCATACACGTCGCTTTCCGGGTCACAGCAAAAAGAGAAGAGTGGATACTCTCCTCCCTCCACTCCACCCAGGGGCACCTGTCCTGTCCGTCCCAGGTCTGCAGATGGGTAAATGGAACCCGGAATTCACAGCTGGGTCGCTGGTACCAGGGGTGTGTGGAAGCAATTGAGAGGCAGCACAGCCACGCGAATGCTTCCACCTAACAAGCAGGTGTCTGCTGTCAGTTTTACACACAATCCCTGCAGCCACTGGATTGTGTGTGTGAAAATACCCCCCCCCCCCACATTAAGGTAATGCATTTTATATTAACCATTATATTTTGTACCGTCTAATATGTATGTGCATTGGCTAAAACATAATGCAGTTATTAAAGGGGAAGCTATAGAACCTTTGAATTTCTTTTACTGTCTTTGTCCCTCCTGGGGAAGTTAATGTTTACTTTTCTGTCCCATTGATAGTGATGATTGGATCTAAAAGTGAGGATACATCTTACTGGTGGGGACTACTGGTGGGGACACAGACAGCACTAATTGTGTTCATCTTTTATCTTTTGTAGCATGAAAAAAGATGGCAATAAAAACAGGTCTATCGATCTGCATTCCTATTGAGTACATTTCTACTAGTTTTAGTAGTCCCCAAGACAGTAGTTACATGTGACATCTTTATTTTACAGATGACCTCCCATTTAAATACAAAATATATATTTGGGACCTATTTTAACTGCTAAAATTGTATTTATGTGCATGTAGCAATGAGGTTTGCACAGCTCTGTCACACAGCACAGCCAGGCAGATAACTCTGCTTATATGTAAGGAATAAAATGGTTTTGTTTCTCTACCCCCAACCTTCTGACTGGACAGTGACAGAGTAGCAGACTAAGGAGGTCCTCCTTCTGCTCACTGTGCTGTCTTGCCTCAGTCAGCATTTTACTTGTGGATGTTTATGTATCACAAAAGGTTTATACAAAGTTAATTCAGGTACTAGCACTGGTTGCATTAAATCTGATTTAATACAGAGTTGCACCAGTTTGTCTTTCCATGTTTACCCAGAGATCAACTTTAATAATATACTGAGATGACACAAGAATTTTAAAATGTTCTAAGCATACCCAACTTTTTTTTTTCCCCTAGTTTAAAGGAAAAGTTCAGCCTGAGCTTTTTAGGAAGAGCTTCTCCGATGGATCACAGGAGTGCAATTCGTTTTGCACTCCTGTGTCCTGTTTTCAGCAGAGAGTGGTCTGAAGTCTGCTCTCTGCTGACATCACCAATATCAGTCTAGGCACCACGTCATCCCAACTCGGAGTCTGGATCAGCAGATGCCTGGACTGATAGCCATCTCAGTGAGAGGCTTAGACGGCCGCTCCCCGCCCCTGCACAGCTCAGCGTTCCAGTGAGCGAAGAGGAGAGCTGCTGATTGACAGGCAGCAGCTCTCTGCTCAGAGAACAAAGCTATCGGCAATGTTTGCTCGATTGTTCAGTGGGGGAGAGGTGCAGCATTGGACTGATGCTGTATCCACCTAGGTAAGTATAATGGGTAAAAAAAAACAAACAGATTCCAGTACTTCTCTTTTAAAGAAAATCCACCCAATTATATTTGTTTTCACTGCTAACAGTAACGTACAAATGGTAATTAGGATATGTATAAGTTAAACTAGATACTTTTTTTTTTTTTTTTTTTCAATAATCTATTCCCTTTTATAGCAGAGAGAAAGCTAAAGGAGGAGAAAAACAGACAGATCCCTCCTTGCAGGGTTGATGCTTGGCTTAAAGAGAGAGCAGAGAAAGAAAGCGCTCACAGTGAAAGGTGAGTCCAGCAGAGGGTGCTAATGAAGCACTGAGAAAGTATGCACACTTTAATCAGCATCTGTACACAAGCTGTATCTGGACTTCTCCATTGCTGCTTAATGAAGGCAAACCAGCAAAAGTTCATATTACCTGCAATGGGTTACTTTTTTAAATATCTATTTTAATTCATCAGACTATTTAAAATGATCAATTTACTTTTAAGCCATTTATTAAGCAGGTTAAATGGTAATATTTTAACCACTTTAACACAAGGGTACTTTCACCCCTTTCCTGCCCAGGCAAATGTTCAGCTTTCAGTGCTGTCATACTTTGATGACAATTGGCAATGACAATGATGACAATTTATCTTTTATTTCTTTTTTGGGAGACTGAGCTTTCTTTTGGCGGTATTTAACCACGTAACGACTGCCCGTCACAGGTATACTGTGCCAGACACATATTGACCTAAATTTATGAAGAAATTTGATTTTTTTTTTTTTACGTTTTTCTTATTGGGTATGTTTTATAGCAGACAGTAAAAAATATTATTATTATTATATATATATATATATATATATATATATATATATATATATATATATATATATATATATATATATATATATATATATATATATATATATATATTTTTTTTTTTTTTTTTTTTTTTTTTTTTTTTCGAAATTGACGGATTTCTTTTATTTATTTATTTTGCGCTATAAAAAGAAAAAAACTGCAGAGGTGATCAAATACCATCAAAAGAAAGTTCTATTTGTGGCGGAAAAAAGACTGAAAATTTTATTTGGGTACAATGTTGCAAAACCGCAGTGCCATATCACAAAAAATGGTCTGGTCATGAATGGGGGGGGGGGGGGTAAAATCTTCCGGTGGTTAATCACCATTGTTCTTTGTTTAGCAAAAAAGACTGAAAACTTTTAAGAAAATATGTTTTTCTTATTTGCGTTTTTTTTTTTTAACAGAAACAAAGTAATTTTTCTCCTTCACTGATGAGGCTGCACTGATGGGTGGCACTGTTGGGGGTGCACTGATTATCAGGACACAGATGATCAGTGGTATAATTATCAGTGTAAACATCCCCTTGTCATGCTTGCCAATTTCCAGCTCTCCTCTCGTCCTCTCAACTGTGCATCAGCAAAGAAATGCCAATAACCGGCAAGTTTGTTTGCATATGATCAGCTGTGATTGGATTCAGCTGATCACATGGCATAGGGCCACTGTGATTAGCCCTTTACCCCAATCTAAGATCAGCTGTGATCCGAAGGACACAGTGATCACAGAGCATGCCGAAAGGTCTCCACAGTTGAGGGGGGTGTGGTCCTGGGAAAATGCCTCCCAGAACAGGACGACTGTATTGTAGGTTTCTTTCGGCTATAGCCTGGTAAAGAAGTTGTTACATTTGCCTGTAGGGAATTCTGCTTTATTTCTGTTGCTGTGTTTATCATTGTGTCCAAATGCTAGGGTCATTTTCATTGCTAACATGATGAAGAATGTTGAATCATATACCGAAAGACATGTGTTGATTGACAGACGCCTAATCCAGCCAGCCACTGGCTAAAGAAATAATCATAATTTGTCAAGGAGGTTAGACAACATGTATCCATTGTGATTTGTGTCCCTCTAAGATAAGCCAATACGTCTAATTAGATCTGCCGTTCACATAAACAGGGGTGGTTAGTGGAACTCCCTTTTTTCTTTTTCTTTTTCTTTTTTTTTTACCCACTACTAAATTATGGCATCTAAAGCCATATAGACACGATCGGACTTTGTACAAAGGGTGTTGGCCGTAAATTTGTATTGCATACACACGATCTGACTTTTTAGGCAACAAACACGAACGTAGTGACGTTTCAACGTACTGACGACACTTCAAAAGAGGATGTTCAATTATTCTGGTGCCACCCTTTCTTCAACTTCTATATTGTTGTCTGATCTTTTGCATTGGTTCTGAGCATGCGTGTTTGTACTTTGTACAAAAGTCCAATGGGTTTTGTGTACACACGATCGGACTTTGCTCAATCGGACTTATGTTGTCAAAAAGTTTGTTTGTTCGCACAGCCAACAAAAGTCAGATGAAAACTTAAAAAGTTTGTCTGATGGAGCGTACACACAGTCGGATGTTGCCTTAAAACGGCTAATTTGCATGTTTGTCAAAAAGTCTGATCGTGTGTACGGGCCTTAAGAGCAGTTTGATGGTGCATGCAACTCAGACTACCATTGTAGCTCTATGGATAGTCTTGGGTGGGAAAAAAAAGTATAGGAAAAATGGGAAAGGCCATTAAACTTGAGCCAGAGACTCTTCCCTTACTCTCCTTTTTATTAAAAAAAAAATTGGAAAAGTTTCCCCAGGGGGTTTTTTAGCAGCAAAACCTTTCCACTTTTTTTGCAAATTTTTGGGGTGCGCAGCTGCATCAACTCATGTTTTTCCATGTTTGTACTCTCCTTTTATTTATCTGCTAAGTTGTTTCATTGACTCCTTTGCCAGAGAGGCCAGTCCATTTCCTAAAACACAGCCATCCAGAGGATTATCCATTAAAGGCTGTTTTCATTAGACCATCTTTTTTTTGCAGTGAAGACTAGTGGTTTTAGCTTTATTAACACTAAGAATGAAAAGTCGGCTTTAAATTCTGATTAAACAAGAAGTAGTTGTTTAACACTGCCCCTTGGTGAAGAGGTTCGTGCTGCATCATTTCAATTAACACAAGAGTCAGTTAGCGCACATTCTTGATAAAGTGCTGCTTTCATCAGTCACAGTAAATGGAGAGCTGTGCCTGCCTAGGAATCACAGGGTCGGTAAGCGCGGTGTCATGTAGATTTATTGAATACTGTGTCTGTGCTGAAGAGCTCAGTAGAGAATCGGTAAAATTAAATAAACCCTGCATATTTTAATCCATTGACTTTTATATGGAGAAATGTCATTTATTTCCTAAAATTGTCTGCAGACACATTACTCGCATAATAACGTTTTAAAAGTTCCGTGTTAGATTTCAGCTGAATAACAAATCATATGGCAAATGGGCTTAGTTTAGACATCTTGATATAACTGATGGAAAAATTGCCTTGGCTTAAATTTGGTGCATTATTTGGGTCTTAGGACACCAAGGGGTGTCACATCTGGAGCAGCTCTGCAAAAAAAAACAAAAAAACCCAGCTTCCATGTTTTTTGTCAAAGCCTAATTTAACAAGCATGAAGTTAGAAGCTGATTAACTACCATGCATAGCTGTATCAGATTTTGCACTCTCCGGTTATAGTAAATCAACCCCCAGATATGTCTTTCACAATTTCATCTGATGTGTAGAAACATATTTTCTGGTGTATGAAACCCCAATGGGCCATACACATGATAGGATTATCCTACAACTAATGTTGGATGTGAGCTTGTTGTCGGAAAGTCAGACTGTGTATATGCTCCATAGAACATTTGTTGTCGGAATTTCCGCCAACAAATGTTTAAGAGCAGGTTCTCAAATTTTCCGACAAAAGTCCACACATGCTTGGAATCAAGCAGAAGAGCTGCACTTGCTATTGAACTTCAGTTTTCTCGGCTCATTGTACGTCACCGCATTCTTGATGTTCGGAGTTTCCGACAAAATTTGTGTGACCGTGTGTATGCAAGACAAGTTTGAGCTAACATCCTGAAAAAATCCACGGTTTTGTTGTTGGAAAATCCTATTGTGTACATAGCCTAAGTGCGTGTTTGTTGTGTTTTTTTTTGTTTTTGTTTTTTTTCTCTCGCTGCCGCTTCTCCCACTGCTATCTTCTCCCCGGTCTGTCGTCTTGTGCTATCTTCTTCCTTGCTGCCGGTTACCCATTATAAAAAAAAAAAAAAAGCCGCTGTCTGGCATCTTGTATAGCCATGGGGAATCCCGCTGACAGCTGATGATTCGTCGGTTGTTAAGGCCACGTGGCTGGCTTCTCAGCCCCCTCCTTAGCAACAAGCTAAATACAATGTAAAAAGGGGGGGGGGGGGGGCGACGTAAAATGCATGAAATCTGCATGCAAAAACACACAGGGAAAAAAAAGGGTATCAAGCGCAGCTGCATAGATGTGAACCTAGACTAGTGCTTGTTCGATTTTAAAACCTCTCGCAACTGACTTTTTTTTCTCTTTACAGTGCCTCTGCATCAGAATGTCCCATCTACCATCTGCCACCAGGCTGGCCACCGCTTTGTGAGCTGCCACCATCACTCCACCCCCCTACAGCAGCTGACTGGAGTGAATCAGAGGATTTGGAGTGGGGCTGATGTTGAGGAGCCACCCGAAAACCTTGAGAGAAGAGTAGAATATTACAACGGATAAACTTTCAATGAAGGCTATTTTGCAAATAATATATTTTTATTTTATATTGAAACTCCTATTATTCATAAATGGACTCCTCCAGAAGATTTTAAATTCTGTGATGTTACAGGGCTAAAGGGTGGGATCCACTATTTTGTGAACTGACAAATCCTAATTGTTTTATTTATTTAGAACTGCTTCTTTATAGCACAGCAGCATCACCAAGAAATATATAAGAATGCAGCCAGTCAAACGTGACTTGAAAAAATTTAGTGTGACTTGTGTGTGTGTGTGTGTGTGTGTGTGTGGTGTCTTTAATTAGTATTTTATGTTTCTTGCACATTGGACAAATGGTTAAAACTAACATGTATTTAAATAATGTCCCTATCCTAAAGACGTTGATATAGATCCAAATATACAGTATCTCACAAGTGAGTACACCACATCCTGCGGAGAAGTTATTGCCCCGTTTAGCTTGGTATTGTCTGCAAATACAGAGATTGAACTGTTTACCCCATTCTCCAGGTTGTTTATGAACAAATTAAATAGGATTGGTCCCAACACAACCCTGGGGGACCCCACTCCCCATTTATCACTCTGAACTCGCCCTTGTAGCCAGTTTTCAATCCATGTACTCACCCTATGGTCCATGCCAACAGACCTTATTTTGTACAGTAAACATTTATGGGGATCTGTGTCAAATGCTTTTGCAAAATCCAGATACACCACGGCCACAGGCCTTCTTTTATCTAGATGGCAACTCATGGCCTCATAGAAGGTTAATAGATTGGTTTGGCAAGAATGATTCTTCATGAATCGATGCTGATTACTGCTAATGATACCGTTCTCCTTACTAAAATCTTGTATATAGTGCCTTATCATCCCCTACAAGAGTTTACATACTATTTGTTAGGCTAACTGGTCTGTAATTCCCAGGGCTATATTTTGGGCCCTTTTTTTCAATATTGGTGCTACATTGGAGAAAAGCCAAATGGCTGCTACCATTTCAATCAGTAGACTCAGTAAAAATTAGGAACAATGGTCTGGCAATTACTTGACTGAGTTCCCTAAAGTACCTTGCGTACAAGCCATCTCGTCCTGGTGTGATTTATGAATGTTACGTTTCCCAAGTCTAATTCTGTCCTCTGTTAACCATGGAGGTGCTTCCTGTGATTGTCATGAGCATAAACACTGCAGTTTTGGTTACTAAAGCCCCCCGATTACCTTGTGAAGACTGAGTAGAAGAATAAATTCAATACATTCGCCATCTCCCCATTCTTCGTAACCAGATGTCCTTCCTCATTCTGTTTACATACTTAAAGAATTTCTTGGGATTTTTTTTTTGCTCTCCTCCGCTATGTGTCATTCATGTTCTATCTTAGCCATCCTTATTGCACCCTTACATTTCTTGTTGGATTCTTTATAAAGTCTGAATGCTGATGATGATCCCTCAACCTTGTATTCTTTTTTGAAGGCCTTCTCCTTTGCTTTTGTATGCATTTTTACATTGGAATTAAGCTATCTCGGACTTTTGTTCGCGCTTTTAAATTTATTACCCAATGGGATGCATTGGCTAATGCTCTTAAAGCAAACTCATCTCTCCTCTGTATTCTTTGTTCCTAAGATGTTATCCCAATTTATGCCTTCTAGCAAGGCTTGTAGTTTAGGGAAGTTGGCTCTTTTGAAATTCAGTGTCTTTGTCTTCCCCTTATGTTTCCTGTTTGTGTGATTTATACTGAAGACAATTGACCTGTGATCCCTGTTACCTAAATTGCCCCGTATTTCCACATGTGTGGTCAGGTCTGTATTGTTGGTAATCAGTAGATCCAGTAACACTTTATTTCTAGTTGGTGCGTCTACCAGCTGACCCATAAAACTGTCCTGCAAGACGTTTAGGAACTGGCGAGCCTTAGATGAATGTGCAGTTCGGTTCCCTCCACCCAGTCTATGTCTGGATAGTTAAAATCACCCATTATGATAACACTTCCCATCCTTGCTGGTAATCCAAATTGTGATAGATCTGTCTCCCCTTCCTCCTTCAGGTTAGGGGGCCTATAGCATACTCCCAGTATTATTTTCCCCCTAGCTTCATCCCTTTTGCAGCTCTACCACCTCCTCCCTAGTTCCCTTAATGATGTCATCTCTCACATTCACTTGTACATTATTCTTGATATATAGGCATACCTCTCTATCCTTGCGATAAAGGGTATACCCTAGGGCTGTGCATTTTCACTGGTCTCACGATTCGATTATTCAAGCAGTCAAAAAAAACTAAATCTTTCTCCAGTGGCAGAGGAATGTTGGGATCAGAGGGATAGAGGGGATTAGAGGCAGAGGGATGGTGGGATCAGATGGATAGATGGTATCAGGCAGACGGGTGGTGGGATCAGAGAGATAGATGGGATCAGTGGCAGAGGGGATCAGGCAGACGGATAGTGGGTTCAGAGGGATAGAGGGGAACAGGCAGACGGATTGAGGGATAGAGGGGATCAGGCAGACGGCTGCTGGGATAGAGGGATCGGGCAGAGGAATAGATGGGATCAGGCAGATGGATGGTGGGATCAGAGGCAGAGGGATAGATGGGATCAGGCAGGCGGGTGGTGGGATCAGAGGCAGAAAGAAGAGATGGAATCTGCTGCTAACAAACAGAATACAGTAAACTACTTCACAGATCTCTTCCCTGTTGCACATTCCAGCACTCTAGGAGTTAACATAGTTGAATTTGTGAAGAGCTGAACTCTCCCACGTGGTCAGTATAAGTTGTAAGCACACTTATATGTACTCTGCTTACTCCTGTTAAACTAACTGTGCCATCTCAAATCCAATCTTATGTACATTAAGTGCCCCACTATACATGCCTTTTAAAAAATATGTAGCTATTTAAATACTGCATATTTCAGACTGTTCCTCGGCTCACATGTAACTCAGACCCAGCTGGCCACGTTCTGCTCTCCTCTCTGCAGACATCAGTGGAGGTTTCTCTGCCCCGCCCACTGATGCTGTTAGATGCAGGGAGGAGAGCTGTGCATCGGGCACTCACATGAGCGCCGAGGAACGTTCTGAAATATGCTTTATATCGCTACATACTTTTTAAAAGGTATGTGCACTTGAACAGTGGTACACTTAATGTATTATAAGAGGGGATTTGTTAAGACATTTATTATTTAAACTTGTACAGTATGATGGGGGGCGCTTCTCCCAGGAGGGGGAGGGGCAAGTTGGCATGACGTCAACCGCCAATCAATTTTGCCGTTCGTAGCATCGATGCTGCATCGTGGACACCCAAATCCTGATGCATTGATGCTACAAGGTAGGCATGGATCTAATACCCGTTACCTGATTGGCTGAAGGCACAGGCGCTCCAATTGGACACCCAACGGAATGGAAGAAGAGGAGGACAGAGAACCATGGAGGACACAGGAGCTGTCGCACAGGCATATGACGGGCACAGGCTGCATATGATGTGCACAGGCTGCATATGATGGGCACAGAGGCTGTATGGTAGGCAAAGGCTTTGCATGTGATGGGCACAGTGGCTGCAATTGATGGCACAGTGAGGCTGCAATTTATGTTTTTTTTCAATATTTTTCAGTTTGTTTGCGCCCCCAAGAAGTTTGAGCACCAGCCGCCACTGGTGAAACACTTTTTCAAAATCCAAGTGTAGCTATGGTGTTGCAGCTAGTAGCAAACAATGCGCCAAATCACCCCACTGCCAGACTTCATACATCACTTCCAGAGACAGTGGACAGTCTTTTGCGTACTTTATTTTTGTTGTTTTATTGGGGTGTACAACTTGGATAGGGATCGGAATATGGGGTGCCCATAGGATAAGTCACTGCCATCATATTTTTAGGATTAGAGTACACTCTGATAAAGTTAGAGCCAGAAGATTGCATGTGCATATTAAATTGGGTACAAATCTCCTTGCAGACTGTTGCTCCTCCTCTGCTCAACCTCAGCAGACTATTACATCTAATGCCCCGTAAACTTGGATGGTTTTTCCGACGGAATTCCGCTCAAGAATAGAAAAAATAAATTGCTGGATAGCCGCACTCCAGATATTCACCTTTATTGAAAAGTAAAATCAAGGCATCAAAGGTAAGTACAGACTAACTGCACTTCTGCTGACATGTTTCACACCAGGCACGGTGCTTAGACTAAGCGCAAAATTACATTTCTAAAGAAAAAAAGTAATTTAAAACTACTCACGGCTATAATGAATTGTCGGTCCCAGCAATATACATAAAAGTCATTGAAAAAAACGGCATGGGATTCCCCCACAGGGAAACCCCGAACCCAAATTTTTAAAAAAAATGCGTGGGGTTCCCCCAAATTCCATACCAGGCCCTTCAGGTCTGGTATGGATATTAAGGGGAACCCCGTGCCACAATTTTAAAAATAAATGGCGTGAGGTCCCCCCAAAAATCCACACTAGACCCTTATCTAAGCACATAACCTGGCAGACTGCAGGAAAAGATGGGGGACGAGAAAGCACCCCTCCCCCTCCTGAACCCTACCAGGCCACATGCCCTCAACATTGGGAGGGTGCTTTGGGGTAGCCCCCAAAGCACCTTGTTCCTATGTTGATGGGAAGAAGGGCCTCATCCCCACAACCCTTGCCTGGTGGTTGTGGGGGTCTGCAGGCGTGGGGCTTATTGAAATCTGGAAGCCCCCTTTAACAAGGGGACCCCCAGATCCCACCCCCACCTTGTGAATTGGTAATGAGGTACAAATGTACCCCTACCAATTCACAAAAAAAGTGTACATTTTTTTTTAAAAGACAATAGCCAGTTTTTGACAATTCCTTTATAAATGTCTTCTTCTTTGCCCTCTTCTTCTTCCATATTCTTCTGTTCTTCCTTCAGTTTTCTTCTTCTTCCTCCATCTTGTTCTTCTTGGTTTCTTTCTCTATCTTCCTCTGCTTCTTCCTCCAGTCTTCTCGTCCGGCATCTTCCTCCGGCTTCTTCTTCCCCGCTTCGTCCTTCGGATGATCCGCCTCAATGGGAGTCTCCCGCCGTGTGCCGCTTCTGTTCAGATGACAGCTCTTATATAATGGAGGGCGGGCCACCCGGTGACCCCGTCCCCTCTGACGCCCGGAGACTTCCCTATGGCTTTTCCCTGGTGTCAGAGGGGGTCGGGTCACCTGTTTATGTAACAAAGGGGGGCCGGTCCCCCATTTACTTAAACGTGTGACCCCCGCCCCCTCACACCAGGGGAGCCATAGGGAAGACCCCATTCGTCAGAGGGGGAGGGGTCAACGGGTGGCCCCGCTCTCTGTTAATTAAGAGATGTCACCTGAACAGAATGTCGCATAGCGGGAGACCAGAGGAAGATAGAGGAAGAAGCGGGGGAAGAACAAGATGGAGGAAGAAGCAGCAAACCGAAGGAAGAACAGAAGAAGATGGAAGAAGAAGACAATAAAGGAATTGTCAAAAACTGGCTATTGTCATTTTTAACCTTTTTGACACTTTTTGTGAAATGGTAGGGGTACCAATTCACACGGAGGGGCCGGGATCTGGGGGCTCCCTTGTTAAAGGCAGCTTCCAGATTCTGATAAGCCCCCACCCTGTTCTGTGAGGCCCCCGGAGGTACAAGGCAATCTTAGAAGAAAACCTGTTAGTCTGCAAAAGACTTGAGACTGGGGCTGAGGTTTACCTTCCAGCAGGACAACAATCCTAAAACATACAGCCAGAGCTACAATGGAATGGTTTAGATCAAAGCATATTTATGTGTTAGCCCTGGTACACACGGTCGGACATTCCGATGGACATTGTCCATCGGAATGTCCGACTGTGTGTACAAGGGTCATCGGACTGTTTCCATCAGAGTATCCGACGGACCAAGTTTTCCAGCTGGGCTATAACATTTTCCGACAACATGATCCGATCGGACTTTGTCCGATCATGTGTAGAGAATTCCGATCGGACAAAGTGCCACGCATGCTCAGATCAAATTCCTAAACCAAAGCTATTGGCTACTAGCCTGAACGTAGTCCCGTCCTAAGGAAATAACGTCATCACGTTAAGTCCGATCGGATTTTCTGACAACTTTGTCCAACTGTGTGTATGCAACAGTTTCGGACAAAATCCGATGGATTTGGTTGTCGGAATGTCTGACCGTGTGTACAAGGGCTTAGAATGGCTCAATCAAAGTCCAGACCTATATCCAACAGAGAATCTGTGGCAAGACTTGAAAATTGCTGTTCACAGATGCTTTCCATCCAGTCTGACAGAGCTTGAGCTATTTTGCAAAGAATGGGCATAACTGTCACTCTATAGATGTTCAAAGCTGGTAGAGACATACCCAAAAAGACTTGCAGCTATAATTGCAGCAAAAGGTGGATCTATAATTTTTTTTACTCAGCAGGACTGAATACAAATGCGCACCACACTTTTCAGATATTTATTTGTAATTTTGAAAAAACATTTATAATTTTCCTTCCACTTCACAATTGTGTGCCACTTTGTGTTGGTCTATCACATAAAAGCCCAATAAAATATATTTATGTTTTTGGTTGTAACATGACAAAAATTTGGAAAATTTCAAGGGGTATAAATACTTTTTCAAGACACTATAGTATCAATTAACACAGAAACAAGGGAGGGTGCTGCAAAAATATGTTTTCTTCCACAGTTAGGAGGCTAGGGCTGCCACTGCCCTAGTTGAATTTGTTGTAACTTAATAAGAAAGGGGAGCCTTCTGAGCCTGGTGAATAGTCCAAACTATCCATGATGCAATAGTTCTACAAATAGCCACTTGTCCCTTTATTTGGCCTGAAGGCAAAATGAAGGAGCACTGAGCAGGCCGCAGATCACTGCGATGTGACGGCTCCCGTGCGCATGCGTGGGAGTGACGTCATCGCGGCTCCGGCGAATCACAGCGCCGAAGCAGCGAGACCCGAAAGTCACTCTGGGATACGTTCTCAGGTAAGTTATTCATAATGAGCTAGTATGCTATGCATACTAGCTCATTATGTCTTTGCCTTGCAGGTTGCATTTTTTTTTAAATAGCCTTTACTTCCTCTTTAAGGTCCCAAACTGTATCCAGAGGTGCAAAAGCTGAGGTTAGAGCTTGGGGATCGAGAGGAAGATCTCATTTTGAGAATATAGACTTCTTTGGAACACAGATTTTTTTAGAAGAGTCTTAAGAAACTGGTTAATGATCAACTTCAAAGTCCAGTGTGTTCCAGTTAGATATGACAGTGCAGAAACTTGGACTTTGATGGTATTGTAGGAGAGACTGAGGTAAAACCCAGTCTGGAGAAAATCTAGTGGTCAAAAACAAAGATGGAAAAGAAGGAAGGTACTGTTTGTGCAACCAAAATATGAGTGTATGTGGATAGCTTACTGATACAAGTGATTCACACCCAAAGATATAAAATAAAACAAGTTCAGGACTATCCAAAAATCACTCAATCAATAAAGTGTATATAGCAAAGATTATTACTATATAACTTCTGAATACAAACTTGCAATTATAAGGAGAACATCACAGAAAATTGTGCCATACAACAATCAAAACAAAAAATATAATGTGAAATACTATACACTATATTGGCTGAGTATAGTGCTAGTGTTTGTCTACTGGATGCTTTATAAGGTTTTCTCAAATCATCTTCCAGGATGGTAAACCTGAGAGATGTTTGGCTCTGCGCTGACAGGAAACACAATCAGACAAGCAGCTCCTCATCCCTCAATTTAGATTGTGTTTCCTGAGTAGGACAGTGCAACTTTGTTTTTCCTGACCTAACGGACGTTGGGCTGGATGGTCCCCCTTTTGGCGAGGTAGAGAAGCTGGGTGAGTGGTATTTCTTTGCATTATCCTTATTGGGGTACCCCTCCTTTGATCTATGGGGAGCCTGGGGACAGATGAATCTTGCAGCCCAGGCCTGTTATCGGTACAGCTGTGGTGGTACTCTGACACTGTGTGTTAGTGGCTGGACTACAGAGGGCAGTGATCAGGAACACATTGTGCATCACTTCTGGTCTTGTAGAAGTAAGGCTTGGAACGTGCCACACTTCTGCTCCTGCAAGACCAGATGTTATGTCAGATGTGGTTGGATGGTGATTGTCTGATTGCCCAGCCTCCTCTGAAACTCTTCTGCTGGCAGTGAATACTACAGAGAAAATTCCCGAGGCACCTTAGGAGCTCTCTGTACAACACAGAGCGTACAGGGGGTTAGTTAAGCCTCAGACCAAGGTGCTTCCATTTCTTCAGACCCTCAAGGATTTAAATCTGAGGGAAAGAAGGGCCAGAAAATAGAGTGGTTAAGTTGAAGGATTAGAAAAAGAGATTCCCTCAGGAAGGAACTATGGCACATATTTGGTGGTCATTTTCTAAGGTATGCAGTCCATGAGTCAGAGTTTATACCCTTTTTCGTAACATAATTTATACTAGTTTTTAAAGGGACCCTTACAAAACAAATCTTTATAAACCAACTGCAGAACTGCTTCGTTTTGAGCGCCAATTGGCTTTGCATCTTTTTACTGCAACTAAGTTGACTATTGCGAGGGTGTGAAAAACCCCCTGTGCTTATTTTTGAAGCAGTTAAGAACCCTATGAATGATATGGTAAATGAGAAACTGACGGCTTTTGCTTTAGGCACTCATGATACATTTTTCAGGGTGTGGCAACTGTGGATAACATATAACCAACCTTCTAGATTCGATAACAAGCTTCTCTCAAATTGAGTGATAACCCGTAGCACACCCTATAGAACTTCTCTTCTTCTCTTGGCTCCTTTCCTCTTCTTTTTCCTTATATTTCCCAGCTTTCGGCCTAGTTCTTCCTTTTTCATACATAAATGCCTTTATCACCCATCAGGCGTGGCTTTGGTGAGGATAGTTATAGTGATCGCATTCTCTTACTGGTAGATCGTATATTTATCTATATAGACATCCACTGTTTACAAGTTTAAATGTTTTGTGTTCTTCAATATCATGCTTAGGTGTGTTTGTTTTAGTCCATCGCGCACTACAGTATAGAACTTCAAGCTTTCTCTACTAAGAATTTATGGATTTTAGTTATTACGTTATACTGAATTTGGAAACTATGTAACAGTCTTGATGTATCCCTTTGTCGGGATTTTCACTCACGCTATGTAATAATGTAACCATCTCATTGTTGGACTAATTTGTCAAATTTAATTTTAATAAAACTCTTTTGTAAGAAGAAAAAAAGATTCCCCTTTAAGGAAGAGAAAGAGGATTTTTTTTAATAGATACCAAAAGTGGATGCAGCCTTGTCCCATGTATCCAAAAGCTCTGATCTTTCATTTGAGGATTTTGGCAATATAAAGGATTAAATGGATTGAAAGATAGAGATTATTTTGCATAAGGCTTGGGATGCAAAGGCCTGTGTTATGGCTCTTGCCTTGGTCCCCAGTGTAGCAAGAACTGTGGATTTCTACCTTGAAAGGGTAGTGGGAGATTTGTCCTAAGGTGGCAAGATAGAGCAGGTGTTGAAGACTCTGTTGGTAATGGACAAAGTGGTGGCCTATTTGGCAGATGTGGCATAGCTTTGGTCAACTTGGCCAGGAGGTCGGTATGGGTTAAGTCATGGGAGGGGGACCTTACATCCAAGGCCAGTTTATGTGGTCTTCCCTTTGTAACTTCTTTTTTGGTCCAGGACTGTATACCGTTTGGTCCAGGTCCTCGGAAAAGGGGAAGAAGTTCCAGGTGAAGAGTAAGCAGGAAACATAATATGTTTTTTCGTGGCCCCTTTAGTCAAAATCAGCAGAGGAGTAAGCAAGAATTGACGATAAAGTTGGTCAGCCACAATGGCAAGTCTAAGAGAGGGTTACGCTTTACCTCCCAGGGAGCCGGTAGCAAGGATTCCAATTGACGCCAGCGTCAAAGTGGGGGGGAGACTGTAGTTTTTCCTTCTCCAGTGGGAGAAGATTTCTGACAGTTCCTATATCAGGGATAGGCATCAGGGATAGGCAACCAGTAGCCCTCCAGCTGTTGTGGAACTACATTTCCCATGAGGCATTGCAAGGCTGGCAGGTACAATTAATCCCATAGGCACGAGGAGTAATGCTGGAGGACCCCAGGTTGCCTACCCCTGCCCTATATCCTCCAGCTGTCATAGGACGGTTATCATTTGGAATTCCTAGCCTTTCCCCCTCAAACCTTCTTTCTTACTCATCTGCTGAAGGAACCCAAAAAAGTAATGGCTCTTCAACAAGGAATCCAAGAATTGTCAGCACAGGAGTTCGTCATCGCCATTCTAGCAGATCAGCATTTTCAGAGCTTCTATTCCCACGTCTTTGTAGTGCACAAACTGTTGCACAAATACAGACTCATCAAAAATCTGAAAAAACTGAACAGGTTCTTGAAGTACATGAGATTCTGAATGGAG
Source organism: Lithobates pipiens (assembly GCF_037356315.1). Classification (NCBI taxonomy): domain Eukaryota; kingdom Metazoa; phylum Chordata; class Amphibia; order Anura; family Ranidae; genus Lithobates; species Lithobates pipiens. The sequence goes on from NW_027507790.1 coordinate 7,847,540, forward strand.
AACATCTACAGTGCTCAAAAACCTGCTGAAAGATGTTTTCATGGTCACCCTAGAGTTGAGGGGCACCTGCCTCCTATTTGTCAAGAACACCAGACATATCTGCGCTTCGCAGTACTGATGGAGCAAGGAATATGTACGTTGTAGAGTCCCAAAAATAGAGTTGTTCTCCAACAGAAGTAACAGGCAGGTAATGCGATTCTTCAGACTGGCACAGGAGGCAGAGTCTGGAGGCTTTGACGCCCTGGCCCAGGGTTAGGCTTATACGTTCCCCTACTGGCCTTAATTCCATGAGGTTTGCAAAAACTGAGTCAGGGTAATCCTGATCGCTCCACGCTGGCCAAAGAGAACATGGCTTGCAGTGCTGAAAAAGTTGTCTGTATCTTCACCGCAGCAGCTACCAGACAGACAAGATCTGTTGCTTCAGGGGAAGACTAGGCACTCCAAGCTGGATTTATTTTTAGTTGATAGCTTGGCTTTTGAGTGGCAGATCCTAAAAGGAAGAGGATACCCAGATAGGGTAATAAAACTCTTCTGCTGAGCAGGAATGTGATCACAGGAAACATTTATTCAAAAATTTGGAAGGCATTTGCAGGCGGTGTAGGAAGAGAGTTGTCCTCCTTTCAATTCCCACAGTTCTTGATTTCCTCTAGGATGAAGTAGAAAAAAGTATGTTGCAACTACAGCCAGGAGGATAAGCGACTTACAAGTCCTATCCATCAAGGAACCTTTCCTAACTGACCTACAGGATAGGGTCATATTGAAACCAGATCCCCGCCACTTACTTAACTTATGTTTACTGTAAGGGTAAGGCCAAGCAACTCTCAGACTTGCGAAATCTCCAATCTCCAATGAACCAGTGACATTTAGACAGTAATCGGTGCATTTTTATAGCACTGATGGCTGTATAATTGTCAATGATTTTAAAAAAAGTGTCAAAGGTGTCCGATGTGTCTGCCATAATGTCACAGTCCCAATAAAAATCGCATATCACCGCCATTACTAGTAAAAAAAGAATAATAATAAAAATGCCATAAATCTATCCCATATTTTATAGCCGCTATAACTTTTGCGCAAACCAACCAATATATGCTTATTGCAATTTTTGTTTACCAAAAATATGTAGAAGAATACATATCGGCCTAAACTGAGGGGGGAAAAAAATTATTATAAAAAATGTGGGATATTTATTATAGCAAAAATGAAAAGATATTGTATATTTTTCAAAATTGTCGCACTTCTTTTGTTTATAGCTCAAATACCACCAAAAGAAAGTTTTATTTGTGGGAAAAAAGGATGTCAATTTTGTTTGGGCACAGCTTCGCACAACCGCGCAATTTTCAGTTAAAGCAACTCAGTGCAGAATCGCAAAAAATGGCCTGGTCATTGAGCAGCCAAATCTTCCAGCCTAATCAGAAGCGGTTTTTCCACATCTGTGGCATATTAAAAGATAATATTTCATGCATTTGTATAACACAGGATCTCAGTTACAAAAAAAAAATCTTGTATCAACTTACATTATAATGCATTGTAAATCAAATCAAATCCAGCTGGCGATCCTTTAGCAGGGGTAGGCAACCTGGGGCCCCCCAGCTGTTGCAGAACTACAAGTCCCATCATGCCTCTGGGAGTAATTGTACCTGCCATCACTCATGGGAAATGTAGTTCCACAACAGCTGGTGGGCCCCAGGTTGCCTGCCCCACTTTAAAGAATCCAGAAAGGGACCCATCATGCAAGTGAGGACCAAGGCAGCAAATACAAATGCATCAAAGCCACATATAGGGACACAGTCAGGGGGAACCAATCCTAAAAATAGTACATCAATATGACAGTGCTTTCCTTTGGACCAGTGAGGTAATTAATGAATGTATATAGAGGGGTAATTTCTATTTATTACATATTCAGCTAAGGTTTACTACCCATGAGTCAATATCTTAGTTATTAAAAATACTTTAGCCAGGATTTGAGGAAAACCACCATTTCCTTTTCCTCTTCTTGCATCCCCATAGTACTACCAATCATCTCATTCAAACAATCATCAATCAATGCTACTTATGCTACCAGGACTTTCATGAAAGTAAAGGGTGCTGTTGAGAGTCCAAAGGGAAGGCAAGTAAACTGGAGATGCTGAACCTGGATACAAAAGCTCAGGAGCTTGATGGTGCCAGAATATGTAGATAGGTTTAACTAGGTCTATGGATTACAGCCAATCTCCCCTTTACACTAACCTTATAACGGTCTCTATCGACTCAATTCTGAATGACTTCACATGAAGGAAGCTTTTAAAATCTTTTGATTTAAAACTGCCAGTTTAGAACAAGAAAAAGGGTGGAATAAAAAGCCTCTCCTCTGCTTAAAGCCTCGTACACATGATCGGATTGTTCACCAACAAAACCGTGGATTTTTGTCTGAAGGGTTTTGCCCCAAACTTGTCTTGCATACACACGTCCACACAATTGTTGGCCACCAATTACGAACGTAGTGACGTACTAGTTTGTTTTTGAGCTCTTTAGTGCCACCCTTTGGGCTCCTTCTGCTAATTTCATGTTAGTAGAAGTTTGGTGAATGTTGATTATCACTTTTTATTTTGTTTCTGAACGGCTGTTCGTCAACCAAACATTTTGCGGAATTGGAGGAGACAACGTGTTATTTATTATTGGCCTTGGAGTTATTGCTTTGACATTATCTTTTTGATTGAATAATGATTCGATTTGGTATATTTTCTAGATTTTTGGATGCATAGAATGCACTTTTTGGTTAAGTTCTCTTGGCAGATAGCATGTCTAATTTTATTTGTTTTCTTTTTTTAATGCACAATAAAACAAATTGTGTAGAAAAATACTTGTGTTTTACTTCAAATGACAGGTTGGGAGTAGGCAGGTACATAAAAAAATACAATGTAAAATTAACAAGGGACACCAACATAGTTGTATCTTTGCTCTTAAAAACTACAGTAATGTGCGCTGTATTTTGAGTTTTCATAATTTGCCACGTCACCAATGTTAATTCTCCATTACGAGCACTAGTTTACAAGACCGACCGCTTCTGGCTTGTCCTTGCTTCTGAGCATGCGTGTTTGTACTTTGGATTTTTGTCTAACAGACTTGTGTAGACAAGCTTGGAAAATCCGACAACAGACATTTGTTTGCGGAAAGTTTTAAAACATGCTACCCCACAAAAAATGGGAAAATCCAAAACTGTCTGATGGAGCATACACACGGTCGGATTTACCATCAACAGCCTGTCATCGAACATTCGGATCGTGTGTACGTGGATTTAGAGACCAGAAATGTTGCTGTATTAACCTTTAGAGATTTCACATGAAATAGAGCCTGCCTTTTCTTCCACTGAAGTGATTTCTTGAAGTATGCACTCTTCATCACTAAATAAGCCCACTGGTAACACACAATCTGGCCAGACCCTGCTGAAAAACCTTAGCTGTGTACCTATTGGAGCAGACTGGTTAAGCAGTGCCTCGAGAAATTACACAAGGTATATTTTCTGCCAAGTTACTCTCGATTGCCCTTTCTAATTGGGACCCAAAACGCTTTTTCCCCATCAAAATGCATGGAGCACAAGTGCTGTTTGGAGCCACCATCTGTCATCCACAATCTCAGCCATAGGGCTCTTCTTGCTGCGATGGACAGCAGCATGTACCTTGGAGCAAATCTAATCTAATTAATAGAGACTTTTATAATAAAATCTGCAGTTAACTTTATTTCCTCTATGGTAGAAATGACTCTTGACCTTTCAACCTGTGTTTCAAGGCTTTCTCTATGTTCTCGTCCATATTTTAAGAACTTAGCCACTGCAGTAAGGGTAATAGGGGGCCTACAAGCTGCCCCTTCCAATGTGTAAATCTCTTTAAGATTTGTATCTTAAAAGTAGTAAGTCTCACAAGACAAAACAGGGAAACGTCCACGCGGATCCAGAGTCTAGTCTTGGGAGGGGCACTGCCAGAAAATATTTTTTTTTGCAGGCAATTTATCGGGGGAAATGGCTGGTGTTGGTGCTTCAATCATCCTGGCACCATGGTTGTTATGGTGTCAGGATGACTGAAGCACATTATTTCTATTATTATTTCTACTATTAGCGCTGCAGCCTGCAAGTGACTGTGACCGGGCGGTGTGACAATCATGTCAGTGTGATCATTTTTTTTTGGGGGGGGGGGGCAATTGCCTTGGGTACAAGTTGGAGAATCTATTCTGACATGAGAATCTCTTTTCAGGCCCACTGCATTCAGCCTCTATAATCTCTTGCACTCCAAGGCAAAATGGAACAAAGGAGGGTCCTGCTTTAAACCTGGATACTGTTAACCTTTTAAAAAATAAAAACCTGGATATTGTTTGCATTGGCTTCAGAACCTCCTCTCCCCTATTATCAGCTTCCTTGATGGCCAAAATAAAGGGAGAGACTAATGAAAAGACAAAGGTATTCAAACTTTCTTCCAGTTCACCTTCCCCAATCTCATCTGAATCCCGTTAAAGAACTTGCAAGATCCTTTCCAGTGGATAGCTGTCTTGAAGTTGAAACCGCAGTAGGAGAGGATGTGGAAGCCACGGCAGAGCACCTTTACCTCTGCTGCTTTTTATTTCATTTTTCATAAGATCTTCAAGAGCTTGCCAGGGAGAGTGATACTTTGATTTACTCTTCTGTTTAGAAGTTGAAGGTTCATGAGAATCCTTTTCTCTTGATTCTCTGGATCTTTAAGACCCTTTCGAGCGTAGAGAACCAGATGCGTGGAGCCTGCCGACACTTTCACCTTGACTTCTGGCCAGTGATTTGGTTCCTCCCAGAGGCATTGGTAAAATAACAAAGAAAATCCATGATAACCTCTAATCTCAAAATAAAACAGAGCCAAAATAGAAGCTGCAAAAAGGATCTGATATTAGCTTTGCTGCGCTCTTGTCAGTTTGTATTCAGCTAACACTGTGAACTACAAAACCTGTACCGGAACCCCCCCCCCCTTAGATACAGTGCAGTGAATGAGCTTGGTTACCCAGGGAGAAAAAGTGTACATTCAATAACTGTGAATATACAAAAACTGTGGTTTGATTGATCAATTAAATGGAACTCCCTAGGCCAGTGATGGCGAACCTTGGCACCCCAGATGTTTTGGAACTACATTTCCCATGATGCTCAGCTTGCGCTGCAGAGTGCATGAGCATCATGGGAAATGTAGTTCCAAAACATCTGGAGTGCCAAGGTTCGCCATCACTGCCCTAGGCTGTCCATATCAAAGTACTAATTGAAAACCAGTCCTCAGATGCAGACATTCTTTACCAGGCAGTGTACTGATATTCAATACAGCTGGCATGCTTTTCCCCACTACAGATGTGGCTACAGCTCCCACATGGTATAATGGCTTGCCTGTATTGCCATTTGGTGCAGGTTGAAGAGCAGACTAATAGACTCTAGGAGAGCCACAGGTGCATTGGCTATGATGCTTACATAGATACCAGATGATTGCCTAGACAGGAAAGTGAAGTGCTGATATCTGAGATCTGTTTTTATGTAGTACTTTGAGTTGATGAGGAGGGCTAAGAGAGAATTTTTTTTTTAAATCAAATAACTCTTACCCTTTAATTATTGTGGATGTTCTTATGCCTGTCCTTTGAACTTGTATATTACAGCTATTTGATCATTTGGCTAGCACATCTAGTAGGCTTGAGCGAGCGCAAATTGCTATTTAATCACTTGTCTGTGCACCTGAATAAAATAATGGATTGTGTAAAGAACAGAACGTATGTTCCCATTTTCTAGCTTGTTAATACTGCTGAGATTTTGATTTTTAAATCTGCACCAGTACCTATATTTCTCTTGTATGTGATCTTCCTGCTGCTGTGCTATTGTCTGCGAACAAGGGCTTCACTTTGCAGGCCTTTCAATTAGGAAAGGCCAGCTAATACTTTGCCTACTGGTGCTGCTATGAAGGTTTTCAACAGCTGCATATTACTGAAAACTGAATTATTGTTCAAGCTAGATTATACAGACAGCTAAATCAAGTGAAGTACATTTAATATTGTATGCGCATAACTATGTATGATGTGTTAATTGTGAACATGAGATTTAACCCCTTGTTGCTAATTTTTGTTTTTCTGCATTTATTTTAGTTGAGGCAATTACAGTATCAGGCCTTGGCTTGAATGATGTAATTCCCATGTACTGTATGAGCACAGGGGTTGATTTATCCTAGTACCAAGGCATACCAAGATTGTACACTGAGTTGCACATTTAACCACTTGCCGACTGCCGCACGACGATATACGTCGACAGAATGGCACGGGCAGGCATATGGGCGTATATATACGTCCCTGCCTTCCCGCGGGTGGGGGGCCTGATCGGGCCCCCCCGGTGCCTGCGGCGGTCGGTATTCGTTCGGGAGCGATCCGGGATGAGGGGGCGGCCATTCATTCATGGCCACCCCCTCGCGATCGCTCCCGACGAATAGAAATGCTCCGTGACATCACTTCCTCTCCTGTAATGTAAAAACAGGAGAGGAAGTGATGTAATCTCTCCTCCGTGTCGGTATTTTTCGTTCCGACACCGAGGAGAGAGGATCGGTGAGTTGCACCAACACGACACTACACAGTAGAACATGCCAGGCACACTCACACCCCCCCGATCACCCCCCCAATTACCCCTGCCCCCCAGTCACAGTGACACCAATGTCATTTTTTTTTTTTTTTGCATTGGTGTCATTTGTGACTGTAATAACTGTTAGGGCAGTTAGGGTTAGCCCCCTTTAGTTCTAATACACCCCCTAACCCCCCCAATAAAGGTTTAACCCCGTGATCACCCCCCGTCGCCAGTGTCACTAAGGCTGGGTTCACATTGCAGCGGTTTATGAGAACGAATGTGATTCGCACCGCACTGCAGTGCAAATCACATCCGATCTCTGTGCGATTCGAGTTCAGCCATACAGATAGTATGGCTGAATTTGCGTCGCACCCGCCGCAAATTCGCACGGGACCCTTTTTTGGTCCGCAGCAGAATCGGATCGCATGGGTGTTCACACCATGCGATCCGAGTTTGCAGATCGCACTGCGATATGCGAACTGATCTGGGGGTGTCATTAACATTTCACTGACACTCCCAGCAGTTCGCATAGGGCAGTGTGAACTGCCGCCGGGAGGCATGCGATGCCGGAACCCGCCGCGGATTCGTGGCGTTCCTGCATCGCTCCAGTGTGAACCCAGCCTAATAAGCGATCATTTTTCTGATCGCTGTATTAGTGTCACAGGTGACGCTAGTTAGGCAGGTAGGTATTTAGGTTCGCCGCAGCTTTTTATAGCGCCAGGGACCCCCATATACTACCGCATAAAGCCCCCTGATTGCCCCCTAGTTAACCCTTTCACCAGTGATCACCATATAACTGTTACAGGTGACGCTGGTTGGTTAGTTATTTTTTTATAGTTTCAGGGCACCCGCCATTTATTACCTAATAAAGGTTTAACCCCCTGATCACCCGGCGGGCGTCATTTGTGACTGTAATAACTGTTAGGGCAGTTAGGGTTAGCCCCCTTTAGTTCTAAGGTACCCCCCTAACCCCCCCAATAAAGGTTTAACCCCGTGATCACCCCCCGTCGCCAGTGTCACTAAGGCTGGGTTCACATTGCAGCGGTTTATGAGAACGGATGTGATTCGCACCGCACTGCAGTGCAAATCACATCCGATCTCTGTGCGATTCGAGTTCAGCCATACAGATAGTATGGCTGAATTCGCGCCGCACCCGCCGCAAATTCGCACGGGACCCTTTTTTTGGTCCGCAGCAGAATCGGATCGCATGGGTGTTCACACCATGCGATCCGAGTTTGCAGATCGCACTGCGATATGCGAACTGATCTGGGGGTGTCATTAACATTTCACTGACACTCCCAGCAGTTCGCATAGGGCAGTGTGAACTGCCACCGGGAGGCATGCGATGCGGGAACCCGCCGCGGATTCGTGGCGTTCCCGCATCGCTCCAGTGTGAACCCAGCCTAATAAGCGATCGTTTTTCTGATCGCTGTATTAGTGTCACAGGTGACGCTAGTTAGGCAGGTAGGTATTTAGGTTCGCCGCAGCTTTTTATAGTGCCAGGGACCCCCATATACTACCGCATAAAGCCCCCTGATTGCCCCCTAGTTAACCCTTTCACCAGTGATCACCATATAACTGTTACAGGTGACGCTGGTTGGTTAGTTATTTTTTTATAGTTTCAGGGCACCCGCCATTTATTACCTAGTCTCACTAGTGTACCCCTAAATTTAGGGGTGTCTACTTTCCAAAATGGGGTCATTTGGGGGGGGTTTGTGCCATCTTGGCATTTTATGGCCTTCAAAACTGTAACGCCCTTAGAAAGCCTGAAGGCGGTGCTTGGTTTTCGGGGCCCCGTACGCGGCTAGGCTCCCAAAAAGTCCCACATATGTGGTATCCCCGTACTCAGGAGAAGCAGCAGAATTTATTTTGGGGTGTCATTTCACATATGCCCATGGCATGCGTGAGCAATATATCATTTAGTGACAACTTTGTGAAAAAAAAAAAAAAAAAAAAGTTTGTAATTTTCCCGCAACTTGTGGCAAAATATAAAATATTCCATGGACTCAACATGCCTCTCAGCAAATAGCTTGGGGTGTCTACTTTCTAAAATGGGGTCATTTGTGGGGGTTTTGTGCCATCTTGGCATTTTATGGCCTTCAAAACTGTAATAGGTAGTGAGGAGTGAAGTCAAATATTTACGCCCTTAGAAAACCTGAAGGCGGTTCTTGGCTTTCGGGGCCCCGTACGCGGCTAGGCTCCCAAAAAATCCCACACATGTGGTATCCCCGTACTCAGGAGAAGCAGCAGAATTTATTTTGGGGTGTCATTTCACATATGCCCATGGCATGTGTGAGCAATATATCATTTAGTGACAACTTTGTGAAAAAAAAATTTAAAAAAATTAAAGTTTGTAATTTTCCCGCAACTTGTGGAAAAATATAAAATATTCCATGGACTCAACATGCCTCTCAGCAAATAGCTTGGGGTGTCTACTTTCTAAAATGGGGTCATTTGTGGGGGTTTTGTGCCATCTTGGCATTTTATGGCCTTCAAAACTGTAATAGGTAGTGAGAAGTGAAATCAAAAATTTACGCCCTTAGAAAGCCTGAAGGCGGGGCTTGGTTTTCGGGGCCCCGTACGCGGCTAGGCTCCCAAAAAGTCCCACATATGTGGTATCCCCGTACTCAGGAGAAGCAGCAGAATTTTCTTTGGGGTGTCATTTCACATATGCCCATAGCATGTGTGAGCAATATATCATTTAGTGACAACTTTGTGTAAAAAAAAAAAAAAATTTTTTTTTTTGTCATTATTCAATCGCTTGAGGCAAAAAAATAAAATATTCAATGGGCTCAACATGCCACTTATCAATTTCCTTAGGGGGTCTACTTTCCAAAATGGGGTCATTTGGGGGGGTTTTGTACTGCCCTGCCATTTTAGCACCTCAAGAAATGAGATAGGCAGTCGTAAACTAAAAGCTGCGTAAATTCCAGAAAACGTACCTTAGTTTGTAGATGTGACAACTTTTGCGCAAACCAATAAATATACAGTTATTGACTTTTTTTTTACCAAAGACATGTGGCTGAATACATTTTGGCCTAAATGTATGACTAAAATTGAGTTTATTGGATTTTTCTAATAACAAAAAGTAGAAAATATCATTTTTTTTCGAAATTTGCGGTCTTTTTACGTTTATATCGCAAAAAATAAAAATCGCAGAGGCAATCAAATACCATCAAAAGAAAGCTCTATTTGTGGGAAGAAAAGGACGCAAATTTTGTTTGGGTACAACATTGCATGACTGCGTAATTACCAGTTAAAGCAGCGCAGTGCCAAATTGTAAAAAGACCTCTGGTCATTGACCAGCAAAATGGTCCGGTCTGAAAGTGGTTAAAGTAAGATTACCACTTTCCTCTCCCTATCTGTCATTCTTCACTCTCCCATTCTTTCTGGTACTGTGTCTTAAAGAGGACGTAAACTCTCCCACTCTGATGCCGCTTTTCATTTAGTCCATTATAATAAGTAATTATCAAACTATAGCCACTGTAATCCAGCCCAAATCTCATATTACTAACTGTTTAAAGAAACTTTTAAAAACTTGTTTCCAGGGGTTAGGCAGCGCCATCTTAAGTATTGTTTTCTGAGTCCACAGTGGAGTGTATTTCCGCAATTACATTGAGCACTTCCTGTACTGTTAACCAAGCCTCCTTCTCAATCCAATGTTTCTATGGCAACCCTGCTTCCCTGTTCATAGCTGACTTGTTTTATTTCATAGTATTTACTTGTGCTGATTACCTAGAGTTTGCCTGTGTGAGTCCTATCAGCTTCAGCTGATAAGACTGCAGTTATTTCTGTCCCATGTCCTGCGTTACACAGCATGTGAGGTCACATGGTCACATGGTGTGTAGAGGAAGCTCTGAGTCATTCTGCAGCCTGCTGGGAGTTTAGTGGTGTGCCGTAGGAAGTCCTGATAACAGATAGATAAGTCATAGAGAGTGTGCCGTAAATCAGGGGAGATCTGGGCATGCTCAGTGATGTCATTCTAAAGAACAAAAAGGATTACAACAATACTAAGCAAGTAAGGAGATATCTACAAGCAGTGTTCATTAGGGTTTTTTATGCTGATTTACATGGGACAAAGTTGTGAAACCTCAATATCTCCATATATCGTACTTAGTGAAATCCCCTTCCTTTTCTTATCCGAAACAGTCCCCAACAGTCCCTTCTTAATTCCCTTTACTCCTCTTGACCCTAACCATTCCTTCCCTAAGTTTGATAGTACACCCCACCTACCTGAGATTACTAGACTGAATTACTATGGAGGTGGATTTCCTATAAACCAATAAGTATTGGGATTGTCCCAATACCTTATCTTCCCTTTCCATCCCCTACTCACCTGAAGATTTATTCTGTTTACAGGTTCAATCAGTCAATACCAGTCACACACTATCCTTTTCTGAAAATATAGATCAATTTACACCCTGTGTATTTTTGTAACACATATGTTTCATTGCACTGTGTACTTTGTTTACATAAAGTCTTGTACTAGTTAAATCTATGGTTTCTTGAAAACTCAATAAAACCTTTTGTAAAAGAACAAAATTGTCCCCAAGAGCCTGTAACAGAGCCTACATCTTGCAGTGCGCATGAGCCAAATGCACTATGCGAATGTAAATTTAAATTATTGACGACAGAGCAGCTTTTGCAGCAATTTAGGTTTCCAGGCATACATGGGTGTCTCCAGTGCTGCAATTTTTGATTGATGCTTGCATAGTGCAGTTGAGTTGGTACCTGCAAAACTTAAGCTACAGTATACACCTATAAATATACACCTGAACTCTTTACCCTGCAATCTGCACATTACTCACTCCTGATCTCTGCTCTCCATTCAGTACTTTCTTTTGACCTGACCTCTGGTCTCTACATTATTTACTCCTGGCCTTCGTATGTCACTTATGTCTGAACACTGCAATATGTGCTATATTTCCTATGCATTTGCACACTGGGTATTACTTTCTTCAGGCCCCAGCACTATGTGCATTACTGACTCTTGACCCCTGCACTCTGTGTAACTTACTCTGTGAAATCTATACATTACGTGCTCTTGACCCATAGCAGCAGAAGCTCTGGTTTTATTTAACCATAACCTCCCATTGTTACAGCAATCTGGCCACGCCCACAATTTGCAGCAGAGTGATATTGGGTTGTTATTTAGGAGTTTTTTATCTAGGCTTCTGAGGGGACTTAAATGGCATACAGGAAAAACAATAACAATAAGAATCATTTTACAAAGCTGCATAGATTTTTTAATATCTACCGGGACCCCTATCTTCTGGAAAGGTAATCTTAGCTTTTAGGCATGGGTGTGACAGACTGTGCTCAAGATGTCCGCCGCAAATACTTCCTCTGTCCGGTACCACACAGTCCAAGATCCCTTAGCTTTCCCATTCACTAGTTGTAGCTCAGTGTAGGGTAAAATATCAGACCACACCAGTCTTGGAGTACATCAAATTTTATTTGAGATTTTCACACAAATATATACAGCAGGATGACAAACTGTAACCAGAAACCTAATTAACAAGAAATAATTATCTAATCCTTTAGACAGTGGCTAAAAGACATTACCTTTAGGACAGACTTGCCATCTCTTTTAGCTCAGAAGACACAATCAACATGATCCACACAGAGCTCCTTCATACAATTGCAGGGTTAATTAGAACAAACAATAGGAGAAATACTCTTAGAAACCGTGGCAAGCCAGACTAGACTCATTTACATTATAGATGACAGCAGACAGGTGGCTGGAGTTGATGCTATTAGCATCTAACAGTATGTGTCCCAACAGTATGAATCAGTCACTATTTGTAATATGGCAAATACAGGGTTCCCATAGTCTGTGTCTCTTGGGGGGGATATGGATCTGGATCCAAAGCAGCACCACCTCAAGGGTCCCCAGGCATACAGCTCACAACGAGCACCGTTCCCCCAAATACCAGGGCCCATGATCGGTCGGCAAGAGGCTATAATTCAGCTCCCTTCAAAAGCCTCTGTCCTGGCTAGGTCTGTCACAATGGTATTTTATTAGTCATCAAGAAAAATCATGCATGAACACGGTTTAAAACGCACGTGTTTTTTTCCTTTAAAATAAAAATATATAGTTAATGTACACTTGTGCAATATGGAGACTACTAAAAGAGACATCCTTGTGAAAATGTTAAGTGCTGGGTCGAGTGTGGCTTCAACAGATCAGAATCACAAACATCAGAAAAGTTGAAATTCTTAATCTGTATACTTATGGGTCAGTAACTTGGAAAATAAACTGAATACATATTGTAGATGATGCCAGCGAACTAGCATTTTCAGGAGAGGTCAGTAATATTTCTCTGCTGACAGTTCTCCCTGGCAGCATTGCATTTCCACTTGAGGCTTCCTGTTAGTAAGTGAGTACATAATAACATAACAGGTAAGGTCATTTAGAGACTGGTCCAATGGAATTAAAGGGGGCAAAGTCTACCAAAATATGTAGGTCAAATATCATATCTGATGAGGAATCACTGTATCACAGATAATTAAAGCATGTGTAACCTGGACCTTAGCTGATAACTGCTGCAGTACTTCTTCCTTTGTTCCTGCTGTTTTGGACAGTGTTAAACTGAATATTCATTCAAACGTAACTCCACGTTTGTTGAGAAAAAAACATTTCCCTCTGGGTGATCTATGTACATTGCAAGGATTATAACAAACTTTGTTGCAGATTCCTACCTTTTGTTATTCTGAAGAAATCCCTCTGTGTTTTTCTGTGCCTCTGTGCAAAGTAGGTCTAATGAGAGTGGTTTCATAATTAACGATCAGGTGTGCAGCTGCAGGGAACTAATTAGGAAATCTGCTGCGCCTTTAGAAGTGCTCCTATTGAAAGTATCTCTCCAAAAATGACATTTTAGTTGCAGGGGATGCCTGAAATCTGACTTATATCTTAGGCAGACTTCTGGGAAAATTGGTGAGCCAATCACACAAGCAGGAAATTATGTTTCAGGGGGTGGTCAGTACACATTCTGTGTACAGAACAACTCCAGGTAGTCATATTGCATTGCATTCTCAGAAAATTACAGATTGAAAAGGAAAGGTAATTTTTTAATAATATTCAACTACAATATGATCAGTGTCGCAATTATATGTGCTATATTATTTTTTCTTTATTTGCTATTTTTTTCCCCCACGAAAGAAAGTGGAGTTACCCTTTAATGTAAAAGTAGAGCAGCCATCTTTATGGAGACCACTTTGCAATGCTTGTCTCTGGAGAGTCTCTAGTGCAGGAGCAGCCACCTTTGCTGGGTTTGGATGAATCCTGGAGAACTGTGATTGGCTGATGCAACAAAACAAGAAGAAGTGTCTCTGTAGGCTGCTGGGAGGAAAAGGGAGGACAGTCTTAAAGCTAGCAAAGGATGAGAAAAAAGAGAGACTGGGCTGCTGGCTGACCACAATGGGAGAGACCTCAGAGAAGACTCTCATCCCACAGGACATTGCCTGAGAGACACTGGGAGTATGTGAGGTGTAATTTGGATGCCTGGCGTGATCAGAATGCACTAGAAAGCATCCCCACTTCTTGTGAAGTAGGAAAAACAGACTTTCTCGGCAGGATTAAAAGCGAGAAATTTGCTTTATCCTTGTCAGAGCATGTGTCCAGTGACCCAGAAAAGGGCATCATGGCTCTGGTAAGAGACTAACATTTAACAAGTTAATCTGATATGTGCTTTGAACTATTGTGCTTTCTTCAAGGGCCCAACTTTGCCAGCCATTATTTTTTCATCATTCACTGCCCAGTGTGATAAAATGTGGACTTTTATAGCAAGTTAGGACTGTCTTTAACCGCTTCCCGCCTGGTCTATAGGAGCATGATGGCCGGGCGGTGGTTCTGTTATCTTGACTGGGCGTCATATAACATCCAGCAGGATAACATGCCAGCGTGCACCTGCGGGGGTGCGGTGATCATTGGTGCTGTATGTCACTCTGACACACCGCATCTCCGATCGTGGTAAGGAGCCTCTGACAGAGGTTCTTTACCACATGATCAACTGTGACCAATCACAGCTGATCACAGCGTGAACCAGGAAGTGCCGTAAACAGCTTTCCTCAGTTCGCGCCGACAGGGAGAGCCAATTGGCAGCTCTCCCTGTCAGAGGGGGGAATCTGCGCTGATAATCAACACATTGATTATCAGCGCAGCCCCCATAAGAGGTGGCCATCAGCTGCCAATCGATGCCCATCGCCTGCCAGCCTGTACCCCATCAGTAAGGCCTGTCAGTGCCCATCAAAGTGCCAATCAGTGCCAATAAATGTGCCAATCAGTGCCCCATCAGTAATGTCTGTCAGTGCCCTTCGGATGCCAATCAGTAATGCCCGTCAGTAACTTCTCATCAGTGCTGCCTATCCAGTGCCACCCTTCAGTGCCCATCAGTGCCATCTATCAGTGCCCATTAGTGCCGCCTATCAGTGCCACCTATTAGTGCCCATCAGTGCCGCCTATCAGTGCTCATCAGTGCTGCATATCAGTGTAGCCTATTAGTGCTCATCAGTGCTGCATATCAATGCTGCTTATCAGTGCTCATCAATTCTATATATCAGTGCTACCTTATTAGTGCCATCTCATCAGTGCCCATCAGTGGCCATTAGAGCAACCTCATCGGTGCCCGTCAGTGAAGGAAAAAACAAAATTTTATAACTGTCAATCAGCAGCCCTCCACTCTGCTCCTCTATGCTCACTGGAGCGCTAAATTGTGGAGAGGCAGGAAGCGCCCATCTCAGCAGCTCGCTGAGAGGCTGAAACGTCCATCAGTCCAGCATCCTGGCAGATCCAGACTCCCAGAGTCGGGATGACGCTGTGCCTGGACTAATCCTGGTGACATCAGCAGAGATATGACTTCCGCTCTCTGCTGAAAATGGGTCACAGGAGTGCATAACAAATTGCACTCCTGTGACCCATAGGAGAAGTCCAGCCAAACAAGCTCAGGCTGGACTTCTCCTTTAAATACTTGGTAAAAGCAGTCCTGTTCTGTTAATGACTGTTAGTCAGAATACTGTTTTTTAACCATATTTCTCAGAGCAACGTTATTGTTTTATTGATTGTTTGTATAGGTACACTTGCTAATCCTGTCTTCTTTTAGGTCATGCTTAGCCTAAAAAGTTATTTTAAATACCTCAAGGTGTGTTGGTAAGTGCTTAGTGAGCGAGGTATGTCATCTTTAGGTGTGTAGGGAAATCATAAAACAATTCAGAGGCTCCCCTGGAGGCATCGTTACATATGTATGTATATTTGCTCCTTCAATAGAGACACCAACATATGGATATGTTCTTGTTTTCATGTTAAATGCTGATTCCTGTAAATCTTGCTGAATACGGTTTACCCCAATTCCCTGAACGGATAAATCCAATAATTTCCTAAAAGGGCTGGACTGGGACAAAAATTTGGCCCTGGACTTCATCTAGACCAGCCCACTTTTATTTTGAGTGTACCCATCAGCACCCCCCTTTACATAAGAGTGTCCCCAACGGCACCCCCTTACATGATCAGAGTGTCCCCAACAGCACCTCCTTACATCAGAGTGTCCCCATCAGCAGTCCACTTACATCAGTATGTCCCCATCAGCAGTCCCCTTACATCAGTCTGTCCTTATCAGCAGTCCCCTTACATCAGTGTGTCCTTATCAGCAGTCCCCTTACATCAGTGTCCCCATCAGCAGTACCCTTACATCAGTGTCCACAGCAGCCCCCTTACATCGGTGTCTCCATCAGCAGTCCCCTTACATCAGAGTGTCCCCATCAGCAGTCCACTTACATCAGTATGTCCCCATCAGCAGTCCCCTTACATCAGTCTGTCCTTATCAGCAGTCCCCTTACATCAGTGTGTCCTTATCAGCAGTCCCCTAACATCAGTGTCCCCATCAGCAGTACCCTTACATCAGTGTCCACAGCAGCCCCCTTACATCGGTGTCTCCATCAGCAGTCCCCTTACATCAGAGTGTCCCCATCAGCAGCCCCTTACATCAGTATCTCCATCAACAGTCCCCTTACATCAGAGTGTCCCCATCAGCAGTTCCTTTACATCAGAGTGTCCCTATCAGCAGTCCTGTTACATCAGAGTGTGCCCATCAGCAGCCCCTTACATCAGAGTGTCCCCATCAGGAGCCCCCTTCACATCAGAGTGTCCCTATCAGCGTCCCCTTACATCAGAGTGTCCCCATCAGCAGTCCTGTTACATCAGATTGTCCCCATCAGCAGCCCCCTTCACATCTAAGTGTCCCCATCAGCAGACCCCTTCATATCAGAGTGTCCCCATAAACACCCCCTTACATCAGAGTGTCCCCATCAGCACCTTCTTACATCAGAGTGTCCCCATCAGCACTCCCTTACATCAGATTGTCCCCATCAGCAGCCCCCTTCACATCAGAGTGTCCCCATCAGTAGCCCCCTTCACATTAGAGTGTCCCCATCAGCAGCCCCTTCACATCAGCATGTCCCCATCAGCAGTCCTCTTCACATCAGAGTGTCCTCCCCCTCCCACGTGTACTCACAGTTCTGAAGGCATCTTTTCGTTCCTCTCTCCAGTCATGTGATAAGTGAAAAGTGATAAGGGGAGAGAGGAAGGAAAGTCTGCCAGCTGTCTCTCTCCCCCTGCAGGCTGGAGGGAGCAGAAAGCCTAATCCTCTCTCCAGCAAGTGTTGGCAGCTGCTCCTTGTAGACAGGAGTGAAATCACGATCACTTTCTGTCAGAGAGTAGTGGCTCCAGGACTGCGTCTGACAGGCCCACTGAGCCATCGGCCTACCGGGAAACTCCTGGTAGTCCCAATGGCCAGTACATGCCTGATTACTAATGCTGACTATCACTGCAGATTTACTACGCAGTCCCCTGATACGCTCATTTGTATTCTCAATTGCCAGCCAGCTTTAGGTTCTGTGACAAGGGGCTTTGGGCTTGTGCTGATGCCATCAGTTATAGACACTTCTAAAATAATTTAGTTGAAGCGCTAGCCTAGTGCTGTATGGATCTGTAAAATTCCTGCCACATCCCTCTATTTAGATACAAAACAAAAGAGTAATCCCATTGGGACTTTAGAGGCAGATTCTGAGACAGTATAAATGTGAAGTAAGATAAAATCAGCAAATCTTTATTCACCGATAGTAAAAGCATGATCCAAAAGATTACAATCATGTTGAGTAGGTTTAAAATCAAATTAACAGCATTGCATTATATTGCTAATCAACCCTGAGGCTCTTAAATTTGGAACACCTGGCTGGTCCCGTAGAGTATATGAATCGAATCGAAAGATTATCAAATGCTTCCTTAATGCTGGATTCACACTGTGTGATACGGAGCACAGCAGGGGTCCGGTGCATCCCTGTTTACCGTTTCAGGGCTGAATTAGGTCCGAATTTTTACCTGAATTTGGACCTGAAACTAAGCCAAAGATGCACAGGACCCTTCTGCTCTATTGAGAGCCAGTTATCCACCCCTGTCATGTGAAGTGTGAACCCAGCTTCACGTGAAACCATTCAAAATTGAGTCGATATAGACCATTATAAGGTTTTTTTTTTTCTCAAACAGAAAGGTTTTATTGAACATACAAGAAGTAACAGACAATTCCAGAGTAAATTCGATACATGTAAATTACGGATTATAGTGCGACAATTATAAGGTTAGTGTAAAGGTGAGATTGGCTGGTATTCATAGACCTAGTGAAACCTATCTACACATTCTGGCATCATCAAAAGCCTCTGAGGTTTTGTATCCAAGTTCAGCATCTCCAGTTAACTTTCCTTCCATTTGGACTCTCAACAGCACCCTGGACTTTCACAAAAGTTTGGAGGAAGGGAGTGCTTCTTTATTTGTAAGATCTTTTAGTTGTCTGGAAGACTCTGGGGGCAGCGATTTACAGAAGACAAAAAGTCTTGAGCTATACAAAGTTGTTTGGCAGGTAAATACCAAGAAAAGTCAGTTGAGACAGTACAAGACAATGTAGTGATATCAGGTTATTAAATCTACTCCTATGTGACATATACTGCAATATTAGTGTTATGTTTTGCCCTTTTTTTATCTTTGGATGTGCCTCCCCACCTTTTACTATCTGGTCACTAGATGTCTCTGCTGTGCGCGGGTGCCTCCCGACACACACACACACTCCCCGGAGTTCTGTCAAAAGAGCCAGCTCGTCAAAATCTCCAACCACGTCACTTCCGGTCACTCTCCAGCAGCAGTAATTGCAGATTTTGACAATTGGCTGTTTTCACACTGGCAGCATATATCCTACGCTACATGATATAATGAGTGGACATTGTTAGACTGCCCACTAGTAACCAACAACATAGCCACCTCCAAGGCGGTGACAACTTTTTTACTCCTTAGCCGGTGTTCTGTAAAAACAGCCAACTCGTTGTGTACCTGTCACGGTCGTTCCACTATCCCGGTCGCCCAAGGAAGACTTACCCACAGGTTCCTTGTACGAGGGGATCGTCGGTGCCTTCGGACGCGGGTTGGCGCTAACGAACGCACACGAGTGCACGTAGTCCCCAACAGGCGCACGCGGGTGCGCGTTGACACAAGCGGGCGCACGCGGGTGCGCGACGAGCCGAACGGGCGTACGCGGGTACGCGGGGTCACGAACGGGAGCACGGTTACCCGCGGGGGTACGCAGACGTACCGTGCGACCGTTCTTGGCGCCCAGTTGCCTACTTAAGGGACCTGCTCCTGCTCCTCTGTGCTGTCCTGTCTACAGCGTTCCCGAGACTCCTGCTATCCGTTCCTGTGTGTGTGTTCCTGATTCTGTACCCGGCCTGTTCCTGGACCTTGCCTGTTAGCCGCCTGCCTCCGACCCTTTGCCTGATTGACCACGCTTCTGCCTTCTGCTTTATACCTCCGCTGCCCGATTGTTGCCGACCCAGCTCGTCCCTGACCACGCCTGCCAGTCTGCCTAAGTCCAGCGCTGACCACTTCTGCAGTTCCTGCCTGTTCACCTGTGCCAGCTGTCCAGCAGTTCCTGTCCAGCATCCAGCGCTGGTTGCACCTGCCGTTCCAGCCTACCACCTGTTCCGGCCACCCACTACCAGCTATCCAGCCTGGCACTTGTGCCCTCCGGACTCCTGAATCCCTGTTCCCATCTCCAGGGGCTCTCGAGCCGGAGGCTTACGAGGCGCCGCTCCCTGCACGCTTGGGCTCTCCAACCAGGTACGTGACAGTACAGGACAGCCATGTCCGAGCCCTCGCAGGGAGCGACTCCAATGGATGAACTTTGCCACCATCTAGCCGGCCTCACCCAGGCCGTGAAGAACCTGCAAGAGGGCTACGGTCGTTTGGAAGAACGGGTTCAAGCCCTATCTGCCGCAGCTCCAGTTGCCCCTGGACCTCCAGGCCCACCTTCAGTGGTCATGTTGCCGCCAGAGCCAAGGGTCCCTACACCAGACCGTTTCTCCGGTAACCGGAATAAGTTCAGGGCCTTCCGGAATTCCTGCGAGCTCTTCTTCGCCCTTCAACCCCGGACCTTCTCTCTCGAGGCAACGAAAGTAGGGTTCGTTATCTCCCTGCTAACCGATGAACCCCAGGCCTGGGCACATCGCCTTCTTGAACGAAAAGACCCCTCTCTGGACTCCTTAGATGCTTTCTTCCAAGCCATGTCTCGTCTATACGAGGACCCCCAGCTTGCAGCTACCGCAGAAGCGGCTTTGCACGTACTCCAACAAGGTCGCAGGCCAGTAGAGGACTATGTGTCTGAGTTCAGGCGCTGGAGCGCCGACACGGAGTGGAACAACTCAGCTCTCCGCTACCAGTTCCGCATGGGACTCTCGGAGGCATTGAAAGACGAACTGGCCCGTGTAGGAACCCCTGAGACCCTTGAAGCGCTCATCGACCTCTCTGTCCAGATCGATAGGCGTTTAAGAGAGCGTCGTCTGGAGCGTTCTTCTTCCACCTCTCGCCCAGTCTGGATGTTGCCACGAGTTCCAAGTTCCAATCCACCGGTTCTTCCTGGTCCTTCTTCCCCGGATTTATCGGAACCTATGCAGCTGGGTCTACTTCGTCCATCTCTGACCCCCGAGGAGCGCCAACGCCGAAGAACTGGTAACCTGTGCCTCTATTGCGGGGGATCTGGACATTATGTTCGCACTTGCCCCGCCAAGTCGCGTAAGTGCCTTCTTATACCTCCTGCCTCTTCTCCTACTCCGCCTAGTACCAGTACCATCTCTCACCTGGCTGTGCCTCTTCTTTTACAGTTCTCCGGAAAGACGATCAGCGTCAACGCGATTATTGACTCTGGGGCCTGTAGCGGTTTTATGGACCTATCCTTTGCCTTGAGAAACAACATTCCCCTTCGGCCTAGGGCCAAGGAACTTCCAATCTATTTGGCCGACGGTTCCTCTCTGAGATCCGGACCTGTAACCCAGGAAACATCCCCCCTTCATGTCACCATCACGGGGGACCACCAGGAGCACCTGTGTCTGGACATTATCGAGTCTCCACTCTTTCCCATAATTCTTGGCATGCCCTGGTTGAAGGCCCACAACCCCTTGATAAATTGGTTCACCGGAAGAATCGAGTTTCCATCTGCCTATTGTCATCAGTATTGCCTTCCAGCCATCAAGACGGACCCTCCTTCCCTGCTCTGCTTGGAGACAGACACCGAGATCCGACAGGCGGTGCCCGAAGTCTATCATCAATTTATGGACGTTTTCAGTAAGAAGGGCGCAGAGACTTTACCTCCCCACAGACTATATGACTGCCCCATTGACTTGCTTCCGGGAGCGGAGATTCCCTTCGGGAGAATCTTCCCCCTATCTGAGACCGAGCTGGGAGCCCTAAAGACCTACCTGGATGATAACTTAAAGAAGGGCTTTATCCGACCATCCACTTCCCCGGCAGGTGCAGGGATTTTCTTCGTCCAGAAGAAGGACCACTCCTTACGGCCATGTGTAGACTACCGGGCACTCAACAAGGTCACTGTAAAAAACCGCTACCCTCTACCGTTGGTGCCCGAATTATTCCAGAGACTGGGGTCGGCTAGGGTGTTCTCCAAGCTGGATCTGCGGGGTGCCTACAACCTGGTCCGTATTCGCGAAGGCGATGAGTGGAAGACTGCCTTTCGTACCCGCTTTGGGCATTATGAATATCTTGTTATGCCCTTTGGACTCTGTAATGCCCCTGCTACATTCCAGCATTTCGTTAATGATGTCTTTAGAGAGTACCTAGACCTGTTTGTTGTCATATACCTTGATGATATTCTAATCTTCTCTTCCTCTTTAGTCGAACATCGGGAACATGTGAAGGTTGTCCTGGCTCGTCTCCGTCTCCATGGCCTGTACGCCAAACCGGAGAAGTGCGTCTTTGATCAACAGAGCATTCAATTCCTGGGCCTGATCATTTCAGTAAATGGAATAGAAATGGATCCCCAGAAGATCTCAGCCATCCTAGACTGGCCCGCTCCCTCGGACCGAAAAGGGGTCCAACGGTTCGTGGGATTTGCTAATTTTTATAGAAAGTTCATCAGAGGATTTTCATCCATCATTTCCCCCATCACTGAACTGACCAAACAGGGTCAAAGATTCCTGTGGACTCCCAGGGCACAAGAAGCCTTTGAAACCTTGAAGAATCTGTTTGTATCTGCTTCGATCCTGAGACACCCCGACGCCACGCTGCCTTATATCCTGGAGGTGGATGCTTCGGAAATAGCCGTTGGGGCAGTATTATCCCAGAGACAGGGACCTAAGTCACTTTTGTACCCGGTGGCCTTTTTCTCCCGTAAACTCTCGGAAGCGGAGCGGAACTACGACGTCGGTGACCGGGAACTACTGGCAATCAAGGCAGCGTTGGAGGAATGGCGCTATCTCCTTGAAGGTGCTTCCCACCCGATCCTGGTTTATACGGACCACAAGAACCTGGAGTATCTTAAATCAGCCAAGCGACTGAAGCCAAGACAGGCTCGGTGGGCACTTTTTTTTTCCAGATTCGTGTTCCATATCACGTACAGGCCCGGGTCAAAAAACGTGAAGCCCGATGCTCTCTCCCGGATGTACAATGAATCAGTGGTACCTCCTACTCCAGACACCATTCTTCCCCCAGGAAACTTCCTCCTGCTTCAGGAAGACCTCCTGTCCCGAATTAAGCAGGCCTCCAGTGATCCGGCTCTATCTTCTGACACCTCCTTAACCTCCAAAGACGGTCTTCTCTGGCACCAGGACAGAATCTTTGTCCCCCAGGAGATACGTACTGCGGTCCTCAGCTCCTGCCACGACCACCCATTGGCCGGTCACTTTGGGGTGTTCAAGACCACAGACTTACTACGACGCACGTTTTGGTGGCCTCAAATGAAGAAACACTGCAGGGAATATGTAGAAGCATGCACCACTTGCATTAGGAATAAGGGGAGTAAATCGAAGGTTTGGGGCTTGCTGAGACCATTGCCCATCCCGGATAGGCCATGGAAGATGATATCTATGGATTTCATCGTGGAACTGCCCCCCTCTGAAGACTTTTCCTCGATCCTGGTGGTGGTAGACAGGTTTACTAAGATGGCCCACTTTTTACCCATGAAGGGGACCCCGTCGGCCACAGAGATGGCCAGGACTTTTATTAAAGAAGTGGTAAGGCTCCACGGCATTCCTGCTGACATCACCTCTGACAGGGGAGTTCAATTCACGTCCAGGTTTTGGAAGGCTCTCTGTGGGGCCCTGAAAATTGAACTTCGCTTTTCTTCGGCCTATCACCCTCAAACTAATGGCCAGACCGAGAGAACCAACCAAACGCTGGAGCAATATCTGCGTTGCTTCTCTTCCTTCTCCCAGGACGATTGGGTATCGCTCCTACCTTTAGCGGAATTCGCATATAATAATTCTATCCATTCGGCCACCAAACAGTCCCCTTTCTTTGCAAACTTTGGTTTCCACCCACTTTTTCTACCCGGTAATCTTCCCGAGTGTTCAGTACCGGCGGTTCAGGAGGACCTTAACTTCTTCAGGAATAACAACAGGATTCTTCAAGAAACTCTGGCTAAAACCCAGGAACACTATAAGGAAGTCTTCGATAAGAAGAGAAGGGGCGAACTTAACCTCCAGGTCGGGGACCAGGTCTGGCTGTCTACTTTAAACTTGAAGTTAGCTTGCCCTTCCAGGAAGCTGGGCCCGAAGTTTGTGGGTCCATTCCCCATTCTGAGGAAATTAAATGAAGTAGCCTTTGAGCTGAAACTCCCGGGGTCATTCCGGATCCACTCGGTCTTTCATGTTTCATTGCTCAAGCCTGCGGTTCCGGACCCCTTTGCCGATCGGAGTACCAACCCCCCAGAACCCGTGATGATCGATGGGGAATTGGAGTATGAGGTTGAATCTATCTTGGACTGCAGGAGGAGACGTAACCAGACCCAGTTCCTGGTTAAATGGAGGGGATATGGCCCTGAGGAGAATTCGTGGGAACCGGAGTCCAACCTGCATGCTAAAAGACTGATCCATGCCTTCAAAAGGGCTCATCCGGATAGGATGGCACAGTTGGGCATCCGGAGGTTGCCCCTTGGGGGGGGGGCAATGTCACGGTCGTTCCACTATCCCGGTCGCCCAAGGAAGACTTACCCGCAGGTTCCCTGTACGAGGGGATCGTCGGTGCCTTCGGACGCGGGTTGGCGCTAACGAACGCACGCGAGTGCACGTAGTCCCCAACAGGCGCACGCGGGTGCGCGTTGACACGAGCGGGCGCACGCGGGTGCGCGATGAGCCGAACGGGCGTACGCGGGTACGCGGGGTCACGAACGGGAGCACGGTTACCCGCGGGGGTACGCAGACGTACCGTGCGACCGTTCTTGGCGCCCAGTTGCCTACTTAAGGGACCTGCTCCTGCTCCTCTGTGCTGTCCTGTCTACAGCGTTCCCGAGACTCCTGCTATCCGTTCCTGTGTGTGTGTTCCTGATTCTGTACCCGGCCTGTTCCTGGACCTTGCCTGTTAGCCGCCTGCCTCCGACCCTTTGCCTGATTGACCACGCTTCTGCCTTCTGCTTTGTACCTCCGCTGCCCGATTGTTGCCGACCCAGCTCGTCCCTGACCACGCCTGCCAGTCTGCCTAAGTCCAGCGCTGACCACTTCTGCAGTTCCTGCCTGTTCACCTGTGCCAGCTGTCCAGCAGTTCCTGTCTAGCATCCAGCGCTGGTTGCACCTGCCGTTCCAGCCTACCACCTGTTCCGGCCACCCACTACCAGCTATCCAGCCTGGCACTTGTGCCCTCCGGACTCCTGAATCCCTGTTCCCATCTCCAGGGGCTCTCGAGCCGGAGGCTAACGAGGCGCCGCTCCCTGCACGCTTGGGCTCTCCAACCAGGTACGTGACAGTACCGTAGTTTATACGCTGCCGGTGTCCTGTGAAAAAAGAGAGAAGGATCCCCTATGTGGTGGACTTTTAAGGCACAAATTTAGTCAAAAGAGGTTTAAATTACGTATATAAATAATTATAAAGTATTTATTTAGAAAAATAACACAAAAAAGTAGTATATATGTATAAAAACATGAAATGTTAGGACATCTAATGGAGCTAGTATAACATGTAAATATACAATGCAGTTATTAGGTTTCTCACACCCGACACATTTTGGAATCTATGGTTTCCTCCTTTTTCGCGTTCTGTGAAAACAGCCAAGTCGTCGAAATCTGCAATTACTGCTGCAAAAGGACCAGAAGTGACGAAACTGGAGATTTTGATGAGCTGGCTCTTTTGACAGAACACTGGCACTTCCTGAGCTGTGGGGTCCTGTAAGATATGGCTGCTGTCTGTGCGCCAAAAGCACTGGCACCACTGGTTGGTACTGTAATGCGCCTGCACACTCTCTCCCATCTGCCATCCATGGATGATGCGGCCTTCTCTTGTGTGTTGGCAGCTCCCCGACGTCTGACGTCATCGCTCACTATGTGCGTGGTCGCACCAGACGCCAGGAATGCTGGGGGACTGCCTGAGACATACAGCCCCCCCCCCCCCCCCGAGCCAACACATTAGTAGAGACTGTCTGCCCCACCTTTCCTCTCCCCCGCCCTAGAGGCAGGGAGGAGAAGTGTGCAATTAGCCTCACCTCTTCTGAGTTTGCATGGTGGACAAATAACAGGCTTTTGGGCATTGATGATTTCTACAACCATAGAGGGGTTCTGTCACTGGCAACCCTTAAGGATCAATACGCTTTACCTCCTGCGGAATACTATCAATCTATCCAGATAGCAAATTTTATCACTTCACTGGAAAGGGTTTCCGAGTCTACAACAACCTCAATGGAATATCTATGTAAATGCATTGACATCTGTTCAGAGTATATATCCAAGGTTTACAGCATTTTCATCTACGGATGAAAAACTCCATTATATGGAAAAATGGGAACAAGATATAGGGGAGGTCTTGGACCCCGTGGAGTGACACAGACTGGTGCAAGGAGCTGCAAAATCAATTATAAACACCTCCCTCATAGAAGATAACTATAAAGGACTAATGCAATGGTACTTAGTCCCCACTAGAATTGGCCAATGGGTGCCATAAGCTTACTCCCCGTGTTTTTGAGGGTGGGGCCCAGAGCGAATGGCGTATCAAGTTTGGTGGAAGTGCCCAAATGTTCATAGAGTCTGGATCCAAATCTACAATTTTATTTATACCCTCATGGGGACTAAATTTGACCCCGCAACAAACACTCCTCAGACATCCTGTTGGGGGAGTCCCAAGATGCATCCAAAGCCTAATATCCTTAATTTTTATGGCAGCCAGAATAATGATCACAAGATCTTGGAAATCTTGGAAATCCCCTGACCTCTTAAAGAAGAAGTAAACCCTGATAGGTTTACTTCCTCTTTGATTCCCTGCAAAGGTAAAGCATAATGGACTACTATGCATCGCATAGTAGTCCATTATGTGTCACTTACCTGACACAGGAGCCAGCGAAGTCACCACTGTACCCTTGTGTATGGAGCCTCCATCTTCTCCGTGGGTCTTGCTGCTCCGGCGATGTCACTCCCGCGCATGCGCATGGGAGCCGCCACTCGCGGTATATCGCCATTGACAGCGGCGCGCTCAGTGCGCCGGCACGCCGATGTCTACGGCGCATGCTCTGTAGACAGTGGTGCCTGTTTTTTGGCAAATATCTCCTAAACCACGTAGGTTTAGGAGATATTTCTCGGACCTACAGGTAAGCCTTAATCTAGGCTTACCTGTAGGTCAAAGTGGTTTGTAAGGGTTTACAACCACTTTAAAGCACAAATTGTCCTTGAGAATGTTAAACGATGCCTCTCTGTCACTCTGCAGGACAAGCTTCCCCGATTTGAAAAAACCTGGAACCCCTGGATCACCTACCTGAAGGGGATGGCCTCATCAGACCTGAGGCTAGCATCATAGTGCCTTAGGAGAGGCTGGCTGCTCCCCCTATTTTCTTCACCCCCTTCCCTTTCTTCTTTCTTTTCTTCCCTGTTACTTTTCTTCTAACTTACTACTCCTTTGGGTAGTTTGGAGAGCAGTGTGGGGTTGCTGGTCCACTGCTATCGATCCCACTCCCAGTTTGGGGCTGTGTATATAAACACAAAGACCAACTTCCGTAAGCGACTCATGGCTGTGATGACCCCTCGTCTATGATGGGGGTGTTCTTCAGTCATGCAGCTCCTCTTTGGAGGATGTCTTCTCTGCTCTTAAGAAGCCTGGTCATAGCCCAACATAGTGTAATTTTGGTTCTTTTGCGTCCACTAATGTAATAACTAATACTAATGTTATTACGTATCAGTACATTTCTATTTCGTATTATACAGTTTGATTTTTGTACGATTTATAATCTTAATAAAAATGATTGGAAAATAGCTTTTCCGGTCTTCGTATAAATTGGGAAAAATCCCAAATTTTGCCTATTGACAGTTTCCCACAGTCAGAATCTCAGGCCAGTCTGCCTCTCCAGCGAGTCGGTACTATTAAGTATTTGGGGGTATATGTCTCTAGGAATCCAGCAGATTACATTGCGCTGAATGTAGAACCATTATTCTCCCTAGTGCGTACTAAGATTCAGGCCTGGTCTCGTCTCCCCCTTGGGGTTTGGGGGCGCGTTAATCTGATTAAAATGGTCCTATTACCTAAAATACTGTATGTGTTGTGGCATGCCCCGGTATATTTGCCGTTGAAATACTTTAAATCCCTTGAATGTCTCCTTAGACCCTTTGTATGGGGGAATAATAGACACAAGCTTGCTTGGCAGGCTTTGAAAAGCCCGACTGATATGGGGGGCATGGCTCTTCCAGATCTAAATCATTACTATGTTGCCTCACAACTGTCTCAGCTTTTCCATATAGACAAGACTGATAAACAACGTTTTCTTACCCTTCTCTCCCCTACTTGGGCACAAATGGCAGATGATCCAATAGCTGCTATCTCGACGGGGGCGGGGAGCTCAGTCGTGGAGCCAGGTAAACACTCCATGCGTTTTCATTACAGAAAGATTTGGGATCTGGCATCCACTAAACTGAATGTTGCATCACCAAATGACTATACCCCACTTTGGCATAACAAACAATTGCCGGAACTTCAAAAGATCCAGAGTGTTCAGTTATGGGTATCGAGGGGAATATACTACCTGCATCACCTGATTCACCATGGTACTATTAAAATGTTTCAGGCGCTGCAGGAGGAATATGGTATTCCAAACACTATGCTATTTCAGTACCTACAGGTTCAACATGCACTTAGAACACAATTCCCGCAGTCATTGCCTCGGCCTGCTCCCAATCCTATTGTCGCCATAGTGAAGGACACTGATCCCAAAAAGCTTATCTCGTGCTTTTATGGTATGCTTACGGCCCCCGTCTCGGCGAGACTAGCGTATGCTCTGAAGTCCCGCTGGGAGGGTGATGTGGGTGAACTGACAGATGAGGAATGGGAGGAGGCTCTGGAGACGTGCAAGTTGGTGTCCCCTAGGCTCCAGGACAGGCTTTCTCAGATTTACATAGTGCATAAAGCATACCTCACCCCACTCAGGACCGCCAAATATAATATGAATCAATCTGTGCTCTGCCCGATGTGTACTCTTGAGACTGGGAAGTTCTTCCATCTTATCTGGTCTTGCCCCAAACTGCAGGAACTTTGGAAACAAGTAGTATCATTTCTACATGATGTTATGGGCTCGCCCTTGGCTCTAGACCCCAAACCTTGTCTACTAGGGATATTTCCTGACGTATTAGATAAAACTACTGGCACTTTCCTGCAGGAAACCTTGTTTTCTGTTCGAAAAGTGATAGCTAGACAGTGGATGAGGCCCCTTCCACCTCGGGTTGAGGACTGGAAACGGGAAGTTAATCTTACGCTCCCATACAAAAAATTCTTATATAAAAATAGGGGTTGCCCAGCTAAATATCATAGAATATGGGATAAATGGCTGCAGGAGGCTGCCACGTGTGATGAGGGAATTTGATGTACTGTTACAGTAAAGAACATGTCAATGTTTGGACTTTCCTTGACTGTGATACATAATCGCTACTGTAATGGAAAAATGTCTTTTATCTGCTGCTATGGTTATGACGCAACGCCTTTTGAATGTTCGGTGTATGCCACTGTGATTGTAATCTCTGCAATAATGTTCAATAAAAATTTCCTGTTTAAAAGTAAAAAAAAAATAAAATGATTGGAAAATAAAAACAAAATTTAATTGGTAGCCAGTTTCTTCTTGCTTGTTCCCTATACTGGCGCTCCAATGATGTGTGTGCTAGATCTTACGCATGCCCAGATCTTGTAGTTGCAGCTTGTCAAAAAAGTTATTTTCCCAAGAGCTCATAAGATTTCCTCAAATCTTGCAAGAAGGCTTTTTCCCAGAGATCACAAGAACTTCCCGGAAGGCATTGGTGACATAGTCTTCCTTGGAGGCAGCTGGAGGGCACAAGCTAAGTCTACAGTGCCTTAGAAACACAGGAAGTGAGTTAAAGAAAAGTTTAATTTTACCCATATAACATTAATTTATCAGATGACTGTGATATGTTTTCAATTACGCATGCAAAGCTGGGTGCATCTATTCTTTTTTTTGTTTAGAGGGGAAAGGTCCACTTTAAGGGACCATTTGCAAATCTAATGTTCTAGTGCATTCATTATTGCGCATTATGCTGCTGATTAACTGTGCCGAGCCACAACACAGCCAATGACCCATTTCCTTCATTGTTCATTAACCACTTCAGCCCCGGAAAGATTTGCCCCCTTAATGACCAGGCCATTTTTTGTGATGCGGCATTGCGTCGCTTTAACTGAAAATTGCACAGTCATGCGGCACAGTACTCAAACAGAATTGACATCCTTTTTACCCACAAATAGAGCTTTCTTTTGGTGGTATTAGATCACATCTGCGGCTTTTATTTTTTGTGCTATAAACAAAAAAACACTAACAACTTAAAAAAAAAAACTTTATGCTATAATACATATTGAAAAAATTATATATATAAAAAAAATGTATTCATCAGTTTAGGCCGATACATATTCTTCTACAAATGTTTGGTAAAAAAAATCCCAATAGGCGTTAAAAAAAGTTATCGTGTCTACAAACTATGGGATAGATTTAGGGACTTTTATTTATATTTGATTGTTTTTACTGGTAATGGCGATCAGTGATTTTTAGCAGGGCTGCGACATTGTGGCAGACAAATCTGACCCCAAATTACACTTTTTGGGGACCAGTGACATTATTACATTGATCAGTGCTATAAAAATGCACGATTAATGTAAAAATTACACTGGCAGGGAAGGGGTTAACACTAGGAGGCAGTCAAGGGGTTAAGTGTGTTCTAACTGTAGGAGGGATGGGCTTACTGGAACATGACAGAGATCACTGTTCCCAATCACTGGCAACAGTAGGTCTCTGTCATGTCATCTGACATAACAGGGAATCGCCTTGTTTACATAGGCAGTTCCCTGTTCTGCTTCTCTTCCCTGCGATCATGGGTTGCTGGTGGACATCAAGTCTGCGGGACCCGCGGGCGTGCTCCCGCATTGCGTGCGTGCCCGCTATCCTCCCTGCATGGACTGATGTATAGGTACGTCGGTTCGCGCAGGAGAGCCGACCTGCTGCAGTATATGTATATAGCCGGCCAGCTCAAGCAGATATGTATATCTGCTTGAGCTGGTCGGCTAGTGGTTAAAGGACACAGGATCAGGGGAATTCTGAGACATATAGATAATACTGTAATTTTCATGAGAATTTAACACTAGCAAACAAAGCTGTTATTGAGCCAATATAAACCCTCCCACTCCCATCATGCTTCAGTTTTTGCAAGTACTTTAGGAGAATGGAAGTCTTTCCCTCTCAGGGAAAAGTTGTGTTAGTTGACATTTTTCGTTTTTTTAATCAAGATGTTTTTTGTTCAATAAAGATTCCTTGCAGTGCTGCCTGGGGGAGTCTGTAATGTGACATTCAGGCCCTGGGCTCTGCTTAGGGCACTCCCCATACACTTGGTGTAGTGTTTTAGGGCATTACAAGTCCAGGGCTGTGATACTCCTGCTAGCATAATGTTTGTTACCACAGGGCACTCTCCAGACCACTGTGCAGTGAGAACTAGGGCTTTGCCCTGTTTATGTGAGTGTGGCATGTAGTGCATCTCCTGATGAATTCCCCCCATGGGTCAGCACTATGAACATTGTGCTGTGCCACTTGTATACCCTAAGGGATCAGCGCTTTTCTAATTTTTTTGCACAAGCTCTAGCGTACACACATGTCTCTGGCTGCATCCACTATGATGGGTTACAAGGACTCAAGAAGTGGTGTTGTGGGCTGTCCAAGCTCACGATCCATTAACAGCTCCAGGGCAGCTTGCAGCATCCCCAATCAGGACCTGATGCCAATAACCTGGACCTCTGAGTTGATATGCTCAGAGTCTACCTGGCTCCATGAGGTGTAATTTCCTCCTCTGCAATATCCAGGGAGGAATTTGCACCAACTCCAGTGGATTTTATGCACAAAATCACTGTTATGACAGCTGACTCAAAATGCAGGGGCCACAAGAATAATGTTACGCTTTCTACTCCAGCATCTGTCCCTAATATGCCTGCAATTGCACACACAGTTGAGGATGATACAGACTTTAATCACAATATCATTTGTTCCTGCTGACTTTTAGTCCTAAATATACCATTTCAGTTCATCTTCACACGGGGCATACATGTCTGGATTAGGAGCAACTTGTGTCTGAATTCTCTAAATTTACCAGTCTGAGCTCTCTAAGCCCTTGTACACACGGTCAGAGAATCCGTCGGAATGTGTCCTATCGGACCGTGTCATCGGATAATCCGACTGTGTGTGGTATGCATCGGACTGATTCCGTCGGAATATCCGTCGGACCCAATTTTCCAACATGTTGGAAATATTTCCCAACCAACTGGGCCGGTCGGACATACTCCGATCATGTGTAGAGAATTTTGATCGGACCAAATGCTCAGATCAAATTCCTACATCAAAGCTATTGGCTACTAGCCTGAATGTAGTCCCATCATAACGAAATTACGTCATCACGTTCTGAAAGATCGGATTTTTCACCAACTTTGTCCGACCGTGTATATGCAACAGTTTCGGACAAGATCCGACGGACAAAATCCGACGGGCAAAATCCGACGGATTTGGTTGTGGAAATCTCCGACCGTGTGTACAGGGGCTTAAAAGTCTCCAACCTGCCCAAACTGACTGGACAGCTCCTGACAAGTTATTTTCGACTTCATTACAATCATTACAAAAATAAAAACACTTCCACTAAAATGGTTTTGTACAAAGGGCTAACACTTTGCGCTGACCTTAAAAAAGAACTTAATTTAAATATTCAGAGACTTAGCAACCAGAAACAGTGAAGACAATGAATACTATACAATGTATTGTACAGAACAGGAGTAAGGCCGACTGCAGGGGACAAGGGTGTGTATTGCAATGGGTTTAAGGATCAAAAGTATGTAATGCACAGAGTGCACTCCCAAATTCCCCTTCCCAGCACAAATTCTCTCCCCAAAGTCATTCCCATCTCCCCCTGAATCATCACCCACCCCAGCACAAATACTCCCCTGAGTCCCTCCTTCTAGACCCCCCCCCCCATACCCCATCCTGGTACAAATCCCCAAAACCCCTTTTCCTAGCAAAAATCCTCTTACCTTTCAAAATCCCCCTCCCAGCAACCCTGCAAATACAAATGGCCCTGCCTCCAAATCACCCACCCCAGCAGGAATCTTTTTAAAGTGGTTGTAAAGTCTGTTACACCACTTGTACCTACAGACAAGCCTATAATAAGGCTTACCTGTAGGTACTGCGAATATCACCTAAACTTGCACAGTTTAGGGGATACTCACAGTGCCGGACCGACATCACACCCCTGGCCACTCATGTAGCCGAAGATCGCAAACCCAGAAGGAAAATAGGTTATAACATTGCAGGATTATTTTTGTTTGCCACCAGTGGTTTACAATCATTTTAATCCCTCCCAGCACAAATTACCTGGCTCACCTTCTAAGCAATTCCTTTAACTCCTCTTTACTAAGCACAAATTCTCCCTTCAGGCAAATGCTCCTATGAATGCGCCGCCAGCTTAAATCCTTTTATTCCCCCCCACCTAAATTCCACTGCCTTGCGCAGCCACCCCAGCATAAATCTTCCTTTCCCAAAACCCCTCCTTATAGCAAAAATCCTCTTACCTTCCCAAATCCCCCTCCCAGCACCACCCAATAAATTTATTTAGCTGGTAGTCATCCCCTTACCAAGCAGGAGACGCTAAGCGGCAGAAAGTGGGAGCCAGAGATCCTGAAACGGCTTACAAAGTGGTAGCTTTCTTTTGAATGTGGGTGCCTTCAACGCAGGTTATGGGTTGCTAGGATAAGGGGGAGAGACGTTGATGCTGTGAGGACGTTTGTAGGCGAACTGTGTAGAGCCACATGACGCCGTACCGGGTTGAGCCCTAAAACCACGAGTGCCATCGGAAAGCTGAGTATCCTCAGGAGGCAGTCTGGTGGAGATCTGATTGTGATTAGATTGGGTCATGATCATTATCGCACCCACATCTTCAAATCTCCTGCCATTCAATATTCTTAGAGTGGCCTTCCATACCAACATCATCTATTAAAGGGGAACTCTGCTGACCACCTTACCATCTATAGATCTTATTCTGCTTTCTTCTTAAAAAGACTGCATCCTTTATTGTGGTGCACCAACTTATGGGCCCCACCTAAGCTGGCAGAAGAATTCAACATACTGTATACTTACAGTTTAGTTGTGGGAGATCACTTGTTAACCTTGTGTTTTGTTACCTCTCTTTGCTCACTTGGGGAAAATCCCTCAGCCTGAGAGCTATCATTTACATCTTCAGACCTGTAGAACGGGTGAGTGTGTCTTTCAGTGGTACTGTACTGCTCTGTATTGTTCCTTTCCTGTATTACCTTGCTTATGGATAACTTTGGTTAGCTGTCTGCCCTATTATTCTTTGATCTTAATAAAATAATTTATTTTACTAGTGTGTGCGTATTTATACTGTGTTTGACAGACAGGGAACTACCTAGCCAGGGTACTTTGGGTGTCACCAGGGGTTGTGCTCTGCCTAGGCCTCAGTAACAAACAGAGAACCCAAAATGTTCAGTGGCTCCTGGAGGATAACTTGTTGATAAGTTGATACGTTTTTGCATATCATATGTCTTATATTAAGAATGTTTCTCCTGTCTGTGCACATACAGAGGGCTCTGTGGCTAACATGTTGGTCTACAGAACAACAGTGAAAAACAATGCTTACAATGTTTGTATCTAATGAGGAACACTAATTTGTCTCCTGGACTGCTTTATCAAGGATATCCTGGAAGGAATCAAAAGAAATCTAAGGAAAGCAACTACAAAAAAAAATCTAACCCTCAGGCAGGAAAATCTCCTGCAGTTACTTTTGTTTCACCCAGACCTTTACGTTTAAAGCAGCCCATAGACAAGTTGAAAACCAAACAATATTTCTTGTTGATTGTCAGGTAATTTGTTTTTCGCATAATTGGTATGCCAGCTGTAACTTGCGATTTTTGTGCCACAAACGGAAGTGCCTTATCCAACCCTTTTCATGTGACAACACTGAAGAAATTACACTTTGCTACAATGTAAAGTAGTGAGTGTACAGCTTGTATAACAGTGTAAATTTGCTGTCCCTCAAAATAACTCAACACACAGCCATTAATGTCTAAACCGCTGGCAACAAAAATGAGTACACCCCTAAGTGAAAAAATGTCCAAATTGGGCCCAAAGTGTCAATATTTTGTGTGGCCACCATTATTTTATAGCACTGCCTTAACCCTCTTGGGCATGGCGTTCACCAGAGCTTCACAGGTTGCCACTGGAGTCCTCTTTCACTCCTCCACAATGACATCACAGAGCTGGTGGATGTTAGAGACATTGCACTCCTCCACCTCCCATTTGAGGATGCCCCACAGATGCTCAATAGGGTTTAGGTCTGGAAACATGCTTTGCCAGTCCATCACCTTTACCCTCAGCTTCTTTAGCAAGGCAGTGGTTGTCTTGGAGGTGTGTTTGGGGTCATTATCATGTTGGAATACTGCCCTGCGGCATAGTCTTCGAATGGAGGGGATCATGCTCCGCTTCAGTACGTCACAGTACTTGTTGGCATTCATGGTTCCCTCAATGAACTGTGCTGACAGCTCTCATGAAACCCCAGACCATGACACTTCCACCACCATGCTTGTCTGTAGGCAAGACACACTTGTCTTTGTACTCCTCGCCTGGTTGCCGTCACACACCCTTATCACCATCTGAACCAAATAAGTTTATTTTGGTCTCATTAGTCTCATTAGACCACAGGACATGCAATCCATGTCCTTAGTCTGCTTGTCT
Organism: Lithobates pipiens; assembly: GCF_037356315.1. Classification (NCBI taxonomy): domain Eukaryota; kingdom Metazoa; phylum Chordata; class Amphibia; order Anura; family Ranidae; genus Lithobates; species Lithobates pipiens. Next base: position 7,882,900 of record NW_027507790.1, read on the forward strand.
TCAGCAAACTGTTTGTGGGCTTTCTTGTGCATCATCTTTAGAAGAGGCTTCCTTCTGGGACAACAGCCATGCAGACCAATTTGATGCAATGTGCGGCATATGGTCTGAGCACTGACAGGCAGACCTCCCACCCCTTCAACATCTGCATCAATACTGGCAGTACTCATAAGTCTATTTCCCAAAGACAACCTGTGGCTATGACGCATGATGAGGCATGTAGGGTGGACATTAAAACCCATAGGGCAGAAGGGAAGAGGGGAAAGGGGAGTACACACATAAGCCTCCCAAACTCCGGTCACAGCTACAGAGCATCCAGAGGGTCACACACACAACCGCAAAACTATGTACAGCAACATAACAATTACATAGTAAGAGTAGCAGAACCCCAGCCCATATCTGAAAAAGGGGAGTGGGCTTATACCCTCAACTTGTACCATACAGAAAAACAAAATTGTTAGTGTTCAACAAAAAATAGGGTGTAGATTAGTACGCCTCACAGCAGCTCAGGCCGGCTCAGTAGGTGAAGGCCCATTGCTCTCCCATAGGAGAGATGTATGGTCGACCAGACTTTGGTTTAACAGAGCCCATGGTAAGGAGCAAAGAAGGACAAGGGGAAAGAGCAGAAAAAAGAAAAACAAATCCGTTTTTCCCACTTAGTGGGCGGACATCCACCAGGCAGGTGACTTAGGTGGGGTGAGGTAGTGATTCCGACCAAGATAAGACATCCTGGGGGGACTGAAAGAAGAGAACCCTCCCTTGATGAGTAACCTGGAGGGTAGCAGGGAACAGTTTGAAGTACTGGATATCATGCTTCTGGAGTTTCTGCTGGACACGCCAATAGCTGGCTCTTCTATTGCAAACTGCTGCAGAATAATCAGGAAACAGGGACACCAGAGGGTTGTTGATCCAGAGACTTCCCTTCTTCCGGGCTGCCCCTAGGATGGAGTCACGACACGATCCCTGTAGTTGAGGAGACAAATTACCATTGTACGTGGAGGGTGACCCTCAGGGAGAGGATGCTCAGGGACTCAGTGGGCCCTCTCAATCACAAAGCAAGTGAGAACCGATTGCAGCCAAATTCTTGCTCGAGCCAGCTTTCTAGGAAGGCTACAGGGTCAGATCCTTCCACCCGCTCCGGGAGACCAAACAGGCACAGGTTATTCCTGTGGAGACGGTTCTCTAGGTCATCCACCTTATCCTCTAACATTGCAATCTTCCCCCACAGGTATTAAATTTGGGAAGGATGGGGGTAATGGTGTCCTCCACGTTGCTCAGTCTCAGTAACACGGCCACGGATATTTTTCATATCCTGCATGATCATGAAGTCAATCTTTAGGCCATCCAACTTCCCATAAGGTCTGCGTGGTTTACCTTAATAATAGCGAGGACCTCTGACAGCGTAGGCCCCTTTCCGTCATCCGTGCTATCCTTGCCCAGGGTCGCCTGCGAGGATGTGGCCGGGGGGTCCAGAGTGGTAATCAGGAGTTGAGGCTGGCGATGTACTAGGCCCATGGAAGGTGATGCGGCATTGTGGCCAGAGCTTGCGTTTACCGCCACTTTCCCATCCACAAAAATGACTCCCTAGGGTGTGGAAATCGTCCCTGCCAGGATAGGAGTAGTTAGAGTCGAGTTTCACTCATAGACGACCAGGATGGTGCAGGATTGTAGAAGGAGAGACTGGAGCTGCACAGGAACATGTCCGATCACATCCCGTGATAGGCCACACCCCATCGCACCTACATCTCTAGGAAAAAGGCAGATTCAACATCTCCAGGAAAATACATTTACACAGTGAGTTAACAGAAAATGCCCACTGTAATACATTACAATAGGAGGCCATGAGAAAATGGCCGCCACTACACATATCCCTCTATCCCTAAGGCCGCCACTACACATATCCACACTATTTGAGGACAACTTTTATGCCAGTCGTTATCCCCTGATGAAATCATATGGGCATGGCTCTACGTGTCAGGATTGAGTGACAGGCAAACTGGAAGTGACATGAAAGTACAAGCTTATGGAGTATTTGTTTGTTTTTAAGAAGTGAGAAAAAACTAGCTGTTTTTATTAATAAATCTTGGAAAAACAGTATCACACTATTGGCAACTTCTTCTTTACACACTACCATCATGGAGAATATTGAGGAAGGCATTGCCCACCATAGATTTCCCTCAGCTGGGTTACCCAAACAAGAACCCCTAGAGGCAAGTGGAAACACACAGACACCCAGAGAAAGCCGTCTATTAAATGCTGTTACCTTACAGCAGTAAGGTGAGAGGCTTGAGAGCACTGAGGTGTCATGGCAAGAGTAGGCACCAGTCACTTAAAATCACCGCCGGGATTTAGAAAGGGATCAATCACCCAGTTGAATATATCAACAGATCAGTAATGCTCAAAGAGGAAGTAAACCCCATTTGCTCCCCAAAAGGCTGAAAATTAAAAGCATAATGGGCCCATTATGGGACACTTACCTGCAAACGAATCCATCGCTGTGCCCTGTGCAGGCTGCATCCATCTTTTCCCTTCTTCCTTCCGGGGGCTGCGGACTCCAGCTCTGTGACTGGCCGGAGCCGCGTGACGTCACTCCCGCTCATGTGCGAGGGAGCCATCAGTGACGGCACATGCTGGGGGAAGAAACAGCATGGAGGTCCGTTTGTTCACAGAGCATGTGCCGATTACATCATCGGTGCACTACAAGTAAAATATCTCCTAAACGGCGATGAAGTAAGTGCTGTAACCTATGCATCGCTTGGAGTATTTAAGTCTTTTCCTAGATACTACTCAGTCCAAAGTTTTTCTTCTGGACAAACTCCTGGAGTTTTGTCCCATGCTTGGACTCCTTCAAGACAATGCCATATGGCAAATTCACTTCTTTGACTGGGTGGGCGGTAATCGGCAGGGCTATTGGGTTCGGCATCGGCCTCCTCGTGTTCCGCCCTTTGCCTGCCCACTGCGTCAGTTGATGGATGTTCTTCGGGTGGGGCAGGCCATCATCTAGCGCGAAGACGTGGATTCACGTCACCGCGAGTGTGCGCTGCCCCTCCCTCTGTGCCCCCCCTTTTCTGCCGTTGTCATTGCCACCTCTCACTGCTATCAGCGGTGGGTCATGCAGACGTGCAGAGGTTTATTATCACTACTTGCATATCTCTGTCAGGTTGCCTAGAGGCCAGGTGACAGATGCACGCAGTAAGGATCAGGAGTGCACCGCAAGGTTGTGTACCCTACAGCTGACTGCTGCGGACGGTATCAAGGTGATAAGGAAGGCAGGGCAGCCGGATCACCAAGACGGATCCCACCGGGGTTAGAGAGTAAGATTCCCTGGGGTGCGGCGTCTAAGAGCCAGCAGGTGTTCACCAGAGCCTCTAGTGGTGAGGATGGACTGGGCTGCAACTGGCTCAAGGTCGCGACCCCCAGGGTCCCCCAGCTCACACCCACAGTAGGCAACAGGAGGATAGAGATAGTGAGAGATTAAGCCAAGGTCGGGGCCACAAGCAGACAAGGACAGCAGAGTTCACGCCAAAGGTTCAGGATCACAGGCAAACAGGGATAGTCAGGGACATGCCAAAAGGTCAGGATCACAGGCAAACAGGGATAGTCAGGGACACGCCAAAGTCGGTAACAGAAGAGCACACGGCAGGAAACAGGAAGCCAAACACACAAAGGTTCATCAGCAGGGTAGGCCTGCAGTGCACAGGTTAATATAGAGTTCTCTGATAGGGGCTAGGGTGGAGCCATGCCAGAGGAGGGATTACAAAAGCAATCAGGGGAGAGTCGGCTGGTCTCTAGAGATGAACACATGGCGACAGGTAAGAAGACAAACTCTATTGCATAACCATGATAATCTCCTTCTAGATCGGTATTAGCGAGGACTACCCTCTTAAAGTATTTCATACTTCGCCCCCCCAATCTATCATACAGAGCTACACACTATGTGAGTACTTATTATATATATATATATATATATATATATATATATATATATATATATATGTATTTTTTATCAATATAGTTATTCTAAGGTGCATATGCTAGCTGTTATATCCATTTTACGTTTTCTCTATTTCAATTTGCTGCTGCGCATTGCTGTGTCCCCCTTGATAGGTTTTTACCTCTTTATCCCCGGTTGGTCACCGACCACAGTTCTCTTTTCCAAATGGATACCATTTGAATGATTGTGCCTTTTCATTTATATTTTGTTTTATATGTTAAATGATATACATTCTATATTCTCTACATATATCTATCTGTATTTTTATTGTATGTTTTTTTATGTATTTGCTAGATTCTTAGCTCCTGAAGAAGCACTGCTAGGCATGCAACATGTCCAGCAAATAGTCTTCTCGTGATCCCTGTTTGGACTCAATCACTCTACGCACTCTACTTACCTTGATTAGTGCTACCGGTTATATATTATAATCATCATTTGTTCTCTTTACAACTGCAATTGAAGTGATATTTGCGTCCTCAGGGTTAAATTATTTTATGTCATTTGTTATGATGTGTTTTCTTTGTGTTATACACATAACAATTCTTTAACTCTATTCTATTAAATAAAAGCTTTTGTATTTTTATACTAAACCTATGTGCCTATAAAGCTAATTTTTGTAAAATTTCTAATTTCTTTCCAAATTCTGCACCAGACCATTGCAACTCAACATTCTGGATGCATGAAGGTACAGTATCTGAATTCACTGTTTCACCTAACAACCAGGACCAGGTTATCTCTAGCCTGATGGCTCATGAATCCAGCTCTGGAGCCAGGGGAGTCCTTTCCTTTGGTCTGGAAGATTATCTTGATGGATGCCAGCCTAACCACCTGGGGTTGAGTCCTGGACACCCAATTGATGCGGTGGACTTAGTTGCTGGAAGAATCTCATCCCCCATAAGTATACTGGAGCTACTAGTGATTCTGTTGGCTCCTTCAATGCCACACATCTAGACCTCTAAGTCATCCGACCCAGATTCAGCTGGACAATGCCACAACAGCGACATATATCAATCATCAGGAAGGAAACAGAAATCTCAAACCTCAAGCACCATGAAGGGAACTTGTTAGCATTTTGTTTGCTGCGTTACCCACCCCTCATCTGGACTGCTTGCTGACCCTGTGTTCCTTATCGAATGATTAAGAAAAGGTCTTGCTGTAAAATTATTTTCTTGGAGCTCAATAAGCAACACAGGTCTCTTCAAAAAATATGTTTTTTTTTTGTTTGTTTTTTTAACCCAGTGTACCACCACACAAGGCATGCATGATATGATATGCTATAGTGTGAGTGTAATGCCACAACTGTATTTGTTCTTTGGAGCGCCAATAGTGCAGTAGCAGTTACAGACCAAAAGCAGTATCGTTTGACTGATGTTATAAAGTGTCTGTCGAACTAGGTTTTTTGGATAAAGCAGGGAAGCATTCAGTGGTGGCTGGTGCTCCATTTTTGTTGGGGGGTGTGGCAAACAAACCCCCCCTGCCCGCCAGGTCTGCACTGACCCCATCCAGGTCATGGCTTCCCCGGCTTCTCCTCCCGGACAATCAAGACCCGCTTCCTGTCGTGGTTGGCCGGGAGGAGAAGACGGAAGACAATAGCGAATATTAATTCGCTAATGTCACAGGTGGGTGGACTTGGGGAGCAAAAATCTTTTTATTTTTGTCTGTGCTGCTGTCGGAGAGTCTTTATCCTTCCTGTCTTGTCAAACTTTGTCAGCAGCACAGGAAGAGAGGGGAAATCTCTCCCTGGATAGCAGTTACAACAGGGATTCTAACCATTCCCCTGCTATTCAAAGCCAAAAAATAGTATAGCTTAACCACTTCAGCCCCGTAAGGATTTACCCCCTTCCTGACCAGGGTTTTTTGCGATTCGGCACTGCGTCGCTTTAACTGACAATTGCGCGGTCATGCGACGTGGCTCCCAAACAAAATTGGCGTCCTTTTTTTCCCACAAATAGAGCTTTCTTTTGGTGGTATTTGGTCACCTCTGCGGTTTTTATTTTTTTTGCACTATAAATAAAAAAACTACAAACAAAAAACGTATTCTCAGTAAAGATTACAACTATTAGCCCTTCATCCTGAGTCTTTATTGGGAAACTGTTAGCTGTCTGCCAAGCCTTGTACTTTGAACACATTGTGAGGGCAGCCCAGTAAAAAGACTTTTAACACAGCGGGCCTAGTTTAAAGAAGAGTGGATTCATTCTGCTCATCATCAGCTAACCTCTACAGCCACAGACACTACAGAGAAGCAATCTGTTTCATCATGCAGCACACAGACAAGGATACTACACCAGTCATCCCTCAGCATACACAAGCAGAGGAAAGCATACACGATATACCAATCAACAGGTCATGCTGCACAAGCTCTAGAGTCTCTAGTCAGTCGGATCAGACGTCAGCTAGTGCTGAATCTCCCAGGTCCAAGCGCACTAGCTCTAGACATTCAAGCTGCTCTAACCTGTCATCCACCAGTTCTGCAGCTGCCAAGGCCCATGCAAAAGCAGAAGCCGTGCATGCACTGGCTTCCTATGCAATACTTGAAGCTGAAATGATAAGAGAACAGAGCTGCATAGATGAAGAACATCATATGATAAAAGCAAAAAGTAAAGCTGAAGCACTTATAAGAAAAGCAGAGGTAAAAGCATCTTTACTTATTATCAAGCAAGAAAAAACTGCTTCAGCAGCCTTAGCTGAAGCCGAGGTGCTAATGAGAGCTGCCGAAGAACAGTACACAGAGCACTCTGTGATAAATACCCAAATGACATCACTTAGTGCAATCCAACGCACCAGTATGTGCAATTGCATGTGACCATGTTCACAGATTAACAGTCTAATGATGCATTGGAATCGTCAAAGGTCCAACTAGCAGCAGACAACTTTGATATCGCTCGATGCTACAAGACTGAACCAGAACTTTACTATAACAAGCCAAGTAGTTACATGCTCAGAGACCAATCTGTTGGTCCTTCAGGAAATTGAACAAATGGTGACACAATCCCTCCTCGGGAAAATATAAATCCGGCCTATAGCAGAAAGATTTGCAGTAAATGAGAACAACCACACAACTATAGTGGATTTAACCAAGCATCCCAACCGTCTTACCAGCCACAGACATCCCTTGTGTTTGTTCGCCGAAAATGCCCACCTGAGGCAGCAAGAGCCACAGATGTGACAAAATACTTAATACGCCGTGAAATGGTGAGCTCTGGTCTCCTGAAGTTTGATGACCATCCAGAAAACGATTGGGCCTGGAAGTCATCTTTTCTAAGCAGCACCCAAGACTTAAATATGAAAGACAGGGAAAAGCTTGACCTACTCTCCAAATGGCTCGGACCAGAGTCCACTGATCAAGCCAAAAGAATCAGGTCAGTACATGTTCATGATGCGACAGCAGGGCTTACAATGTTATGGCAGAGATTGGAAGACTGCTATGGGTCACCAGAAGTAATTGAAGATGCACTTCTGAAGAAAATTATCCAAAAATAACAAACAAAGACAATCAGAAGCTGAGAGAGCTTGGTGACATACTTTTTGAGTTGGAGGCGGCAAAGGCTTGTGGATACCTGCCAGGCCTCTCATATTTGGAAATAGCACGTGGAGTCAAACCAGTAATCGAGAAGCTTCCTTACAGCTTACAAGAAAGATGGATCATGCAAGCATCAAAATACAAGCAAGATCATCAGGTGGCATTTCCACCTTTCTCCTTCCTCGCCAAATTCATTGTGAATCAAGCTAAAATACGCAATGACCCAAGCTTCGCCTTTTTGAACATGGGAGGCTCCAGTTCTGTAAAGATAGAGAAACAACCTTCAGTGCACAATAAAGAACGCAGAGCAAAAGTGTCTGTATGGAAGACAGAAGTACCAGCTGAGTTTGAGGCCAACCAGCATAAAAGCTCAGAAATGCAAAAAAACAAGACAATAGAGGAGCGCAAATCTTATTTTAAGAACAAGCGCATTTGTTTCAGATTCTGTGGTTCAACTCAACATCTTGCTAAAGACTGTGTGAAAACAATTTGATGCAAAGAATGCAATAATGACAACCATCTGTCTGCTTTACACCCAGGACCAGCACCATGGAAAACAGAGAATCCAGTAACCCAAGAAGATCATGGTGGGGAGGAAAAAGAGAGTGCATTACCAGCAATAACCTCAAAGTGCACTGAGATCTGCACAAACACATTTAGCTCTAGATCATGCTCCAAGATATGTTTGGTCAAGGTGTATCCTGCAGGCCTCAGAGAGAGGGCAATCAGAATGTATGAGGTCCTAGATGAACAAAGTAACAGATCTTTGGCAAGAACCTTCTTTGACCTCTTTGATGACAGAGAAAGTCCAACTCCGTATACTTTGAAGACATGTTCAGGAGTTGTGGAGACATCAGGGAGGAGAGCAAACAACTACATCATTTAATCATTAGATGGGAAAACACAGCTTACTCTGCCCAGTCTCACAAGAAGTTTAGGTCTCATCTGAAAACCGACAGCTTTACATTTAGAGTATCCAGAGAAGAGAAGCCGTTCACGAGAAGAGGTGTCTTGTCCACGGTCAACAGCCTTTATGACCCCCTAGGATTTGTAGCCCCCATAACCATGCAAGGCAAGGCTCTTATGAGAGAAATTACTACAGAACATGAACAAAGTGAATGGGATACACCTCTACCTAAGGAGAAATAAATGCAGTGGAAGTTGTGGAAGGACTCATTAATAAAGCTTGAACAACTTGTCATCTAAAGGTCATATGTCCCTGTTTCTTTGTCTGCCACAAAGCAAAGAGAATTGTGTGTATCCTCAGATGCATCTACTATGGCTATAGCAGCTGTAGCCTACTTTAGAGTAATGGACTTTGAAGGACAAAGTTATGTTGGGTTTATAATGGGAAAGTCCAAACTAGCTCCACGTCCTGCTCACACTGTTCCACGTTTGGAGCTTTGCGCTGCTGTCTTAGCAGTGGAGATGGCAGACTTGATCATTGCTGAACTGGACATTTAAATTCATGCAGTGAAGTTTTACACAGACAGCAAGATTGTGTTAAGATATATTCATAATGCTTAGAGAAGATTCTACATGTACGTGTCAAACAGAGTTATCCCCTTTAGAAAGTCCACACGGATAGAACAGTGGGACTACATCAGCACAGATAAAAATCCAGCCGATCATGGGACTAGACCGGTTCTAGTGGCTGTCCTGAAGCACTGGTTCTCCAGACCATCTTTTTTAACTAGATCAGAAATCGAAGACACCACTCAGTTTGAGACATTTGAACTTGTAGAACCAGATAACGACAAAGAAGTACGTTCACAAGTAACAGCGTTTAGTACCATAACTACTAGAGGCAACCTTGGCGCACACAGGTTTGAAAGATTCTCCAGCTGGAAGTCACTCATTTGAGCTATAAGAAAGCTTATTCACCTAGCCAAATCCTTCTGTAGAGCTACAAACACTGACAAGTGTAATAGCAACCATCTTATGCAAGCCAAAATCATTAGACTTGTGCACAACGGAAAATTTCATTTAGTTTTGGTTCGTTGTCATTCGTAAAATACATAATTTCGTTCTGTTATATTCATTATGAACGTTAATACATTTTCGGATAATTCGTTATTATTCATAGAGTGTCAATATTCGTTATACTGAATTTGAATCATGTCGAATTCATTCGTTATATGCGCTATAATGTCGTTCGTATTCGTTGAAATTCGATATTTATGTATGTATCTACATTCCTGATAATGATTCGTAGTTTGGAAAGTTGTTTGTTTATTGAATCTTTTAACACACACAATGACAACGTCTCTTCTCCTCAGCTCAAATACAATACAACACCCTTCTCACTCAGTTCTCAGGAATGCCCTTTGCCAGTAATCCAACCTCCGGCACAAAATGAATCAGCTGATTGGACTATGAGATTTACTTTGAGCTGACCTTTTCTTTTATTAGATCTTTAAAGAATTACCGAATCATGTCGATTTCATTCATTATATCAGCTATAATTTCTTTCCTATTCATTAAAATTAGTTATTTTTTCATTCGGACATTCGTATGCAAAATTCGGCTGAATTTCAATTCGTTACAAAACGAATTGCACAAGCCTAAAAATCATCATTAGATGTGTTTAGCAAGAAGTTTTCAAAGAAGAGATCAAGTGCCTTCTTAAAGGAGAAGAGATCTCCAAACACTGTCTGCTCAAAAAACTGACCCAATATTTGAGGAAGATGGAAACAGTGACAGCTCCCACAGGAGATTTTGGTCTCAAAGACCTTTACACCAAGCAATGGAAGCAAGTTCAGAGTCTTGCAGACATCTTCTGGAATAGATGGTAAGAAGAGTATCTGGTGATGCTTCAGTCACGCAGAAAATGGAAAGTTGACAAGCCTAACCTGCAAGTCGGAGATGTTGACCTACTAAAAGACACTCAGGTCCATAGAAATGAATGGCCAGTTGGACTCATTGTCGAGACTGTACCTAGTAATGATAGTAAGGTTAGAAAGGTCAATGTTAAAGTCATGAGACAGGGAACCCCTAAGGTGTACTTTAGGCCTATCTCTAAAGTTGTTTTACTTCTTAAAAAGGAAACATAGTGGTATAATGTTCATTATGCCAGGTGGGGAGTGTTCCAGCGGCGTTGCTATGGGGGTGCGGCCCGCACCCGGGTGACACCCCACACACACCTTCACACGGCGCGGCCGCAATCAGATCTCTGACCCCACCAGCTGCAATCACTGCTGCTTCCTCCTTGGCTCAGGCCGGAAGAAAGAGCCGAGGATGAGGAGGTACACCATCCATGCAACAGCACCTGCTCTAACGTATGCCAAAGGAGTGTTGCAGAGGAGGTGTTGGGGGGAGCATTGGCAGGTAACCATTATGCTGCCAGGAGTGGTTTTAAGGGAGTTAGAGGATAGGTGCTAGGGGGTGCTCTTTGTTTTGGTTTAGAGAGGAATTGTACTAGAAGTAGGAGGGGGCAGATTTGAAGTTTGACCCCCTCTCTCCAGCGTAATATCTCTCCTGTCCCAACACATCCCATACCCGCTCATCCATCCCCCTGATCCTAATACTATCCCAGGTCCATCCATCCCCATTCCCATCCCTGCTCCATCCACCTCCCTGATCCAATACCTGCTCCAGCCATCTCCCCTGATCCTGATTCCATCCCGGCTCCATTCATCCCCTTGATCCCGTTACAACTCCATCCATCCCCACTGATCCCATCCTCGCTCCATCCATCCCCGCTGATCCTATCCCTGCTCCATCCACCTCCCTGATCCCATCCTGGCTCCAAAAATTCCCCCTGATCCCATCCCAGCTCCATCCATTCGCCGATCCCATCCTGGCTCCAAAAATTCCCCCTGATCCCATTCCGGCTCCATCCATTCCCCCGATCCCATCCTGGCTCCATCGATTCCCCCTGATCTCATCCTGGCTCCATTTATTCCCCCGATCCCATCCCAGCTTCATCCATTCCCCGATCCCATCCCAGCTCCACCCAGCCCTCGATCCCATACCTGCTCCAGCCGTCCCCCTTATCCTGTTCCCATTCTGGCTCCATTTATCCCCCGATCCCATCTCCCCTCCATCCATCCCCCTGATCCCATCTCCCCTCCATCCATCCCCTCTGATTCCATCCCCCGTCCATCCATCCCCCTGATCCTATCCCCATCCACCCCCCTGATCCCATCTCCACTCTATTTATCCCCCTGATCCCATCTCCGCTCCATTTATCTCCCTGATCCTATCCCCGCTCCATCCATTGCCTGTGATCCCATCCCAGCTCCATCCGTCCCCATCCCCTGATCCCATCCCGGCTCCATCCATTCCCGCAATCCCGTTCCAGCTCTATCCACCACCCGATCCAGCTAGCCTGCTTAGGGCCGGGGGCGGGGGGGTGACACCATGTATTACCGCACCAGGTGACACCAATCCTAGTGACGCCACTGGAGTGTTCTGATTATAAGGTATATATTTACTGATCGTACTGTTGCTTTAAATTGGCATCCATTACTAACAGGAACTGTAGTATTTTCCACCCACTTCCTGCCCAGCAGTCATATTAGATAATCTTTCTACAGTGAAGGAAGCATGCTAAAAACCTCCACTATTTCTTAATACAGGCCTTGGAAGCATAAGTCTGTAAGTAAGCAGTCATCAGTTTTCAATTAGTTAGTATATGTTCTTCTAATGCAACTACATTGTATATGTGTGTTGGTGGGATGTTTCCGCCAGGAAGTTCACTCAGCTAGGCCACATTTTTGCTAGCTAGTGCCTTAACAACATTGTAGAACTGTCTGTTACTATTTGCATTTGTGATGTAATGTTAAATGCTAATGCATATTTTTATACTTTGTGTTTTGCAGTTTTACAAAAAAACATATTTTCAGTAAAGATTACAACTACGGTATTAGTCGTTTCTCCTGAGTCTTTATTGGGAAGACGTTAGCTGCCTGCCAAGCCTTGTACTTTGAACACATTGTGAGGGCAGAACAGTTACTTTGCCCAGCCCTGCCATTCTGCCGACATATATTTACAGGAGCCGGTCGGGAACCGGTTAACATACACTTGAAAGAAAAACTCTCGAACAGATATAAAAGACACGTTAACGCAGCTCTCAAATTATTAATGCATCATTTAATGTATTTTTTAAATGCAATCATTTTAAGTACCTGGATTTGACCTAGTATCAGCCTTCTGCAGTCTCTGTTCAGCAGGGCTGGAGTTTGCGAGAAAGGAAGGAGTAACATAAGAATCAGTATTGCCAGTACTGTGGGGCACTGGCTAGTATCAGAGCCAAATACACACAGGTTACATACGCCACAATCTTTAGAGCGAGAGCAATAATTCTAGCACTAGACCTTCTCTGTAACTCTAAACATATAACCTGTAAAAAAAATGTAAGTGTCTCCTATGGAGATTTATAAGTACTGAAGTTTGGTGCCATTCCTTAAGTGTGTGCAATTTCAAAGCGTGACATGTTAGGTATCTATTTACGTGACGTAACATTATCTTTCACATTATACAACGTTAGTTTTCTTTTTCTTATTCACGAAGCAGTTTGTTTCCCCCAAAAAAATGCATTTAAAAAAATTGCTGCGCAAATACTGTGTGACATAAAAAGTTGCAACGACCGCCATTTTATTCCATAGGGTGTCTGTCTGCTAAAACAATACATATATATATATATATATATATATATATATATATATATATATATATATATATATGGGTGGCTATTGGTTAATTACCATGAGTAATATACAAATAATTATTATATATTGTTTTTAAGGTCATTTACTATATTTGCAAAATCTGTACTCAAGCAGGTGGCTTACCTGACAAATTACGGAAGTTTGAAGTTAAAACTTCCAACCAGTAATTTCACAATAAATAGATTAATAATAAATTATTATCTTATAACATATAGCATATAAATATATGATTTAGCTTGAATATAACAGTACCTTTTCAGCAGGCAGCAGATTCTCATTCTCCCTCTTAACTGTGTGAGAAAAACAAGGGATTGTGAGTAAATCTTATACTCATGAACCCATGTTTTTTCCTTGTAGTTAGGAGGGCTGGGCTGGAAGGGAGCATTTGTCTTTTAGACACATGTCCCTTCTATGACACTGCAGTGAGAGGCGTGCCTCCACTGTAGCATTTTTATTGGACAGCTGGGACCAAGTCCACAAGCTGTTTATTGAGCACAGTGCCTCTGACAAGAAGTGAGAGGCACTGTGAGCTCAACCTCTCAGTCTGCTGCAGTGTGGGTCAGCTTGTATTTAACCGCTTGCCAACCGCCACACACAGATGTACGTCGGCAGAATGGCACAGGCAGGCAAATGGGCGTACCTGTACGTCCCTTTGAATTTGCAACCTATGTCATGTCAGTGGTAGCTCACCCCCCCTACAGTTAGAACACCTCCCTAGGACACAATTAACCCCTTGAGCGCCCCCTAGTGTTTAACCCCTTCCCTGCCATTGTCATTTGCACAATAATCAGTGCATTTTTATAGCACGGAACGCTGTATAAATGACAATAGGCTCAAAGTAGTGTAAAAAATGTCCGATGTGTCCGACATGATGTTGCAGTCATGATAAAAATTGCAGATTGCCGCCATTACTAATAAAACAAAATCATAATATAAATGCCATAAATCTATCCCCTATTTTGTAGATGCTATAACTTTTGCGCAAACCAATCAATTTACGCTTATTGCAATTTTTTTTACCCAAAATATGTAGAAGAATAAAAAAATAAAACGTAAAAAAAATATTGCTTTTTTTTTCAAAATTGTCGCTGTTTTTGTTTATAGCACAAAAAATAAAAACCTCAGAGGTGATCAAATGGCACCAAACGAAAGCTCTATTTGTGGGAAAAAAATGACGTGAATTTTGTTTGGGCACAACATCGCACAACCGCGCAATTGTCAGCTAAAGCGACACAGTGCTGAATCGCAAAAAATGCTCTGGTCAGGAAAGGGATAAAATCTAGCGGGGCTGAAGTGGTTAAAATGGCCGCTCTGTATTTAGTTTCTGACAGGCTGCACAAGGAGCCCCAAATTTCTGGAACCATAGGTCATAGGAGCCCATTTTTACCAGTGGTGGGTTAGCACTTAGGCTATGTACCCACCAAATTTTAGGTCTCTGTGACCCCAGGTCACCGAGCTACGACCCTCGAAGCTCGATTTTTTTGAATTTTTTTTTTTATGTTCGTGGCAGGTGAGGCCCTGCCTCCCGACTGCATGTCCCTGATCTTTATGCAACTCACCATGGACACCTCCCATCTCTCCCCTCGATCGTGGTGTTTTCAGCCTTGTCTGTCCGCAGTTATACGCCCCCACAGCTTTCCTCAACCATCAGGTTTTAGCATTCTATGACCAACTTTAGAGCTGATATGTAAGTAACTCTGGGATGTTTGCTGTTCTCCTCCCCTTACATCCCTATTTAATTTCATTTGAGTAATTTGGAATATTTTTTTATAGATACGCAGTCTGCACTTGCTTCTGTAGAAGTGGAACTTCATCCACGAAACAGATGCAGTTTTTTCATTCAATCATGTGTACATCATACTCTGTTTTTTTATTTTATGTATCCTGCAATAATGGCATTTTTATTTTATGTCTATTATATGCCCATTAGCTCATCATATCTGCTATATAACATGTCCCATGTGCATTTATTTTATTTTATTTATTTATTATTGTTTGACCATATACCTTATTTAAAGTCCTAAACAATCCACCCCCCCCCCCCCCCTTTTTTTTATAATAGGCTTTGTTTTTCTATCCTGGAACTAGAGTGTGTTCCGAAAAGTCAGAAAAGCAGCTTTTTATCTATAGCCTTTCACATAAATATTTTGATTTATGCCAGGTTTCCTTTACCTCTACATTCCCGAGGGCTGCCAGTATACTTTGGAAAAAGGTACTGTGTGGAGACTGCAGTGGGAATAAGAACCTAACCATATTGTTGCATTGAGCACAAGCGTTCTACTGGACAATAAAGACCTAAAATATACTTGGCATGGGATCTACTACCTGGGCTTCACACCAAGATGTGCTTTCAACAATACATTTATTTACTAAAAAGTATTAACACTTTCAGCTCAATTCAGAAATCTAAAACTTTAGGATGCAGCTTGCTTTCAGGTCCATTTAGCCTTAGCTGCCAGCTATGTACAATGTGATTTGAACAATACAGTCACATGCTAGAAAACAAAGAGTCTTTTTCTTGTGTTAAGCTTTGTGAATTGAGTATTATTTCTTTAAGTTGCACCACTACACTACTGCTACATTTGAAAAAAAAAAAAAAACAGCAGTAGTAGTGGAGATCTATTTGTGGAAGGCATTTTATAGCTGTCACTCCAGAAATAGCCCTGGATAGCTATATTCACAGGCAGAGCTGATTGGTCATAGAAAGGCCAATCACAGGGATACAATTATTTAAACAGTGTTTGTTTATATTTGTGAGCCTGCCCCTTCCTCTTACATCGGAGGAATAGAACAGAGACGGGACTGATGGAGTCACCAGGAGTCAAAATTGTGATAAAAATATGATCATCTTGCTGTGTCTACTTTCAAGAAAGGCATCGTTTTGGGGGTTGTTGTGCTGTCCTGGTTTTTTCTTTTTATAACAATAAGTTAGGGAAACAGTTATTTTTATACAAAATATTTGTATATTAAAAATAAAAGAACAATGGTTAATAGATACCACCAAAAGAAAAGTCTGTTTAAAAAAAATGATATACAATTAATTTGGGTACAGTTTTGCATGACAGAGTATCACAGCACAGGAAACTGAACAGTGGCATAATATTGAATTGGTATTAAAGGCTGGCACTTAAGTGATCATTTAACTTGGACAGCAAATATTTCTACCCCTGTAGAGTTACTCCTCCAAACCACAGCCTGCACCCCCCCCCCCATTGTTATAAAATGCAGGCCTTGGTATGGAGGGTGCGCACAGTATCCTATACCTAATGCAGCAAAGAACTGTGCTTTATAAATGATGTGCATTTAAAAAAAAAAAAGCAGCTTAATGGCTGCATTACGACCATGATGATTTATAAATTGTTCCCTAAGTATCCCTTCTGCATTTATACATTATTCCCACTGCTTATTTATTGTCCCTTCAGCTTGCAGTCTCTATACAATCTTTATCTGCAGCAGCTGTTTCATACAGCTGCCACTAGAGGGAAATGATGGGGATAAGAACAAACTGCTCATTTATTCAATTTTGCAATCACTCTTTATTCTCTTCAGTGCACTTATTCTAGGCCCAATCACTAAAATAACATAAAGAGTTTTAATGTTAATGTTAGAATTCTAAATTAATTTCAATCCTTTTAAAACTGCAGTTTTCATTAAAATAATACTTGGTGATCCTGCCATCAAGGTTCTTTTGCAGACACTTCCTGCTATAGGGTTACAGCACTGCCCTTATCTCCCAAATTCAGCATTGTCAAATGAGCATCCAGCAGAGACTGTAGGTAGCCATGCTGATATTCATTGCATAGGAATGTTCCGTCATTGCGACCATTAGGAAGTCTGCCCCGAGCAATGACATGAAGCTGCTGCTGGAGCACATGCATGTATATGGTAAGTGGCTGCAAAAAGAAGCTGAAGGAGATCAGCAGCACTGATATGTATATAAAAAAAAAAGTGTGCCTGAAAAAAACATTTTCCTTAAAGTGACCCTCTATACCTTGAAGTGACAGTTAACAAAAAGCTAAACCAGCAGCAGATATTGAAAGAAGGCACCCAGAAGTAATCTACAAACTAAACAAAAAAAGGGAAGGTACACCAATCTACTGCAATGAAATTATAGACATTTATTAGTTGTAATACAAATTTATTAAAATAACAAAGGTTGCAAGGTTGTCTTGACCTGGCGTTTGACAGACCTGAGAAAGAAGAGGGGCCCAAAGCCACACTTACCAACTGTCCTATATTTGCCAGGACAGTCCTACTCTTTTTTTAATATCTCTTTATTATTTATTTTTTTACACATCCATTATACATTTCACCATTTACATTCATCGCTCTCTTCTGAGCTTACATAAAATCTATTCATAGTCATTTCCTCAAATACTACAAACTTACACATTCATATCCCTCTTACCCCCCTTTTGGTGTGGCTTGCCCTATCTCCATGCTGTTTTATCCTGATGCCGTTATGGAATTTTCTATCCAGCTTGCCCATCCTCTCTCATATTTCTCTCCATGTCCTCTACTCCAATATGTTTCCCTATATAGTTTCATAGTTAGTAAGGTTGAATAAAGACACCAGTCCATCCAGTTCAACCTGAGTGTCTACAATTGCCCCTATCCCTGTACACTGCACACTCACATCGGTCTCTACCCTCAAGGAGCCCACAATCCAAGGTCCCCACACATATACTAGGGCCAATTTTGGACAGAAGCCAATTAACCTACCTGCATGTCTTTGGATTGTAGGAGGAAACCGGAGTACCTGGAGGAAACCCACGCAGGCACAGGGAGAACATGCAAACTCCAGGCAGGTAGTGTCATGGTTGCTAGGTGAGAGTGCTAACCACTACACCACTGTGCCACCCTAGAAAAAGCAGCTTAATGGTAGATAATGGTATATAATAATATAATATAAAAATAATATAATGGTAGATTATTATTTACTAAATGCTTTCACTGTGTTAATGTTGGGGCTTCTGCCTTCTTCCAATTCAGCACTATTGTCTTTCTACCATAAAAGATGCAACAGACCCACCTGTATTATCCTTCCTATAGGGGTGATATTATTCCCTACTAATACTAATAGGCAGATCTCTGCCTCTTGATTTAAAGAGACTGATGTTACTATATTAATTACTTTCAAAACCTCCCTCCAAAATATCACTATCTTTGGACAAGACCAGAATATGTGGATGAAATTTCCTGGGGTACCTGCACATCTCCAGCAGTTTTCAGAGTTAGTTGGAAATATTTTGTATAATTTGTATGGCCTATAATAACTTCTATATATTATTTTAAATTGTATTAATTTATCTCGCAGAAATACTAGTATTTGGAGTGGAGATCTCCATATCTCCTCCCAGTTTTTATCTACTAATGTTGGAACATCTCTTGTCCAGTTTTCAAATAGCTTGCTTATATCTGAAAATGTAGTTTTGGATAAGTAGCTATATAAAATTGAAATTTGCTTTTTTTTGGTCTTTTTCCTTACCATTTGCTCTAATTCTGTTTCTATCAATTGTGAGATCCCCTCCAGGAACTGAGCCAATAAAGCATGGACCAACTGCATGTATCTAAAAGTGTGGTTCCCAGGTATATTCCAACATTTTCTTATTTCGGCAAATTAAATAATTCTCCCTTCGGGTACAACTTGTGATTTTAATCCCAAATCTAGTCCATGGAGTGTTTGGGGATAAATCCCCTCTCAAATGGTCCTCTTTTGCCATGGCTGCTCTCCATATTTTTACTGTCGTAATCATCGAGGGAGTCAGATCTGACCTATATTTTAATCCACGGAACGGCAATGACTGCAGTGCCTCCCTTGACTGGACCACTGTGGCCTCTACCATCGTGGCAGAGTCAAATCCATCCGGATTCAGCCATCTCCCTATCGTCACCAGCTGTGTAGCCATATAATATTTATAAAGGTCTGGGAAAGCCAATCCCCTTGTACCACCGGACGCATAAGTACTCTTAGTTTAATTCTAGCTGGTTTGCCTTTCTATATAAATGTAGAAAACATACCGTGTAGCTGTGTAAAAAACTTCTTAGGCAACCACTGCAGAGAATTTCTAAATAAATACAGAAACTTAGGAAGAATCTTCATCTTTAAATTTATACGTCCCAGCAGTGACAGGGGCAATGACTCGCAGATCCTTAACTTTTTCTTACACTCCTGTATTACTGGATCTAAATTCAGCATTTTAAAGTCTTTGACCTGTTGAGATATTATTATGCCTAGATACTTAAATTCTGATACCCATTTTAATGGTAGATCTGGGGGAGCTGTTTCTTGTGCCCCTTTGTCAATAGAGAATAACAAAGACTTATCCCAATTCACTTTAAGCCCTGTAAATATTAAAAACATATTCAATAATTCTAGAGCTCCTTTCAATGAAGGATCTGCATCTCTCAAAAACAGCAACATATCATCGGCATACAAGGCTACCCTCTCCTCCAGCCCCCAATCCGAAGTCCCTGAATATTCAGCGAGGTCCTAAGAGCCTCTGCCACTGGCTCTATTGCAATCGCAAAGAGTGCCGGAGAGAGAGGGCAGCCCTGCCTCGTGCCTCTATGCAACTGAAATTTTACCGATGACATGGGTTTTTTATATATTATTTGTATCCATTTAATAAATATTAATGGAAATCCCATCCTTCTAAGTATTTTCCAAAGAAAAGGCCATTTGACCGTATCAAAGGCCTTCTCTATGTCCAGAGAGGCCACCATTCTAGATCCCTCATATACGTGGTGGGTATATAGGTTTGTATGTAATCTACGTAGATTAACATCTGTCGTTCTCTCTGGCATGAATCCTGTCTGATCTGAATCTATGATATTCTTTAATAAAGGTTGTAATCTCAATGTTAATATTTTCATCAGTATTTTTATATTTATATTTAATAAAGCTATCGGCCTTTATGAAGAACATAGTTTTGGGTCTTTCATTTCCTTTTATAGTAAGGTTATATGTGCATGCCTCATTGAGTCTGGAAGGACTCCTTTCAATAGACCACTTGTAAATACTTCTGCTAATTTTGGACATAGTAAAGCTCCATATTTCTTATAAAATTCCATAGGAATTCCATCTGGGCCTGGTGCTTTCTCCCCTGGGAATGTATGACCTTTATGATCTCCTCTCCTGTAATCAGACATATCAGTGCCTCTCTCTCTCTATCTGACAGTCACCCGAGGGCTACCCAGTCCAAAAGGTCCCCCATAGCCGTCGGGCGAAAGTCAGAGAGGAGAGAAGAGGCATATAACAGACTATAGTACTCTTTGAAGGTCTCTAAAATCTGCTCAGGTTCTTTTACTCTCTTTTTCTGTAGGGTTTTGATTTCTGATATAGTTGTAGTTTGATATTCTTGCTGCACTAATCTTGCTAGAAATCTCCCACCTTTATCTCCTTGCTCAATAATATTTGGTCTGTTTTTATGTAGTTCCAACCTTGTTATTTCTTCCATATGTAAACGGAGGTCTCTTTGTGTAGCCATCATTTGCTCAAAATTTACAACACTGGAGTCTTGACCATATTTCTCCTTTTTTTATTTGTATCTGTTTTTGCAATTTCTGTATCCTAACCTTCAGTTTTTTATTAACCACGGCGATATTTAAGACGTATTGTCCTCATATATATGCTTTAAACGCATCCCAGACAATGTCCACCGAGGACGACCCTGCATTATTTTCCTACTACTCCATTATTAGGGATACCATTTTTCCTTCTATCTCGGGGTGTGACACCCACAGCGGAGTTAACCTCCACAATGATACATTCTTCGGGGTGGGGACGCGTATTGACAAAAATAAGGGAGAATGATCTGATAGGCCACTCGGTAAGTATGTTACTTCTGAAATGTCCGTTAACATTGTTACATCTGCAAATGCTAAATCTATTCTGGACGCTGTTTTATAGGAGGCAGAAAAACAGGAATAGACTCTTTTTTCTGGTTTTCTCCATCTCCAAATTTCCGTTACTCCTGTCACCTAAGCCCAATTATACAAGGCCGCTGAAAATTCCTTAGAAGGTTTTGGTCTATCCAGCTCTGGCAATAGAATCAAATTAAAATCTCCAATAAATAATAACTTTGCTGGGAGATATTCGATTATTTTCTCCATTATCTCATTCAAAATTCCCACCGCAAATGGGGGTGGTATATAAATTGCTACTGTAATGTATCTTTGCTGCCCAATTGTATAGAATAAAATAACATATTTCCCTTGTATGTCTATAATGGCCTTCTCTATTTCTCCCAGAGAGGTTTCATTTACTAAAACTGATACTCCTCTAGCATAGGAGGAATACGTGGCGTGATATGCTTTTTTTATCCAGGCTTTTTTTAAAGTTCTTAATCTTTTACCCATTAAATGTGTCTCCTGAAGTATGATCAATTGAGGATGATATTTTCTTATATATTGAAACATTAATGCTCGCCTAAACTTCGAGTTCAATCCTCGGACATTCCATGAGAGTATTTAGCTATTATTTTTGCCTGTCATTATATTGGAAGTGTGGGAAGGTTAAACACCACCACACTATAAAGGACGTCCCTAGGGTTCTTAAGCCACACTCTTGTTGCACCCATCCATACTTCCCTTTTACACTTCCTTCACCTCTCTCCCCCCATCCCTTCACTTCTCTTCCAACCACCCCTCCTTTGTTTCCCAGGTGCCTTTCTCCTATGTATATTTCCCTGTATCCTACTATATAAAAAAATATATTTTACGTATGTTTTTGATAATATTCAGTGAACCCATCAGCAACCACAACAGGTTTTGTAGTACTCAGCAGAACAGTGAATGCCAAATGACGTTTTCCAAATATTTTATGACAAATTTGTTTTCAGTGTAATTGGTGTTTAACTCTGTATTCTCTACAAGAGCTATTGTTTTGCTGCACTTAAAATAAATGGTACAGACTAACAGTTGTAGCTAATTTTTTAAATTACTTGCTCTGTGCAATGGTATTGCACAAAGCTGCCCCAAATCTCCTCTTCTGGGGTCCCCTGCCAGTGGTGCCCACTCTTCTACTTCTGTGTCTTACCCCTTAGCAAACTGCTTGCTGCAGGAGCAGACTTATAGGCTCGATTCTGAGCTGGGTTGTGCGCGTCCATAGACACACATAGTGTATCTTGGCTCTGCCCCTCGCTTCCTCCTCACAGCATTTGATTGACAGCAGCAGGAGCCAAGGTAGAGGGGAAAAGAGAGATGCAGCCAAGCACAGCACTAAATTACTGAGGACTCAGCTAAGTAGTAAGGTGGGAGGGGGCACACAGCAGTTTTAAAGATTTTTATCTTAATGCTGGGAATTAAACCACTTGCCAACCGCTGCATGCCGATGTACGTCCCTATTTTGGGGATGGATATAGTTGTTATGGCAGCAGCTAGCTGCAATAACCCCGGTATCCCCGTATTCGGCCGGCGGTCGGCTACAAGAGAAAAGTGGTCTCTGCAGCGGATTTTCCACAAGATCATTTTTATCAGTGGCGGGAGGGGAGCCCTCCCCCTCCTGCCGCAATCCGATGCCCTCTAGCACTTACCGGAGCCATCGGCAGCAGCGGAGGCGATCACATCTGTTTTTCTGTCAGGTATGGAGACGAGTGAGGAAAAGATGGCCCCCACCCATCTCCATACCATAGCTGGGTGGAAGGGATGTCAAAACGTACCTTAAAGGCACATTTTAAAAAAAAATGTATTATTGCATTTAAGTCCAAATATGAGATCTGAGGCCTTTTTGACCCCAGATCTCATATTTAAGAGGACCTGTCATGACATGTTGGGTATCAATTTATCTTGGCGTAACATTATCTTTCACAATATAAAAATAAATTGGGCTAACTTTACTGTTGTCTTATTTTTTTATTCAAAAAAGTGACTTTTTTCCAAAAAAGTGAGCTTGTAAGACCTCCTTGCAAATACGGTGTGAAAAAAAGTATTGTAATGATCGCCATTTTATTCTTTAGGGTGTTAGAAAAAAACAATATATAATGTTTGGGGTTCTAAGTAATTTTCTAGCAAAAAAAAAAAGTTTTAAACATGTAAACACCAAAATCTCAAAACAAGGCTGGTCCTTAAGTGGTTAAGGTAAAAAACATTTTAGCTTTAACAACCACTTTAACAAATGCACACATATAGATTATTGAGCACGTTCTTGGCTGGGTTTTTGTTCTTATGATAAATTTTCCTGTATATGCAACATTTAAAATTAAACTGTACAATAAGTCAACAAATATTACCCTTGTAGAACCATGTCCATTTTAAACTAAAGCCGGGCCCCTGGTTAAAGTACATCTCCACCTTCAATGACTTTCTGGATGTGAAATAATTAGCTGTATCAAGCCAGAGAGTGGTCCTGTGGATACAGTAACAGTATAAAGTGCCACGTCCTAATACATTTAGAATAACAAGAGAAAATTGGACTTTTTAGGCACAGTCATCATATCACGGTTATCAGCTATATGGTGGTTGCGGTCATTGCTGTGTCCTTTCCACTGAGGTCATATCATTTAGGAAGATCTCTGAGATATTAACAGTGCTCGGTTTGTTTTTTTACTTGTCATATACCATTATATGGGGCTATATTGAGACACTAGTCCATCATTGTATCCATAGTAATCCCAAGTAATTTTTTTCATCATTATAATTGTTTCTTGGCCCACGTTTTGGCTTCCAGCACTTATTATTATTTTTGCCATCCCTTTCAGCCTGGTAAACCCTATTTTGGTTATTATTCTTTCCTCCGTTGAATAGGATTAGAGGTCCGCAACCCCTTCATTTTGCGGTCTGCTGTATCTCCGTTTTTGCTATACCGATTTTGGTTTTATAATCGTATGCGTTCAATCACCTACCATTACCCGTCGATGTAAATGCTCCTGAAGAAGCACAATTGAGCGTGCAACATGTAGAGCAGAGCAAACTATATTTAATCGAACATCAATACACTGCCTACCTGTCTTTGAACCACACTCTTGGACTTGTCTACACTATGGAATGACTGTGATTAATTTCTTTGTTTCCCTTTAGTTACTATTGGTTCTTTACAGTGGCGGTATTGTATACTATCTATTGAATTAATAATGTGGGTTTTTAAAGATTATGTATTTTTTATGTTTATATGAAAATAAAAATATTTTTTGTACTAAATATTCATTCGTATACTTCCATCACTTCCGGTTGTGCCTATTGCTCCAATCCCAATACGTATCATTACATCATGCGGGACAATTTGATGGTGTGTGAGCTTCATCGGACTGTGTTGCGTTTGTTAAAAATATGATTTTTTTTTTTATATTAATCAGACATAGGATACATGGGACAATATTAAAATAGTGAGTTGGTCAAATTACTGTCAGTTTTTTGGTTTGAATAGATTTCTCAAACAAATGCTGTTTTCATACAATGGGGTTAGATACCATTGTTGTATTCTATTAACAGTTTTCAACAGGCTATTGTCTCCATAGCTACAGTAAACAAGTAAGACATTACTTGTTTGAGATTCTTTCAGCTCTCAAACTGAAAGAATGACTGTTAGATTACTGTCTTGGCTTGATTAGACAGTGGTTTACATAGATATCATTGTTGTATTCAATTGACAGTTTTCAACAGTCCATTATTTCTACAGCTACAGTAAACAGGTATGTTTTCTGTTGTTTGGTAACTATGGTAAACAGCCTCACACATAAAAGGGGGATGCAGGCATAAGCTAACACAACATCATGTTTCTGCAAGATCAGAAGAAGCCACTCATGATAGGAGAATGATATGAGCTTGAAGACAGTGGCTGGGACTCTGACTGGTTAGTGGATACTTCTCAGTAAGAGTGGAAAGTGAGGCTACATAACACCAAACCTTTCAAAATAAACAGCAGTAATCTTCTGGGAAATATCAGTATATTTCCTCTCCTCCCTATTGATGTTCTTTGGGAGGGTCAGAAGTGGGTACAGGCAGGGGGCAAAGTGTTAGATACACAGGCAAGAAGCTATTTAGAGGAGAGATTGTAGCTGAGGGGCCTGGATCTACTTTTTATGTATTATAAGAAGGAACAGATAATCCGCTTTGTTTTCCACTCCACAAGCTGTCTCCAATTTGATCCATAGGACATGATGGAAAGAATGACGGAAGATCGCAAAAGAGCTGTGGATAGCAAGGCCTTGATTTATTACAAGACTGGACTTGTTTCAAAAGAACTTTAGAATGGACTTGAACTTTTAAGTTAAAGACTGAAACACCTTCTCAATGACAGAAATATGGGAGGTGTTGCATTCAAGGAAATGAATGTTTAGAATGAGTTTTATTAGTAATGAAGTGATTTTCTGTATGAAGGCTGAAAAAAAATCTAGGATGGAATGTGTTGCGTTTGTTAACTATAGTAAACAGCCTGATACATAAAAGGGATATTCAGGCATAAGCTAACACAACATCATGTTGCTGTAAGATCAGAAGAAGCCACTCATGATAGAAGAACAGAGCCTGGTCTCCAAGAAGAATCATTGCCAATGGAGATCACGAACATACAGTAACAGAAGATAAGTAACTTTTAAATGTATTTGTAGTTATAGAAAATAAGAAATCAACCAGCGCTAAATACAATAAAAATAAAAAAATAAATAAAATAGTGAAAAACAATGCAGCTAGAATACTATAGGTCAAATTACCAAATCCCACATTACAAAATCAAAAAGTGACAGTACAGCGCAAATAAATAATAAATAATCAATACAAAATCCATATAGTGAAAAATGATATATGCAGTAATCAAGAAGAATCCGCTTGTGCAGTGTGTCTTCAATCAATATATCAAGTGACGATGTGATCCCTTCACAATTGAACAAGTTGGACTCTCACCTCAACTAGTGGACCCCTGATATATCAGACAGGTCAAAAACACATGTTCCCATCAAGGGTAGATCATAAGTTTGCAGCAGACCAGACGGAAGTACTCCCAGGTAAGGTTCTCCTCCGTATCATCAGATCAATGTGTTAACATATGAAAAAAGAACAAGCAAATCTAGTGCTCTCCGTTGGTACCAATTTATTAAAAACAAGTAAAAGAAAAAATTACACTCACATTTGTGTGCACTGATCTCCAGTGCTGAGTGCTAGGCAAAGAATACCATGCGTGGATCAGTGTGTCAGCTTGCGGATGACGTCACGGCGCGAGTCACGTGGTCCGTACGCGTTGCGTCCCAAAAAGTAGGCGGGACTTCATCAGCGGTGACGGAATGACGTCGGACGGCCGCTTTTAAACCAACACACTAATATTGAGCCAATAGAAACCAGAGTTGTGCGCCAGACAAGTGCCAGGAGAAGCACGTATCAAACGTGACACCGGAACACAGATCTGCGCTCAAACACAGTACAAGAAAGAGAGAGAAGATATATTTAAAAACAATACTAATAAAAAGCAAGAACAAAGCCAGAGGAAAGCGCAAATATTGTCTACTAATTAGCGACACATAGCAATCCTCTAGTTATTTCCACATAAACTATGTGAAAAAAATGATATTGCCTAAAGAAGCAATGCAATATTATAGCACTGAAAAAGGACCACATATGTGTGTATCTCCTAATCAGTCCAACATTACTGGCAATGAGAACCTAAAATGTAAACCCACAATGCCGCTGATGTCATCAGGAAGCTACACTGATCCACGTATGGGTTAATGAAAAATAAATATACATATGCATAAAATATATATATATATGTACCAAATTTATGTATACTAATCGAAAAAATAAAAAATAAATAAATAAATATAAAAATATATAAATAAAAAACAAACAAAAAACAAATGAAAATATATAAAAGGGAAAAAACAATTATCTGTCCGAAATGAAACAATTTAAATCAAAATCCACGTTTAAGCCTCTCGGGGCAAGAACCATTGTTTCATGGATCCAATAAGACTCACGTTTGCTTAATTGAATGGGCACCCACTTAAGTTATAAATACTTGGTTGGAGACAAAGTATACCGAAAGTAGACTTTTCTCTTTTTTATCCGGCTTCTACGCGTGTGGTAGGTGTACGGCATGCAGACATTCCAAATGCAATGTGAAAAGGAGAAAATCTTTTATTGCCACGAGTAATAACAAGGAATATAAGATTGATAAACTTATTACCTGTTCTACTGTAGGGGTGGTATACATGTTACAATGTGGATGCGGTCTCCAATATATTGGTAGAACTTCCAGACCCCTACATGTGAGGTTGGGCGAACATGTGAATAATATTAAAAAAGGTCTCAAGACTCATAATGTGTCTCGCCATTTCAAATTGGTGCATTCTCAGAACCCCAGGAGTTTGAGTTTTTGGGGAATTGAGAAGGTAACCAAACATTGGCGTGGAGGTAACTTCATACGCCAATTAAGCAAACGTGAGTCTTATTGGATCCATGAAACAATGGTTCTTGCCCCGAGAGGCTTAAACGTGGATTTTGATTTAAATTGTTTCATTTCGGACAGATAATTGTTTTTTCCCTTTTATATATTTTCATTTGTTTTTTGTTTGTTTTTTATTTATATATTTTTATATTTATTTATTTATTTTTTATTTTTTCGATTAGTATACATAAATTTGGTACATATATATATATATTTTATGCATATGTATATTTATTTTTCATTAACCCATACGTGGATCAGTGTAGCTTCCTGATGACATCAGCGGCATTGTGGGTTTACATTTTAGGTTCTCATTGCCAGTAATGTTGAACTGATTAGGAGATACACACATATGTGGTCCTTTTTCAGTGCTATAATATTGCATTGCTTCTTTAGGCAATATCATTTTTTTCACATAGTTTATGTGGAAATAACTAGAGGATTGCTATGTGTCGCTAATTAGTAGACAATATTTGCGCTTTCCTCTGGCTTTGTTCTTGCTTTTTATTAGTATTGTTTTTAAATATATCTTCTCTCTCTTTCTTGTACTGTGTTTGAGCGCAGATCTGTGTTCCGGTGTCACGTTTGATACGTGCTTCTCCTGGCACTTGTCTGGCGCACAACTCTGGTTTCTATTGGCTCAATATTAGTGTGTTGGTTTAAAAGCGGCCGTCCGACGTCATTCCGTCACCGCTGATGAAGTCCCGCCTACTTTTTGGGACGCAACGCGTACGGACCACGTGACTCGCGCCGTGACGTCATCCGCAAGCTGACACACTGATCCACGCATGGTATTCTTTGCCTAGCACTCAGCACTGGAGATCAGTGCACACAAATGTGAGTGTAATTTTTTCTTTTACTTGTTTTTAATAAATTGGTACCAACGGAGAGCACTAGATTTGCTTGTTCTTTTTTCATATGTTAACACATTGATCTGATGATACGGAGGAGAACCTTACCTGGGAGTACTTCCGTCTGGTCTGCTGCAAACTTATGATCTACCCTTGATGGGAACATGTGTTTTTGACCTGTCTGATATATCAGGGGTCCACTAGTTGAGGTGAGAGTCCAACTTGTTCAATGGTGAAGGGATCACATCGTCACTTGATATATTGATTGAAGACACACTGCACAAGCGGATTCTTCTTGATTACTGCATATATCATTTTTCACTATATGGATTTTGTATTGATTATTTATTATTTATTTGCGCTGTACTGTCACTTTTTGAATTTGTAGTTATAGACCATAGGCTGTTCTATTTTCTAGGTATTTTGCTTGTATTGTATTGCTAATATTGTAATAGTTTTGTATGAACAGCATCTTTGTATAGTAAAATCACATTTACACACTGCAGAGGTCAGTTTCCTTGCTTATACCACAGAGTAACCTTGCTAGACAGATGCGAGAAAAACATGGACCATTGTGGTCTAAAAATCAGATGGACTTTAGATTTAGAACATGTTTCAAATCTTTCCGACGGACTCCGGTCGAAAAATCCGTCTGTATGCTAGTCCGACGGACATAGTCTGGTTGTACGTCATCACATTCGAATCCATCAGACTTTGGTGTGATTGTGTGTGTCCAAGTCGTTCGGAAAGTCCATCGGAACTCCGCTGCAAAGTCCGTCGGAAAGACCGTCGGACCTAGTCTGCTGGAAAGTCTGGTCGTGTGTACACGGCATAACTTCTTCTTATTAGGGCATTTCGTTCGAGTGCATGCAAAACATCTTTTGCATGGATGAAAACCTTTTTACTAACTGATCATGGATGTTAAGAGCTCTCCTATAGATAAACCTACGTCTCTTGGGTAATATATCTTGGAGATGTCTATCAGACTTTAAGATGTGCCAATGGCGTTGTTTTATTTTTTATATTTATTTGTGTTGAATATTGTAATTAAGCACTATGGGTACAAGATCTTGTTGGCAAGAGATATTAATGAGAGATATTAAAGAGATATTAATGACTTAAAAAATGTTCACGTTTTTAAGTGGCAAAGTCATATAGGTCAGAATGATCTCTGCATACTCCACAATAGAAAAGGTTCTGAGGATCCAATCGTATCACACAGACTTGACACCTATAGATAATATTCCCAAATCACCCCATCATGAAGATTGTCCTAGGGAGCAAGCAGGCTATAACCCCAGGATTGAGTCCCCAAAACACCAGAGATATGATTAAAGACAGAGAAGTAACAACACCCCATATAATGCATGGAAGAGACCCCCACACTGGGAATGCACTCCCCAGCAAGGGTGGAAGAAGCCACATTATTGGAAAAATAATAAGAAACCATAAAACAATAATTGTACTAGACCTAATAATGGACCAAGGTATATGAGAGGCCCACCTCATGAAGTCTACAGATAATATGATAGAAGAAGCTCACAATAGACCCAATCATGGGGCTAGAGATATAAGGGGGGGGCAGTATGAAGCTCAGACAACAGGAGTGGAGTCCAGGACCCACTTAGTATTATGGATACAGAGAAGGAAGGGGCCCACCACCTGAGCCATACAGATGAGAGAGGAGCCCTATCACCACACACAACTACTACGCTCACCTTAAGGATTACCAAGAAGATGATAGGTGAGAGAGACTTCAATATGGGAGCTATACAGAATTAGGGCACAATAATTATTTTTTAGAGAGAGGAACAGAACACCATCCTCCGAGAAGAACGAAAAACGAGAAGAAAGGAAAAGAAGCCCAGTAAGAAAAGAGGATGCAGAGCAGGGAAGAGAAAACAAGTGCAAAAGATCTTTAACCTTACCAATGTACCACTTACACAAGATGAATTAGGGGTACTTAATAAGGGTTTGAAGTACGCACCGGTCACGAATTTAGACACATTTCAAACCTCTATCGGAGTCCAAAAATATGTGAGAAAACTGAATATAAAAAAGTATTTGTTGGGTAATCCAATTAATGTCGTGATCGCAGCATCTTGATGAAGGGATTTTACATGATAACTCCATTATTAATCCTAAAGCAAATGACAATAAACACATTGAGGCATTTAGGAATTTAGTGACGCAAGATATTAGAGTTTGAAGATCAAGAAAAGAGAAGAACCAAGATCCATAAAGATCGGGATACAGAAATTGACTAATGCCGCGTACACACGACCGGACTTTCCAGCAGAAAAGGTCAGACGGTCTTCCCATCGGACTTTCGACGGAGTTATGAAGGACTTCCGAATGAACGGACTTGCCCACATACAAATGGACTAAAGTCTGTTGGAAAGTCCGTTAGTTTTGAACGTGATGACGTATGCCGGGACTAGAAAAGGAAGTTCTATAGCCAGTAGCCAATAACTTCTAGTGCGTTGTTTTTGGTCCGTCGGACCGGCATACAGAAGAAATGGTTTTCCCGATAAGAATTGAGTCCGTCGGACAGATTTGAACATGTTCTAAGTCCGTCTGACTTTTTTGGAATATTCGATGGAATGATTCCGTTGGACCTAGTCTGATGGAAAGTCCGGTCGTGTGTACGCGGCATAACAGAAAAAACCTTGTGATTAGACCCTCAGATAAAGGGGGGAGTATTGTTGTTCAGTCAGTAGCACAATATCATAATGGTATGCTCAAATTACTAGAAGACAAAGAAACGTACTGTCTTTTACCAAGCAATCCCATATTTAAATGGAAAAAAGAACTACAAGTGGTCCATTTAGGACTTAAGAAGAATATACAGTATTTATTGGTGTATAACACGCATTTTTTTCACCTTAAAATCATGGGAAAATCGTGAGTGCGTGTTATACGCCGATCCCCCACTGATTGTGAGTGGAGGAGTGAGCACTGGCAATATAAACACATAGCGCACAGTGTACTCGGCTAGGCTCTGCTCTGCTCACAGTCACGCCCAGTCCCGCCCTATGATGGACATAACACAGGGACTGGGCGTGACTGTGAGCGGAGCCGAGAGGAGCCAAGCCTAGCCGAGTACATTTGGCTATGTGTATATCAGCAGCGCTTGGCTCCTCTCGGCTCCGCTCACAGTCTCGCCCAGTCCCTCCATTGGACCTGTGTTATGTCCATCACCATGGGGCGGGACTGGGTGGGACTGTAAGAGGAGCCAACATACACTGGACCAGCTCTGTGTAT
Organism: Lithobates pipiens; assembly: GCF_037356315.1. Lineage (NCBI taxonomy): Eukaryota > Metazoa > Chordata > Amphibia > Anura > Ranidae > Lithobates > Lithobates pipiens. Next base: position 7,914,575 of record NW_027507790.1, read on the forward strand.
CTCGGAAGCGCCATATTTAACCACTTGCAGACCGGACCATTTTGCTGGTCAAAGACCAGACCACTTTTTGCGATTCGGCACTGCATCGCTTTAACTGACAATTGCGCGGTCGTGCGACGTGGCTCCCAAACAAAATTGACGTCCTTTTTTTCCCACAAATAGAGCTTTCTTTTGGTGGTATTTGATCACCTCTGCGGTTTTTATTTTTTGCGCTATAAACAAAAATAGAGCGACAATTTTGAAAAAAACGCATTATTTTTTACTTTTTGTTATAAAAAATATCCCCCAAAAATATATAAAAAAACATTTTTTTCCCTCAGTTTAGGCTGATACGTATTCTTCTACATATTTTTGGTAAAAAAAATCGCAATAAGCGATTATTGATTGGTTTGCGCAAAAGTTATAGCGTTTACAAAATAGGGATAGTTTTATAGCATTTTTATTAATAATTTTTTATTATTTTTTTTTACTAGTAATGGCGGCGATCAGCGATTTTTATTGTGACTGCGACATTGTGGGGGACCCATCGGACATTTTTGACACATTTTTGGGACCATTGTCATTTATACAGTAATCACTGCTATATAAATGCAGTGATTCCTGTGTAAATGACACTGGCAGTGAAAGGGTTAACCAGTGGGTGGCAGTGTAGGGGTTAAGTGTTCCTAGGGGTGTTTTACTAACTGTGGGGGGGTTGGGCTTTCATTTAGTGAACACTGATCTCTGCTCCAATCACATGGAGCAGAGATCAGCGTCACTAGTTGCTAGGCAGAATGGAGAAATGTTGTTTACACAGGATTTCCTCCATTCGGCCGCTCCGTGAGACGATCGCGGGGATGCCCGCGGCGATCGAGTCCACGGGTCCCGCGACCGGACTCACAGGGGTCCCGACCAGTGCGGGAGCGCGCCGCCGGCGGCACGCCCCCGATGGCAGGGCGGCATTGAATATTGGACGTACCTGTACACCAATATGCCTGCCCGTGCCATTCTGTCGACGTACATCGTCGTGCGCTGGTCGGGAAGTGGTTAAACATGACGTGACACTGACAAGGCATCAATGTCACTGGACAAGGCTGAAATGACACTGACAAGGCTGCAAATGACACTGACAAGGCTGCAAATGACACTGGACAAGGCTGCAGATGGACACTGATAAGGCTGCATTGATGGACATTTAAATGTAAGTTTTTTTCCTTTATAATTCCCTCCTAAACCGAGTATGCCTGGACAAGGAGCTGAGATACCTCCCGGATTACAAAGAGGTCCTCGCCGACCTAGAGCGGTCTCTCAGGAGGATGCACGTGAATCTTGAACCGTCTCCCGGGGTGAAAACGCCCAACTTCATGTGACCGTAATCTGATGATCCCAACCCCAGGCTTGGAACTCACCTGCTAAGTTAAGTTTTTGTTTATTTTCTTTGCCCCTACATTTCCGGCTGCCTTTGCAACTTGACTGCCACCTGGCTCCCTCATGGCCCTCTGACACCATCCCCCTTTATTTTCTTTCTCATTTTGTGGGTCACCCGTCCCGAGGGATTGAACGATCCTACCTACGTTTTACCAGCCCCCCCCCCCCCCGGGAAGTTGTGAGGAGCTACGCCCCCACCCCTCGGATGACTTACCTGACTTGCTGAACCTACCTTGCCCGATTGCCGCGGGAGACCCCTTCTCAGTTACAGCTAGAGCACTCCACGCTCCAGCGCCTGCCCGGGGAGGACACTCTTTGCCACAGTTTGATGTATGGGGAACTGAGTTACTGGGTCACCCGCCGAGACGTCCCCCCATTGATACAACAGCCCAGAGAGTCGCAGTCACTTGACCCCCCCGGCCGGACATACGGACGTGAAGCCTGGACAGCTGGGAGATGGGTGTGATATGACTGCACGGTCGGAGCCCTGATGACAAGGGAGTCCTGGGGACACGGACATCTACTGGATTACAGGTGCATCAAGGGAATCTGGCGCAGTTTTGTGTTTAGTTGCGGATTAGGGGTGGGCTACCAGGACGTTGGACCCCACTTGGATGTTTGTCCTGTATTGAGAGCTGATCTATCAGACGCTCGGCAGGCCTTTCAGGTATACTTGGGGAGGGTTGGCAGTTTCTTACATAGCCTGGAAGATACAGGATACACAGCCTACTTGCTGCGGCACTTTATACTATTGGGGCCAGGTATCTACCGAAAAGCAGGTAAGAGGGGGAAGCACACCGTGGGAAATAAGACCACCTGTTCAGTTTACTTTTTTTGGTTTGCTTATGTTGTCTTCTTTTTTTTTTGCTTGGAGGTTACCCCTGTTGCAATATTATTGGAGTGATACACATTTTTATTTTTATGCTATGTCGGGGTGGGGAGGAGTGACTGGGTGCTCTCTTTTTGAGCCCTGTCCTACCTCTCCCCCAAATAGGTTGGTATATGTCGCTGGGTTCTGCCATACGGCCCCCAAGCGACATATGCAAATAATATATTGTGCGAGGGACAAGGTGTTAGACTTTGTCCCATCTCCATGACTCTCTTTATCTTTCTTCTTTAACATTTTTCCTTTTCTTACTGGTATCTGTTTACACCTTCTGTTTCCTTCCCCTCTCTTCCCTTACCCTTTCCTTCCTGGTCTTCCTTAAGGGTACGGTAGGCCTCACGCAGCTTACACTGGCAGCGATATATGCCCCCAATGACCACCAGGCCACATTCCTGGAAGAGACTTTAGAACGTCTTCAAGACTTTAGAGAGGGCCAGTTGATTTTGGGGGGAGACTTTAATGCCCCATTGACTCCCTCAGTAGACACTTCCTCTGGAAGAACCTCCATTCCCCTAGGCCAACTCAAGTGTATGTCTAAGACATTTCATAAATCACAGCTGATAGACGTTTGGCGTCTGCAGCATTCGGGAGAGCGTGACTATACCTACTATTCCTCTGTGCACCAGGTGTACACTAGGATAGACTACTTCCTGATCCCCCATACACAACTGCATGCCATTGAACACACATCTATCGGAAATAGGACTTGGTCTGACCACACACCCATATTTTTGACATACAGTATATCTGATCACGCCTCTCCCAGACACCAATTCTGGCATCTAAATGAGAGCCTCCTGCAGACACCGGAAGTGCTGACAGAAGTGTCTAGGGAACTGCATTGTTACTTCCAGGAGAACGCCCGACCTGACTGCGCACCTGGGATTTTGTGGGAAGCTCACAAAACAGTGATTAGAGGGATCCTTATTAAGCATGGGTCCCGAATCAAATGGGAACGTACCCAACAACTTACCCAACTACTACAGAAACTTAGCGCTGCCGAGGCCAAACATAAGCATATCCCCACACTGTCCTCGGAGTCTGACTTGGCAACCTTACGGAAACAGATCAATGATCTTCTCCACTACAGAGCTAAGGCACATATACAGATCTGCCGCAGAACGATGTATTAATTTAGGGGACAAGTGCGGGAAATTGTTGGCAAGAATGGTCAGAGACTTAAAACTTTCCACATACATCCCTCACATTAACACGGCGGGGGGCGACAGGGCAGACCTACCCTCACATATCACACGGGAGTTTCACTCTTTCTACTCCACTTTGTACAATTTACCTCCAGTGACAGCGCCCCAATCAGAAATGGAAGAATACGTTGCGACCTCTCAAATGCCATCTCTCTCGCCTGAAACGCGAAGACTCTTAGACTCTCCCATAACTTTGTCAGAACTCCAAACTGCCATAAAGACGCTGAAACCTGGGAAAGCGCCAGGTCCTGATGGCTATACCTTACAATATTACAGAACCCTATTCCCAGTACTGGGCCCCCAACTACTTAAGGTTTTTAATGCCATGGGGTCGGGAGAGACATTTGCCGCCGCTACCCTGGGTGCCCATGTCTCCGTGATCCCTAAGGAGGGGAAAGACCCGGCGTCCTGTGGCAGTTATAGACCTATATCACTGCTTAATGTGGATCTTAAACTATTCACCAAAATACTGGCTACTCGGCTGGCATCGCATCTCCAGCAACTTATCCACCTAGATCAAGTGGGCTTTATCCCGTCTAGGGAGGCTAGAGACAGTACCACCAAAGTGCTGAATTTGTTACATATTGTGAAATCGAAGAAGACCCCATGTCTATTTTTAGATACTGATGCCAAAAAGGCGTTCGACTGGGTTAACTGGTCGTTTATGTTCACAGTACTTCAACATATAGGACTGGGGGAGGTGATGCTGAGCGGCATAGCTGGTATATATAGTAATCCTACAGCCCAGGTGAAGGCGAACGGTGTACTATCAGAACCCTTTAAGATCACCAATGGGACGAGACAGGGCTGCCCATTGTCCCCCCTCCTTTTCGCTCTGTCCTTGGAACCGTTTTTAGCCAAGATCAGACTGAACCCTGATATACAAGGGGTGGCAATTGGCCGACAGCAATGTAAGCTGTCAGCCTACGCAGATGATATGCTCTTCTCCATCACTAACCCGATTATTTCCCTACCGAACCTCCTTAGTGCATTTGAGACATACGGGAAACTCTCTAACCTTAGGATTAACTTAATTAAATCTGAAGCAATGGGAATATCTATTCCGACACATGCCCTCTCGGTGTTACAATCCACCTTCCGATTTAGATGGACGTCCTCTACCTTGACCTACCTGGGCACGAAAATCCCAACTGACCTGTCTCGCATCTATGATTATAACTTTCCCCCATTGTTAATGAAGATCAGGACACTGCTAGACACATGGCATAAGGGACTACACTCATGGTTTGGGAGATGCAATCTACTAAAAATGAGTGTGCTGCCCAAATTGTTATACCTCTTTCAGGCTCTCCCGATCAGGATAGCTCCCACATACTTTAAACAGGTGCAGACTCTGTTTACCCAATTTGTCTGGGCATACAAGAAACCGCGCATACCACGTGCCCAACTCTCTGCGCCAAAACACTATGGGGGACTGGCACTCCCTGATGTTAGGAGATATTACCAAGCAATACACTTAGGTAGAGTCGTGGACTGGGGGCAACATCAAGAATTGAAACTATGGGCACAGATAGAACAACGGCAGGTAAACATTCCCTTGCGCTCTGTGCTATGGTGTAGTAACTCCCTCCCCCCTGAGATAAAATCACATCCTTTGATAGGGAACACTCTAACGCAATGTCTTCAGGCGACGCTTCAAAACTCCCTGACTACCAAAACATCACCCTTGACCCCAATTCTAGGTAACCACCGGTTCCCCCCTGGGAATTCACCTACATGCTTTCAGACATTGAGGGACTCAGATTGTGTAACGGCTGCACGATTCGTGCGGCAAGGTAGATGGCCTTTGATAACGGAGCTAAACGATCCCACGGGCTCACGATTCGTGCGGCAAGGTAGATGGCCTTTGATAATGGAGCTAAACGATCCCACGGGCTCATTCCAGCTCTCTTTCTGGGACGCAGTACAGGTGCACCACTCTCTTCAAAGCATCCCAAATCCCCAGTCTTACGCAAGACCGCTCACCTCATACGAGGAATTCCTCACGGGCACGGAACCAATTTCTCGGGTCCTCTCTAAAATGTATTCTATACTAAATACACCCGCCCACCCGCCGAGCCTAGCGTGCATAGACAAGTGGGAGGCAGAGCTTCAATGCACCTTTACTGCAGTCCAGAAACAAAATATAATTGATCATTCTCTTAAAACGTCGCTGTGCACTAAAATTCAAGAGACCAATTATAAAATCATGACACGGTGGTATCTTACACTTAGTCGCCTACACACCATTTTCCCGGACACGTCAGAACGTTGCTGGCGATGCCATGAGGAAAGGGGGACCATGTTACATATGTTTTGGTCCTGCCCTAAGTTGACGCCTTTCTGGACTGCAGTACGCGAGGTGTCTCAAAAATTTACTGACTTACTGATCCCCAACGACCCAGCATTCTTCCTACTCCATGTGTCCATTCTGCCCCCCAGAAGATATAAGAGATCTATACTGCGACATTTGACTAACGCAGCTAAGTCCTGTATTCCCATACTTTGGAAACAAGACTGTCCTCCAACCATAGCGATGTGGTTGAGGAGGGTAGAAGACATGAATAAAATGGAAAACTTAGTGCTGACAGCACAGCACAGACAGGACACCTACAGGAAAACCTGGTCTCTCTGGAATATGTTCATACTCTCAGATGAAGGAAAGTCCCTGCTTGCGACTTGAGCTGTTGTGATTATACAGACACTAGGCAGTATACGGCGGTCCCAACCCCATGGACATGTACCCCAGTCGAACGCCTCCCATTATCCCTCCACATCCCCCTTCCTTCCCGATCCCCCCCTTCCCCTGTAACTTACCTTTCTTTCTTCTCTCATTCTTTTCTGGTAGCGATATGTCAGCCTATCTTGTTTAGACCTTGGCTGTACCAACGGACTGAGCCTCGGGGGTGTATAGACCCGGGTTATATTCTCTTTCTTGTGCTGTTGGAATATGCACTGTATTTTATAACCTTTCAAGATGTGTGACTAGGAGGCTGCGACCTCCATTTTTATGCTACCGATGTATGTTAAACGGGCCTTTGCCCCATTGTTGAAAACAAATAAAATATATATTTGAAAAAAAATAAATTCCCTCCTAAACTTGGGGTGCGTGTTATACGCCAGTGCATGTTATACGCCAATAAATGCGGTACTTAATAAAAAGGAAGCAAGATATCGTGGTGGACCCTAATTATATGCACTGCCAATGATCCACAAAGTCAAGACGGACCCCCCACTCAGACCCATTGTAAATGGTATCGAATCAATAACAGCAAGAATCTGACAATATATAAATACCTTCAACCAGCGGTTCAGAAAACAAGGGCATCTGAAGGACACCAAAAAAATATTACAGCTATTAGAAGAGCGAACACACACAGGACCATTACTGATGGATACAACAGACGTCTCGCCATTATATACTATTATTCTTTATTACCAGTCATGTGAAGTAACAAAATGGAGGCTCAGGAAGTTCACTAAACTCCCCTGTATACAAAGAAAATTCCTTGTCAAATATCTCGATTTCTGTCTCAAACACAGTTATTTTTGGTATCGTCATCAATATTGCCAAAAAAAAACAGGGGTGGCCATGGGAGCCAGGTTTGCCCCTAGTGTGGCAGGACTTTTCATGGCCCAATGGGAGGAAGAGATCATTTTTAACAACCCACCTGAAGAACTCATCCTTTACAGACGATATATTGATGATGTGTTTGTCATATGGAAAGGGGACCGAGATCATCTACAAAATTTATTTAATTGGCTCAACAATAATGGTAGGAACATCAAACTATCATGGCAAATTAAAGATGACACTATATCCTTTCTTGATCTGGAAATATCTTGAGTAAATGACAAATACATCACCAAAACCCATTTTAAGAATGTGGATCGAAACAGTTATCTACCGATTAAAAGCTGGCATCATAAAAATTGTCTGTTCAATATTCCAAAAGGCCAGATTATGCGACTGAGACATAACTGTACCAATGTAGGAGACTTTCTCATACAAGCCAACACGATTAGAGACAGATTCATACAGAAAGTATATGATAATGAATTCATAGAAGAGAAAATTGTGGAAGTAACACATATGAACAGGGGAGATTTAATTAAAGATAAGACATCGAACTGCCAACAAGATCTTGTACCTATAGTGCTTGATTACAATATTCAACACAGAAATATAGAAAAAAAAATACAACGCAATTGGCACATCTTAAAGTCTGATAGACACCTCCAAGATATTTTACCCAAGAGACCTAGGTTTAACTATAGGAGAGTTCCTACAATCTGTGATCAGTTAGTAAAAAGCTTGTAGATCCCCAAACAGTTGAAATCCACCACTAATGGCACTACTTATGACATAAAGGAATTTATAGCGTGCAATACTGAAGTGGCAGTGTATGCGCTAGAATATAGTTGCGGGCTACAGTATATTGGTCGTACCAAAAGACTTCTGAGAATTCACCTCAAGGAACATGTGCAGAATATATTAAAATGTTACGATAAACACACTGTAATTAAACACTCTGCAAAATGTCACAACAAAAACCCCATACATTTGAAGTTTTGGGGCATTGTACCCTATACACGACATTGGTGGGGGGGGGGGGGGGGGGCCACAAGGTGAGAACTCTTAGCCAACTCGAATCAAAATGGATATTTTTAATGGATTATTTTTCACCCAACAGACTCAATATTGAGTTAGATTTAAATTGCTTTATTAATGATTTCTAGCATTTTTTTTTTTCAAATATATTTTTAAATATCTTTTAAGTATTTCTGTACTTTTTCCTAAACATCGTCTTGTTGCACCTTTTTATATTAATCCTGATAGATGTCTGCGTATGACACCCATATCTCTACTACTCAATTATGTGGCTCTATTTACATATGTATTGTCCAGTTTTTATACCTCGTATCATTTTATTTCTATACCAGTTTTTATTATTTTATATATTTTATTATATATACATTTTTATTTAGGAGGCTATAAGTGATCTACTATAAGCCCATTTATAGTGTGTTCTTGTCCCATTGTTTATATATATATATATATATATATATACAGTATATACAGTATATACAGTATATATATATATATATATATATATATATATATATATATATATGGTTTACACAAGCAAGCTATTATATATATATATTTCACATTAATACTCCTTAATTCCATTCCCGGGGATCTCCAGTGCATTATTTATATGTCTTTTGACCTATATTGTTTCCATGACTCCTTTATAATGGCCACTATAGTGTTAGTCTTTGTGGAGACCAACGGAAAATGGCCACCATAATGTTAACCTATGGGAGACCAAGGCAAAATGGCAGACGCAATGTATTTCAATGGCGGACCGCAGGAAAATGGCCGTTGGTAATTAACTTTAACACACTATTTAAAGACATCAATGACAGCCTATTGTTATGCCCTGATGAAGTCACGGGATCTGATGATATGCGTCGGGATTGGAGCAATAGGCAGAACCAGAAGTGACGGAAGTATACGAGCTTGGCGCTCGTGGAGTGTTACCTGTGTTTTAAACTAAAAGTGAGTGTATCTATGTTTACGTTTTAATAAATTGGCATATTTTAAACGGGATTACGCTATTGGAATCTTTCTATTATTTTCCTACCTCCCTAAATTGAGCTTACTAGAGGAGAGGGCTACACCACGATCCATCTCTGTTAACACCAAAGAGGGACCCTCTGAGGATTGCTGCATTTGATCCATTCATGCTGTAACCTTGCAGCAGTAAGGTGAGGGGCTTGTACACATTCAGGTGCCACTACAGTGGATTGGCTTGGCATCAGCCCTTTTTTTTCTGTTCACAGTGGAGGGATATACCACTCATCTTAACATTGTTTGATTGTCACAGTATTTTTTGGGACTGTGTTTACATGTTTAAGATACTCTAATCTAGCGTGTGCATTGGACTTTTTCACTTATATTTACAGTGCCTTGCAAAGTATTCACCCCCCTTCGCTTTTTACCTATTTTGTTACATTACAGCCTTTCGTTCAATTTTTTAAATCTGAATTATATGTGATGGAGAACACAATATTCTACGTTAGTGAAGTAAAAGTAGAAACATATATACATAAAACTATTATTCAGAAATAAAAAAAATGGATTTTTGTACTCACCGTAAAATCATTGACGGACACAGCTCCTTTTATTCTTGACCTTAGGGATGTCCCCAAGCAGTGTCAAAATATGAGGGGTGGAAACAGCAAAACATAATTTCACCCACAACAAAAGGAACACCTCAACAGAGGAGTTGCCATCTTAAACGGCCGCCATCAAAACCAGCGCCAACTTGTGCATCAAAAGATGTGTTTACAAAAAACCTGTAACTTAAAGAAAGTGTAATTGCAAACTTACACAGCCACCTGCAAAACCTTGCGGCCAAAGCAAGCATCCGAAGATGCGCTTAAGTCAACTTTGTAGAATTTAGTGAAAGTTTGAACGGACGACCAAGTTGCAACCTTACACACCTGGGAGACAGACGCTTGATGTCGGAAAGCCCAGGGTCCCCAATTGCTTTGGTGGAATGAGCTGTGACAGGAAAAGGGGGCACCCGTCCGTTTAAGGCATAGGCCTGAACCATGATCTGTCTGATCCATAGAGAAATGGTGGTCGACAAGACCGCCAGACCTTTTTTTGGACCAGCCACCGAGACAAACAGAGAGTCTGACTTCGGGAAGGGAGCCGTAGCAGACAGATACACCCGTAAAGCCTGGACCACATCCAGGGAATGTAAGGCAACCTCTTTTGGGTGTGTCGGCTTAGGATATAAGGATGGTAACACAATGTCCTCATTTAGATGGAATGTGTTGAAACCACCTTTGGAAGGAAAGGGGGCTGCAGACGTAGCACCGTCTTATCCTTGTGGATGACCAGGTAGGGAAACTTGCATGACAAGGCCGCCAACTCCTGATAGATGTAATAGCCACTAGAAAAACTACTTTCCGAGAAAGAGTTAACAAGGGAATTTCCCTAATGTTCTCAAACGGGAGTTTCTGAAGCCCAGATAGCACCAGATTCATAGTTTCATAGTTTCATAGTTAGCAAGGTTGAATAAAGACACCAGTCCATCCAGTTCAACCTGAGTGAGTGTCTACAATTGTCCCTATCCCTGTACATTGCACACTCACATCGGTCCCTACCCTCAAGAAGCCCACAATCCAAGGTCCCCATTCTTATACTAGGGTCAATTTTGGACAGAAGCCAATTAACCTACCTGCATGTCTTTAGAGTGTGGGAGGAAACCGGAGTACCCAGAGGAAACCCACGCAGGCACAGGGAGAACATGCAAACTCCAGGCAGGTAGTGTCATGGTTGGGATTTGAACCAGCGACCCTTCTTACTGCTAGGTGAGAGTGCTAACCACTACACCACTGTGCTGCCCACAGATACCACAGATACCACAGATACCACAGATACCACAGAGGTAGTGGTGGTCGAACCGGAGAGACTACGTGTCGAACCCCTTGCACAAAGGTACTCACCAATGAGTGAGTTGCCAAGGGGCATTGGAAAAAGACAGCCAAGGCTGATATCTGTCCCTTGATGGTGCTTAAGGCCAGTTTCTGATCCACTCCTCGCTGCAAAAACAGGAGGACCCTGGAAACTGAATAAGTGCGCGGACGCCACCCCATCTCCTCACACATGGAAATGTAAGCCTTCCATGTACGATGGTAAATCTTCTGAGAAGAAGATTTCTGTGCCCTCAGCATAGTGGAAATTACCAAGTCTGACAGACCTCGGTCCTTTAGCACTATGCCGTTAAAACCAGCGACGATAAAGCAGGATGAAGTATCGGACCTTGCGATAGAAGGTCCTCTTGCAGCGGCAGCCACCAAGGAACATCTACCACCAGTCATACTATGTCGGCGTACCAAGGACGCCAAGGCCAATTTGGGGCAATCAGAATTACTGGAATCCCCTCGGCCTCCACTCTGCGCAGCAGACGTGGTAGAAGTTTGAGTGCGGGGAAGGCATAAATCAGCCGATAATGCTCCCATGGAGCCACCAACGTGTCTGACGCGTCCGCCCAGGGGTCCCTTGTTCTGGACACAAACCTCTGTACCTTCCAATTGAGCTGAGAGGCCAAGAGGTCCCCATCTGGTGTGCTCCACCTTAGGCAAAGGAGCCTGAATACCTCTGGATGCAACAACCATTCCCTGCATCTGCGAATTAGGAATTCTGCCTGCCAGTTTTCTATGCCCGGGATGTATATGGCCGACAGGGCTCTGCCCACTGGAGGACGTGAGCGACCTCCTGTGCTGCAGCTGAGCTCCTTGTTCCTCCTTGATGGTTGACGTATGCCACTGCCCTGGCGTTATGGATCCTGATCGGACACCCTCGTAGCCTCATTGATCATGTGGAGAGGCATAGCCTGATCGCCCGAAGCTCGAGCACATTGATAGGCAGTTGGGATTCTTCCCGCGACCAAAGGCCCTGGGCCGACTGTACTCCCAGCACTCTCCCCCAATCGGTCAAGCTGGTGTTCGCTGTGATCAACGTCCAATGGAGAGGAAGGAATGATCTCCCAGAGCGAAGGGCCGGAGACCTAAGCCACCAGAGAAGGGAATCCCTGACTAACTGGCTCACCCCGAATTTGACAATCCAGGGATAATGGAGATTTGTTCCATTTTGACAAAATATCCTTCTGCAAGACTCAAGTGAGCATAGGGTACCGTCTCAAAAGTGGCTACCATGAGGCCCAGAACTCGCATGCAGAAGCGCAGCGATGACCACCTGTTGTTCATCAACAACTTCACTGCAGCCTGAAGAGCCTGAAGCTTGTCTGAAGGGAGAAAAACTCTCGCTTCTGAGGAGTCCAACAGCAAGTCCAGTTATTCTAGGCATTGAGTCAGCACTAACACCGACTTCTTCCAAACTCCCGGAGAGTCTGCATGGTGATCGCTACATCCTACTTAATTCTGAGGCGGAAGCTGCTCTCAGAAGGAGGTCGTCTAGGTAACCCACGATTGCGATCCCACGTTGCCTTAACAGCGCCTGAATTGGAGCTAACACTTTGGTAAAGACTCGGGGTGCTGACGCCAGGCCGAAAGGAAGAGCCACAAACTGGTAGTGCTCTTCCCTGACTGCGAATTGCAGAAACCTCTGATGCCTGAGGCATATGGGCACATGTATGTAAGTGTCCTGGATATCCAGGGATGCCAGGAAGTCCCCCTGATGGAGTACAGCGATCACGGAGCGAATTGATTCCATCCTGGACCTTTGCACTTTCACAAAGCTGTTGAGGGCCTTCAAGTCCAGGATTGGACATACCCATTCCTTTTTGGGGACTACAAACAGATTGGAGTAGAATCCCTGAATACTTTCCAGCGTTGGAACAGGTACTATCACCCCACGCAGTAGCAAGTCCTGTACTGCCCCAAACAGGGCTACCTATGAGCCGGAAGTAGAGGTAGGTTGGAAGGAAAAAATATGTTTGGTGGACAAGAAAGAAACTCTATCTTGTATCCCAGTGAAACCAGTTTGCAGACCCACTGGTCAGACAGTAGAGAGATCCACCGAGCTGCAAACTACCGAAGGCGACCCCCCACCCGAGAATTGGGCGGGGACAAACCTTCATGTGGTAACATTTTTGTTCGCAGACTTGTTTGCCTTGCAAAACCAGGGACGCTTTTGTCCTTCAGCAGGCGCCTTGTCGGACTGGAAACGCTTACCTCCCGACCCGGGCGGGCAAAAAAGCCGTTTCTGAGCGGAAAAAGAGGGCCCATGCCTACTGCGTGGCTCCTTACCCTTCCTGGACTGTGGGAGCAACGTGCTCTTCCCACGGTAACATTTTTAATAATGTCATTCAGCAAAGCTCCAAATAGCCTCTCACCTTGGAAGGGCAAATCCGTGCTCTTTTTTTGATGCCTGGTCCACAGACCAGCATTTCAGCCAAATCAGGCGCCGTAGCACAACTGCTGATACTGATACTCTAGAGAGCAGGGGGACCATATCCAGGGCCTCATCACAGACATACTTAAGGCCATGCACCAACTGATCTGCCAGCTCTACGCAGACTGGGGAGATTGTTGCTTCTCCAATTCCCAGTGCAACAATTTTGCCCATTCAGTAAGCTTCTGCGACACCAAGGCCGTGGCCAGCACAGGTCGTAACACTGACCCCACTGCAGTAAACATGGACCGGACCACTGCTTCGGCCCTCCTGTCGGTGGGGGGTCAACGACAGGAGGAGACGTCCATTTTTTCAGGAGGCTCTCCTCAAAGGGGTAACGCACTGCCATTCTTCTTGATACGGAAAAGGCCCGCTGCGGACTTGCCCATTCCTTGTAGATGAGCTTATCAAAATAAGTCAAATAGGGAAACACCTTAGGTGTGCGGGCCGGTTTGCGGGACTCAAAAGGGACCGCCACCTCAGGAGAGGTTCCTGCTGCATACTGTATTTTCAGGGTATCCCACATTGCAGTGATCAGTGCTCCTACTAGTGCTTTTTCCTGTGCTAACCCGGACAGAGAGCCATTCTCACTGTCCGAATGGTCCAGGCCTGCATCCTCTGACACGTCAGAACAGGGGCTGCCAGTCACCATGGGACCCGAGTCTGAATCAGAGCTCTCCCCAGAAGGTGGGGGGGCAGGGGGAATTTTTTACCCCCCTTGATCCAACACGCCGTTTCCACCCTAGCAACAAGAGTCTCCAGGACCACTGACAAAGCATCCATAGTCACCCCATTTTTTGCAGGTGAGCCGGTTGCAATAGCAGGGATGTCTGGGGAAGAAGCGCCAGCTTCTGATGTCATGCTGACCTTCACTCGCCTGCCACAACTTAGGGACTTAAGGCAAAGTACGCAAATCCCACTCTCCTAGCTTCTCACAGACTGAGGGGCCCCTCTGCAGGACTCATCACCCTGACCGAGTGCTGCGCTGTGCTGCCCGATCCGCCCTGTTTCAGTCACAAAGTGCTCAGAGTGAAAACCGCGCTTTTCTGAGGTACACAGACCCAGCACTAGAGGTAAAAACGTGCTGAGGCTACAAGAAAATGGCCGCCGGCCATCCTTGTACAAAAATCACCAAGAAAATGGCTGCCCAACCTTCTAGAAAGAGGGCTAACAGCTGACCTTAACAGCCAGTGCAGCCCTGCCAAAGTTCGGAGCCCCCCCGAAGGACCCCCTGCCTAGGTACATGCACCGCACCTCATGCCTAGTCACAAAGTGACCCCAGTAGGGGGAGGAGGGAATGAGGGATAGGGAGAGAGGAAAGGGAGAGTGAGAAACCCCCTAGTCGACCTCCCAGGGATTGCCCAGCTACACAATCCTGCCGAGGCTGGGAGAGCCGTACTTACCCTTCCTGTCGGGATTGCTGGATGCATTCCAACACAGACCAATCACCCGAGCAGTATGGGGTGGCTGCTGGCCACGGCACACTGTGACACGGACAGCAGTATCCCGGTCATATGTGTGCCCCGGAGCATATAGCTCACTGGAGCAGAAGGGACATGTCGTGTCCAACCCAGTGCGGAGCTAGGGTCTGCTCATGCTCGATGGCCAGGCTGGGGAGACTACAAGGATCTATATTATCCAGCCTGTCACCCAGCTGGCTGTTGATAGTAGATCGCAGGATCAAAAAATAGAACAGAAAAAATGAAAAAAATCCCAGCACCAATGGTCCCCTCGGGGAGCCAGGTCCTTCTCCTACACTAGACAGAAAAAAACTCAGCTACAGGAAGCAGGGTGAGGGGTTATAGCCAGAGGAACTGCCCCCTGGGCGGTGTTGTGCATAGGGATGGCCATGCGGTTTGCCCAGCGGTCGGTTCGCGGCAAACTTTGCTTGTTCACAATTCGCCAAACCGGCGAACTTCTGGCGCTGTTTGCGCAGCGGACATATGCGTTTACATTGTGAAAGAACTTTGACCCATGATGACACATCCATCATGGGGTACAGGACAGCCAATTGAGACATTTCAGCACATGGACAATTGGACATTCCCCCTACCTTATAAATAGACCTGATCTGGCGGGCATTTTACATTCTGTCTTTTGTCAGTGTAGGGACAGGACGCTGTGTGGAGCACAGTCAGTTTAATCACTAGCTATTACTATTAGGTCCACAAAAGTCCTTTTAAGGACTGGTATAGGTATACAGTATATAGGGTTCTGGTGCACTGCTGCTGAGTGCTGTGCTGCTGATTGCTGAGTGCACTGCTGACCGATTCTGCAGCTGTCTTTTGTCAGTGTAGGGACAGGATGCTGTGTGGAGCAGGGACAGTCAATTTAATCACTAGCTATTACTATTAGGTCCACAAAGGTCCTTTTAAGGACTGGTATAGGTGTACAGTATATAGGGTTGTACACGTATACTATACTTTCTTTCAAATATAGAAAGCCTATTATACTTGACTGCTGAGCTGAGTGCTGACCAATTCTGCAGCTGTCTTTTATTAGTGTAGGGAATGAGGGACAGTCTGCAAATCACTAGCTACTAGGTCCACAAAGGTCCTTTTATAGGTGTACGGTATATAGGGTTGTACACGTAGAATATACGTTCTTTCAAATATAGAAAGCATATATAGTGCACTGCACTGCTGTGCTGCTGACCGATTCTGCAGCTGTCATTTCTCCTTGTAGGGAGGGACAGTTTGGTTTTTGGAGCAGGGACAGTCTGCAATTCACTAGCTACTAGCTAGCTACTATTAGGTCCACAAAGGTCCTTTTAAGGACTGGTATAGGTGTACTATTTGGTGTGCAGTATATAGGGGTGTAATACATGTATAAAATACTTGCACATATAGAAAGCATAGTATAGTGCATTTCCACTGTGCAGCATTGTGACTGCTGAGCGGTTCTGCAGCGATACTACAAAGAGTTACAAACGCAATTTAAAAAAAAAGTATTATAACTGGTGTGATAGACCAGTGGCCCCCAAAAACGAGATTGAAGCAGGGTGTTATATACCTTCTTCCACATACATGCTGCATTTCTCTAGAGACTTTTGTCAAAGGGTCATTTAAAAAATGACAGGCAGAGGAAGAGGCAGGCCCTTCCGCAGGGGTGGTAGGGGTAGGGCAGGAGCAACAGGCTTGAGCCTTAATTTTTGGATCTGGTAACAATCAAGATACGTGAAGGGAAATCGAGGCACCACCCCAAGGGGGAACTCCACTAAAAGCACTTTATTTATTTTATCTCCTTGGACGTGCAGTACTGGGTAAATTATACTAAAAAATACAAGGTATTCCCAGTATAATTAACATTTGATGTATTTATTTATTGCATCTTTGTTTTATAACAGACCATTTCTCTGAAGAAGACCCCTTGATTGGGTTGAAACGCGTTAGGACTATACCTATACTGTTGTTATATTGTACAGTGTCATTTATAGTTGTGTCTGCTTGTGCACATCCATTGTTATTATTGTACTCTTTATATAGGAGTCTCTTTTAACTGTTCAGGTGGAGCTTATGTTTTTACCTCTGTGCCATGTTGCTATTTTTTCATGGTAATAAATATTAAAATATTTCTCATGTTATCCTGATATGCATTTTTTATTGTTTTCTGCTGCCTAAAAACCCTGATTGTGGGGGAACTTGTTCCATTTTTTTCATTTGTGTGGGGTGAGTAGCACCCTCCAAGCCCTTTGTGGCTGTGTGTTCTTTTCTAGTATCGAGGAGGTAGCAACAACCACCACTCAGCAGTCCGACAACAGTACCCTGATCAGCCCAAGGAGGTTGGTCCCCGCTGTTGCTGCCTACTCCGAGATCTCTAATTATAGCGGTGGGGAAGATGACGTCGATGATGACGTGTCTAGTGATGTCACGTGGGTGCCCACAAGAGAGGAAGAGGAGGGGAGTTCAGAGGGAGATATGGACCAGCAGATAGGGAGGAGAAGCAGGCGGAACTTAGATTTCACAGGAGGGACAAAGCAGACTGCTAATGTATCAGGAACGAGGCATCAACCATGTACGGACACATCTGGCGCTCCCAGGACACCGTCACATAGCTCCGCAGTGTGGGCTTTTTTTAACGTGTCCGCTGCTGATAATAGTGTTGCCATCTGCAATCTTTGCAGTCAACGCGGTAAGCCCAACACTCACCTAGGGACGACCGCCTTAAGAAGGCACATGAGTTGCCATCACGAGCCCAGTGGGAGCAACGGAACCCACAAAGCCACACTCTAGGCTCCCACCGTCCAGCATCGTCTTCTACTTCTCCTTCTCCTCTCTCCTCACAATTGTCCTCCACTCCACCTTCCATCATGCCGTCCTCGCGTTTTTCTGCAAAAAGGCAGGCTTCCGTGGGCCTAATGTTCGAGCGTAAAAAAATGATGACGCCGGCTAACCCTCTTGCCCAACGGTTGACAGCTGGCTTGTCAGAACTGATAACCCGCCAACTACTGCCATATAAACTGGTGGACTCGGAGGCCTTTTGGAAATTTGTGGCCATTGGAACACCCCAATGGAAGGTCCCAGGAAGGAAGTATTTCTCACAGAAGGGCATCCCAGAGCTATATGGCCATGTTCAGCGGCAAGTGAATGTATCTCTGGCACACAGTGTCAGTGCCAAGATACATCTGACCACAGACACGTGGTCTAGCAAACATGGACAGGGAAGGTATATAACTTTTACTGCCCACTGGGTGAACCTTCTGACAGCTGTCAAGCATGTAACCCGTGGCACCCGTGTAGATTCGGGTTTTCCCGCCACGAATTGCATGCAGGCCTGCCTCTTCTTCTCCTCCTCCTACTCCATCCTCCTCCCTCTCCTCCTCGGCTGACTTCTCCTTTTCCACTAGCTAGCGTCTCTTCTGCTGCGCCGCCCAAGATCCCCAGAACCTATTCGACATGCCAGGTGAGACGTTGCCATGCTGTGCTGCGTCTGTTGTGCCTGGAAGCCAAGAGCCACACTGGCCCTGCACTCCTTTCAGCTTTGCGTTCACAGGCAGACCAGTGGCTAACACCGCTTAATTTGACAGTTGGTTAAGTGGTGTGTGACAACGGTGCCAATCCGCTTAGCGCATTGAAACAGGGCAAAATTACACACGTGCCAAGCATGGCACATGTCTTAAACTTGGTCGTGAAGCGTTTCGTTGTCAAATACCCTGGGGTCCAGGACATCTTGCGGCAGGCAAGGAAAATTTCGGCCCATTTCAGAAGATCTTACACGGCCATAGCTCGCCTTGCTGACATTCAGTGGCGACACAATCTGCCGGTCAGATGTCTTATTTGCGATTGCCCGATGCGATGGAACTCAACCTTCTATATGCTTGATAGGCTGCTCCAGCAGAAACGTGCAGTTAACGTCTACCTGTACGAACTCTGAGGCAGAACAGGTTCTGGGAAGCTTGTTTTTTTTTTCACTGCACCAGTGGCTGCTCATGCGCAATGCATGCAGACTTCTACGGCCATTTGATGAGATCACCAAACTGGTCAGTCGCAGCCATGGCGCCATCAGTGACATGGTACCTTATGCCTTCTTTATGGAGCGTGCATTGCGCCGTGTCATTGATCAAGCCGTGGAGGAGCAGGAAGATGAGGAAGTCGCAATGCTGGATGAATTCCCAGGGGGGGCTACTCTATCTGAGACAAGTCAACAACAGGAGTCTGAAGAGGAGTCAGAGGAGGATGGTGCCATGGAGGATGAGAAGGAGCAAGAAGAGCATGCTTTAAATCTTTCTGGGATCCCTGTTGTTGTGCGTGGATGGGGCGAGGAGAACGAGGAGGACGACATTATCCTGGATGATGAGCAGGAGCCAGGCCACCACACCGCTTCCAGTTTAGTGCAAATGGGGGGCTTCATGCTCCAGTGTTTTAACAGGGACCCCAGTATAAAAAGCATAAGGGTCAAGGACCAGTACTGGGTGGCAACGTACTTAGACCCCCGATACAAACACAAAATGGCGGAAATGTTACCACCGTCACAGAGGGCTGTCAGAATGGAGCACTTCCAGGCCTTGCTTCGAGAAATGCTGCATTCTGCTTTTGTGTGCACTAGCAGAGGAGGAATTCCCACTCCTAGAGAAAGAGTTGTGGGTACCAATCCAACAGCGCCTGCAAGAAGAGGGCGGTTTGAAGATGTGTTGGTGACTTCTGATATGAGGTAATTCTTTCAGCCGACCCATCGACAGGTCTCATCCGGATCCAGCATCAGGGAACGCCTAGAACGACAGGTGT
This sequence comes from Lithobates pipiens, assembly GCF_037356315.1. Classification (NCBI taxonomy): domain Eukaryota; kingdom Metazoa; phylum Chordata; class Amphibia; order Anura; family Ranidae; genus Lithobates; species Lithobates pipiens. The sequence continues at coordinate 7,934,234 of NW_027507790.1, forward strand.
CTGACTACATTGGGTTAACGGCCGATTTGGACGCTCTGAGGAGTGATGAACCCCTGGACTACTGGGTGGGCAGGCTTGACCTCTGGCCAGAGCTTGCCCAATTTGCAATAGAACTGTTGGCTTGCCTCTCGTCCAGTGTCCTGTCCGAAAGGACGTTCAGCGCAGCAGGGGGGATCGTGACTGATACGTGCACTCGCCTAGCTCACGACAGTGTTGACTACCTCACATTTATAAAAATGAATGAGGCATGGATCTCAGAGGAATTCAACACATGTGACCAGTAAACCATGTATATGCATAACTCTATAAACGATTTATTTAATCGAGCACACGGACCATTTTTCTACCTTTGGCTCACTTCCTTGTACAAAAAAGCACACCTTACTATATGCCCGTACCCTCCTGTTTGAAGAGGTTGAGCGGTGTCATATTTTTGGGCCCCAATATGGTATCAGTGCTGCTGTCAGTGCTCTCTATCTCGGTGCTGGTGTCAGTGCTCTCTCTCTATCTTGGTGCTGGTGTGGTGTCAGTGCTCTCTATCTCGGTGCTGGTGTGGTCTCAGTGCTCTCTATCTCGGTGCTGGTGTGGTCTCAGTGCTCTCTATCAGGGTGCTGGTGTCAGTGCTCTCTATCATGGTGCTGGTGTGGTGTCAGTGCTCTATATCTCGCTGCTGGTGTCAGTGCTCTATCTCTATCTTGTGCTGGTGTCAGTGCTCTCTATCTCAGTGCTGGTGTCAGTGCTCTCTCTCTATCTCGGTGCTGGTATGGTCTCAGTGCTCTCTATCTCGGTGCTGGTATGGTCTCAATGCTCTCTATCACGGTGCTGGTGTGGTGACAGTGCTCTCTATCATGGTGCTGGTGTCAGTGCTCTCTATCACGGTGCTGGTGTGGTGTCAGTGCTCTCTATCCCGGTGCTGGTGTCAGTGCTCTCTATCTCGGTGCTGGTGTCAGTGCTCTCTATCTTGGTGCTGGTGTCAGTGCTCTCTATCACGTTGCTGGTGTCAGTGCTCTCTATCTCGGTGTTGGTGTCAGTGCTCTCTATCACGGTGCTGGTGTCAGTGCTTAGTCTCTATCGCGGTGCTGGTTTCAGACAGTGAGGGAGATAGCAGCGGAGAAGCCAATCAGCAGGCAGTGCCAGCACCATGACTGAGGATCAGCCCTGGACTGGCACCTCTGGACCACCGCAGTGGAGCCCTGCATAGGTGGGGGTAAGGGCCGGGCAGAGGGAGGGGCTCAAGCACAGGTTGGCACACTGGGACACTGGCACAGGACTGCGCTGCCCTGACTGTGGCACTGATCATCTCCTGCACCCCCTTCATAGCCTGCCCTGACCTTGCCTCTCCTCCATGGCCTTCATGCGCTCCTGAATTGTCAAAATTTCACAGATAAAAAAAAAATGCTTGTCGTTGTCGATCCCAGATTCACTTAATACTTTTGTTATATCAGTGTCCATTAGGGATGAGCTTCGTGGCACTTCACAGGCATACTACAGACACCCCCCAGGCACGATATTTCACTTTTTTTTTTTCACTTTAATCGTCATTAAAATCAGTGCTCCCGCCAAAACGGCCGTTTTTAAAACTTTTTTTTGCATTGACCCATGTCCCCTGGGGCAGGAGTCAGGTCCCCAAACCCTTTTTAGGACAGTATCTTGCATATTAGCCGTTAAAATTAGCACTTTTTATTTCGAACGTTCGAGTCCCATAGACTTCAATGGGGTTCTAACGTTCGTTCGAATTTGGGGTCCGTTCGAAAGTTCTGGTGCGAACCGAACCGGGGGGTGTTCGGCTCATCCCTAGTGTCCATGTTGTGGGACTATGTGTGCACAGCTAGTAAGTATTTTGTGGCTGAAAATATGACCTGGAGGTTTTTAAGGTTCGCCTGCCATTAAAGTCAATGGGGTCCTCCGCAAACTTTGCGGTTTGCGAACTTTTGGCCGCGTTCGCGGTTCGCATTTGCAAAACGTCCCGTCGGAAGTTCGTCCATCACTAGTTGTGCAGTCTTGCTGTTTTTTACATGTGTTATATGTTCTGCCTAGTCCTCTCCTGAAGGTGGTGTGATAACCCTAAGGTCAAGAATTAAAGGAGCTGTGTCCGTCAATGAATGAAAGAGAAATGATAATTGGCATGTGCGTATGAAGCCCATAAAAAGCTCTGGTGCAACCAATTACCTTCAAAGTCACATAATTAGTGAAATGATGTCCACCTGTGTGCAATATAAGTGTCACATGATCTGTCATTACATATACACACCTTTTTGAAAGACCCCAGAGGCTGCAACATCTAAGCAAGAGGCACCACCAACTAAACACTGCCATGAAGACCAAGGAACTCTCCAAACAAGTAAGGGACAATGTTGTTGAGAAGTACAAGTCAGGATTAGGTTATAAAAAAATATCCAAATCTTTGATGATCCATAGGAGCACCATCAAATCTATCATAACCAAATGGAAAGAACATGTCACAGCAGCAAATCTGCCAAGAGATGGCTGCACACCAAAACTCACTGATCGGGCGAGGAGGGCATTAATCAGATAGGCAGTACAGAGACCTAAGGTAACCCTCGAGGAGCTGCAGAGTTCCACCCAGAGCTCCAGCCACAGCAGTCAGTTGAAGGGTCCACAACCTTAGCGGTGCGCTACTAACCCCAGCAGTGTGCATCTGTCACCTGGCCTAAGGTGACCTGACAATGACTCTGTAAGAGCATGCAGAGTGTTTCTTCAGTTGTAGTGAGTTGTCCCTTGACCCACAAACAGTCAAGATACCTTGACTGAAGAACAATCAGTTCTTCTTACAATATCCAGAAGTAGCTTCTACCCAGCTTTTCTGTGACACTCTTGAACAAAGGGAATCTTTCCAGCCTGCCTCCAGATCTCTACTCCATTGACTGGGCCTCTGCCACAAGCCCTGAACTGAAGCTAGGCTCAAATGGAAAGACAATCTAAACATACATCCTCTTCAGGCAAAAGCCCAGGAGGTTGAAAACACTCTAGAAAGGTTACCTAAATGTTTATCATCTCCCACACCATACCTCTGAACAAGGATCTCAGGGATTGGTTGGGTCAGATACATATTTATGGACCAGAATATAGGGCTATCTCATACTGTAATAGCAGTACAGACAATCAACAGTCCCTAGGGTCCCTTGTACCTCTATTTACCCCCTGGAATACATCCTCTGTCTCATTCTCCTCAATGACTTCTATCTCTTTCTTAATGTATTCTAGGACTATCCTCTCATTAATAATCCCAGAGGCCTCACCTTCCAGTAGCTATGAGGTTTCAGAACAACTGGAAGGTCTGGGTCTTCTCAGCTTCTTAGTCAAGGCTCCTATAGTGCAACTGTGCAAGTAGCTGGCTGTCCCCTGGGTCAAGGTAAGAGCCTTTAGTCCTTCAATCCCAGATTCAGTTGTTCTAGCTGTCGTGGATCTCAGGTAAGTCTGTGGCAACAAAGTAAGTTCACAGTTCAGGTTAATCTGCAACCACCAGGCTGGTGCACACAGATCAAACAGAGGCTAATGCCAGCTTCCCCAGCTGTAAAGAATAGGAGGGTTTAAATCTGCTTTAACTACCTAACCATAGCCATACTGCTGCTTAAAAAAAAGCCACAGCATTATGCTGTACAAATGTAGATAGTAACTTGCATGTTTTAGGAGAAAGCAAACAAAGCTCCTTCATTTTTATAAATATTATCTTTATTAGCTGTACTTTAGCTATCAGTCCTGATTGGATCTACACAGACACGGTATGGCTCTTTGTGACTCCCAGTGAATTTAGTGCAAGGTTTGTGCAAACAGCAAATAATTCTAGGTACCTGATTTTTTTTAGATTACTTCATTTGTATGTCGGTAGTCTTCTCAGCATTGGAATTTACCACACAAAATGATGCAGAATAAACTCCTATTGCCATTAGAAATTATAGACGTTTTTGCTTCGATTTTTTTTAAGCTTTGCATATTTGCTGGGCTGTCTGTATAGATTTTGGAGAGTTATGAATAGGTTGCAAAGCTGGCCAGCCACAAGCCAATCCTGCCAACAGAATGAACATCCTCATTTGTTTGGTCAGATCCAAGATTTGGTGTTAGAAATGATTGGCTGGATAACACAAGGCCCTGTAAATTTTGGTGGCAAGTGGCCAAACACATGGGCTAAGTGGCTAGATTCTGAACCATGCACAAAAATAATAAGTAGACTTTTAAATTAAATCATTCTGACACTTGCATCATAATGTGCAGCATTCGAAAAGATGTTGGCACACATCAAATGAGAACCTTATTGCTACAGTTGCAAAAGCTAATATTTGTCGGTGGGTTAATACCTTCTTCTAACAATCATATACTTTTTATTATTTGTAACACCATCTCTTGAATAGTCTGCGAAAGTGGAGCAAAAAAAGAATTGTAGCCTATAATCAGTTTCCAGCTGTGATTTCTTAAATGCTCTTCTGTTGCTATGGGCAACACCAACTTTTTGCTCTCTTCTAGTGTATAATTTATCCCTGGTTTTAATATTTTTTTTTCTGTGAATGAGAGAAAAAATGCAGATGTCTTTAACACAAGCATTTCATATGATCCCCAAAAAATGAAATGATCTTTTGAAATATGTCCTCAACTATGGACCAAATGGTCCAAGTTTATCTAATATTAATAACAAGTATCCAAGAGTTGTCATTCAGTGACATTAACAATATCAATATTATGGTAATAATTATAATTTGAAAATACAGATATTCTGCATATACTATATAGAGTAATACATAATATAGATGCATTAGAGAAAAAACACATTCATTTCGTATAAAGAAATGGATAATAATGCTGTTTTTCTTGCTTTTTATGGAGATTGCTTAGCCTATTTCTTCTAAGAAAATCAATATAACCAGTCACACTTATTAATGTGAATAATCACTTGCAGTTACTTTGTCCGAGGGAGCAAAGACATCTAGATTACCATGTGATACAATATGTTGAGCAGAAGGATTGCTTATGAAGGACATGTCCCATCTTCAGTTCAGCAGATGGTCAGTAAATTAAGTCCTAATCGGAAGGAACTGTGGACATTAGCTACTTGTGTCTCTGTGGAATTTATGACATAGATGCCATTTTAGAAAGAATCTAATGAAACACAGGATTCACTACAATCATGTATACTTGCTGTATAAAGGTATCAGGTTCAACACTTTTAAAAAAGGTAAAACATTTCCTAGCAGAGCTTCCAGTAAAGGAATGACTTTATTCAATATGCTACAAGAGCATTGCTGGTTGGTTTGGAAAGTTTAGTAATCTGTAACAACCAGATTTCACAATTGTGCATACCAATTAGGCAATGATTCATAATTGCGTACTATGAGTCACTACATTTTCACTGTCTTGCTGCATAAGTCCATTTAGCTATATGATCCAACTAGCAAGAAGATGCTGTTGAAGTCTGTCAGCCTCATGGTATCAATGAAAAATATATCATTACTAGCAGGAAGTATTTCTCCAAAGCTGCCAATCAGATTCTTATTTTATGGGCATGTCAAAATATGATGGGCAGCTGTGTGGAAGAAACTTCAGGTCATTCAGGGATTTTTATTAAACAGCTTATTCACTATCAAAAGCCTGTTGGATCTTTTGCTGTATATCTTAAATGGATTTTATGGCGACATTCCTTCACTTTTGCTGGATTGAGTAGCAATCACTACTGTTTACCTAACATCGGGATTTACCATTCTTAAATGGGAAATGTAGCAAGTAGCAAATGCTGTATTTATAACAATTTTCATTTAATCCAAAAACACCAATCAGTGTTTGACGGTCATTGTTTTCAGATGATAAATAATTCATTTTGTCAGTGATTCACCACTAATGAGCAATACCTACCATAAAGCTACTGCATTTTCTGCAACTATGAAGTTCTTTAAATAAGGAAGAATGGGCAATTATACATTTTGGAAAACAGAGGGTTCAAGTTCAGTGCTAATGCACTTCAGGTGTATTATGTCTGGATTTTATCTCCTGTTTGGTATATCTAATGACTACGCCAAGCTAATTTCATTCTGGCCCTGGTAAAGATTGTCCATTGTCCACTGACTGTGGTTTAAGGATCAAGGGGGTCTTCGGCAGAATTTGAAATCACCATTTGTTTTACCCACAAAACCAGTGGGTTACCATTACTCTGTGCCATAGCCAGGTTTCTAGCGAGATAGAAAAGCACCAGCTAAGAAAGTCAGTCCCTAAGTTCATGAGCTCTTGGAATCTAGTTTGATACAGGTTGCCTAATATACACCTCTCGTAATGAACTCTATTTCACATACTTTCTATCTCTTTAAATGCATTAAACTTTAGATACACGTTATACCTTTTGTGCAGTAATTTCTTACACATTGGATGAAGTACACTTTATACTGCAGCAATGATACTGCATTTGAAAATGTTTCATTCACATAATTTATGCACTGCAGAAAACGGTTGTCAAAATATACATATTTCACAATAAAAGTTTTATTATTTGTTTTAACATGTTTATTTGCAACATATATAAATAACCCAGCATGTGTGGATGGACATCAACAGGACAGACTGAGGAGACATCTTATATAGCCAACATTTGATTTCTGTATATGTTTCTTTCATGGACAGGTCTCATCTGTGCTTCATGTGTATAGACTGCCTACACATAGTAGAAATAGCTATGATGTGTTCCGGAGCAATAATCATGACAATGCACCCTATCATTTCTCCATGGTAGGGTGCTCAAGAATACTAAGTCATGACATCACGGCGGCACCTCATGACTGGGTTTTTATTAGACACTGGTGGCCTGTGGACTGATAAGCTGTGCTTTTATGAATGTTGATTACACACACAAAAATCGCTGCCTTTTCTGAATGTATGCATAGTCTATATGTTACAGGCACTCATCCTAAATGACTATTTGTATGACATAACCTTTAAAATGATATATATATAAGAAATATATACATATAGTTTGTTGAAGTACAACCTTAGGTTTGGGAATAGCTTCCTGATGAAGTGCATCTTTCATGAGTGGTAGTCCATGACAGACTCTTGTTTGTGTCCTATTCAGTGACTTGTAGATGGTAGGGTTTCAGGATATGGAGCTAGCATGCCTATTTCATCGTGCATTAGCCCAGGTCAGCCAATATCTCCAACCTGGGGAAAATAAGTACTCAGCCAGGAGGGCGTGAACAACTGCTATGGTCTGAGTAAATTGGTTGGTTAGAAATTGCAGTGTAGCTGGTGAATATTTTAAGTATGTATTAGCCACAGGGGAGGACTTAGGAACTTTTGGCCTGGGAGGCAAACATGACCTACTGACATTTTAATAATTAGAACTGTGCCTTTTGGGCTAAGGGCCCATGCACACTTGTCCACTTTGGTGCACTGCATTAATGCATGGGAATTAATGGGCATTATGCTGTAGCATTGCGTTAATGAAAAAAGGGATATTCCTATATTGCAAGAAAGAGGAAAACTAACTCTAAAAGCAAAGTTGCAACAGTTGAACTGAATTAGGCAAATCAAATCAAATTAAAAAATTAAGTAATAAGTAAAAATAATTCAATCAGGGCTTGCACAAATGCATAAAAGTCCCCCACCATCCCAAAAGCATAAGAAATCTAACTTCTATTGCAATAATATATGCAGGTAGATGTTAAAACACTGCAAGGACTACAAAAGTGTCTGGTAGTGCTGCACAGGAATAAATGTAATAAACTCACTCACTTGCTGCTGTCCATTTCTTGATCAAGTAGTATCCAGTTTTGCAGTTGAGTGGACAATGGTTCTAGTAATCTTCCTTGCAGAGCCAAGTGGGATTCATTTAAGTTGTTGCAGGGTAGAAATCTCTGGGGGAAAGAGCACTCCAAACCTAACAGAACCCCATCTGCTGGTGTTCTGACAGGTGGGAGATAAAATTAGGAGATGACTATTGACAATGAAAAGCTGCTCTGAGTGACGTCACAGTGTTCCCCAGATTTACTTCTGACTAGTTTTGATTGCACCGTCAACCATTCTCAAGAAAAGATTCCTTGAGAAAGATTGACAGTCCAATTGAAACTAGTCAAAAGTTAAGCTTGGGATCAGATCAGCAGATCTGATCAGGAAGCAAACAGCTATATTATGCTGAGTATCTGTTATTGACTGCACCATAATGATTGAAGTCTCAGTGGAGAGCCAACAGTCCAACATATATTATTACTAATATAGGTTATTCTATCAGCCCAAGAGGTAAATATTCTTCTACTCCCCAGCCTAGTCCTAGTCCTCTCCTGGTCAGCCACAATCCCAAAGGCTGATATGTTTTAGTATAAAGGTGAAATGCACATTCAAAAAACATCCACAGTATTAAGGAAATAAAATACATCACCTTTCCAGTTTGCATAGATTATACATATTTTTCAGGAAAAAAAAATCACACGCATATATATAGTGGTGAATGCAATGCATCTATGGTTGTGAGCAAAAGGAAAAAAAATTCAACACAAATAAATATTTCAGCAACAATAAGTAAATGCACTGACAAAACATTGATCTACTATTGATTAACATTCAAAGGCAAATTCTTAGACTTGTATAGTTTTCTCAAGAAAACCCTTGTGATATTTCATCAGTAGTCACATAAAGGTTGGTTTCAGTGAAATTGCTAAACCATGGGTAAAATGCATGGACAAATAACATTTAGTGCTTTAAATCATAAATCATTGAAGCATTTAGCAGTGCTCATCCAATGTAATCCACAATGCGTGCTTTAAACCAGTTCAATAGTGTTCCACCATTGTGGGTGAATATCCAAATAGGGATAGCTACACCATTCTGGTCCCCGAGATCTTGCTGTGAATGACCATCAACATCATCACTACACCTCATCAGTTCCACTCCCTTCAGATATTACAGTAACCAGATCTCCAATATAATACGCCTTATATTATTAGACTTCTCCATCCACGTTCATCTCACACAAAGAAAGAAACACACTCCATAGAGTAATCCCATCTTAGATTTATTGATAATAAATCCCCCACTTTAAAAACACAATAACAAAGATAATATAAAAGTCAGCATTGATAAAATAGCTAGTAACGAGTCCCCTGAGAAAGCTCATACACTAGGTGGGTGAAACGCTTTGGTGCGATGACCCCAGCACACCCACAGTCTCATCTGCACCTAGAGGATGACCATCCCTTGCTACCTAATTGTCCATCCGTCTTTTGGTCCTGGAATGTGAGGCGACCATTCCAACGATCAGAGCAGCACCATGCCACTCTTGAGTGACACCTATTAAGCACCAGCGTACCTTGACCGGCAGAGACATCTGTCGGAAGTTCATTTCTCAAGCGAGCCCTGACAAGCCCTTGACCCAGGCATCCAGCTGAACCAGTGACTGGTGTGACCACACAGCTACCCAGAGTGACGCTAGTACACTGAATCACCCAGGAATCACTGCGATTGTGGAGACATAAACACGTGGTGAGAGAGAGCGTGCAGGCTGAATGTTACTCGCTATTTTATCAATGCTGACTTTTATATTATCTTTGTAAGTTTGTTTTTAAAGGGTGGGGGGTTATTATCAATAAATATAAAATGGAATTAAGCTATGGAGTGTGTTTCTTTCCTTGTGTGAGATGCACAGCGCTTATAGTGGACGGAGAAGTCTAATGATATAAGGCGTAATATATTGGGGATCTGGTGAGCGTAATATCTGAAGGAAGTGGAACCCACGAGGTGTGGTGATGGTGTTTATCAACTCACAATAGTGGAACACTATTGAACTATTTTAAAGCACGCAGTATGGATTACACTGGATGAGCGCTCCTAAATGCTTCAATGATTTTTGATTTAACGCACTAGATGTAGAATGATGGACTGAATTTACAGCAGCAGCTATTTGTGCAAAGAATTCTGGAGTATGTGTTTTAGCTGTTTTTACATGTGCGCTTGGAGTAGTGATTTATTAGCTTTTTTTCCCCCTGCTTTAAATGGAAAAATAACAGTCCATTGTTTCTACAGAGCTTGTTCCCATTACTACGCTCTGTTTCGTCATGTTGGGAAAAAAACAATATGTTGCATTTTCCATATTGCCCTGCTTGGGCAATCTATTGAATTACACATTCCCGTACAACAAGGGTATTGAGTCTGAAGCTGTCCAAAGGAATATATCATTTGGAATTTCACATTATTTCATTAAAAATGCAAGGGAGCATCTCAATGATTATCAGAACCAGTTTTCATAGGCTATATAGGTAAATGGATTTTTGGGATCTTTTTTTTGACGGTTAAAAAGATGAACAGAAACACTGTTTGCCATTTACTCAATTTTTGGACTGTCTGGTGACCAGATCTTCAAAAGTTTTTGTCATATAAGGCTTCTAGCTCAGTCTAAATGAGTCTCCCAGAGATTCATTAGAGTAACTGGAGCATAAAAGTCTTGGACAGTCCCACATTCTGGTGTATATGCTGTCAATCCTGATAACTTCATTAACTCTATAAAAAAACATTGCTTATACAATCATTTAACAATAAATACTTATTTATCTAACATAATATTAAATTGGCTTGTTTCTGTATTAAAAATAAAGTTGTTTTAAAAACCTTGTACATTTTGTTCCCTATTTTTTGGTGGGTGAATAGGTAAGGAGTTCTCTGGTAGCAGACTGATATTAGGGGAGGAGTTAGCCCATTTTCCTTGAGCGTTCCTCTTCAAGAACGATTTTACTGATGCATTATGGGCTGGTGTCATTTTGCGAAGGGCTACACGCTGAAGACTCCTTTGTTATGGAAATATTAACCTATGTAACTGGTGTGCCAGGCTGGTATCATTTACAGAGGAAAACATGTACTGGGTCTTAAATAAAGATTTAGAACAACATGCACATACAGGAAAAAAATGACAGCAAAAAATGGAATGGGAGATCTGTGTCAAAGTGGATCATACAGTGGTGTGAAAAAGTGTTTGCCCCCTTCCTCATTTCCTGTTCCTTTGCATGTTTGTCACACTTAAGTGTCTCGGAACATCAAACCAATTTAAACAATAGTCAAGGACAACACAAGTAAACACAAAATGCAATTTGTAAATGAAGGTGTTTATTATTAAAGGTGAAAAAAAATCCAAACCATCATGGCCCTGTGTGAAAAAGTGATTGCCCCCCTTGTTAAAACATACTATAACTGTGGTTGTCCACACCTGAGTTCAATTTCTCTAGCCACACCCAGGCCTGATTATTGCCACACCTGTTTACAATCAAGGCATCACTTAAATAGGAGCTGCTTGACACAGTAAGGTCCACCAGAAGATCCTTAAAAGCTACACATTATGCCGAGACCCAAAGAAATTCAGGAACAATTGAGAAAGAAAGCAATTGAGATCTATCAGTCTGGAAAGGGTTATAAAGCCATTTCCAAAGCTTTGGGAATCCAGCGAACCACAGTGAGAGCCATTATCCACATATGGCGAAGACATGGAACAGTGGTGAACCTTCCCAGGAGTGGCCGGCCGCCCAAAATTACCCCAAGAGCGCAGCGACGACTCATCCAAGAGGTCACAAAAGACCCCACAACAACGTCCAAGGAACTGCAGGCCTCACTTGCCTCAGTTAAGGTCAGCGTTCATGCCTCCACCATCAGGAAAAGACTGGGCAAAAATGGCCTGCATGGCAGAGTTCCAAGGAGAAAACCACTGCTGAGCAAAAAGAACATCAAAGCTCGTCTCAATTTCTCCACAACACATCTTGATGATCCCCAAGACTTTTGGGACAACATTCTGTGGACCGATGAGACAAAAGTGGAACTCTTTGGAAGGTGTGTGTCCAAGTATATCTGGTGTAGAAGGAACACTGCATTTCATAAAAAGAACATTATACCAACAGTAAAATATGGTGGTGGTAGTGTGATGGTCTGGGGCTGTTTTGCTGCTTCAGGACCTGGAAGACTTGCCGTGATAAAAGGAACTATGAATTCTGCTGTCTACCAAGAGATCCTGAAGGAGAATGTCCGACCATCTGTTCGTGTACTCAAGCTGAAACGAACTTGGGTTCTGCAGCAGGACAATGATCCTAAACACACCAGCAAGTCCACCACCGAATGGCTGAAGAAAAACAAAATGAAGACTTTGGAGTGGCCTAGCCAAAGTCCTGACCTGAATCCTATTGAGATGTTGTGGTATGACCTTAAAAAGGCCGTTCATGCTCGAAAACCCTCTAATGTAACTGAATTAGGACAATTCTGCAAAGATGAGTGGGCCAAAATTCCTCCAGGACGCTGTAAAAGCCTCATTGCACGTTATCACAAACGCTTGGTTGCAGTTGTTGCTGCTAAGGGTGGCCCAACCAGTTATTAGGTTTAGGGGGCAATCACTTTTTCACACAGGGCCATGATGGTTTGGATTTTTTTTCACCTTTAATAATAAACACCTTCATTTACAAATTGCATTTTGTGTTTACTTGTGTTGTCCTTGACTATTGTTTAAATTGGTTTGATGTTCCGAAACACTTAAGTGTGACAAACATGCAAAGGAACAGGAAATGAGGAAGGGGGCAAACACTTTTTCACACCACTGTATGCAAAGAACCAGCGAAACACCAGCTGGGCAGATTTTAATATGTTTGCTCATCTGTTAGCAACTGAGTTTTAAAACAGGAAAGTCTTTTGTTTAGTCAGTCTTTAACCACTACAATACAGGGCACTTTCACCCCCTTCCTTCCCAGCCCAATTTTCAGCTTTCAGCGCTCTAGCGCTTTCCGTGACAATTGCGCGGTCATGCTACACTGTACCCAAATGAAATTGTTATCATTTTGTTCGCACAAATAGAGCTTTATTTTGGTGTTATTTATTCACGACTCCGTTTTTTTTTTTGCGATATAAGTGCAAAAATAGCGGAAATTTGGAAAAAAAACAATATTTTCTTTTTTCTATTTGAAAAGAAATCCAATAAAATCAAATTTTTTCATAAATTTAAGCCAAAATGTATTCTGCTACATGTTTTTGGTAAAAAAAATTCCGTTAAGTGTATAATAATTGGTTTGTGTGATCACGGACATATGTACGCAAATGATCATGTACATATGTGTGCAGGTGATCACGTACATATGTGTGCAGATAATCATTGGGACATGTGATTTTAGTGGGACATATGTGGGGGACATGTTTTTATTATTAGGGACATGTGTTTTTATTATTTGGGGACATGTATGTTTTGGGGACATGTGTGTTTTGGGGACATGTGTGGGGACTGTGGGGTGTGTTGTGTGTTGACACTACACTGATGATCAGTGAGTAAAAAGCTGTAAAAAGCAGCCCATACTCACTGATCATCAGCCGGCTGCAGCGTTCTGCTCTCCTCTCCTCAGCGGTGACTTCCGTGTGAGGAGAGGAGAGCCGATTGCCTAGCAACCGGCTGTTTGTTTACATCACATGACGGCCGTGATTGGACACGGCCGTCATGTGATCAGGAGGGCCAATCACAGAGCCCTCCTGCCGATATGAGATGTGCCGTGTCCGGGTGACACGAGCACATCGGGATCGCGCCGCTGCGCGATCCCGCTATTCCTGAAGGACGTTCCTGAACGGCCTGTCAGGAATAGACGGCTCCCACCCGGCCGTATATATGCATTGGCCGGGTGGGAAGTGGTTAAAGTGAAACTCTGCTCAAACTATTTTTACTTTTTTCAGAAGAGTGAAGCAGCGTTTGATCTGCTGTTTATGGCCCTTAAAAGGACATCTCCCTACTCTTTGACAGGGCTATAACAGTTCAGCTTTGTTTCAAGCTGAAATAGATCCTCTATCAACTGCATTTTACTAATAGGCAAGCAAAATTAGAATCAAACACCCCTAGTAGGTTTTTCATAGGACTCCAGATCCCTGGTTGTCAGAATGACAGTGGATGTCATATACATCACACAATCAGTAGAAGAAACCAGTCTCACTTCACCCAAAACAATAAAACCTTTAGAGAGCTAAACACAACTAGATTAAAAGCAGTTTGAGCCTCATTTACGACAGTTGGGCCTCAAATGGGTTAACTACCAAGTAATAATGAACACTTGCTAGTATCTCTGTGCTCATTATCATGCACAGATATTTTCCCACATGATGGAAAATCTCTTTGTCACTCAAAGATTGAATAGGTAAATCACCAAACCTAGGAAAAAATATCTCCCAGTATCATGGAATTCAAGCAAGAAATGAGTAGTACATAAAATAAATCATACAGTAAGTATGCATACATCCATTTTGTACATTGCAGTTACCTACCCACTACCACTGAAAAAACTTATAATAATAGTAATAAAAGTAATAGTAAAGCTTTCTTTTTATGCATTAAAATAATAAACATGTGCCAGTGAAAATGTGTAGCAAGTCAACAGACTTTCAATTCAACACTGTAACAAATTTGTTAAAAGTTATCCTTGCTATCTGAATTACTGAAGATGTCTAAGACATGATTACACCCAAGCTTCTTGGAAATTAATTATGGTATTACCCTAGCACTGATTTACCAACACTGGAGAACAAATGTCCCACTGTGCTAAGGTGTCCATAGATATTAGATGAAAATATTTCCAATCTGGCCATTTTTGTCCAGATGGGAATATGATCTAATGTTTGTGGGGTCCCAAGAGATTCTCGCAGATAAGGCTTGTCAGGGAAGAAGCAGCCAGACAGGTTGGAAATCCAACAGTTATTGTTTACTGCCTGCTCAACCAGCACTGGAGGTGTCTGCAGTGAACCTTCTCTCACTCCCTGTAGGCCTAAACACATACAGTTGTACATGGTACACTTTTATTTTCATTGCATTCAGCCCTCTAATGTCTATGGTGGCCTCTGTTCATAGCTTTAGAATTCAGGTGCAGTATTTCAGTAAGGTAAATGGAAACCCCAGTGTCTACCATGACATTTTCTAACAATACAGAAGTGCCATGTGTCCTGTATAAGCTATTAAGCAAATGGTGTCATAAGGAGGCACAATATAAACTACATACAAGGGACACATTTGTATTGCTATGTGCTTTTTAAAGCTCATAAGAAAGTTTCTAGGTGAACAAACCTCACTTTCCAGAAAAATCTGACTGAATTTTCCACCTGGGAGATGAAGGTGAGATGCTGAATTGGTTAAGCTTCCCATCTATACATTCAAAAAGAATGTAAGCACTGCAGGTGAGATCAGCTGCAGGGAGGGTATAGCAGGAGAAGTTACATTCTGCAGAATGTGGAACTTTTATACATTAATTAGCTTTGAGTGGCAATTCGATAGATCCACAGGAAAAATTTAATCTCCAGTAACACTTGAGTGGTTACTATAGGTACCAAGCCAGTTCCTTACCCCTTTTTATGCAACATTTAATAAAATAGTGCAAAGAGAAGTGCAGTTCTCCACAGCAGCCAATCCGATTCTAATATTCATCTGCATGCTCATAAAAAAAGGATTTCCAGTTGGTAGTTACTACATTTTGGACACTGCTCTTTGTCTTGCAAATGTGCTACGGGCAATGTTAACATCTTAAACTAGTACTCAAAGTTAGCATTCTCTTTCCATCTCTTTTAGTACATCCTTAGACATTCCTTTGGTATAATGTACAAGTCAATAGCTATGGCCAATGCAGCATCATAATATTACAAATGTTGAAATTGAGTTGCTGTAGAATGAATGTAAAGAGCAAATAAAGATTATGACAAAAATAAAGACGGTCAGACTGATGAACTAAAAAGCAATGAGTGATTCAGAAACTACAAGAGAAAAGAAGGTGTATAAGATATCGAGAATAGGTGTTGCTGTTTAATATGTGTTCTCTTCATGATGTCTCTTATGACAGACATGAAAATGAGATTTGCATCATCCTGTGACTTTGCTATGGAAATATTTAAGAAAAAAAATGGGAGTGAGAAGGACAAATGGGGAAGCAAGAACTAAGAGGACAGGAGGTGTGGTAATGAAAAAGACAGGTGGTGAGAGCAGAGGTGAGCCAGGGCTGTGGGATGAATGCAACATTAGCTGATTATTGCAGGCTGTCACTCCAAGAGCTCATTATCCCGTCTCTCATTGTGATGATACAATAACTTCCGCCAGGAAGAGAGCGTGAAGGGAGCAGATTAGTCTTATGTGCGGGGAATCAGAATGGCTCATAGCTGCTGGAGAGGCTGGGCAATCTGCAATGTCACATAACATGCAATGAAATATAAACTATATAACCCCTGAAGTGAGACATAACCACTGAAGTGCCTTGCGCAAAAAGGAACATCAAACTGCAATTCTTCACCTAACCAACTGCTTGTCAAGCTGTCATCTCCTGCAGTGCAATATCATTCTGCAGTATGCGTATTCATCCTCAAGCATTCCACTCATTTCCTCTGTACTCTTTCACCACACAGTTAGAAGAGTAATACTGGCAAATGATTAGATTTATTAGAAATTGAAATATCCACAAAATGTATATGAGAAGGGAACATCAAATAACTGATATACAAATTACATGAGTTGGGGGGTGCCTAGTAACACAGGGTGTTAGAGGAAGTACAGCCAAAAAGCAAAGGCGGTAAGAGCACAGAATAGATCCGATGGAGAGCTGAAGACACTTCATCGGGAAGAAAGATCAGCAGACAGAAGAATGAAAAGATGGAGCATGCATAGTTAGGAAGGTGATGAAACAAGGGAAGTGAAATAGAAGACCCATACTGCAATACAAGAAGTAATGGTAAAAGTGGTAAAAGTGCTATAAAAAGGGCTGAAAGGAAAGAAACGTATTAAGAACAGAATAGCAGCAATATTTCCATTAGTCTGGCTATCTGATCAGACACAAAAGGACAAAAGAGTACAGTTAAGGCTGCCTGTCTCTTATCCATGCAGACACATACAGTATGTCAGTCACAGGCAGCAACATCAACACACTCTGTACTGTCCAGTCTTTCTAACCAGGAAAGTAAGGAGCAAGGTGATAAAGACATGGAGTTCTATAATGGGCCTGCTTAGCCCAGAGGCCCCATAGTGGGCCCACAGTCTGGACTCTGGAAACAAATAAGTATAGGACTGGCCACTGTTACATTAATCAAAACAAAATAATGAAGGAGAAGTGCAGTTGCGAACAAATAATGGCATGCATTAAGGAAAACAAGTAAAGCTCATACATAAATGGAGTGTCATATATAGCTCTTAATGGCCTGGGCTCATGAACAGTCCAAATATGTCGTCCAATAGATTTATTGCTTGCACACCAAAGTGCCATTCCAATTATTCAGTACAAGCCATTGCTTGCATTGTAAAGAAATGCTTTAGTAACAAACTCAATTTTTACCAGTGGAAACCCTGTTTGGCAGACATATTTAGCCCCACCCCACCTCAAGCATCTCAATTTAATGCCTTTGTGTACAGGGCCTAAGAAGACTATCAGATAAAACTAGAGATGCAACATGCATGAAGAAGGATGTATGACATTTGAAGAATAATTTCCAAAACCTAAAGCTTACCTCCACATTTCTGGGCAATTTCCAGGACAGTGAATTAAAAATTTCTGCAAATAGCACCTATTACATCTTGTTGAATATTATTCCTCCAAAGTCTTCTGAAATATCTTCTGTGTCCAATGAGACATGTTCAGATTTTACTAGTTGCCTGGGGTACATGGCTGTCTACACCTGTCATTAGTTGTCTACAGCATACCTGCCTGGCACCTATTTGAACATTTTCCAGTGGGAATAATGAATATTTCAACAACCTAGAAAATGGCAAGTAGAGAATTGATACATGCCATTTACAAAGTTTATAATTTTTGCTCTTTTACCATACAATATGAAATTTGCCAGAAACGTGGAATTAAACTTTAATATAGGAAAAACATGCCAAGAATTAGTCAATTATTCTAAAAAAATGGACTAGAAAAAAATGAACAAACCAGGAAAATAAGTATGGCAACAAGAGGGAAATTGAATGACTATTCTGTATACATACATACATTATTTTAATTAGAGACATTCCTATATTGCAAAAATAACATCAATTCTTTTTCCTCCCAAAATAGACCTTGTACTTTACGGGAAACAGACCACTTTTTCCAGGAAGTGGATGACTATACAATAATCCTCCATATTATAAGTGATAATGTCCAAAAGAGTATGGGCCAATTATACTTCAAGCATGTGTTTCAATAGAGAGACAGATGGAAGAAAAAACAGGGAGAGCTACATTTAACATTAACCCATTCAGCATTTTAGGGGTTAAGGCGAATGAATATCGCGGGAAGGGAAGACAGTTTAACCTTCGAGCTCCCTCTATTCACGCAGTGTAGAAAAGTTCACACCACAGGAGCTCAGTAACCCAATTGACCCTGTGCCCAAAGACCAGAGTTAACCCTTTATCAACCAAAAGTGTTATTGCTCATAAATATAGAGTTGTACATCCGTATACATATATACACCTATTATATATAGAGGGAGAGAGTAAAAGTCCTTTCGTGTCACAGATTTTGAAAGCACAGATGGTCACCTGACAATTTAAATGCCCATGCATTTTCCATGCAAATCCTCCCATGCACATTCAGACACCGGAGGAGGAGACCCATAGTCTTCAAAGTTTTGGGGTCTCCCCCTCTGTATGTTGCAGTCCTTTTAGGATTGGGGAAAAGGCAGGAGGAACTCCTGAAAGTTCGTATAAGTTCATGGCTTCTTATCCCCATGTCATTACTTCATGCCGCTGCGCAAGACCTGATTTGCTGCTATTAGCATCACACTGATGATGAAAGCGATGGCAAAGGCGCAGATTAAACTCTTACGCACGCAAGTCTGGCGGATTTGTTGATTTGGGGAACCTGAAACAAAGATGTATCAAAATAAAACGTGGCTATGTTAATAGTAATTCTAACAAGAAAAATGGTTAGAGTTTGTTATGTAGTGTATATATAAATATATACTATATATTGCTAACAGCTTCTAATATTAGAAAGCTGCACCTTTGGGTTTTGAATATATCATGCTGTTGAATTCAGTGCTGTTTACTGAAAGGTGCATGCTTATTGAACTATACAGGTGAAGATAAAGGAAATTACTGGCTTTTAGAGAGGGTGCTTATCAAAAGTCAAGTTGACAGCATGTAATGCAGGACCCACAAATGCTACAACTTAATTGTACAATCTCATGTGAGGGTCTAACTAAAAGGATAAAAAATAATGGATTATTTAGGTAGACCCCTGCACTACAAAATGGTTGGCAATTCTACCAACTGTTGCATAGAGATTGTGCAATCAATTTGTAATGGGTGCAGCTAGCTTAAAGCCCTATTGCAGCCTAAAGATTTTTGTTTTGTAGAGAGGAGTGAAGAGTTAGAACCTCTGCCAGGTTGTACTTGTTATCTGTGTTCTTGATGAGAATATCTACCCTCTCTTGCTGTCCTGGTGACAGGGTGCCACTGGGGCAAGATTCAATGGAATATCTTTCTGTTAGGGACAGATGCAACAAACAAGTCTATTTACCTTCTTGATCTTTGCAACCCTCTCATTGTTTTGTCCTGGTGTAATTTAGGCAGTGAAGGTGAACCTTCCCATTAGGGAAGCCATAAAATAAACCGGACAGAAGTTATGATTCATACTCATACTATCAAAAAGCTAAAAGCAAAGTTTTGGCTGGAGATGGGCTTTAAAACATTTTAAATTCATGGGTAAAAAGGTTTGAGCTGGAGTCCCACAATAACGAATTATTAATAGGTATTAGAGCTAAAGCATGCATAAATGTGTAAATAACAGCATAAAATATACGGTAATTTGTATCAGGCATCAGACAGTGTTTGTTAGTACCACATAGCAGCTATGAATGCACATTAGCCCATATATCAACACAATATATGCAGTGGATTCAAATAATCATTATGCAGACCCTCCAAGATGACCCACTCCATGTAATACAAAATACTCCACAACTGAACTTCTCTTAATAATCTCTTGAGTCTGTTTAACTGTAGGGTGAATTAATGTCTCTCAATTAAATTTTGCAAAGAGTGTGTATAATTAGCAGATACTATATTTTTTAGAAAGATTAAAGAAAAGCCCAGAAGCGGACTAATTAGTACCTTATGAAATGGGATATGTTGTCATGGGTCCCTAAAAAATGATTATAATCTTCCAATATAGAACTCATTGTAGTGTCAGCCCTCAACTAAATAAGATAACACACACATCTTTTCCAAATATTATTTGGCCTTATTCAATAAAGAGTACTTTTTCATTAAGACACCCTGCTAGATCTCTAAATGAATCACACTGGTACTCCCTTGCGATGGGTACCCTAGGTA
Source organism: Lithobates pipiens (assembly GCF_037356315.1). Classification (NCBI taxonomy): domain Eukaryota; kingdom Metazoa; phylum Chordata; class Amphibia; order Anura; family Ranidae; genus Lithobates; species Lithobates pipiens. The sequence goes on from NW_027507790.1 coordinate 7,954,503, forward strand.
GTATACTCATCTCTCCAGTAGCCCATGCCTCCTCTCTGTTCCAGCACTGCAGTTTTGTCATTCTTTTTTGCATTTAATACTTTTCTGTGCGAGATATATTCTATTCTATTTATATGGTAATTTTTGAGCCTAAACTGCATGTGAGTGAACTTTACATTGAGGGGAAGCTGAGCAGACATTCTTTATAGTTCCATCATCAATCTATGAGTCAAATGTTGGAACGGGCAACAGATTCATGTAATGTATGTATTCCATACTGACATCCAGCCCTTAGTGCAGCTGAACTTCCTCTTGCCGTTGCAGTCACACAGACAGCACAGCGGCAAGGAATTTTTTATTTGGCTGGGCAGAGCCTGATGGGGATTTATAGACAATGATTACCCATCAGGCCTCCCTTTGAATGCAGACAGTGAGCATATCCTTATCCAACAGACAGCTTTCTATTGGCTATAGAATCTGCCCACTGCTTGCTGTCAATCACAATGAGAGAGAAGAGCAAATGGGGAACTAGCGTCTTAGCTTCTCCCTCCGGTTCTGTCCACTTCAGCATCAATGGTTGCTAGGAGGCTGTCGGCTGTGAAGTTGACAGCATCCTTAACAACTAGTGACAGGTAAGGGTTGGAGGCAGCGCTTATGCAGCTCTGCAACACTTAGTACAGGAACAGGCACGCTGTCTCTTTAGGCCAACTTGCAGTTGGTTTTAATTACCTCCAGTTTCGTTATATATACAAACCCAGACGTAATTATTATTTTTTTTGAAAACGGACAATTTTTATTGATTTTCAGAAATTTTCAACAGAAAAAAATAAGAAAAAAGCACACTGTTGTATACAGCATATATCTGACAAGTTATCAATATACATTAAAGTCGGTGATAAAGCTCGGTTAGGACATGCAAATTATATATCCATAGGCAGTCTGTGATATGGTCAAGTTGGTTGGATAGGATTCAGAGTTGCTGTAACACAACAGAATTCACCCTGCAGAAGTGCTTGTGGGCGTGTGGAGGAGATAAAGAGAATAGTGAGAAGGTTAGAAAAGCGAAAGGAAGTGGACATAACCAGATAGGGGGGAGTGGGAGAGAAAGGGTGAGGGAGGACAACCAACAGCTCCAGGAGCTCTGCTCTGCTCAGGGACACCAAGCACAAGAACAGGCGATCCCCTCAAGGTCAGGGTTCCTTGGGATATCAGGTTGTGGGGATCTCAAGCGTAACCCATGGCTCCCACAGTTGATTGTGTATATCAAGAGTGTTGTTTAGGGAGGCTGTCAAATACTCCATCCTTTTAGCATCTCTGATTCTGGAGTGCAGTTCAAACAGTGTGGGGGGTTCCCTCCTTTTACACTTCAGGGCCACCAAGCATCTCGTTGCTGTTAGCACCTGGGCTAAGAGCTTTTTAGACAGTTTGGAAAAAGAAGGTGGTAGGAGGCCCACAACATTTTTTTTCGGGTTGAAGGGCACCCAGGAGCCAAAGATGGAGTGGAGCAAAGAATGTATTGTTCGCCAATAGGGGATAATAAGAGGGCAGGTCCAGTAGGTATGATATAGCGTCCCCGTATCTTTATTAAACCACCAACAGCGGAACTCAGCAGAGGGGTATATGGAGTGGAACAGGTCAGGGGTTTGGTACCAGTGGAGTAAAATCTTGTATTGATTTTCTTTTTGAAGCATACAGATGGAGTTCTTGGAGGCCAGTGACCATATGAGCTGCCACGTCTTCAGGGGTATATCCTCACCCAGGGCCTGCTCCCACTTGCGCATATAGGCATGTCGAGTTCCGGTTGACCACATATCCATGGTCAGGAGCTGGTAGGTGCTCAAAATCATACCTTTAGGGGACGAGCCCTCTAGACAAATCTTTTCAAATTCGGTTAAGGGGGAGAACTGAAGATGCGCTACGAAAGATTGCACATAATGGCGTATTTGTAGGTAACTAAAAAAGGCCTGTCTGGGCAAATTAAAAGTATCTTGCAGATCCTGAAAGGATATTCACCAATTGACCGTAGTGAATTAAGGCCCTATCCATCCAAAAGTAAGACATCTGCGAGGTCAAGCTGTCTAGGACATTGCGTTAAATAGGAATGAGGTGACCAGGGAGGCATTGGTAGTGAGCGGGTATGCCGATTTAGCGTGCCACCATAGCGTTTCGTAGAAGGACCCAGTAGCTGTATCCCACCAGGTGGAGTATCTGAGCTCCATAACATGGAATTCAGGTGGATGGGGGGCAACCACTGCTTCTCAATTTGTGTCCATCGATTGTAAGTATGAAGGGTACACCAAGAGGCTGCAGGGTGTAGCTGAGCTGCTAGCTAGTACTTGGCTATGCTGGGGAATGCAAGGGCGGCCTGATTGCGTGGAGCATACAAGACTGATCTACCAATCTGGTGCCTCTTATAATTCCAGAAAAAATGTATTAGGTAGCCCTGAACATTGATAAAGTGCATGACTGGGATGGGGATGGGTAGTGTCTCAAAGAGATAAAGAAGTCTAGGTAAAATCGTCATTTTTATGGTCACAAGGCGGCCAAATAGGGATAACTGTAAATATTTTCACTTGACCAGGGAGTTCCTAATGGAGGTGTATAGTAGGGGGGAAGTTGGCCTTATAGAGAGTGTCGTATGTGGGTGTGAGGTGGACCCCAAGGTATTTTAAGGAAGAAGTCTTCCACACATAGTTGACTGACTGTGATAGGGTAGACAGAGTCTAGTGGGGTATATTAAGGGGGAGGGCTTCTGTCTTATTTTTTAATCTGGTGCATTAAAAACAAGTAAACCACTTTGTAAAAGTGGCCCTAATCAGAACGACCTGAATCTGCTGCACATGTCAATAAAGTCACCAAAATATGCAGCAGAGATTTCTGAATCTGGCACAGGCCATTTTAAAGGGTCATAGAGCCAGAAAAGTGTTGGTGAGGATTTATTGACTTCACACGACAATGTCTCTACCTTATGCCTTTAAATCCACTTACGTATGTACAACTGCAGATATCTGACTGATGACTGAACAAGTGTGTGAGCCAACTACATCTTCTGCAGATTCATGCATAACATAGTGGGTTACACTATTAAAAATGACTCCTTTATTTCCTAGGGTATCCTTGGCTATGCTGAAATTACCTGTGGCCTTAGGAGGGCTGGCGATGCCAGATCTGAGGGCGTATTTTTTTGTCTCCCAGTTGACCTAATTTTATTGGCATTTTTTCCCCAGAACCCAAATGAAACGCAGTAGAGGAGGCGGTTGCTTCGTCATACGAATCTTTACTTAATATGGTATATAGGGGGGAAATTCTAGGAAAGGAGGTGGGAGAAGTTGTCTTTACCTGGGAAAATCTTTCATATATGCTCTTGCAACCTAGGGGATACACCTCTAATTAGCTCCCCGAATAAGCCTATATGATGTAATCAGTCCCTGAGGGAACTTAATAAGCTGGAAGGTGGTATCATATGGGCCCGGTATGGGATTAAGTATGTCCATCAGTTATAACTAGAGGGCCTGCTTTGCTCTTTTGGGGTTCCTAGGAAGTTGAAGTTGAAGTTTCAGGTATACCCAGCTGCGCCATGCTGCATTGGCCCAGTTTGGGGGAAGGGAAGTTCGGCTTTCTAATACTAAGTTGGAGGTGGCTGTGATGGACCCCGATTCAATAAAAATGGTTAGTAGATACTATGCCGTCCTGGGTCCTGGTAACCTGCAGTTAGTTAAGAGGACTAAAGCCAGATGGGCGGCTATTGCACCGGAGTTGTCAGATGAGATGTGGAGTGAGGTGCTTGATATGTATTTACTGACGGTCATTGCCTCAACGGACTAGATGATTCAGTTGTGGGAGGTACCTCCATCAGGCATTTTATACACCTATCTGTCTGTTTTTCATGCATATGAGGGACTCGGTGCTGTGTCATAAGTGCTAGCTGAGTGAGGCTAACTTTTACCATATGGTATGGAATGCTCTAAAGTAAGACCTTTTTGGTCAGGTGATGGGGTTCATAGCTGAAAAACTTTGATCTCCTGAATATATGCAGTCCCTTAGTTTGTCTTCTGGGAGTCATAGAGGATGAGGAGATGGGGACAGCTACAACATTGTTTCTCAGACTCCTTTTCTTCTATGCCCACAAATTAATTGTAAGAAGGAGGGTTTACACAGAGTTTCTATCTTTGGGAATGTGGATGAGGTTGGTGAATGCTGCATCCCGCTTTACAGAATGAAGTATGAGGCTCGTGGGTGCCCCAAAAAATTCAGGAAGGTGTGGTTTTGGTGGGTTTACTCCACGGATATACTAGAGGGAGAAGGGGATGTTTGAATTACAGCAAGGTGAATCTAAGGAGGGAAGATTGATGGAGAGCTTGTGGGCTACACACATTTAATGGGACGAGTACATTTACTTGAGGTTTGTTTGGTTAATTTGATATCCTATTAACTTGAAACTCTTACTGGACTTAGAGCTCTATCTAGCTTGTCTGGTCATAACATTTGTAGCCTGTACATTTGTGGGTTGATATTTTGTGCCCTTGTTATTTTTGAATATGTTACATTGCTTCTTGGTTATACTACTGTATTGTAATTAAAACGCATGTGTCAATATGCTTTGTATCTGTTGCCTCAAATGTCTGGTAATAAAAATTATTTAAAAATACAATGACTCCTTTATTTAATCTGCAACCATTTAAAATGCCATAAATGGAAATTCCTTGAAATGGAATATTTTCAGAAATGTAGTTTCTTGCCACTATGCTGAAGTCAAACTAGTATAATATCACAAATAGTGATTAACTGTTATGGGCTAATAATGCACTTGTAAAATAGAATAAAGCCCCATACACACTATCAGATTTTCTGCTGATTTTTTCCTTTAGATTTAACAAAACCATGTATTACAGGGGCCTGCCTGATTGCATACAAATGGAAACTCCTAAGGTTTGACCTCATATTATATGGTTTTGGTAAATCTGAAGGAAAACATCAGCAGAAAATCTGATCGTGTATATGGGGCTTTAGAGCTCCTTGTTGAAAAAGGCAGTATAGCAGTATGTGATAAAACATATCTCTCTATCTACTAGAATTACTGAAGGAACAGATATGGTTTTGTCACTTGATCATAATGGAATCTTACTAAATATAGTTAATGTATACTAAATATAGTTAAGGCCAAAAATGTGTCATCTTTCTTCTAAAGAGAGTAAGAAAATCAGAATTGGTGTTTGTAATGGTCTTAACGTGTTGATATATATGTCAACTGTGGTTCTTAAAACCCACTGCATTCAATGGTAACCCAAAAAAATAGATGTAAGCAATAAAGATCACACTTACTCTCCATATCGACAGAACAGTCCCCTCTTGTACCTAGATTCCCAGCCTCTTCAGTCAAAATGATGTTCTCGATGTCACGCATGGACAGGTGCTCGCAAAACGTGTCATACAGTAACCTCTTCAGTTCCTCCACTGATAGTGACTGCATGTCACACTGCAGGGACACACCAGGGATATGGGGTTCACTGCTCAGAGGACATCAGACTGATAAATATGACTGATAAAACTGATATAAATCTAACAAGGGCATGCTACAAACACATCATGAGAAGCATAAGGCTAGGCAGGAGTCACATATACACACACACACACACACACACACACACACACACACACACACACACACACACACACACGTGCGTGTGACTTCCCATCATGCTCTGGCATGAAAATGCATGCACATTACCTTCCAAAACACAGTGTCAAAATCAGCACCATGAAACTTGTCTGGGATCCCAGTGGTTGTGATCTTTGGTCCCAATAACGTTACGAACTCTTCAAAGTCCACCTGACCGTCCCCTGGAAAAAAGATGATGTGGTTAAGCCATATTTGGCAAAACAGTACAGTGTGGGGAAAATATACACATGCAATAATCAAAATATCAATGACATGTTCAATTTAGTGATAGTTCAAACAAAATTAACAGTTAAAGCTCAACTTTAGAGAACTGCGCAGGCACTGCAAGTGTTAATTGCTTGCTTAGTCTGTGAGGGCGCAAAAGTGCTTTTGCTGACCTGATCCTCTGTTGCATCGGCACTCTGTCAGTGGACTGTTTCACTGGACCCTGCATTGATCTTGATGATGTCAGGATCTTAGACCTCTGGAGTGTAGGAGAGAGGACACTGCTGGGACCAGTCTAGTAGTGAGGAGGAGTGGAGGATCGGGTAAATAAGGCTACTTTAATAAGTCCCCTAGACCTAAATGAGAAAATAACCCTTGCAGTTCAGGCGCAGCCCCACTGCAAGGGATATTGTCATGTATCAGATAAGACCAGAACTGTGTGGACTGCAACAGAGGAAACCCAAACGTGTATAAGTGAAATATGATTTATTAAGGAAAGTTAATAATATAAATACAACCACACAGTGCAATAAATCAACCAACAGAGACCCCCAACAACAACAGACAGATACGTACAATGAATGGGAAATGCTAGGATCGTAAATGATAGGCAGGCCAGGGTCATGCACAGAGGATCAGCAAATAAACAAGGGCAGTCCAGAATCAGAGACACAAGCCAGGCCAAGGTCATACACGGGGAGATCAGCAGATGGGGTAGGGAACACAGGACAGGGAGAGGATGGACGGATAAGACTGCAGGACAGGGATAATGGTAACAGGCGGGACAGGGTAGGGACCAGGACAGGGAAACAGGATCAGAACCACGGGTCACAGGTTCAGGGCGCAGGAACAGGTGCAGGAACAGGTGCAGGAACAGGTTCAGAATCAGAATCAGGCTCAGGATCAGGATCGCAAGCAGCAGGTCAGGGCACAAGGAACAATACCGAGGCAAACATATGAGTGCTTGCCAGCTATTTATAGGCCTGTGATTGGCCTCAAGTGACACCTGATTGCAGGAGAAGCTGCCTGCTCCATACTGCCAGGATCCATCCGCTGGTGGACGCCAGTACTGCGGCCCAAAGATGATATAGCATCAGCAGGGAAAAGCTCTCCTGACAGCTCAAAACTGACAGGAGACACCTGCTGGTGGACCTCAGTACTGCATGCCAAAAGACAGATATTATCAGCGGATGGAACATTTCCTGACAGATATATTTTAAGTTTCCCAGAGATGGACTTTAGATAAATATAACTTCCAGGAATCAAAACTGAGAAGCTTGTATGTGCTTCACCCTTTCTGTTTGTTTATCACTGAAAGTGAAAGAGAATCCGAAATTTTGGGTTGTCTCCAGAACAGTAATAGAGGGGAAATCTTCTAGTGGGGTTTACAGCCTTCCCTTGCTCTATTAAAATTATGAAATGTTTTCCTTTAGTTTTACTTTAACAAGCAAACCTACAATGGACACTGGTATGAGCAGGGAGGGAAGGGGAGGGGGGAGGAGGACAGAGGAGACATAAACACAGGAGAGCTGCAGATAGCAGGCTGCGGATGATAGAATCACGCAAACTTACCACGGTGTCAGGGCTCAGCAGCCATGATTATTGTAGTCAGTTTGCAGAGGGGAGGGTATAGCCAGGCAGGATCAGTCAGGTTTTTAGGGTATACAGGGGGCTGAATTATACAGCATAAGCACTGTGCTGTATAAAATGCTTTAAGGGAACAGGATGTTTATTTTTGGGGTTGACAAACACTTTATCTACTGGTCCCTCTTATTGCAGCTGAAAAATTTAGCTGTGCAAAATTAGTGACAGCAAATCACTGATTCTCTTCTGATTTACACAAAACCCACTCTTGGTTGCATCAACCATGTGGAAGTGACAAAGAAGCAACAAGCTCTGGCAGATCAAGTTGCATAAATAAAACTTTCAGCCTGACCATAATTCCTGCTTAGTCTAGTGTCATTAGGTGAATTAGCAGGATATCTCTTAAGGAAGCCTGCTAATGGCTGTTGTAAAATTGCATTAAAATTTCTAGCCGTAACATATACAATACCCAGCAGTAGTCTGGCAAGCCAGAGCACTGATAACCATCATAAAACATCATTAAGCAATGACTTTTAATTAAGCACGAGAAATATACTTTTGAGTCTGTCTCTATTTGAAATGAAACTTTCCTTTTCAAACCAGCTATCAAACGCTACACATAATCCATATATCCTGATATCATAACACTACAATAATAACAAGCATCTACCCAAATGTATAAGTACATTTTTATAATTTGACACCATATATATATCTGAGGGATGTCAGGTTTGTTCTTTTACAAATGGTAATTTTTATTTGTGTAACAATATTTTGGTTGTTGAACTGTAAAATAAGGTCATCTGGAAATATGGATACAGTTAAAAAAAAAACAGAATGGAGGAAGCCTCTGTTAAACTGTCATAAAATATTCTGACACCTCCTCAGACCACTCGTCAGACCCTTTCATTGTTTATGTAATTTCTGTGTCCATCCTCCTTACCAACTAACTCTAAACCCGGGTCAAAGCAATGGCCCCTTAATCCATGCGCCCACCCCCTAATATACATGAATAGGCTCCGGATGCATGGATTTCAATGTTTGTTTGTTTTTAAGCATGTAATTAGAGCCTGAGGCTCTAACTGACCTTAAAAAAAGGTGGGCTCGGGGGGCAGAGCACTGCCCCCCTGAGCCTACCCAGTTATGTGAGATTAGCAAATTAATATTCACTAATGTTTTCCTGCTTCACTTCCCAGCCAATCAGGAAGCGGGTCCTGAGACCCGATTGGAAAGGGAGTCTTAGGTTTCAAGACCCACTTCCTATTCGGACAGGACGAGATGCAAAGGCACGGCTCACTTGTGCGGGTGAGGGGGCAGGTATGTGCCCAAAATATTGAGCACCAACCGCCACTGTCTAAACCTACTCGCAGCCACATTCTAAAACGAATCTATCTAGTCCTGTAAAGAAATAATCACTATATATACCTTTAATGCAGCCGCTCTGGTCCAGTTCGATGCTGGGCTGTAAGTGGCAGCTTTAGTGTGTAGGCGCGTGCAGGAGAGGCAACCGACAGCGAAAGCCCCATAGCAACTTTATGTGTGATGTTACTTCCCAGGAATTTCACAGCCATTGTCAGTTCTCTCCTGCACACAACATCTGCAACTGGAGAGCGACCAGATCGGTTTCAGAAAAGGTATGTATAGTGATTTCTTCTTTACAGGGATAGAGAGATTAGTTGTGGCTGTGAGTAAGTTTAGAGTTAGAGTTTTTAATTTTCCCAAAACTATGAGACTTTGATATGAGTCATCTCTGAGGGCCAGTGACTCTGTCAGAATACAACTTATACTGCAGTGAATTGGACTCTGTCCAAAGCAAAGCCCAGATGAACTTTTTTGTTTTTAATCCTATTTATTTTGCTGTTGCTTTCTATTGTAATATTTTCTTTGGCAAATATTTGTTTTGCTCTATTTTTTTCTTTTCTTTCATTAAAATGATAATTAAAATAGTTAAGCTGAATCTCTAAATGTACTAAATAGGAACTTAAAGAATTATTGCCTCTTCATCAATCGTTGTTACAACATTTTAAACTGTTACCTTTATGTTTGTGTGGCATTGAGCATCACAGCCATTTCTAAAAGTCAAAATTGCTATGACACATACTGTGATTAGGGCATGTTTCTGTTAAAATACAAGGTGGCAGCTTCTGTTAGTGTGCGAAAGGGGCAACTGTGGACTTAACTGACCCCAGAGATTATTGCTCCCAGTCTGATAGTGCTAAGATTGTTGTCCTACGGGCTGGAAAATCACTGGGCAGGGTGAGGCTAAGGGTGCCATTGTCAAATATTGCTGGCAGTGGTGGAATCTGAGACTGTCATCATCACACTAGGCACCTCCTTGCCATTCCCAAACTCTTATGCCGCGTACACACGATCAGACTTTCCGGCAGACTTGGTCCGGTGGACCAGAATCCGTCGGACAATTTGATCGTGTGTGGGCTCCGTCTGACTTTTTCTTCCCAAAAGTCCGATGGACCTAGAAATAGAACATGTTTTAAATCTTGGTCCACCGGACCAAGTTCCTATCGGGAAGCCCATTCGTCTGTATGCTGGCCCGAGGGAGCTACAGCACCTGCCCGCGAGAATGTTTCTGAGCTACAGGGTACTGTACACCAGGCCCTTAGGTCTGTTATGGATTTTAAGGGGAACCCCCTACGCTGAAAAAATGGCACGGGGTCCCCCCCAAAATCCATACCAGACCCTTATCCAAGCACGCAGCCCGGCTGGTCAGGAAAGGGGATGGGGACGAGCAAGCGGTTCCTGAACCGTACCAGGCCGCATGCCCTCAACATGGGGGGATGGATGCTTTGGGGAAGGGGGGCCTTGCGGCCCCCCACCCCAAAGCACCTTGTTCCCATGTTGATGAGGACAAGGGCCTCTTCCAGACGACCCTGGCTGTTAGTTGTCGGGGTCTGCGGGTGGGGGGCTTATTGGAATCCGGGAGCCCCCTTTAATAAGTGGGCCCCCAGATCCAGGCCCAACACCCTATGTGAATAAGTATGGGGTACCCTGCAGGAAAAAGTGTCAATAAAAAAACACTACACAGGTTTTTAAAGTAGTTTATTAGGCAGCTCCGGGGGTTTTCTTCCCGCTTCGGGGGTCTTCTTCTGACTTCTCCGCGCTTGCCAGTTCTTTTCCCGGGCTTCTCCACTATCTTCTGCTCTTTTGTCGCTCTTTTGCTAGCAGTGGCCCAGCTTTCTCCTTCATCATTGTCATTGCTGTCTTCTTCTTCCTTCTTCTGTTCTTCCGATGTTGACACAACGCTCTCTCCCGCTGTAATGCCGTGGACACGGTGTGCGACAACTTATATAGGCATAAGGGGCGGGGTCACCACCCACAGACCCCGTCAACCAACGGGGTCGGGAAGAGGCCCTTGTCCTCATCAACATGGGGACACGTGCTTTGGGGTGGGGGGCCGTATGTTGAGGGCATACGGCCTGGTACGGTTCAGGAGGGGGGGGGGCGCTTTCTCATCCCCACCCCCTTTCCTGACCGGCAAGGCTGCGTGCTCAGATAAGGGTCTGGTATGGTTTTTGGGGGTATCCCAATGCTGTTTTTTCGGCGTATGGGCTTCCCCTTATAATCCATACCAGGCAATGGGGCTCACAAGGTGTCAATCTCGCCGATGAAAGCTGCAAGATTGACTTCCCTTTCTAGACCTGTCGTACTTGGAGTCACGTTCAAAATGAACGGGCGGGCAAGTCCGTTCATTTTGAAAGTCCGTCGGGAAGTCCGTCAGACCTAGTCTGCCGGAAAATCTGTTCGTGTGTACGCAAGTCAGCTCGCTCGGAAAGTCCGTTGGACCTCCAACGAAAGTCAGTTGGGAAGACCGTCGGACCTAGTCCATCAAAAAGTCCAGTCTTGTGTACACGACATTAGTGTTATGCCATATAATGTCTATTATTGTTATTATTATCTATCCTGACTTTGACAGTCCTCAGACTATTTTGCGCCTTAGGCAAGACAAGCTCAAAAAAAAAAAACCTCACAATTTCAAAATTTTTAAAAACAGTAGAAAATATTAAAACAACACAACATGAAACTGCTCAATTTCTCTGGCTAACAACATCCAATCCTGCAGCACGCAGTGGTATGTGGAACATCGGTGCAGTGAGTGGGGAACAGAGGTAGTATTGGGAAGTAGGCCTGGACTGGCACAAAAAAAATGGTCTGCTCAGTCTAAAATGCCTGGGACTATTTTTTTTAAACCAAATTACAAATAATGACAACTACCAGTGTCTTTTAGTTATATTTAGCCTGCTTCACTCCTTTGGTGTCAGTAGTTGTTTGTTTTTTTTAATTATTTTTTATCATTTTATTTAACTTTTTTTGTTTTACAATTTTATTTTTGATTATTTTTTTTAGTACCCTCATTGGAGGGCTTTGGTGAAATATAGGGATGAGCCCCATGTTGGAGTCGAATGTAAGTTACGTCATCGGGTGGCCCCACTCTCAGTTATATAAGAACTGTCACAAGCTAAGAAGCGTCACACGGGGGAACCTCCTATGGGGTTCGGTCACGGCTTTTCTTTTTCTTTTTTGGTCCGCCAGCAGCGCGATAGAAGATGAATGGACATCGTAGGACATTTTTTTTTTTTTTTTTTAATAAAGAACTTGTCCAAAGCTGTGTCTTGTCTTTTTATAACATTTTGACACTTTTTTTGTGAAATGGTAGGGGTACTTGTACCCCATTACCATTAAACACAAGGAGAGGCTGGGATCTGGGGATCCCCTTGTTAAAGGGCGCTTCCAGATTCCGAAAAGCCCCCCGTCCGCAGACCCCCACAACCACCGGGCAAGGGTTGTGGGGATGAGGCCCCTGTCCCCATCAACATGGGGACAAGGTGCTTTGGGGGCTACCCTAAAGTACCCTCTCCATGTTGAGGGCATGTGGTCTGTTATGATTCAGGAAGGCGGGCGCTCTCTTTTCCCCCCTCTTTTCCTGCGGCCTGCCAGGTTGCATGCTCAGATAAGGGTCTGTTATGAATTTTGGGGCATTTTTTTTAATTTTGGCGCAGGGTTCCCCTTAATTTCCATATCAGACCCAAAGGGCCTGGTATGGATTTTATGGGGACCCCATGCAAATTTTTTTTACATTTTGGTTTGGGGTTCCCCTTAATAGTCTATGAATGAATGGGAGGCCTCTGTACATGTTATTCCTGTTCATTCATTCTGTGCTGCCGAGGCTCCAGAGATGAAGATTGAGGGTTGTCTCCTCAATCCCCTTTCTCAAAGTTGAAACATCTGTTTAGACCCCTGATATTTCACTAGGGATGAGTCGTACACCCTGCAGCAGAACATGCGAACAGGCAAAAAATGCGGAAAAACACACGAACACTGTTAAAGTCTATGGGACACAGACATGAATAATCAAAAATGCTAATTTTAAAGGCTTATATGCAAGTTATTGTCATAAAAAGTGTTTGGGGACCCGGGTCCTGTCCCAGGGGACATGTATCAATGCATTAAATTTTCTTTAAAACTGATGTTTTTTCGGGAGCAGTGATTTTTTTAATGCTTAAAGTGAAACAATAAAAATGAAATATTCCTTTAAATATTGTGCCTGGGGGTGTCTATAGTATGCCTGTAAAGTGGCGCATTTTCCCCATGTTTAGAACAGTACCACAGTAAAATTTAATTTCTAAAGGAAAAATTGTCAATTAAAACTGATCGCGGCTGTAATGAATTGTTGGGTCTTGGCAATATAGATAAAACTCATTGAAAAAAAAGAGCATGGGACCCTCCCCCAGTCCATTACCAGGCTCTTTGGGTCCAGTATAAATATTAAGGGGAACCCCAAACCAAATAAAAAAAATGCATGGGGGTCCCTCCAAAATCCATACCAGGCCCTTCAGGTCAGCCCCATGTACCTATACACGGACTGGAATATATCACCTTATGCTGATTTCATGCTCTGTGAAGCTACCTTTTATTATATCTGTTGCATAACATTAAGTAAAATAATAAAATAAAAATGTACACATTTACCAGACCCTTCTCTGCTCTCCATCCTGACAGATCCCCCATAGCAGCTGGTGGGAGAGGAGGTAAGCTGGCAGAGCTGTGGGGGGGACGAGGAGGGCCAGGAGAGAGGAAACAGCGGAGCCGGAAGAGATCAAATCGGGGCCGGGAGAGAGGAAACAGTGGGGTCAGGAGAGAGGAAACAGCGGTGCAAAGAGAGAGGAAACAGCAGGGCCGGGAGAGAGGAAACAGTGGAGCTGGGAGAGAGGAAAACGATGGGGCCGGGAGAGAGGAAACGGCAGGGCCGGGAGAGGGGAAATGGCGTGGCCGGAAGAGAGGAAACGGCGAGGCCGAGAGAGAGGAAACAGTGGGACCAGGAGGAGAGGACAGCGGGGTTGGGAGAGAAGAAAAAGTGTGGTTGGGAGATCACATCGGTGGCATATAGAAAAACTGATCCTCTCCATTTTCTTCCATGGCTGCAGGAGGGAGAGGAGGAGAAGCCGGATTTCAACAGCTGCAGGGGATCGGTTTCTGTACATGCCGCTGTCTTGTTAAGACATGCCGTGGCTGCACCCTAGGCCATTTAAAATGTTGTTTGAAACTGCATCTAATCCTTAACCACTTTCAGACCGGACCATTTTGCTGGTAAATGACCAGAGGTCTTTTTACAATTTGGCACTGCGCTGCTTTAACTGGTAATTGCGCGGTCATGCAATGTTGTACCCAAACAAAATTTGCGTCCTTTTCTTCCCACAAATAGAGCTTTCTTTTGATGGTATTTGATTGCCTCTGCGATTTTTATTTTTTGCGATATAAATGGAAAAAGACAGCAAATTTTGAAAAAAAATGATATTTTCTACTTTTTGTTATTAGAAAAATCCAATAAACTCAATTTTAGTCATACATTTAGGCCAAAATGTATTCAGCCACATGTCTTTGGTAAAAAAAAAGTCAATAACTGTATATTTATTGGTTTGCGCAAAAGTTGTCACATCTACAAACTAAGGTACGTTTTCTGGAATTTACGCAGCTTTTAGTTTACGACTGCCTATCTCATTTCTTGAGGTGCTAAAATGGCAGGGCAGTACAAAACCCCCCCAAATGACCCCATTTTGGAAAGTAGACCCCCTAAGGAAATTGATAAGTGGCATGTTGAGCCCATTGAATATTTTATTTTTTTGCCTCAAGCGATTGAATAATGACAAAAAAAAAATTATTTTTTTTTTTTTTACACAAAGTTGTCACTAAATGATATATTGCTCACACATGCTATGGGCATATGTGAAATGACACCCCAAAATAAATTCTGCTGCTTCTCCTGAGTATGGGGATACCACACGTGTGGGATTTTTTGGGAGCCTAGCCGCGTACGGGGCCCCGAAAGCCAAGAACCGCCTTCAGGTTTTCTAAGGGCGTAAATATTTGACTTCACTCCTCACTACCTATTACAGTTTTGAAGGCCATAAAATGCCAAGATGGCACAAAACCCCCACAAATGACCCCATTTTAGAAAGTAGACACCCCAAGCTATTTGCTGAGAGGCATGTTGAGTCCATGGAATATTTTATATTTTGCCACAAGTTGCGGGAAAATTACAAACTTTAATTTTTTTTTATTTTTTTTTCACAAAGTTGTCACTAAATGATATATTGCTCACACATGCCATGGGCATATGTGAAATGACACCCCAAAATAAATTCTGCTGCTTCTCCTGAGTACGGGGATACCACATGTGTGGGATTTTTTGGGAGCCTAGCCGCGTACGGGGCCCCGAAAGCCAAGAACCGCCTTCAGGTTTTCTAAGGGCGTAAATATTTGACTTCACTCCTCACTACCTATTACAGTTTTGAAGGCCATAAAATGCCAAGATGGCACAAAACCCCCACAAATGACCCCATTTTAGAAAGTAGACACCCCAAGCTATTTGCTGAGAGGCATGTTGAGTCCATGGAATATTTTATATTTTGCCCCAAGTTGCGGGAAAATTACAAACTTTTTATTTTATTTTATTTTTTCACAAAGTTGTCACTAAATGATATATTGCTCACGCATTACAGTTTTGAAGGCCATAAAATGCCAAGATGGCACAAACCCCCCCCAAATGACCCCATTTTGGAAAGTAGACACCCCTAAATTTAGGGGTACACTAGTGAGACTAGGTAATAAATGGCGGGTGCCCTGAAACTATAAAAAAATAACTAACCAACCAGCGTCACCTGTAACCGTTATATGGTGATCACTGGTGAAAGGGTTAACTAGGGGGCAATCAGGGGGCTTTATGCGGTAGTATATGGGGGTCCCTGGCGCTATAAAAAGCTGCGGCGAACCTAAATACCTACCTGCCTAACTAGCGTCACCTGTGACACTAATACAGCGATCAGAAAAATGATCGCTTATTAGGCTGGGTTCACACTGGAGCGATGCAGGAACGCCACGAATCCGCGGCGGGTTCCCGCATCGCATGCCTCCCGGCGGCAGTTCACACTGCCCTATGCGAACTGCTGGGAGTGTCAGTGAAATGTTAATGACACCCCCAGATCAGTTCGCATATCGCAGTGCGATCTGCAAACTCGGATCGCATGGTGTGAACACCCATGCGATCTGATTCTGCTGCGGACCAAAAAAAGGGTCCCGTGCGAGTTTGCGGCGGGTGCGGCGGGTGCGATGCGAATTCAGCCATACTATCTGTATGGCTGAACTCGAATCGCACAGAGATCGGATGTGATTTGCACTGCAGTGCGGTGCGAATCACATCCGTTCTCAAACCGCTGCAATGTGAACCCAGCCTTAGTGACACTGGCGACGGGGGGTGATCACGGGGTTAAACCTTTATTGGGGGGGTTAGGGGGGTACCTTAGAACTAAAGGGGGCTAACCCTAACTGCCCTAACAGTTATTACAGTCACAAATGACACCCGCCGGGTGATCAAGGGGTTAAACCTTTATTAGGTAATAAATGGCGGGTGCCCTGAAACTATAAAAAAATAACTAACCAACCAGCGTCACCTGTAACAGTTATATGTGATCACTGGTGAAAGGGTTAACTAGGGGGCAATCAGGGGGCTTTATGCGGTAGTATATGGGGGTCCCTGGCGCTATAAAAAGTTGCGGCGAACCTAAATACCTACCTGCCTAACTAGCGTCACCTGTGACACTAATACAGCGATCAGAAAAATGACCGCTTATTAGGCTGGGTTCACACTGGAGCGATGCGGGAACGCCACGAATCCGCGGCGGGTTTCCGCATCGCATGCCTCCCGGCGGCAGTTCACACTGCCCTATGCGAACTGCTGGGAGTGTCAGTGAAATGTTAATGACACCCCCAGATCAGTTCGCATATCGCAGTGCAATCTGCAAACTCAGATCGCATGGTGTGAACACCCATGCGATCCGATTCTGCTGCGGACCAAAAAAAGGGTCCCGTGCGAATTTGCGGCGGGTGCGGCGGGTGCGATGCGAATTCAGCCATACTATCTGTATGGCTGAACTCGAATCGCACAGAGATCGGATGTGATTTGCACTGCAGTGCGGTGCGAATCACATCCGTTCTCATAAACCGCTGCAATGTGAACCCAGCCTTAGTGACACTGGCGACGGGGGGTGATCACGGGGTTAAACCTTTATTGGGGGGGTTAGGGGGGTACATTAGAACTAAAGGGGGCTAACCCTTACTGCCCTAACAGTTATTACAGTCACAAATGACACCAATGCAAAAAAAAAAAAAAAAAAATGCAATTGGTGTCACTGTGACTGGGGGGGCAGGGGTAATTGGGGGGGTAATCGGGGGGTAAAGGGGGGGTGTGAGTGTGCCTGGCATGTTCTACTGTATGTGTGGTGTGTTGGTGCAACTCACCGATGCTCTCTCCTCGGTGCCGGAACGAAAAATACCGACACGGAGGAGAGAATACATCACTTCCTCTCCTGTGTTTACATTACAGGAGAGGAAGTGATGTCACGGAGGATTTTCATTCGTCGGGAGCGATCGCGAGGGGGTGGCCATGAATGAATGGCCGTCCCCTCGTCCGGGATCGCTCCCGAACGAATGCCGACCGCCGCAGGCACCGGGGGGGGGCCCGATCGGGCCCCCCACCCGCGGGAAGGCAGGGACTTATATATACGCCCTTATGCCTGCCCGTGCCATTCTGCCGACGTATATCGTCGTGCGGCGGTCGGCAAGTGGTTAAAGTGGATGTTTCAGTAACTCTACATGTGTGTATGAGTAAATTCTTTGTATGCATAGGCGTGCGCACAGGGTGTGCCAGGGCACACTCTAATCACTCTGTGTGGCACAGATTCCCCCTGTTTAACCGGTTCCCGACCAGCGCACGACGATGTACGTCAACAGAATGGCACGGGCAGGCATATTGGCGTACAGGTACGTCCAATCTTCAATGCCGCCCTGCCATCGGGAGCGCGCCACCGGCGGCGCGCTCCCATGAACAGGGAGGGTAGGCGTTTGTGTACCAAGAATTGGTTGCGCCAGCGTCACCAGTTCTCGCACATGCCTTTGCTCCGTGAGATCCGTGAGAATAATCCTGATCATTTCAGAAATTTTCTCCGGATGACGGACCCCGTTTTTCACCATCTGCTGGCTTTGCTGACCCCTTATATCACCAGGCAGGATACCTGCGTGTGGCAAGCCATCACTTCGGAGCAGAGGCTCATCGCCATGTTGCGCTACTTGGCGACAAGGAGAAGTTTTCAGGACCTCAAGTTCTCTACAGGCATCTCCCCCCAGGCTCTGGGGATCATTATTCCAGAGACCTGTTCTGCCATCATTCAGGTCCTGCAGAAGGACTATATGAAGCTAAGTTTTATCCTTAAACATCACATTCTATGTATTTCATGATTGCTAATGTCTTGCATTTCTTTCCTCATTCCCTAATTACCATCATTGCAATATGCTCTAATTCATATGCTGTGCCCCTTTGTCCTCATGCATATTTGCCTCACTAACTTCCCCACCATGCTCTTCCATAAAACTATAGTCTAGTCACTTACCAATGTCTTTTGGCAGCTCCATAGTATTGCTTTCCCCTAAACACGCCCTAAAATGTCTACAAATGTGATGTGTGTGCTTCAATTCATGCAAAGTGACCTTTTTTTTTTATTTTTGGAGTTGTGCCAAACTCATTAATAACCCCCCTCTCCCCAACTGCTAGCTCAGCTGATAGCAATCTTCTATCTGATGACTTGACCAAACCAAATACACACTATACCTACCTTTTTCATGATCACATTTATGGACGAGTTCACCAAAGCATGTAGTGTAAGGGCCTGCCTCAATACTTTCAAATGCTATTTTTATTTTTTTTAACACATTAATTTTCTTGCTATGTAATAGCAGAATGTCAAAATGTGCTTCCATTTTGTTATTATGACACTTCTTACCTGTCCCGTGGGCTGCCAATAGTGTAAGTAAGGAGGGGCTTCACAAAGTATCACACATTATTTAGGCATTCTGCTCTCAATCAAGTGGAGAGGGTTACCTGTCCTAAACATCCTCCCTCATTTTTTAGCAAGGGCCCATCATATGGGGGGGTGGGGGGTGGGGGGATGATGACTCTCATAAGGGGACCTTATACTTTAGGCTTTAAATACTCAGTTCCCAAAATGTTCTACTAATTTTGACCAAAAATGTGGGTGTCTAATCTGCTTGCAATGTCGATTTGTCAAATTACTAATTTTTGTATATAGTCCACAATGAGAAACAAATACTTAATGACTGCACACACCGATTATCAGATACACAAAGACAAGCAGAAACCGAAGAGCAGTAGCGATCTGAATCACTAATGTGAAAAGCGCGAATCGTCTCTCCCCAAACTCCTACTAACACGAGATCAGCAGAAGGAGCCCAAAGGGTGCTGGACGTGGTACTGAATTTCCCTTTTCTAGTCCCGCCGTACACGGCTTACGTCACCGCGTTCTTGGCAACCGCAAAATCAGACAACTTGGTCCGACTGTGTGTATGCAACAGTTTCGGACACAATCCGTCAGACAAAATCCGACGGATTTGGTTGGCAGAATGTCCGACCGTGTGTACAGGGGCTAAGAACTCCACAACAGTTAAATTCTGTAGTCTGATTGGAATAGTAGAGGACACCTCCCAACTAGCACAAAACGTAGTTGTAATAAACATGTAGACCATTGTGTAAGTTTAATCGGGAGGAGGGGAACCCTCTGGGGAGTGGAATGAGCTTAACTCTGTTGCCCAGGAACCAAGCCTAACATTTTAGAGGACAGAACCTATTCTTTCTATAACATGTAAGTTATGGCTCTTAGTCCTGGATTAGCAGGAATGTTTCCAGAAACTAGCTGCAAACGAGGGGAATTTTCTTATTTATGGAAAGAGAGGAAGGGTGACACAGACGGTGTCAATGGGGGGGGGGGATAAAATAGGAAAGTAGAGGCAGTAGAAGGGAAGTAAAGGGGTGCAAAGTTCCGGCAAGGCCAACGACCCTAGACTCCAATTTATCTTAAGTCAAGCTACTCAAATGTAGGACTTGCACTCGTCTGAGAATCGGAACAGATTCCAATGCGTCCAGCGGGTGTTGTGTTCCTCTAAAAATATGGAACGCTTCACAAATTTGCGTGCCATCCTTGCACAGGGGCCATGTTAATCTTCTCTGTATCATTCCAATTTTAGTGTATGTCCTGCCGAAGCAAGGACCACATGTATGACTTTATAGTCACGTGGGCTGGTCTGATATGATAGAGAGGAAATGTTCAGCGTAGAAACTCACTGAAAACTGAACATGTACAGAGTTGCTACCTCAGCTGCAAAATCCCTAGCTGAATTGGGAACATGAACCGAAGGTGGAGACAGAGATCACCAGGATCAACCAGATTTTTGCAGAATACAGAAAACAAATCCCATAGTAACAGTAAGTATGAACAGCATGTAATCCACATTTAATAATAAATTAAATAGTGTTGTTGTGCTTTTTAAGGACATTTTCCCGCACAATATTTATTAAGTAATTTTTAACGAAGATATTTTTAAGATACAAAATCAATCTATATGACACAGTCTATACATGTGAAACGTATTCACGGAGACAAGTAATCATAAAAATAGTTACATTTATTGGTTGACAAAAGACAAATATCTACATGAAATTAAAATACAGATCATTTGACAGTTAATGGAAATACCCTCAAACTGGGCGTAGTAGTACCTTGGACTTAATTATCACCATTATCACTTCTCGGTAGAATCAATAACCTTTTGATAATTGACAATTAAACAGAATGTCTGTATTTCACACGTCCAACCGTTACTATACTGCAGGTAAGTAAGTTGTTAACAATGTGAAATAAATTAGACATTTGTTTTTTAATAAAATTGGCATCTATGCAAAAAAGAAATTTATAATGAAAAATTTAATTTAGAGAAAAATCTAAAAGGCAGTTATTGATTCCGGAGAACGATTTTCAATAATAGAATATTCAAAAACATCAATATTTAAGAGAACATAGAAGATATAATAAAAATATTTACCCATTTCCAATATGGTTATTAGTGTGGATTGTTGGTTACCAGGAATTTTAAGATGGCTGCCATGACTTTCAACATGGATTCTCTTACAGAGGAATTACTTTGTGTGACCTCCGAGTTTCAAGGAGCAGGGATCTTCATGAATGTAAAAATGTGTATTCATGCATGGTGCATGAGTATCAGTTTGTCTGGGAGTCTTCCAGTGTCCCTTCTCAGGGGGGGTCCCTAAGCTTCCCCCTGAGCTCTCTTTCCTCCCCAGCTCTCCTTCTCTCTTTCCTTCATGGCATCTTTCTAGTTTCTTAAATATCCTCTTAAACAAAAAGATCAAAAAATTATACTAAGTTCTGCCCAGAGGGTATGTGTCCCTTTCCTATTGGCAGGCAGACTTAATGATCACCTTTCCCAGTAGTCTCGTGATTTTAAGGTAATAGCACCTTCAACCACCAGGTGTCTCACATGTGTTTTGTGGTTTATCTCTATAAGTGATATATTTAATTTTATATTGTGTATTTTTTTGTACCTTAGTGAAAATAATCTCTCAAACTGGGAATTCTACTAACCACATACTATCAAATACGCTTAGCATAATTATTGATTAATCACTTGCATAAAATGGTGATATATATATATATACATATCAATGTATATCTATTAATCTTTAGTCCATTTATAAAGGACACAGGTTAGATATATATCAAACAATATCACATACAATTATTATCTATATGGATACATGTATAATTCGGGTATCCAATCAATATTTGTTTATCTAAACATAGGTTAAATTCTTATACAGTTATAATCACGATTATATGTTTTTCATAATGCTAATTCGTTGCTAAAACACTTCTATTTATAATAAACACTTTCATATATAATTTCTTTATGACAAAGTTCTTTAGATCATTAGATACTAAAATTATAATATCTTTGGTGACCTACACATATCACATATAGTTTGAATTACTTGAAGTACTTTTGAAATATGTCTGACTTGTATATCCCTCTCACACCATGTTTTGAGATGAACTTTGAACTTCCAATAAATG
Organism: Lithobates pipiens; assembly: GCF_037356315.1. Lineage (NCBI taxonomy): Eukaryota > Metazoa > Chordata > Amphibia > Anura > Ranidae > Lithobates > Lithobates pipiens. The sequence continues at coordinate 7,976,457 of NW_027507790.1, forward strand.
TTCAGATGGCTTTAGCTGTGCCACACAATAGGTTTTGTTGGACAAGGTGTCAGCTATCTGCATGGTTGTATATTGTCCAAACAGTCTTTTACTTACGCACAATGGGGTTTTCTAGTTAAGGATTATTTCCATGTGATAAATACTTATGCAAGTTTGGTCTTCTCAATCTAACCAACAAAATAAGTAAACATCTTTTTGTTTGGTGACAGAAACTACCATTGTTCCAGTCTCTTGTTTCAACACAGGTTTTGTAAAAGTTTAAAAAGAACTAATCCCTTGAACATTTGGAAAAACCTGTGAGATCCTGTATTTTGCTTTAAAGTTCTCCAAGAGGTCACAGTTCAATAATATCAACATTATAGTTCATCCACTTTTTTTAGGCCTACTGAAATCTCTCATCTCTGCCAGTGAATATTAAATGTATTTCTTCATGAATTCACAACAGTGTGGAGCTAAATTAATGCACCACGATAGAAAATATACAGTACCTAATGTGCATAGAACTATATAATAGGGCCTATAAGGCCCATATGTGACCCCTTTAAGCTATCTGACTGCTGGAACACTGGTGTTTGGAGACTGCCTGCTTGCGAAACCGCTCTGTGCATCTTTTAATGCGATTTTGCGACTGTGGAAAATATGTAAGTGCACTTCTATTATTGAAGATACCGATTTTTTAAACATATCACGCTATGAGATGTCGTTTTCTTGCTTTGCATTACATTGTTGGAAGAGATGCAGAAAGAGGATGAGGAGTAAGCCCTTGTACACATGGTCGGAGAATCTGTCGGAATGAGTCTTATCGGACAGTGTCATCGGATAATCCGACTGTGTGTGGTATGCATCGGACTGATTCCGTCCGAATCTCTGTCCGACCCAATTTTCCAACATGTTGGAAATATTTCCCGACCAACTGGGCCGGACGGACCTAATCCGATCATGTGTAGAGCATTTTCATCGGACCAAGTGCCACGCATGCTCAGATCAAATTCCTACATCAAAGCTATTGGCTACTAGCCTGAATGTAGTCCCATCGTAACTAAATTACGTCATCACGTTCTGAAAGATCGGATTTTTCGCCAACTTGGCCCGACCGTGTGTATGCAACAGTTTCGGACACAATCCGTCGGACTAAATCCGACGGGCAAAATCCGACGGATTTGGTTGGCAAAATCTCCGACCGTGTGTACGTGGGCTTACAGAAAGACATCCTGGTTGTTTTAAATGCTCTGTTGACCATTTTATATGGTCTACACTATCTTGTAAGAAGCCAACCTTCTCTTATATCACAAGTGAAATCACTGTGGGGATCAGCATCGGATGTAATAACTCTTTATTTCTTGGATTGCTTATACCTATTGGATAAGAGCAGTGTTCACTTGCACTTGGATATGTGACTATACACCTTTTTTTTTGGATGTTGCACATGAATTTCCTATTTTTTTTATGTTTTTAATTAATGAATTGAGACTTGTTTATAGGATCTGCATATTGTTTTTTCAACACACTCATTTTATTATGTTGATGTATTTTTTATGAAATACAGATTTGCATTTATTTCACATTTTTGTACTTTATGAATGGAGATTTTTATTATTTACTTATGCCAGAGTTCTATGCACATTAAGTACAGTAGAGCTGCACAATTCTGACCAAAATGAGAATCACAATTTTTTTGCTTAGAACAGTGGTTCTCAACCTTTCTAGTGCCGTGACCCCTTGATAAATGTTCCCAAGTTGTGGGGACCCCTAACAGTAAAATTATTTTTGAAGCAGGGGTTGTCAGCACCCAAGGCAAGACAAGTAATTTTCGCCCCTAACCCATGGATATTTAGCACTCCCTTCCACTCGTACAGTATTAAAACCCCTTATGGTACATTTTTAGACCCCTTCCACATGGACAATCCGTTCAGGTCTGAACGGACACTCCATAGAGGTCTATGGGAAATGGATGTCATCAGTGACATGTCCGCTGACATCCGACCGAAAAAATGTGACGGAGGAAAAACCAATTTTTCCCATCCATCTGCGGACCAGATTGGGTGCTGATGGACCCTACTCTTGTCTTTTTCTTCTCATTTCTTTCCCTTTGATCTCTCTCTATCCTAATTTCTTGTTTTTTTCCCCCATCCATCTCTCTAGCCATCTTTCTTGTTCTTTCTCTTATTCTTTCTCTCCGTTTTTCTTTGTTCTTCCCCCTCTTTTCCTCTCCCTTTGTTCCTCCCTCTCTATTTTTATTCCACTACACAGTGTCCTTCAACGCCACAGGAATGGCAGACTGTGGCCTCCCACTTTGCCAGTTTGCAAGTTGTGCCTTTTTCACCAATAGTGCAAACCCAAGTTCAGAGCAAGATGAGGGGACAGTCTCTTCTTCAGATAATCTTGTTATGTTGTGGGTCTGCTACACACACACCTTCTTTTTGTAACTAATGTATGTAGTGAATTACTGACCAAAATCGTGCTAATTTTCAGCACCATGGCAGGAAAATGGCATGATTGTCCAAATTTACACCTCACTCTGGGTGTTTTTTTTACTAAAGGCACATCCACTATGCACTACAAGTGCACTGCAAAAGTACACCTGAAACTGCACTTGGAGTGCAAAGTGGAGTTGCCTTTAGTAAATCACACTCCTTCTCAGCACAAACTAAAATTTGACTACAAATACATTTTATGCGCAATGAAAAAGGAAGCCACACATTGTTGAGAATTCAACTTTTTAATACAAGCACATTCACATGTGCGTTTCGAAAAGGTTTTTACAACAAACCAAGAGATTTTGTGTATCCAAAACAGAGTTTAATCAGAATTTTGTTTCCTTGTTGTTTTTGTGTAAACAGGCATGCATCCAACCGTAAAATACATAAAACAGGAACTTACAAAGTTCAACTTTGAAAAGTGAAGACAATATCAGACATAAGTATGTACAAACTGGGCTGATATTGCCTTCATCACATGGGGTGTCACCCCTGAAAAAAACTAATTTGGAAGATGCACACAGTGTGTCAACATGTGCTATCTCCCATCATGGGGGATAAATGTACATGCTTTGGGGCTGCAACCCCTTCATCTCAGGCACTTTCCACAAAACATGTACATTGATCCCCCATGATGTTTTTTTTACACACTCTGTGCATCTTCCAAATTTGGAATTTCGATAAATACAACATTTTGTTTTTAAAATAGCAAAAATAAAACCCTATCTAGTTTTTTTTGTTTCACACTCTCCCCAAAACATCAATGATGTTCTTCATTTTATTTTTTACATCATTGATGTTTTGTTGGATAATTTCCAAATCACGATTGCACCCCATTATCTCCCCGATCAAGATATGGGCACTTTCACTGGTAAAACGGGAATCTTCTTCCACATCACCTACAAAACAAAGCAAACAAACACACCATGTAATCCAAATATGGTGATATACATTGATGAGCTTACCGGAAGCTGTGTTCTCCGACACTTACCTGTTGTGGTCACAATTTGTCCAACCTCCACGATCTCTCCTTCCTTCTCCTGCTCCTCTGTTTCTGCTTTTGGAAGTTGCCCTTCTTTGGGAGAGGTGTGGTCCCTGGTGTCCTCATACTTTCTGAGTCTTCTCTCCCCTATGAGAATGTAAACAAAGAATAATTAGCACACAGAGGGCAGAAATAGGAATCATAAACATTGCTTGGAAGTGTTGTACAATTGTGTTTTTGGGCCGAGTTACAAGGTGAGAACATTATTGGGTACACTTTGTTAAGCTGGAATACTACCCCGCAGAACGATGTTTCATACGAATGAACAAAACCATGAACTTGAAAGTGGCTATTTTAAAATGCACAACAGTATGCAAGCAAGTGGCCATTTTAAAATGCACAACAGTATGCAAGCAAGAATAATCATATGAACACACGACAACTACTTACTTTTTTTAAGAACACGCTTGATCCTTATGTACTGCTCGTGCTCCCTCAGTTTTAGGTCTGACCAGCGTTTTCTCAGTTGATCCTTGGATCAGTGTACCCCAAAATACTTCTGAAGACTCTTCACAACTTTATTCATGATCTTGGCCTTTCTGATATTTGGGTTTGGGTAAGGTCCATACTTCCCATCATAGTCGGTCCTGTTCAATATGTCGACCATCTCCTACATCTCTCCAAAAGACATATTTGAGGCCTTAAATCTTGTTTTCCCGGATCGGGACCTTTTTGAGGCTCCGGGCTTTCCTCACCCTCCTCCTCGTTAGTGGAACTATTATTAGTGCGCACCTGTGTTCTCTCCGCCATGTGCTCTCCCCACTGTGCCAGAAGGGGCGGGGAATAGTCTGGAAAGAACATCAGGGGCGGGCGGAGTTTCACGCATGCGCACTGTATATAAAACGCAACGCGCGTGTATCGTCCGTACGATCTGGGAAGAGTGAGGCGCGGACATGATGAACGTGGAAACGAAGGTAAAATTTTTAAGTTGGTGCTTCACTAGACTAGACTGCTTCTATCTAGGCCGATGTAGGGACAAGATTAGGAGGGTTTTTAATGGCATTATTAGTATTTGAGGGTTTGTCTTGTGTTGTGTCTTGCAGACAATATGGATCCTTTCAAAAATGCAAACTTTATGGGGCTATTCATAGAACTGTACATGGAGATGCCCTGCCTGTGGCAGTTCCACAACAAGTTTTATGCCGACAGAACAAAGAGGAACACAGCACTGGAGAAACTGCTTTCTTTGGATCATGGTCCCCACGGCAAACATGGACTATCTGAATCGGAAAATTGGGGCCATGAAGATTACATATTTCAGGGAGAGAAAGAAGCACCTGGAGTCCTTGAGAGCAGGAGATCCAGATGCCGTTTATTCCCCCAGGATGGTTCACTTTGACAGGCTGCATTTTCTGGTAGACCAAGGGGTACCCAGGCCACCACCAGCTGAGGCTTCTGATGTCCAACCTGGGCCTTCCAGGCAGCAACATGTGTTGAGACAGGTATTGCATTGTTGAACATATTTATTGTGTTCCATTTAATGATGTTAACTAGATGTTCTTATTGATCAGTAAGTTGTGATTTCTCAAAGTGGTTTACATCTCAATAGACAGTAGTAACCAAAAATGATTGGGACGGGAAAGAAAAATGCTGGTCTCAGAATGATAGTCTGTTCTATTTGGTAACATTCAATTTGCAAAAGCCAGGAGCACAAAATGGTGTGATTGATGAGCAAAAAAGTAAAACTATGTCCCCTTTTCATACACAGGAAGACCTCAGTCGGGGGGAGGCTGTGGCAAGTGGCAGCCAGGAGGTCGAACAACGCCCTCCTCCTCCTGCCTCAACTACAGGAGCCGAGCCACAGCCTGGAAGGATGCCTGGTGGGAAGTGCCCAAGGAAGATGAGAGAGTGATGGCCTGGGTTCAGTCTGGTCTGCCAGAAGATGCAGCCTCTTGAAGATCCACATCCTGGGGACAGAAATGGCATCTGAATTTCCTGTTCTCTAGGACTTCTTGACCAGACTTCTCTCCCTGAGATATGGACTCCTCAGGCCACCAATTTTTTCTATTAGAATTTGTTCATGTCTGCCCTGGGGGCCAAAGGCTGCACCAAAGTTAAGAAGTTTCTCCAGTGCTGCGTTCCTATTTTTATTTTATAGCGACCAAAATAAAGGTTTTTTTTTGTTTGATGAAATACTTCTCTGATCGTGTGTACAAGGGCTTAGACCACAGTTCTCTGTTTTACTATAATGAGGTAATGGAACCTGGAATTTTATCTCACTAAGATGTCAAAGATTTGCTGGAAAAGTTATTTCCATAATTTGAAACAGGAAATGGTTTGTAGAAATGTTTGATTTTTTTTATTCTTTTGTACAAGCCGCATTCCTTAAATAAAGATTAAAAGTAAAGAAAAGTCATACATGTGGACGTATACACAGTGGTAAACGGCAGCCCACTCCCTCCCTCCTCCTCCATGCCCACTAACCAGCTAGTCTTAATGGGGGTGGGATATTACATGTAGAATAACGGAGGCTTCTTGTTCCCACCCCCCATTGTGTGTCAGAAACCATGAATCAGACTGAGACAGAAGTACAATTAAATCCCACTTGTTTATTAATAAAAATAAAAACGTAAATAGAAAAAGCGTAGTCAAGCATAGCCAGAGTCCAGTAACCAGATCGGGTAGTCAGCCAGTCCAAAGTTCAATAACCAGATCGGGTAATCAGCCAGGCCTGAAGTCAGGGATCCAAGTAGAGCAAATGCAAGCAGGATAAGGAGCCAGAAGGGATGTCAGCAAGCCAGTCTTGAAACAAACCGCAGGAGATGGTTCCTTGTGATGTGACCAACGCGAAGGCAGAGGTGAAGTGAGCTGGAAAGCTTTAAGTAGGCAGGTCAGACGAGCATCAGCGGGAACAGCTGGTAACTGTGGAGAGAGAAGAGAGCTGGCAATTAGCCGACAGCTGAGCGGCCAGCCCAGAGAAGGAAGGGCTAAGCCAGCCCTGACATTGTGTTTAACTGGTTAGTGGGCATGGAGGAGGAGGGAGGGATTGGGCTGCCATTTACCACTGTGTATATTCGCACGTGTGACTCTATATCACATGGGCTGCTCAGATGTGATAAGAAGGAATGAACAGCATGTAATGAACCATTTATTGACAGTTTTTTTTTAATGATGTGGGTTTATTGACACTTTAAAGAGGTTGTAAAGGCAGAAGGTTTTTTATCTTAAAGTGGATGTAAACCTAATGTCATCCTTTCTAAACTACTGCCATAGGGGTTATCTATAAGGATATACATGCCTCCTGCATGTATCCCTATCTGGCAAATGTCTCCCCTCTGTCTGCTCTGAGACCCGAAAAACTGCATATTCAGTGGGTGGGTCTGTTGTCTGGAGCTTGGTGGTTGGGTGGAGTCGTGATGTCAGTAGACTCCCCGCCCACTTCTACACTCCCCTTGTCAATATGCATATTCTCCTGTGTATTTCTAATGCCGCATACACATGATCAGAATTCAGGTCAGAAAAAGACCGATGAGAGCTTTTCATCGGAAAATGCGACCGTGTGTATGCTCCATCGGAATTTAGCTGTCCGAATTTCCGTCAGCCAAAAACTGATAGCATGTTCTCAATTTTCCCGACAGAAAAACGGAAATTCCGATCGTGTGTATGCAATTCCAACACGCCAAAAATCACGCATGCTCAGATTCAACTAAGAGATGGAAGCTATTGGCTACTGGCTATTGAACTTCCTTTTTCTAACCCGTCATACGTGTTGTACATCACCGTGTTCTAAACGATCGGAATTTGGTGTGACCGTGTGTAGGCAAGACAGCTTGAATGGAATTCCGTCGGCAAAACCGATCATGTGTTCGCAGCATTACACTGAACTTCTGCTATGATCTCTAACATCCAGTGAAAAGACAGGAAAGTCCCCACATGACTTCAGCATGCCAAATCATGCTGAGGTGGGGAACATCCAATTCTGGCAGAGCAGCAGAAGAAAGGAGTGGGAGGGAATTAAAAAATAATGCATGTCTCTTAGGCCGCGTACACACGGGCGGACTGTTCGCCCAACTTTGTCCGCTGAACAGTGTTTCAGCGGACAGTCCGCTCGTGTGTGGGCTTCAGCGGACAGTTTCAGCGGACAGTCTGACGAACAAAGTTTTTCGGAATTCCCGTAAGACAGTCCGCTGAAACTTGGTTTGAGCGGACAGTCCGCTCGTGTGTAGGCTTGTTCGACAAACTAAAAGTTTTGCGCATGCTCAGAAAGGATTTACACGGCGAAGGTTGCATTGCAGTGTATTGGACGTCGTATTTTTCGTCCCGTCGTACGTGCCGTTCACGTCATCGCGCACGCTTTCAGCGGACTGTTCGTTCATCGTGTGTGGTCAAGTCCGTTCATGCAAATTTTGAGCGGACTGTTTGTCGGATTGTTTGACGAACAAAGTTGGGCGAACAGTCCGCCCGTGTGTACGCGGCCTTAGGCTAGTGCACGAGATATGTAAATCACCTGTCACTCACAGCAAGGTGGAGGATTTGACAAAGTTTTTCTCTGTTTGTCAAGATTTAAATCACTGAATAGTAAAAGAGGATTGCTCAGAGATGGCATAACTCTTTGTTGCAAGACTGGGCTCAAATGATAGGAAATCTTATACTCTACATTATGACATTTTTTCTGGTTTACATCCACTTTAATGCATTCTATGCATTAAGATAAAAAACCTTCAGTGTGCAGCAGCTCCCCTCAGCTCCCCTAATACTTAGTCCCATCTAGATCCAGCAATGCTGCAGCAGTGTCTCTTTAGTCATGGTGCCATGGGCTCCCGATGCTGTCAAAGTCAACCAGCCAATGAGAAGAGAAAGGGGGCGGGGTCAGGACATGGACATACAAAGCTGTGACTCGGCTCGGCTCGGGTGCCTCCATAGCAAGCTGCTTGCTGTGGGGGCACTCAACATTAGGGAAGGGCCTGGAGCACTGAAGAGGGACCCGAGAAGGGAAGGATCTGGGCTGCTCTGTGCAAAACCATTACACAGGGCAGGTAAGTATGACATGTTTGTTATTTTTAACTAAAAAAAAGAGACTTTAGTATCACTTTAAGTTCTATGTACAGTATCACACAATAGTGAGCATACCCCTCACATTTTTGTAAATATTTTATTCTATCTTTTCATCTTCAGTGACAACACTGAAGAAATTACACTTTGCTACAATGTAGTATAGTGTAGTGTAGTGAATGTACAGCTTGTATAACAGTGTACATTTGCTGTCCCCTCAAAATAACTCAACACACAGCCATTAATGTCTAAACCACTGGAAACAAAAGTGAGTACACCCCTAAGTAAAGATGTCCAAATTGGGCCCAAAGTGTCAATATTTTGTGTGACCACCATTATTTTCCAGCACTGCCTTAATCCTCTTGGGGAAAGAGTTCACCAGAGCTTCACAGGTTGCCACTGGAGTCTTCTTCCACTCCTCCATGATGACATCATGGACCTGGAGATGTTAGAGACCTTGCGCTCCTCCACCTTCTGTTGCTCAGATGCTCAATAGGGTTTAGGCCTGGAGACATGCTTGGCCAGTCCATCACCATTACCCTCATCTTCGTTAGCAAGGCAGTGGTCGTCTTGGAGGCGTGTTTGGGGTGGTTATCATGTTGGAATACTGCCCTGTGACCCAGTCTCAGAAGGGAGGGGATCATGCTCTGCTTCAGTATGCCACAGTACATGTTGGAATTCATGGTTCCCTCAATGAACTGCAGCTCCCCAGTCCTGGCAGCACTCATGCAGCCCCAGACCATGACACTCCCACCACCATGCTTGACCTGGTTGCCGCAACACACGCTTAACACCATCTGAAGCAAATAAGTTTATCTTGGCCTCATTAGACCACAGGACATGGTTCCAGTAATCCATGCCCTTAGTCTGCTTGTCTTCAGCAAACTGTTTGCAGACTTTCTTGTATATCATCTTTGGAACGACAACCATGCAGACCATTTTGATGCAGTATGCGGCGTATGATCTGAGCACTGACAGGCTGACCTCTCATCCCTTCAAAATAGAAAAATAGCAAAAAAAGTTACAAAAAAACAGACGCTTTTCGGCTGGAGAGCCTTGGTCACTGCATAAAAATAACAGAGACACACATTCTATATATATTATATAGGGATCTCCACCCACCCAATAGGCATCAAGCTAATCAAGCAAATTGAAAAAGGAAGAGTTGTTGGGTTGGTGGGGGAGTATACCACTATGAAGAAAACTCACGAGCTGGACATACTATTGGTTAATGACCTATGCACATAAACAGACAAAACTGTAATAAAGCACTAGATGTGAAAATTCTCATGACACAAGTGAAATAGGTAAAAAGGAAAGATTAAAAAAGAAGAAAGAATAGGAGACACAAGGAGAAAAAGAAACACAGGAAGAAAAAAAAAAAAAGGAAGAAAAAAAGGGGGGGGGGGGAGAGAAGAAGCAGGGAAAAGAAAAGAACAATACAGTTGTGCTCATAAGTTTATATACCCTGGCAGAATTTATGAATGACCTTGATCAAAAGTTTACATACCCCCGTTGTTAATACTGTGTATTGCCTTCTTACCTCTTCTGGAGACTTTTGTGTTTTTTGTGGATGAGGCTATTTATCTTATCAGATGGTAAAGCTGCCCATTCCTCTTGGCAAAAAGCCTCTGTTTGGCGTATTGTAAGTGGGATACTTTGTGGCATTTTCGTAGTAATGTAGTAATATTCTGGCGACTCGACCGTGCAGCCCATCTTTCTTCAAGTGCCTCCTTACTGTGCATTAGGGATGAGCCCAACACTCCCCAGTTCGGTTCGCACCAGAACTTTCGAACGGACCGAAAATTTGTGCGAACTTTAGAACCCCATTGAAGTCTATGGAACTCGAACGTTCAAAATAAAAAGTGCTAATTTTAATGGCTAATATGCAAGATATTGTGCTAAAATGGGTTTGGGGACCCGGCTCCTGCCCCAGGGGACATGGGTCAATGCCAATTTTTTTTTTAAAACTGACGTCTTTTCGGGAGCACTGATTTTAATGACGATTAAAGTGAAACAAAAGTGAAATATTCCTTTAACCACTTCCCGACCAGCGCACGACGATGTACGTCGACAGAATGGCACGGGCAGGCATGTTGGCGTACATGTACGTCCAATCTTCAATGCCGCCCTGCCATCGGGAGCGCGCCACCGGCAGCGCGCTCCCGCGCTGGTCGGGACCCCCGTGAGTCCGGTCGCGGGACCCGCGGACTCGATCGCCGCGGGCATCCCCGCGATCGTCTCATGGGACGGCTGAATGGAGGAAATGCCGTGTAAACAGCATGTCTCCATTCTGCCTAGCAACTAGTGACGCTGATCTCTGCTCCATGTGATTGGAGCAGAGATCAGTGTTCACTAAATGAAAGCCCAATCCCCCCACAGTTAGTAACACACCCCTAGGAACACTTAACCCCTACACTGCCACCCACTGGTTAACCCTTTCACTGCCAGTGTCATTTACACAGGAATCACTGCATTTATATAGCAGTGATTACTGTATAAATGACAATGGTCCCAAAAATGTGTCAAAAATGTCCGATGGGTCCCCCACAATGTCGCAGTCACAATAAAAATCGCTGATCGCCGCCATTACTAGTAAAAAAAAATAATAAAAAATTATTAATAAAAATGCTATAAAACCATCCCTATTTTGTAAACGCTATAACTTTTGTGCAAACCAATCAATAATCGCTTATTGCGATTTGATCACCGCAGGGGTGATCAAATACCACCAAAAAAAAGCTCTATTTGTGGGAAAAAAAGGACGTCAATTTTGTTTAGGAGCCACGTCGTACGACCGCGCAATTGTCAGTTAAAGCGACGCAGTGCCGAATCGCAGAAAGTGGTCTGGTCTTTGACCAGCAAAATGGTCCGGTCTGAAAGTTGTTAAATATCGTGCCTGGGGGGTGTCTATACTATAGTATGCCTGTGAAGTGCCACGTGTTTCCCGTGTTTAGAACTGGTATATCTGGTTCCAGAAATACGGATGAAAATCATTGAGAAAAATGGCATGGGTAGCCCCCCCCCCCGCCCATTACCAGCCCATTTGGGTCTTGTACGGATATTAAGGGGAACCCCGTACCCAAATTAAAAAAAGGAAAAGCGTGGTTCCCCCAGGCCCTATATACTCAGAACAGCAGTATACAGGCGGTGCAAACAAGACAGGGACTGTGTAGGTTTGTTGTGTTAAGTAGAATCTGTTTGTAATTTTGAACTGGTACATTTTTAAAGTATAGCTCCAGTCAAAAAATCTATTTTTAAGATTTTTGGAAAACATAGGGAAGGGTTATCACCCCTGTATAATTTTTTTTGCCATCCGTCTTTTTTCATCTCATTGATGTTGTCTCCTTTCGTTTGCAAGTAGGAGACGTTTGTAAGTTGGATGTTTGAAAGTAGGGGCCTGCCCTATATGCTCTGCAGAAATGGGGGCCTACGGTGTTGGTGTTGGGGCAACACTGTAAGCCCTCAAAGCGACTCTTGGTGGGCGCTGGAGCGCCCTGCTGTGAACGATTATATCAAGAATTGTAATTACATGCCATTGTTGAACAGTGGTAGAAAATTTGGGCCTTTGGTGGTTGTGGTGGTGGTGGTGCTGTGCCACAACACGATAAGTCCCCACAGTTACTCTTGGTGGGCGCAGGAACAGGCTCTGCTGTGAAATATTATATCAAAAATTGTAATTACATGCCCCTGTTAAACAGGGGCTGAAAAACTGGGCCTTAGGCACTAGTGCTGGTGCCACAACACTGCAACCTCTCCCATATAGTCTAGTTGGAGTGCAGGAATGAGCCCTGCTGCAAAGCATTGCATCAAAAATTGTATTACATGCCCCTGTTAAACAGGGATGAGGAGGATGAGGAGGGCTTGGTCATCCACTCTACCAAGTCTTTGGCATTATGCGGCTCAACACGTCCAGCTGCCAAAAATAAGGGCAAGCGTTTGCCATGGCCATGTGCTGATGACGATGCACCGCGTTTCACGACCAGCACTGTTGTCTCTAGACACAGAGCCTGCGTGCCCTCTTTTATTGGCTCGTGACTGTCTGCCTCTCCTTGTTGGCCTTCCAAACATAGTAATGGCCTGCAGGAAGATGGGAAAAACTGCAATTGGGTAGTGTATATTGTGCTGGAGGCACACAACACCCACTGTAAATGCTGTAGATGCCTGTATTAGAGAACACCAGCAATAAAGGGTAGATACAGGTGTATACTGTGCTGGAGGCACACAACACCCACTAACTCCTGCAGATGCCTGTATTAGAGCACACCAGCAGAAAAGGGTAAATACAGGTGTATACTGTGCTGGAGGCACACAACACCCACTAACTCCTGCAGATGCCTGTATTAGAGAACACCAGAAATAAAGGGTAGATACAGCTGTATACTGTACTGGAGGCACACAACACCCACTTTAACTCCTGAAGATGCCTGTATTAGAGAACACCAGCAATAAAGGGTAGATACAGCTGTATACTGTGCTGGAGGCACACAACACCCACTAACTCCTACAGATGCCTTTATTATAGAACACCAGCAATAAAGGGTAGAAACAGGTGTATACTGTGCTGGAGGCACACAACACCCATTAACTCCTGCAGATGCCTGTATTAGAGAACACCAGCAATAAAGGGTAGATACAGGTGTATACTGTGCTGTGCTGGAGGCACACAACACCCACTAACTCCTGCAGATGCCTGAGAAAAGAACAATCTGTCCCTGCCTATCCTTCTTTCCCTGCACGCCAGAACACACTACACAAGGTCGTCACGCTGACAGCCTTATATAGTGTGGGGCGTGTACTAAACCCCCTGAGCTATAATTGGCCACAGGCACCCTGCCTGTGGCCAGTTATGGCTCTCCTCGCTGCCGGCGCTGTGATTGGCCAAGCATGCGGGGTGACAGTGCATGCTTAGCCAATCATGAGCCAGTAATGCACTGCGATGGCACAGTGCATTGTGGGCCGTGGGCGCCACACAAATTTGGCGCGAACGGCCCACAGAGTTCTGGCTTCGCCGAACGGGCGAACAGCCGGCGTTCGACTCGAACACCAAGCTCATCCCTAGTTCCTACGCTTAGCATCTCATCCTCATCACAGGTAAAAGGTAACTTTCTCGCTCCCCCATTGCGAATGAATCCCCCTCCAAAATGCACCTGACACACAATACCCATTACCCAATCAAAGGCCCGGAGACAAGCTCTCAATCAACAGATCAGCACGATCCAGCGCACTCCTCACACTAACTTCTTGGCGGTCACTAGAAGTCCGTACGTACACCAGAACCACCTTACACCCCCACACCACAAAATGGATCTTGAGGAAGAGAGGGGAACACCCCTCATCCTCCCCAGAAAGTAGGAGACGGGACACATGGAGAAGACAGTGACCTCTATGACCATTATGTGGAGCTGATCATTTATTGTTATTGGCCACACAAGGACACAAGGCACAACCCTCTTGTGATACCTTGCCTAACACCCCCCACCCAACAAACTCTGGTAGTTACAGTTGACCTCATCGGACCCCCCCGCCCTTACATAGCGGGTTGACTGGTTCAACCCCGCAACCGGTATAACCCCCTACTCACCTCATCCCATTTAGTGCAACCCTCTTTACCTGCCCCTTTCCCATCTCCCTCTCTCCCCTCCTTCTCCCCCCTTTTCCCCCTTTTTTTTTCTCTTTCCCTTGCTTCCTACCTCTCCACTACACTCTCTGACTCCTCCTCCTTACACCAACATTAACACAACTAGATCCCCCTCTACCCTCACCATGACTTCAATAACATCACAAGTTACCAATCCTACTATGAAACTTATTTCCCTGAACGCAAAAGTTTTAAATATCCCCCTGGAAAACGCTCACAAGTCCTATCCAGCATGTGTTCTATGAAAGCTGACATCGTTTTTCTACAGGAAACTAATTTCTTCACCAAATCCATCCCTAAACTAACAAACCATTTCTTCCCTCATGCCTTTCACGCCGCAGCCCCTACCACAATGTCCAAGGGGGTCTCCATATTGCTTTCAAAGAACGCGCCCTTTCAAATATCAGACACACTTATAGACGAGCAGGGTAGATTCCTCTTCATCAAGGGAGTATACCACAACAAACGGATAGCATTAGCAAACGTATATAGTCCAAACACATCCCATGTCCCTTTCTTCAGAGACATCGCACGACGTCTAGCCACCTTTCAAAAGGGGACCCTGATACTTGGAGGAGACCTAAATATTCCGCTCGACCCCCTCTTAGACACATCTTCCGGTACCTCCCATCTTCCTTTTAGGGCCTTAAAACAAATCAGGAAATGCCTTCAAGATCTGTTACTCCACGATACCTGGAGGACACTCCACCCCAAAGAAAAAGACTTCACCTTTTATTCTACCCCACATAACTGATACTCCCGACTTGACTATCTTTTTGTCACACAACAAAACTTACAAAACCTGACCAGAGCAACCATAGACCCATGACATTGTCTGACCACCATCCCATCTCAGCTACTCTCTCTTTCCCAGACAAAATGAAACACACAAGTATTTCGAGACTGGACTCGGCCCTCCTGACAGATAAAGCTAGAGAAGAGGAAGTCCGCATCTGCTTAACTCAATACTTTACTGAAAACGACACCCCCGATGTTTCACATCTAACCCAGTGGTAAGCACACAAGTGTGTTGTTTGAGGCAAATTAATCTCCCTAGTAGTGGCACTCAAAAAAGAGAAAACAACTAAACTCAGGGACCTATTTGAGAAACGTAAAGCTCTGGAGACAGCTCATAAACGCACCTTAGCCCAGAACACCCTGACAGAACTTACGGAAACACTTACACTCATTCTAGAGGAATTAGGCCACAATCTTAAGAAAAAATATATCCTCTCACAGAAACTTTTTTACAAATTTGGAAATAAATCAAGCTGCCTACTTGCCCAAGCCCTCTGCTCGAAAAGAGCCCAATACACAATACATCAAATACATGATCCGATGGGCAGCATATACACGAAAAACAATGATATTGCACACGCATTTGAGCAATTTTACTCCTCCCTATACAACCTTAACAAAGCGAAGGACTCTACCGCCCCCCCGCAAAGTAGATCGAATAACATACACGCATTTTTATAGGATCTCCCCATAGCGAAAATCCCAGCTGACGCAGCCGAACTACTTGACTCTGTGATTACTCCAACAGAGTGGTCACGAGCAGTGAAACAGCTAAAATCTGGCAAAAGCCCGGGCTCGGACGGGCTGACCGCCACATACTATAAGCTATTTGCTGAGACGCTCCGATCTCCATTCCTAAAAGCCTTCAACTCACTTTCTCCCTCAAACACACTCATGCAAGGACTACTGGAGGCGCATGTAACAGTGATACCCAAAGAGGGTAAGGACCCCACTAATACAGGAGGTTATAGACCAATCTCTCTGCTAAATGTTGAAATTAAAATCTTCTCAAAAATTCTGGTGAATAGACTTCTCCCATTTGTCCCCACACTTACCTCCCCAGATCAAGCGGGATTTGTCCCTGGTCGTGAGACCAGGGACAACACCATAAAAGCTATTAACCTAAATCATATAATGACTCATTCCGGAAGAAAATGCTTTCTCCTGTCCTTAGATGCGGAGAAGGCATTTGACAGAGTGGCCTGGGACTATATGGACGCAGTTTTGCAGTCCATGGGCATAGGACCCCATATGCTAAACTTTATCCTTTCTCTGTACTCCAACCCCACGGCCAAAGTAAGGGTTAATGGCACTCTGTCAGACGCCTTCCCCATCAACAATGGCACAAGGCAGGGATGTCCCCTCTCCCCCATCCTTTTCATTCTAACATTAGAACCCTTTCTACAAAAATTAAGTCTCAACCAAGACATCAAGGGCTTTCAACCCCCACACAAAGAATACAAATATGCCGCCTTCGTGGATGATGTCTTGTTATTCCTCACGGAACCCTTGACCACTATAACCAATCTACTTTCTGCGTTCCAACACTTTCAGTCAATTTCCAATCTAAAAATCAATATCTCTAAATCATACGCTCTCAACATTTCGCTCCCACAGGAAATCAAAAATCAATGCATAGACAACTTTCTGTTCCATTGGAAAAGTGATTCCATAACTTACCTAGCTATCCAAATACTGTCAAAACTTTCAGAACTATATTCAAGAAACCACCTGCCCCTCCTTAACAAACTTTCAGAGGACTTACGAAACTGGAATAAACCCATATTTTCGTGGTTTGGCAGGGCCGGCCATCTTAAAGATGAATGCACTGCCAAGACTGCTATACATCCTGCAAACGATCCCAATTCACATCCCGCAAACCTTCTTCAGGTCACATAGAAGCTTATGTGGCAAATTCCTCTGGGGCAACCGAAAACTCAGAATAAGCTTTAAACAGCTCTCACGTCCAAAGCACTTAGGGGGAATTGGAGTACCTGACATTCATAACTACTACATAGCCACACATCTCGCCAGGATAGTCGACTGGAATGTCCACTCCTCACTCAAAGATTGGATCGCCCTAGAGGTGTCATTCACCCAACATCCTCTGGCCTCTCTCCCAGGGGCGGAAGCCAAACATGTCCCTCCAGTAGTCAGACAACACCCCCTCATTGGGCCCACTCTACGTTGCTTCAACAAGTTATGCACTCAATCTAAAGTTTCCTCAATCCCAGGGCCATTGACTTCTCTCAAGTTAAACCCTGACTTCCCCCCAGGTATGTCCCACCAATTCCTAGCAGACAACTGGTCCACAGACCACATCAGAACTCACCAATTCTTTGAAGCAGGGAAACTCCTCTCTGCACTAGACCTGGCCAACCGAATGGACAGACCCTCCATTCCTCCCTGGAGATACCTACTGATTACCTGCTTCCTCAAATACCTAGAAGAACTCGCAATGCTCCCGGGAACTGACACCTTTCGAAAAACTCTTCACCCAAAAATCGCCCCTGCGGCATCTTATAGCTTACACCAACAACCTCCTCTTTGAAGACTAAAGCCCTAACGCAGGACCCTCATGCACGCGATGGGAAGAAGATTTATCTCTTTTGCTCTCAGCTGACAATTGGGAATGTATTTTCCTAAACATCCATAAAGGCTCATTGAACGTCAGCACACAAGAAAATGGCTTTAAGATACAATCCAGATGGTACTGTACACCGGCCTTACTAAACAGAATCTACCCCTCTATCCCAAGTGATTGCTGGAGATGCCCAAAGAAAAGGGAACCCTTTTACATATTTGGTGGGATTGTCCCCCACCACAAAACTTTTGGAAAGAAGTATGTCGAATTACATCCCAAGTAACTTCATATGACCTTGACCTTACCCCAGCCCAATTTCTCCAACATCACTCTTCTCGACCTCACAATGCTTACTATAAATCCTTGGCAATGCACATGATCAATGCCGCAAAACAATGCATCCCTACGCACTGGGGCACCACACAAATAGCCACACTCAGCGAGTGGTTCCATAAAATAAAATGGCAAAGATGGAGGAGTTAATCCACATCTCACGAGACACACCATCAAAATTCAGCAGTAAATGGGCATGCTGGACGCACTACCGGACCACACCTGCATACTCCGGAATTCTCGGATCCTCCCCATAAGGTGTCAGGGACAATGAAAAAGAAACTCATAGGCTTACTTAGATATATTATGCCAGTGACAAACGGAAAAGACACTGCAACGAAGTAGATGCTCGTCCATCCCCCTCCAACCTAAACCTAAAATACACAAAGCCAACCCCAAGAAAAGACACTCCTACCTTACCCCAAAATGGAGGGGAGGAGTCAGAGACAGATAAACTCCCCCCTCTCTCTTTCCCCCTTTTTCTTTTTTTTCTCTCCCTCCCTCTCTTTCTTTCTCGACTCTCTCTCCTTAACCATTACACCCAACTCTCCACCACACTCCTGTCCCTACCCCATCCTTATCTCCAACTGCCCCCCACACCCCCCTACCCCCACCATTCCCCCCTATAGAAACCAAAACGTGACTTAAGAAATGGTGACAGTGACCCCTCAATTTTGCAAACTTCCTCCAGTAGAACAATGACCTCAAACTTACACAGGTTCTTCTCACGATACTACACCACAACCTGCATCCCCCTTCAGCTCCAAATCAGGCGCTCTACCAAACAGGAAACTCGACACCCTAACCATCTTAGGCCCATTACTCTCAATTTTACCTCCTATAGTGGAAGCCCCTCCAATCACTAGCACCAGTCTCCCACTCCAGGCAGCCACCAGGGGAACCAGAGTAAGACTGCAAATATTCCTAAACGTCATCTCCACATAGAGCTCAACAAACTAAACATGATCACTCTGGACGGCGTGAGAATCCGAAGGACCTGTTAACATTCAGCCATAACCCATGCAGAACTCTCCTTATTTATCCATGCAACATAGCCTTTGCTGTTCTGAAATCTATAGGAAAAATGTGTCATTCCAGATATCAGTACAAGTTATTATTGCAAAAAAAATCTATTTAAAACCATAATGACAGTTGGGCTGCCTCCCCCCCCCCCAGCACAGCTTGCTCCCATTGGGGGTGCCTGGGTGGGGATGTAACCCCTCTCAATAAAGGTTCACTATCACTAAGTTTACTGAATTGTATTAACTGGCTACATGTGTTCTGATAGTGTGTTCAAGCTATGGATGATGATTGTATACTATAAAACACTGTAGTCATTGTTTTTCCTTTACATTTTGTTGTAAACAAATTTCATTAATACTTAATAAAAACTGTTTAAAAAAAAAATGCCATTATCAGACCATTTCTCAAAAAACCCACTCTTGCTCCGGAAGTCCTATCCAACTATTGGCCCATCTCCAATCTCCCTTTCATATCGAAAGTACTTGAGAAAGCAGTTGCCACTTACCTTCAGGACCATCTTAAGCATAATAACCTTTTTGAAAAATTCCAGTCAGGTTTCCGCTTTGCTCTTAGTATAAAGACTGCCTTGGCAGAGTTACAAATGACCTCCTCATATCATCCGATGCTGGCTTTCCCTCCCTCCTTATCCTTCTGGACCTTTCTGCAGCATTTGGTACTGTTGACCACGGCATTCTTTTAAAACGGCTCCACCTTACCACTGGTTTAAATGACACAGCTCTCAGTCGGATCAAATCATACCTCACAAACCAGAGAGAATACATTTCCCTGGGTCACTTCAAATCAAATCTACATATAGTTACTTACGTTGTCCCTCAGGGGTCAGTCATTAGCCCCATCCTTTTCACCCTCTACCTTACCCCCCTTGGCCAAATTATGAGTCGCCATAAAATTTTATTTCACTGCTATACTAAAGACACACAGCCATATGTAAATGCGACAGCTCAAACTCACCTTCACAGTCATCCCTATCAGTACTCACCACCTGTCTGGAGGAGATAAAGGTATGGATGGAGATCAACTTTCTTCAACTAAACAGCTCCAAAACTGAAGTCATCTTGATTGGCATTCCTTATCAGACCAAATCATCATCCATAACCATCATTACCTTTTCTGGTTCTAATATCCCCCTCTCATCAATAGTCACAAATCTTGGTGTAAAAATGGACTCCCAACTCACTTTTGAAGCCCATATAAATCACCTATGCAAGACCTCTTTCTACCGTCTCTGTAATATCTCTAAACTCCGTTCCATTCTCTCCTTCTCAGATGCCAAAAAAGCTGGTTTATGCTTTTGTCTCCTCCAGACTGGACTACTGTAATGCACTTCTCATTGAGATTCCTGGAAAGAGTCTGCAGAGGCTTCAGTACATCCAAAACTCTGCAGCAAGGATCCTGATGAGAGTGCGGAAACATGAGTACAAGGTTTCCCTCCTTATATACCAATGTATCCATTGACATGCCCCTCCCTACCTCAAAGAACTTCTCATACAACAATGGACATGCCCCTCCCTACCTCAAAGAACTTCTCATACAACAAAACACAACATGTCCCCTCCGCTCCTTTCACTCAAACCTTCTTCATATACCCAGAACTAGACTCAGTAAAATGGGTCTTAAGACATTTCTTTTTAGTAAAGCTTGTTGTCTTTTTTTAGATGTTTTCTTTTATCATATAAACCTGTAGCACTTTGAGATCTTTTGATGTAAAGGGCACTATAGATAAAATGTATTATTATTATTACTTATGAGCACAACTGTATACAGTTATATTGTCTCAAGACATTTGGCTATCCATACATAACCATATAATATTTTGTTGCATGTGGATAGTTATTGCATAGTTACATGATTATCGTTCAACAGATTAATGTCTTGAGTAACTATACATGAGATAGCATAAGCCACTTGCATGCTAGTATAGTCCGACAGGCAGAAACCATAAGTTGTGAATAACGTGTAGACCATATATTCATTGCATATTATAAAGCAAGCATTGTATTACTTATTTTAAAAAAAAGTCTACATCATACCTATAGTTCATACCAGTGGAAATTCTAGTCTGCAAGTTGAAAATCCACCACACCTCTCGTTCAAGCAATTTGCGGTGGACGTCACCTCCCCTTCGGGAAGCTTTAACCCCCCTCCAGGCCACTAAATTGAAAAGAACTAACATTGCCATTGTGAATATATTTGAAATGTTTTGAGACGTTAGACAAACCTTTATCGCTACTACAGGAGGCTCCATTGTAATGCTCACTAATTCTAACCCGTAATGGGCGAGTAGTGCTGCCTACATATTGCAATTTACATGTTGTGCATTCAATAAGGTAAACTACATTTGTAGTGCTGCAATTAATATAGTTTTGAACATCAAACGTTTTGCCTGTAGTGCAGGATACTACACTCTTGTGTTCCTTGCTGTGCCTGACACAAAAAACGGAAAGTGTTTAATCCACTTATATATGAGCCCTGGACCATGTCCTATTTCGAGCAGTGGATGAAAAGAGGCTAGGGGACAAGATGTTACCCAGAGTTTGGGAGCATCAACTAGAGAATTTACACCCTATAGACAGAACAGGGCCCAAACCAGGATCAGCAAGTATAACTGGTACTATAGATAATTAGAGACGATCCTTTTCACAGAATTAAATTCCCGTCAAACCGTTGTGACGAAAGTCACAGGATTTAGAGTAAACCGAGAGATATCATTCTCCAGTAGATATGTGCATTCGTTTTCGTTCCGAATGCATTTTCGTCCGAATTTTGGGTATTTTCATTATCGTTTTAACAAACGATAATGAACGTGCAGAATCCAAAAACCGAAAGATTCGACATAAACAAATGCTTTATTTTCATTTTCTTGCGACATCAGTTCGATATAGATAGGGGATTAGTCATGACGCTAACAATAGCGATCTGTGTCCATCGAACCTGTGGTTGAATGTGCCTAACCTAACTCTATTAGTCCAAGATTATTCGACATAGAGAGAAAAGATTGGACATGAAGATTCCACGAAGCAGTCGCCACTAGCGGACATTTATGGTCAAATGCTTCGCCCATAGGCTATAGAAGAATTCTAATGTTGGTTGACTAGTAATAATAATCAATAAATATAATTATTACTAGTGTCATACAACATTAGAATTCTACCATAGCTTGTAGGTGGAACATTCGACCGGAAATGTACAATTGTGGCGTCGTACAATTCAGCTGCTCCGTCAAATCTTCTTAGAACATTCGATAAACAACATAAGCCTTCAATGACAGATTCAACCTTAATTATTTTGGAATTTCACACAAATGCATTTTTTAACAAAACAAAATAAATAAAAATGAATTTCGGGAGTAACTAAATAAATGTATTTTTCGGACGAAAACAAAATTCCAAAACAAAATATTTCAGTGTGCACATGTCTATTCTCCAGTATCGCTACAGTGCCGGATATCAATATATCCTTTTTTTTCCTATATGTATTCCTCCTGTTGTTTAACAGTTGTGATCTTTCTTTCTTAGAGGCTATCTCAAAAGGTTCTATTAATAAGCCATTGTTGATATCCCCTTTCCATAAGTCTTATAGAGATCATCTCACATTCCCTAGAAAAGGATATTTCATCAGAGCAATTGCGTCTAGCTCTGATGAATTCTCCCACAGGCACTGATTTGATGGTTGTGGATGACAGCTGGTGGCCAGTAACAAAGTGTCATGGTTATGCAATAGAGTTCGTCTGCTTACCTGTCTGCATGTGTTCATTTCTAGAGACCAGCCGAGCCTCACCTGACTGCTTTTATAATCCATCCTCTGGCATGGCTCCACCCTAGCTCCTATCAGACAACTCTATATTAACCTGTGCACTGCTAGCCTATCCTGCTGATCAAACTTTGTGTGTTAGCTTCCTGTTTCCTGCCGTGTGCTCTGCTACTGTTTTCCGTTACCGACTTTGGCGTGTCTTGACTATCCCTGTTTGCCTGTGATCCTGACCTTTTGGTGTGTACCCGACTATTCTTGTCTGCTTGTGGCCCCGACCTTGGCTTTGTCCCTCACCATCCCTATCCTCCTGTTGCCCACTGTGGGTGTGAGCTGGGGGACCCTGGGGGTTGCGACCTGGAGCCAGTTGCAGCCAAGTCCATCCTCACCACCAGAGGCACTGGTGAACACCTGCTGGCTCTTAGGCTCCGCGCCCCAGGGAATCTTATGCTCTAACCCCAGTGGGATCTGTCCCCTGTCTGCAGCAGTCAGCCGTAGGGTCCACAACCTTGCGGTGCACTCCCAAACCCTACGGTGTGCATCTGTCACCTGGGCTCTAGGTGACCTGACACAAAGAATTTCCTGCACATTCTTTACAAAAAGTGTATTGTATTCCGGTGGGTCTCAAAGCTAAATTCTTGGTTGAGATCATTTTCATTGGTATACATAATGAAAGATGCCATCTCATAGGCTGTCTCATCCCATACTAGGATCAAATCATCTATGTATCTGCCATACCATTTGATCGACCCTACATGGGGATTATAATTGAAAAAAAGAAACTGCCCCTCCCACCACCCCATGTATAAGTTAAAACATGGTGCCCATAGATGCCCCTTTACACTGTATTATTAAATAGTATGTCTGATTGAACATAAAATAATTGTGCTCCAAAAGAAAAGCAATGGACATCAAGATGAACTTCTGTAAATTCTTATCATACATGCTATATATATTGAGATTCAATTTTAAGGCATGTAATGCCCTATCATGCCGAATACACAAAGAGAGGGACTTGACATCCATAGTGACTCAGCAAAAAGACTCCTGCCAGTTCAAATTGTTAATATGAGTTAATACTGTGGAGGTGTCTTTAATGTAGCCAGGTAATCTAGCAACCAAAGGCTGCAGATACTGATCAATCCACTGTCCCAGAGTCTGAAACAGAGAACCTATGCCCACCACAATAGGTCGCCCTTGCATTGGTTTAGTGTTTTTATGAAGTATGGGCATATGGTGAAACACTGGGACAAGTGGATTGTCAACAAAAAGGAATTGTGCAGTCTTGTGTGTAAGGACTCCCATTTCTATACTGCTCTCTAGAAGGGTTGACAATTGAGTCTTAAAAAGATCAGTAGAATTAGTATATAAAGTACGATAAGTAGTAGTATCCTCGAAATGTCTTAACGCCTCCCTGTTATAGTCCTCCGAATCCACAACAGAACCACCCTTATCTGCTTCCCTAATGACTATGTCACTACGGGAGCTCAATGATTTAAGTGCATCTTATGATGATTTAAGTGCATGATTTTAGTGAGATTTTCCTTAGAAAGGGGGGAAGCTGTCACGTTCCTTAACTTAAGTTGCATCAAATCTTTTTCAACCAGAGATTGGAAAGTTTCAAATGGTCCATTCCTGGTATTGATAGGGTAAAAATATTTGTCACCCTTGTGCATCCTATCCAAATCTACCCCCATGCATGGCCACTAGATTCTGAATGCAGTCTCTCTATTATGGATGTTATGAATAAGTCCTGAAAATCAAGTGTATGATCACTGGAACTATTACTAACATTTACATTATCAGCAGAAACATCAATACTATCCTTGCTAATAGCAAAGTGCTTCCTTAATAGTTGCATACAAATCTATTGACATCAAGGAGAGTATTAAAAATGTCAAAATGACTTGATGGAGAGAATGAAAGACCTTTAGACAAGAGTAAAATTTCTGAAGGAGTTAATATAACTTTAGATAGATTAACAACATTACATTTGTTAATACCCTGGGGGTTATTTATGAAAGGTACGGTAAATCCACTTTCACTGCAAGTGCACTACAAGTGCACTTGGAAGTGCAGTCGCTGTAAATCTGAGGGGTAGATCTGAAATGAGGGGAAGCTCTGCTGATTTTGTCATCCAATCATATGCAAGCTAAAATGTTGTTTTTTATTATCCTTGCATGTCCCCCTCGGATCTACAGTGACTGCACTTCCAAGTGCACTTTCAGTGCACTTGTAGTGCAAAGTGGATTTGACTCTCATAAATAACTCCCACTGTCCAATAACCTGTGCTAATCCTTCTTGTTGAGGGCCTGGCGTGGATAGCTCTGTCTTCTTTGTAGAATGTCTCCCTCTCCTTGTTTTTCTTTTTTGTTTCTGTCATCCGGAGTCAGGAGCTGTTTTTTTGACATGCCTTTTCTTGGATGTTCCCTTTCAAAGACTGAAGAAATTGAGCCTCTGGATGAGGAACGCCCTTCAGTGTATCAGATTGTTCCGATTGTGAATCGGTCAAATCTGGTAAACTGAAATGAACATGTTTGCGGCTCCTCCGTTTAGAATTTCTCTGTTTCTTTAAGATGGAATGTAAAGAGCCAGATCTGTTACAAACATAACTGTATCCTGTGAATAGTCTTGGACATCTTGCAGATATTTTTGCCGCTTTACATCCATGATGTCCTGTTTCAGTTTAAGAAAAATGGTAAGATCATTGTTGAGAGTGATATACAGATCCAGAGATTGAAATTATTTCAAAGATTCTTTAGTAGACTCAATTTCAAAGTTCACAACCTGTAATAAGCTCTCTTCTTGTTGAATAATCAATTGCCTCGGTTCCACAGAGCATTTGGTAAGAACATTGTTCCATTGTGAGGTAAAATTTTCAGAATAGAGGGTAGAGGGGAATTTTTTGATCATATCTTCCCCCACATACTGCTTAAAGTGATTGTAAAGGCTCGTTTTTTATTATTTTTAAATAAAAAACATACCATACTTACCTCCACTGTGCAGCTTGTTTTTCACAGAGTGGCCCTGATCGTCCATTTCTAGGGTCCCTCGGCGGCTCGCGTGGCTCCTCCCCACATCAGATAAACCCCTAGGAGAAGCGCTCTCCAGGGGGTTACCTTGTGGGCACGCTCCAGAGTCCAGTATTTGCGTCAATAGACACGAATACCGGACTCGGCCCCACCCCCCAGCGCCCGCATCATTGGATTTGATTGAAAGCAGCGGGAGCCAATGGCTGCACTGCTATCATAGGATGCATTAAGGTGAAAAAACACAAGGGTTTACAAACCCTTTAATGTCTGTAAGGTCCCAACAGACTTTGATCTCCTTGGTCATAGTAGTCCGTAAGTATTCAAACATAGTGGTACATAGACAGGGCTCGAGTCCTGCGGGAACGCGTGGGAACGGCGTCCCCACACTTTTTTCACAGCAGGAACGCCGTTCCCTTTGCAGGACCAGAGCCGCCCGAGGCTCTAACACAGTCTGCTAGCTGCTTTGTCTTCACAGAGCTGACATCGGAAGAGCAGCACAGTGATGCACGGAGGGCAGGGGCTGGCTCAGTTAACTGATTGGTTAATAGAACTGCTCTGCATTCTATCAACCAATCAGTTAACTGGGGCAGGTCCCGCCCTCTGTCCATCCCTTTGCTGCACTTCCGATGTCATCTGCTGTGTCCTGTGTAAGGTAAGACAGGGAAGAGGGCACTGTTATGAAGGAGGGAGGGGGAAAGTATCAGAAACAGAAAGGAATGAGGAGGGGTGATATAAAAGGGAGGCAAGGCAGGAATGTGAAGGGGGGTTCTACAAAGGGGGTGAGGACAGGAATGTAAAGGAGGTGCCATAAAGGGGCTGAGGACATGTTTAAATTTTAAAACTAGCTACTTGGTCATCTTCTGTACTATGTCGCATTCGCAGTCTGATCATCTCCTGTAGTATGTCGCATTCACAGTCTGGTCATCTCCTGTAGTCGCATTCACAGTCTGGTCATCTCCTGTAGTCGCATTCGCAGTCTGGTCATCTCCTGTAGTCGCATTCGCAGTCTGATCATCTCCTGTAGTCGCATTCGCAGTCTGATCATCTCCTGTAGTCGCATTCGCAGTCTGGTCATCTCCTGTAGTCGCATTCGCAGTCTGGTCATCTCCTGTAGTCTCATTCCCGGTCTGGTCATCTCCTGTACTATGTCGCAGTCTGGTCATCTCCTGTAGTCGCATTCGCAGTCTGGTCATCTCCTGTAGTCGCATTCGCAGTCTGATCATCTCCTGTAGTCGCATTCGCAGTCTGATCATCTCCTGTAGTCGCATTCGCAGTCTGGTCATCTCCTGTAGTCGCATTCGCACTCTGGTTATCTCCTGTAGTCGCATTCGCAGTCTGATCATCTCCTGTAGTCGCATTCGCAGTCTGGTCATCTCCTGTAGTCGCATTCGCGGTCTGGTCATCTCCTGTAGTCTCATTCCCGGTCTGGTCATCTCCTGTACTATGTCGCATTCGCAGTCTGGTCATCTCCTGTAGTCGCATTCGCAGTCTGGTCATCTCCTGTAGTCGCATTCGCAGTCTGGTCATCTCCTGTAGTCGCATTCGCAGTCTGGTCATCTCCTGTAGTTACATTCGCAGTCTAGTCATCTCCTGTACTATGTCGCATTCGCAGTCTGGTCATCTCCTGTAGTCACATTCGCAGTCTGGTCATCTCTTGTAGCATGTCGCATTTGCAGTCACTGTATTTTATGTGAAATATATATATGCATATGAGCGTATCTTTTTTTTTTTTTTTTGGTAGGGGAGTGGATCTTGGGTGGGAGTTCCCACACTTTTTTCCCCAGGACTTGACCCCTGTACATAGAGAATCGTCGGATGGAGGTATAGGCTCTTTGGTATAAACCTGTGTGATTTTCATTTGTCGATCCATCCTGATCGTGTGTGCAATCCCCGTGATGTTTACTCAATTAAAAGAAATCTTTAATCCTTACTGTGCCACAATAAACAGACCATAAAATGGATAGGAGGATTCCAATTGCTGTTAACAAGTCCTGTGTAGAAAAATTAAGGAAGTCCCGGCAGTGTACCTGCCACAGAGGTGTACAATATACAAACAGGAAAGTGTAGCACACTAAACAGGGAAATACCAACAGGCAGGGCGGAGTCTACAGGTAGGTGCACAGGCTGCGGTGTCCTCCAAACAACACCCAAATAGGTAGACAAAATATAAAAATAGCTGGCAACTCCAATTCAGAGGAATCATTTATTGGCACATGTAGGAATACAAAAAAGCAGACAGGTTTCGGCTGGAGAGCCTTGGTCACTGCATAAAAATAACAGTGGAACACATTCTATATATAATATATTGGGATCTCCACCCACGCAATCAGCATCAAGCTAATCAAGCAAATTGAAATTCAACCTCTGCAGCAATGCTGGCAGCACTCATATGTCTATTTCCCAAAGACAACCTCTGGATATGACGCTGAGCACGTGCACTCAACTTCTTTGGTCGACCATGGCGTGGCTTGTTCTGAGTGGATGAGTGGAACATGTCCTGTTAAACCACTGTATAGTCTTGGCCACCGTGCTGTAGCTCAGTTTCAGGGTCTTGGCAATCTCCTTATAGCCTAGGTCATCTTTATGTAGAGCAACAAGTCTTTTTTACAGACCTTCAGAGAGTTCTTTGCCATGAGGGGCCATGTTGAACCTCTAGTGATCAGTATGAGAGAGTGAGAGCGATAACACCTGCTCCACATTCACACCTGAGACCTTGTAACACTAATGAGTCACATGATATCGGGGGGGGGGGGGGATGGCTAATTGGGCCCACTGTGGATATGTTCCCGTAGGGGTGTACTCACTTTTCTTGCCACCGGTTTAGACATTAAAGGCTGTGTGTTGACTGTTCAGGTATTTTGAGGGAACAGTAAATTCACACTGTTATACAAGCTGTACACTCACTACTTTATATTGTAGAAAAGTGTAATTTCTTCAGTGTTGTCACATATAAACATAATATAATATTTACAAAAATGTGAGGCTGTACTCACTTTTGTGAGATACTGTATTTTAGGCATTTCTGCCTTAAAAGTTGTAAGAGATAGTAGGAAAATTTGGAACAGGAAGTTTGTGTGATTATTAAAGATGGTGAACTGTTAACAGTCTATCTGCCCTGAGAAACAACAATGGCAACAAGAACACCTGAACCCTATGTCCAGCCTTCAGAGAAGTTTCTGCAGCACCTTGGAGATCCTGCAGTGTCCTGGCATCTCTGGCAAGAACAATTTTCAATGTATTTACTAGCATTTGTCCTGGATATAGATCATTAGGTTCAGAAGGCTATTGAATTTTCTCAACTCTGGGAACAGACTCTTCATACATAACTACAGTACTAGCCACAAATGCTTTAATGGCCAGAGTTTTGACAGAAAGCCACATGCACATTATACTGTGGAGGTCACCACCTTAGTGGTATGGTTCTCAAGATGGGAACTACCATTGGAAATCATTGCCAACAATGGTCCATGGTTTATTTCAAAAGAGATTGAGACTTTTCGTAAATAAAGAGAATAAAGCACATCAAAAAACCACAATACCATCCATAGGTCAATGGAGGTATGGAACGTTTTACATGTGTGTGTAATATGCAGCAGTAACCACATAATAAAGAGATATGATACAATATGTGTAATAAACTTCACAGTGTTGTGCATTAAACACAACCACTAATATACATAATAATTGATTGTAAATTAGACCGTGTGCTGAATAATATAAAAATGATCATAAACAACATACTACATCAGAGAGAATAAA
Source organism: Lithobates pipiens (assembly GCF_037356315.1). Lineage (NCBI taxonomy): Eukaryota > Metazoa > Chordata > Amphibia > Anura > Ranidae > Lithobates > Lithobates pipiens. The sequence continues at coordinate 8,005,906 of NW_027507790.1, forward strand.
ATCATATACAATGTACAGTGAGGGAAATAAGTATTTGATCCTCTGCTGATGTTGTATGTTTGCCCACTGACAAAGAAATGATCAGTCTATAATTTTAATGGTAGGTTTATTTTAACAGTGAGAGACAGAATAACAACAAAAATATGCAGAAAAACGCATTTAAAAAAAAAGTATTAATTGATTTGAATTTTAATGAGTGAAATAAGTATTTGATCCCCTATCAATCAGCAAGATTTCAGACTCCCAGGTGTCTTCTATACAGGTAATGAGATTAGGAGCACTCTCTTAATAGCCCATTCACACAGGGGCAACTCCTGATCCGACTTCAGGTCGCCCCAAGTCGCCTCAGGTCGCCTCAGGTCGGACAACATTTAAAAAGCAATGTAAGTGAATGAGAGCCGTCTTAATGCACACTACTGAAGTCGCTCCGACTTCAGAAAAGGTTCCTGTACTACTTCTATCCGACTTGTAGGCGACCGGTACCCATTGATTTCAATGGAGATCGCCTCCAAGTCGGATCTCCGTCTATACGGAGGCGACTTTGACAGAATTATTAGCTCTGAAGGGGGAACTCCACGGCAAATTTCTGAAAAAAATTTGGCGTGGGTTCCCCCTCCGAGAGCATACCAGGCCCTTAGGTCTGGTATGGATTCCAAGGGGAACCCCCTACGCCGAAAAAACGGCGTGGGGGTCCCCCCCAGATCCACACCAGACCCTTATCCGAGCACGCTACCCGGCCGGCCAGGAAAGGGGGTGGGGACGAGCGGGCGCCCCCCCCCCTCCTGAGCCGTACCAGGCCGCGTGCCCTCAACATGGGGGGGTGCCTTGGGGGAGGGGGGGCGTGCGGCCCCCCCACCCCAAAGCACCTTGTCCCCATGTCGATGAGGACAAGGGCCTCTTCCCGACAACCCTGGCCGTTGGTTGTCGGGGTCTGCGGGCGGGGGGCTTATCGGAATCCGGGAGCCCCCTTTAATAAGGGGGCCCCCGGATACCGGCCCCCCACCCTATGTGAATGAGTATGGGGTACAATGTACCCCTACCCATTCACCTGTGGAAAAAAAGTACAAAAAAAAAACACAACACAGGGAAAAAATATTTTATTGCACAGCTCCGGGGGTCTTCCGTCTTCGGGGGTCTTCTCGCCGGACTCCTCCGCTATCTTCTTGTAGCTCTTTTGCTAGCGGAGGAGTCCGGCTTTCTTCCTCCCCGCCGCCGGCCTCTTCTCCCGACTTCGGGGGTCTTGTCCCCCTCTTCGGTTCTTCTGCCGGGCCACCGCGCCTTCTTATAGCTCTTTTGCAGGCGGTGGCCCGGTCTTCTGCTGCTGCCGCTGCCGCCGCCACCGCCCGTTCTTCTTCTTCTTCTTCTTCTTCTTCTCCAGGAGATGTTGACACGACGCTCTCTCCGGCCACAATGCCAGGGACGCGCTCCGCTGCCACTTATATAGGGACAATGGGGCGGTGTCACATGGGTTGATGTCACATGGGTTGGTCACATGGGTTGATGTCACATGGTAAGGGGGCGGGGTCACCATGTGACATCAACCCATGTGACATCAACCCATGTGACACCGCCCCATTGTCCCTATATAAGTGGCAGCGGAGCGCGTCCCTGGCATTGTAGCCGGAGAGAGCGTCGTGTCAACATCTCCTGGAGAAGAAGAAGAAGAAGAAGAAGAAGAAGAAGAAGAAGAAGAACGGGCGGCGGCGGCGGCAGCGGCAGCAGCAGAAGACCGGGCCACCGCCTGCAAAAGAGCTATAAGAAGGCGCGGTGGCCCGGCAGAAGAACCGAAGAGGGGGACAAGACCCCCGAAGTCGGGAGAAGAGGCCGGCGGCGGGGAGGAAGAAAGCCGGACTCCTCCGCTAGTAAAAGAGCTACAAGAAGATAGCGGAGGTGTCCGGCAAGAAGACCCCCGAAGACGGAAGACCCCCGGAGCTGTGCAATAAAATATTTTTTCCCTGTGTTGTGTTTTTTTTTTGTACTTTTTTTCCACAGGTGAATGGGTAGGGGTACATTGTACCCCATACTCATTCACATAGGGTGGGGGGCCGGTATCCGGGGGCCCCCTTATTAAAGGGGGCTCCCGGATTCCGATAAGCCCCCCGCCCGCAGACCCCGACAACCAACGGCCAGGGTTGTCGGGAAGAGGCCCTTGTCCTCATCGACATGGGGACAAGGTGCTTTGGGGTGGGGGGGCCGCACGCCCCCCCTCCCCCAAGGCACCCCCCCATGTTGAGGGCACGCGGCCTGGTACGGCTCAGGAGGGGGGGGGGCGCCCGCTCGTCCCCACCCCCTTTCCTGGCCGGCCGGGTAGCGTGCTCGGATAAGGGTCTGGTGTGGATCTGGGGGGGACCCCCACGCCGTTTTTTCGGCGTAGGGGGTTCCCCTTGGAATCCATACCAGACCTAAGGGCCTGGTATGCTCTCGGAGGGGGAACCCACGCCAAATTTTTTTCAGAAATTTGCCGTGGAGTTCCCCCTTGAGCTCATTCTCTGCTTGGCCTCGGCAAAAGTCGCCTGGCCTGGGGCGACTTGTAAGTCGTCCCAAGTCGGGCTTGAAGTCATCACAAGTCGTTTTGAAGTCGTCCCAAGTCGCGCTGTGATCTTAACTCAAGTCGTGTCCAAGTTGCCTGACTCAAGTCGCCTACAAGTCGTGTTGCCCCTGTGTGAATGGGCTCTAAAGGGAGTACTCCTAATCACAGCTTGTTACCTGTATACAGTACAATGTGGCACAAAAGCGGTAACTAATCCTCAATTAATCAGCCATCAATAAAGTGAACTAAAGATCCACAAACAATGCATGATAAGTCCTTAAATTTGACTGGTGCAGTATCAAATCCCGTTTGGACAAAACTATTAGTGCAAAACACCAGTGATAATTTTTTTTTCTAAGATGTTTATGCACATGACATTTTTTATATTGTTCATTACACAACCAGATGGAGGGGAGGACAGAGTGGAGCAGCCAGTTGGGGGGGGGGGGTGTCAGAGTGGAGCAGCCAGGTGGAGGGGAGGACAGAGTGGAGCAGCCAGGTAGAGGGGAGGACAGAGTGGAGCAGCCAGGTGGAGGGGTTACACAGTCACACCAGTGATAAGGTCCTGTCACTCTATGGAAGCCGTCCTCCCCCCTCCCCCCAACCCCATCGCTCCCCCCACCTGGAGGTAAGTCCTTACCTTGGATAATATATAACAGAATCAGATCACTGTCACTTTCTCCCTGACTCCCTCCACCCAACAGCCTTGTGGTCCCTCTTCTCCTCTCCCTGTCCTCTCTCCCCTCCTCCTCTTTCCGCTCGGCATGCTGGGGGCTGCAGTCCACTCCCAGGGAATTGTCCTGGGCCTGTTGGTATCCGGGACTACATGTTCCATAATCCTCTAGGTGTTAGATACCCATTGGCTCTGAATGTGGCCAATAGGAGCGGGCATTGCCAAGCCCAGGTGAATGAGAGCTGCTCGGCTTGAGGAGAAGGAGCGGTGGAAATCCCCCGCAGCTACAGCTCTGTCTGCATCTCTTCACAGAGCCTGTCAGTTTCGGTGCCACTCTCCCATGTCTTGTGGCAGCAGCGGCTGATGAAATGTGCGAGGGGGGGTCGGCACCCGCACCCGCTACACAAAAAAAAAGTGTTTTAATTGGGGGGCACTGTAAAATGTTGGTAGGGCCATCATCCCCTCTGGCCCCCCTCTGGTGACGTCACTGCCGGGTTCCCTACTATGCATGCGGGGGGCGTGTTGCGATTTGTGAATGCCCAGTGGTGGACAAAGACGGAAAGGAGCCGAACTTCCGGGTTTCCCAAAAGTGGGGATGGGTACCTGTCAAAAACAGGTGCCCAATCCCCTCGAAAGGTGCCAAATGTGGCAGTGGGGGGGGGGGGGGAGGAAGCAAACAAGCTGAGCTTCCCCTTTTGGGTGGAGCTCCACTTTAAACTGTCCATACATTAATACAGTAAAATCTCTCTCAAAAATTTGTTGTTAGTTTTTGAGTGCAGTGACAAGAAAATTCAAAGGGGTAGGATGGACAGTTTTTCTCAAACAAATTTCTAACAGTGAATGAATTAAAGTCCATTCATTCCAAAATCAAATGTTAAAAGCAAACAATATTTTGAAGCGCTTTAAAATTACACTAATCAAGATGGCAAATGTACTGAGAATTTTTATTCCAATGTTCGTAGAACTGTTTGCTCAAAAATCTACTAGTGTATGGCCAGCTTTAAAAACTTCTATTAAACATTTTCATTAAAATAAAAATATGTTAACCGCTTAAGGACCGCCTCACGCCGATGTACGTCGGCAGAATGGCAGGGCTGGGCACAAGCACGTACTTGTACGTTGCCCTTTAAGTGCCCAGCCGTGGGTCACGAACGTGCCGCCAGTGGTGCACTCGCAACCCAGTCCTGAGCTCCGTGACCATGGCCGCAGGACCCGCGGACCTGATCACCGCCGGTGTCCCGCAATCGGGTCACAGAGCTGAAGAACGAGAAGAGGTAAGTGTAAACAAACCTCTCCTCATGCTTCCTACTGAGGCTGTCACTGATCCTCTGTTCCCTGTTATAAGGAAAGACGATCAGTGACATCAGACAACAAGCCACGCCCCCTACAGTTAAATAAACACACACACTTAACCCCTACACTGCCCCCTAGTGGTTAACCCCTTCACTGCCAATGACATTTTTACAATAATCAGTGCATTTTTAATTGCACTAATGGCAATGATCCCAAAAATGTGTCAAAATTGGCAGACGTTTCCGCCATAATGTCGCAGTCACAATAAAAATTGCTGATCACCGCCATTACTAGTAAAAAAAAATTATTAATAAAAATGCCATAAAACTATCCCGTTTTGTAGACGCTATAACTTTTGCGCAAACCAATCAATAAACGCTTATTGTGATTTTTTTAACCAAAAATATGTAGAGAATACGTATCGGCCTAAACTGAGGAAACAAAATGTTTTTTTATATATTTTTGGGGGATATTTATTATAGCAAAATGTAAAAAAGAATGCGTTTTTTTCAAAATTGTCACTCTTTTTTTGTTTATAGCGCAAAAAATAAAAACCGCAGGGGTGAACTAACACCACTCCTGGAGATGTTGACTCGTCCCGGCCGCAATGCCAGGGACGTGCTGCGCGGCGACTTATATAGGAACAAGGGGCGGGGTCATCGGTTGATGTCGCATGGTGACCCCGCCCCCTTACGATGTCACAGTCCCGGAGGATGCTGGGACTGTCGCCATGTGACATCAACCCATGTGACATCAACCGATGACCCCGCCCCTTGTCCCTATATAAGTCGCCGTGCAGCGCGTCCTTGGCATTGTGGCCGGAGAGAGCGCCGAGTCAACATCTCCAGGAGAAGAAAGAGAAGAAGAAGAAGAAGAACGGAAGGCGGAGGCGGCGGCAGCGGCAACGGCGACAGAAGACTGGGCCACCGCCTGTAAAAGAGCTATAAGAAGGCGCGGTGGCCCGGCAGAAGAACCAAAGAGGGGGACAAGACCCCCGAAGTCGAAAGAAGAGGCAGCGGCGAGGAAGAAAGCCGGGCTCCTCCGCTAGCAAAAGAGCTAGAAGAAGATAGCGGAGGAGTCCGGCGAGAAGACCCCCGAAGACGGAAGACCCCCCCCCGGAGCTGTGCAATAAACTATTTTTACCCTGTGTTGTGTTTTTTTTGTACTTTTTTCACAGGTGAATGGGTAGGGGTACATTGTACCCCATACTCATTCACATAGGGTGGGGGGCCGGTATCCGGGGGCCCCCTTATTAAAGGGGGCTCCCGGATTCCGATAAGCGCCTCTCCCGCAGACCCCGACAACCAATGGCCGGGGTTGTCGGGAAGAGGCCCTTGTCCTCATCAACATGGGGACAAGGTGCTTTGGGGTGGGGGGGGGCGCGTGGCCCCCCCTTCCCCAAGGCACCCCCATGTTGAGGGCACATGGCTTGGTACGGCTCAGAGGGGGCGCTCGCTCGCCCCCCCCTTTCCTGGCCGGCCGGGTAGCGTGCTCGGACAAGGGTCTGATGTGGACGTGGGGGGACCCCCACGCCGATTTTTTTCAGCGTTGGGGTTCCCCTTTAAGTCCATACCAGGTGGCGGGGCCAGCGACGTTTCCTTCTCGGGCCCCGCCTACCTGGAGACCCGCTTGAAATGAGCGGACTTTTCTCCGAGCGGGAAAAGTCCGTTCATTTCAAAAGTACGGCGGACTGGCACACACACGGGCGGATTGTCCGCCGAAATGCGAGTCCGGCGGGAAGATTGGAGTGCAAAATTACTTTCTAAGTCCGCCGTACTTTCGGGTCAAAAAAGTATGCCGGAGGCTACACACGGGGGGAATGTCTGGCGGACTTGAGTTTGCCGGACTTTTCCACCCGATTGTTTGATCGTGTGTACGCGGCATAAGTAACATTGAACCTTGGGGCACACCACTGATAATCTTAGGTCATCAGAGTATAAATTATTAATCACTAGTAGCTGAATACAAAGAGTCTTTTAGTCAATTTTCTATCCATTTAAAAACTGAATTTCCTAAGACATTAAGGCTTAATGTACACAAGATGTTTTTACAACCTCTCCTGAACGATTTAACTTGACAGATAGTAACCTACGCTTAAAACGTCTGTTTTGCCGTGTTTACATGGCGCCTTTAGTCACGTTTAGCCACGTTTACATTTAGAAGCGTTTGAAAAAAATGATTATTTTTTTTCAAAATAGCCAAAAACGAAAAACGCCTGTAAACGAAGCGCGAGTTACTGCGTTTAGCTGTGTTTAGAAGCGTTTGGCGCTTGAAATGCCTATAAACTCAGCGTCTAAACTAATTTTTTTGCTTTCCACAAAAGGCCTCTAAACTCAACTGCCTAAAAACGACATTAAACGAACCTGTGTACATGTACACATAAGATAATATTGGATAAGTTCAGGGCCAGCTGAAAAAAGCATTCAACTGTCTCTGAACATCCATTTACCAGCAGCAGTGTACATGAGGCCTAAAAGAGAAGTATTGTTTTTTATTTTATTTTTTTTAAATCATACTAACCTAGATGGATGCAGCATCAAGCCAAACCAAGGTACATCTGTCCCCCCCATCTCTAAGGATGAGAACTGACAGACCAAACACCGCTAATTGCTCAGTTCTTACCCGCCACTCTGAGCAGAGAGCTGTGAGTGTCACTGCAGCACTGGGCTGTGGAGGGGGATCTTCAGTCCACTGTAGGCTGAAAACAGGTCAGAGCAGTGCAGATCAAACTGCACCCCTGTGATCCCCAGGAGGAGTACAGCCAAATGAGCTTTGGCTGTATTTCTCCTTTTAACTTACACATTAGCTATGTGTGGGGAACTATATCAGATGTTTTTACATAATCCAAGTATACTATATCCAAAGTCACTGCTTTGTCTAAATTTTTGCTTACCTCATAAAAAGAAATGAGATTGGTTTGAAAACTTTGGTCTATCGTGAATCCACGCTATTTTCTTTAAAATATTATTTTCTAGCAAAAACTATTCTATCTGATCTGTGACTAAATTCTTAAGTATCTTCCCGACTACAGAAGTTAAACTAATGCCGCGTACACACAATCAGACTATCCGGCGGACTTAGTCTGGCGTACAAACCGCCGTAAAGTCTGCCGGACTGTCCGAACGAGCGGACCTGCCCACACACGTGACTTTTCCAGCGGACATAGTCCGCCGGACTATCCGCCGTGACATGAACGGCAAAGACAGCGGCGACAGCAACGATAGAAGACCGGGCCACCGCTTGTAAAAAAGCTAGAAGAAGGCGCGGAGGCCCGGCAAGAAGAACCGAAGAGGGGGACAAGACCCCCGAAGATGGAAGAAGAGGGCGGTGACGAAGAAGAAAGCCGGGCTCCTCCGCTAGTAAAAGAGCTAGCAGAAGATATTGGAGGAGTCCGGCGAGAAGACCCCCGAAGACAGAAGAAGACCCCTGGAGTGGTGCAATGTGTGTTGTGTTGTGTGTTGTGTTTTTTTTACATTTTTTTCACAGGTGAATGGGTAGGGGTACATTGTACCCCATACTCATTCACATTGTATGGGGGGCCGGTATCCGGGGGCCCCCTTATTAAAGGGGGCTCCCAGATTCTGACAAGCCCCCCGCCCGCAGACCCAGACAACCAACGGCCAGGGTTGTCGGGAAGAGGCCCTTGTCCTCATCAACATGGGGACAAGGTGCTTTGGGGTGGGGGGGCCGTGCTGCCCCCCTTCCCCAAAGCACCCCCCATGTTGAGGGCATGCGGCCTGGTACGGCTCAGGAGGGGGAGCGCTCGTTCATCCCCATCCCCTTTCCTGACCGGCCGGGTAGCGTTCTCTGATAAGGGTCTGATATGGACCTTGGGGACCCCCACACCGTTTTTTCTGCGTAGGGCTTCCCCTTTAAGTCCATACCAGGTGGCGGGGCTTCATTCGCTGGTCCCGGCTACCTAGAGCCGCGCTCAAAATGAACAGACTTGTCTCCGTGTGGGAAAAGTCCATTCATTTCAAAAGTACGGCGGACTAGCACACACATGGCCGTATTGTCCGCTGGACTGCGAGTCCGGCGGACATATTTTGGTGCAAAACTACCTTCTTAGTCCTTTTGAGTAAAAAAAAGTCCGCCAGAGCCCACACACGGACGGATTGTCCGGCGGACTTTTCCACCGGATTGTTTGATTGTGTGTACGCGGCATAACAGGTCTGTAATTACTTCAAAAGACTTTTAACTCTTTTTAAATACAGGCACCACATCAGCCTTGCGTCAATCGAGTGGTACTACGCCAACAATAAAAGGGTCTTTAAAAACAAGAAACAATAGCCATCTGGTCCAGGTGATTTATTTATCTTTATTTTGTCTAAGTGTTTCTGGACCATATCCATTTTGAGTCATTGTGGATCATTTGGGGCAATGTCAATACTATCCCCATTAAAGCGGTTTTGTACAGAAAATTGCAAGTTCATCTTATTCAAATGGCTTTGGAACATAGATGCAGTTATGACCATTGAAATAAAATAATATGCAGTATTTACCTTTTATTTTTAATGTTTATGCCGACTTCCGGGCTCTCCTCCCGTGGGAGTAGGCGTGTTTATCGGCTTCGCAATGGTCCCTGGGAACTTTTTTAGCTATTTCCCAGGAATCCGTGGGGGACACAGTAATGCCGAAATCTCGTGAGATTTCGGAAGGAGGACGCCGGTCACGTGACGAGGGCGTGTCCGAAATTGTCATTTTGAAAGTGGGCAGGCAGCTCTATCTGCCATTACCACTATAGCACACGAGGCAAGAGGAAGGAAAACAAAGAGGACACTCAATGAGCATGTGCGAGATGGAGCGGTGGATGCTGGGAGCTCAGCGTCATCGCATCCAGGAAGTAAATGCCTGTGGGCTTCAAACGCCCACAGTGAAAATGGAAACCGCCGGACTGCTTTTTTAAAAGTTTTCCTTAGCAATGAAATCGTCACGCCGGGGGTTAAAAAGACGCAGATTGTGACTGCAAAGACACCGTAGGAATCGCCCACCAGTGACACAAGTAAAAAAAAAAAAACGGCAGCGGAATCCCGCTTTAAGGCCTTCTCTTTGTCCCCAGTCGCCAATTGAAAATGACCTTGTAAAGGGCCTGTTTACTATTAATATAGTTGAAGATTTTTGGGGGGTTTGTCCTACTCTTTTTTTTTTTTGCAATCTGTTTGTTTCTAATTTTGGTGGTCCTGATTTCCTTTTTACTTCCAATCCATCATGTTTGGGTCCAAAAACCAGAAAATAACACCAACCTTTTCTGTTTTTTTTTCATACCTAGATGGACTCAGAGGCAATTGGATGTAAACAGACAGATGTAAATTTACATAAAAATGAAAAACATGCTGTAAATTAAGAATGCTTTCAGAAATAGAAATGTTAATAGTATATTTTTATCAATTAACAGAATTTAAAGTAAAGAACAGAAGAGAAATCCAAATAAAATCAATATTTGGTGTGCCTTCAAAACAGAAATTCTTCTAGGTACACGTGCACACAGTTTGAAGTAACTCTGCAGGTAGGTTGTTCCAAACATCTTGGAAAACTAACCACAGATCTTGTGCAGTTATATGCCGCGTACACACGATCGAATTGTATGATGTACTTAGTCCGTCATACAATCCGGCGGACAATCCGGCGGACTTTCTACCGAACGGACTTGGCCACACACGGATACACAAACAGTCCGACGAAAGCTTGCGCGATGACGTACAGCACGTACGACGGGACTAGAAATAGGAAGTCCAAGACACAGCAAAGCACCTTTTGAGCTCCTTCTGCTGACTTTGCGTTAGTGGAAGTTTGGTTAGAGACGATTCGCGCTTTTCAGACTTCAGCTTAATTCGTCCGTTATTTTTTTTTTTTATTTATTCTCGAATTGGAATATTAATCATAAGATGAGGATGAATAAAGACATTTGTGATAACTCTGTGTGAATATAAGCAGCAAAGCAACTTCACTTTTCTCGCATTATGAAGAAGAAAAGAATGTGCTATATTAAAAGATCACAAAATTAGCAGCATGACGAATATGCTAGCTTCAATACGAACACTAGTTTTACAAGACAGAACGCTTCCGCCCTGTAAATCCTTTCTGGGCATGCGCCATTCTTAGTCCGTCGGACTAGCATACTGACGAACGTATTGTCCGCTGAAACCAAAGTATGACGGGAAGATTGGTGTGCAAACCGACCTTCTTAGTACTCCGGACTTCACGCTGAAAAAGTCCGCTGAAGCCCACACACGAGCGGATTGTCCGTTGAAATGCGTTTCAACGGACTAAGTACGTCATACAATTCGATCGTGTGTACGTGTAGGCTGCCCCAAATCCTCCTGTCTCTTCATGTATTCCCAGACAGACTTGAGGATTTTGACATCTGGGCTCTGTGGGGGCCAAACCATCATTTCCAAGACTCCTTGTTCTTCTTTACTTTGAAGATAGTTCTCAATGACATTGGCTGTATGTTTGGGGTTGTTTTCCTGCTGCAGAATACATTTGGAGACATTTACATGCCTCCCTGATGATATGGCATTATGGATAAGTATCTTCCTGTATTTCTCAGCATTGAGGATACCATTAATCCTTACCAAATCTCTAACTCAATTTGCAGAAATGCAGCCCAAAACTTGCAAGGAACCTCAACTATGCTTCACTGTTGCCTGCAGGCACTCATTATTGTACCACTCTCCAGCCTTTTGATGAAAAAACTGCCTCCTGCTGCAGCCACATATTTCAAATTTTGACTTATCAGGCCAGACAACCTGCTGCCATTTTTCTGCACCCAATTCCAATATTTTCATGCATAGTTGTGATGCTTAGCATTGTTTCCACATCGGAGGTATGTTTTTTTTGGCCATAGTTCTTTCACGAAGACCATTTCAGGCCAGACTGCTCCAGATAATAGATTGGGGTACCTGGGTCCCACTGGTTTCTGCCAGTTCTGTGCTGATGGCACTGTTGGACATTCTCCAATGTCGAAGGGAAGTATGCATGATGTATTTTTCATCTGCTGCATTAGGTACCCTTGGCCAGCCACTGCGTTTCTGATCCTCAACCTTGTCAGTTTGTTTGTGCTTCTTCAATAGAGCTTAAACAGAACATCTGGAAACCCTAGTCTGCTTTGAAATATTTGCCTGGGAGAGACCTTGCAGATGCAAGATAACTAGCTTGTTTCTTGTCGCTGTGCTCAGTCTTGCTATGGTGTATGGCCTGTTTCATGAACCTGACGTCCACAAACTCACCTTAGTAGCAGAGGATGGCTGTTCCTTAACCAGTTTTAAGCCTAATAGCTGTTTCAGTTTCTGTTAATGTCTACAAAAGAAATTGATGATCATTAGCACCTGCTTTGTATAATTGATTAATCATACACCTAACTCCAATCCTAAAAATCCCTGACTTTGTGCTAGTGAAAGAATTGATTTTGGTCTGAGTTCAAATGTTAGTAACATCAAATATTGATTTGGTTTAGATTTTTCTTCTGTTTTCTCACTTTGCATTTTGAACTTTGCATTTTGATAAAAACAAACAATTAAAATATAAATAAATGTTTGAAAGCATTCTTCTTACTTCACAGCATTTCTTCACACCTACCCAAAACTTTTGCACAGTATTGTATATACTGTAGTAACGTCATAGACAGTTTTTAAATCCTTTAGTCTAAATGTTGGTATTGTGGTCGCACAAACTGCCCTGGTTATCTATTATAAAAAAGCTGTTTGCTGCAATTTTCTAATATGTGCTGTACTTGAGACTGCTTTATATTCTGCCATAAATTCACAAAGTTTATCTGCATTGAAATGCAGAATGTAACCCTAAAGCAATTATATTGCAGACACAATGGCACAGATTTACACCTGACATCTAGCATCTACCTAAACTACTAGTGCAAACAAATGTATTACTGCTGATGGAAATCTATGTATGCGTTAGTATATCTTCTGCACAGGGATGCTTGGGCATTGACCTAGGATATATTTGTGTTTCTCACATAAGTACCAGTGGGATGTCATGAACCAGTGCTGTTGTGGGCAACAGACCTTTACCAGCTGCCTTAAATAACTGTAAATATTTCTCCCTTTGGTATCCGTTGCATGTAGCTGTTATGTCAGAGTGCCTGCCAGGCACATCCTTAGAGTTCAAATAGCAGTTTAATCCATGAATGCTTCCTAACCTGGAGACCAGCATGACAGGCCAATCACACATTAGCCTGAGCTTGAGCTGCCTGGATGTGCCGCAGGCAATCTAACTTCGGAGCTCTAAGGACTGAGCATGCAATGCAGTAGATTCTACAAGACTCAGCTAACAATGAATGAAGCTGCTTTACTGTAATATCTTGTTACTATACTAGATTAGATGATTAGATGTACGTGATAACAAGGGGAAGAGAAAGTACGTGTCCTGAATTTCTGCAGCATTTGTTAAGGGCAATGATAATTTAAAAGTGTACCACTAGTAGATATACACATCATAAACTGTCTTTCTACAGTTAGACCCGGTTCACACAGGGGCGACTCAGATCCGACTTCAAGTCGCTCCAAGTCACCTTAGGTCGCACAACATGTAGAAATCAATGTAAGTGAATGAGAGCTGTCCTAATGCACACTACTGAAGTCGCTCCGACTTCAGAAAAGGTTCCTGTACTACTTCAATCTGACTTGTAGGCGACTGGTACCCATTGATTTCAATGGAGGTCGCCTCCAAGTCGGATCTCCGTCTATACGGAGGCGACTCGCAGAGAATTATCAGCTCTCACTCGCTTTCTTTTTTTTCCCCCCTCCCCCTTTCCCTAAAAATATTTTTTCATTCTCTGATTGGCCACGTCCAAGTCGCGTCCAAGTTGCCTCCAAAAGTCGTGTTGAAAGTCGTGTTGCCCCTGTGTGAACCGAGCCTTACATAAGAGCCTAGTTTCAGAGTGGACATTTGTAGCTTCCTAATTAGGTTTTGTGAAGTAGATTAAAATGTAAGCAGATTGAAACTATGATTTAAATTATGTTACAAATATTGAAGAAAACGTAAAATATGTTAACATAAAACACCCATTCACATCAAGAAAGGTCACCCCCTATGTACTTTACACAAAACTTGCCAGGTAACTGAGTGTGTATGTGTATGTAAAAAGAAGATTAAGATAATCAGATAAGAGGTTGACCAGACTAGTTGGAAACTACTGTTTTTTCCAATTAGGACAGCATCTGTACAGGGGAATAGAGGTGAGAGATCAAATCAGACTCTTAATTCATATATTTTTATTGTCTTTCCCCTTTCCCTCTTTTTCCTTATTTATCTTTTATTGATGTCAAAAACATTAAACTAAACAAATAAAGTATTTGCATTTTTTAAACAAACAGTATAGGGCTGGCCATAGACAGTTGGAATCTCAGATGGTTCAGCAGGAATCGGCCGAGGTTCGAACCATGTATGGGCAGGCTGAATGTACCGAGTTGTTGATTGCTCGATCAACTTAGGTACAACCAGCCTGCCAGATCTTACATGCAATTATCTGGTATAGGGGCTAGCAAAAATCGATGTCTTCTCCCAGCAGGGTTGGCTTCCCACAAATACAATGACTCGGCAGGAATGATTCCTCTGTCAACACTGACCTGTGGTTGCAGAAAAGAAATTTGTGCCATGTATGGCCTGCTTAACAAGGTCTTTTCCATCTTTGTAGTTGCAGGTACTGTGGGGAAATCCCTCTTTAGGCCTTGTGCACATGGAAGTTTTCTGGCATAAATGCCGCCTAGCATAAAATTCCTGCCATTTTCTGAGGTGCTGCAGGTGGGTTGTACAATGTGCATGAGGCCAGTTTCTGGCTATTTTCTCTTTTTTATGTCTTGCAACCTACTAAACAAAGTCCATGTACTGTAAGCTATTAGAAATTGCCTAAGGCTTAGGCCTACCTGCCTAATGTAAAACATTGCACAAAGCAGGAAAGTATAACGTTTGTTATTTTAAGTAAAAATAAATAAACCTTTACAATCGCTACCGCTATACTTTATGAAAAGCGGACTGGTGGTGTCAGGCCACCTGAGGCCAGGTGACAGATGCACACCGTTGGGGTCAGGAGTGCACCACAAGGTAGTGGACCCTATCGCTGACTGCTGTGGATGGGAGTCTGGGTGGTAAAGCAAGACAGGGCCACTGGAACACCAACACTGATACCACCGTGGTTAGAGTGTAAGATTCCTTAGAGTGCAGAGTCTAAGAGCCAGCAGGTGTTCACCAGAGCCTCTAGTGGTGAGGATGGACTGGGCTGCAACTGGTTCCAGTTTGCGACCCCCAGGGTCCCCTAGCTCAAGCCCACGGTCGGGGTCACAAGCAGGCAAGGACAACAGAGTACATGCCAAAGGTTCAGGGTCACAGGCAAACAGGGATAGTCGGGGACACGCCAAAAGGTCAGGGTCACGAGCAGACAAGAATAGTCGAGAACACGTCAAGGTTGCAAGCAGGAAACAGGAAGCTAAACACACAATGTTGATCAGCACGGCTGGCCTGCAGTGCACAGGTTAATATAGAGTTCTCTGATAGGAGCTGGGGTGGAGCCATGCTTAGAGGAGAGATTATAAAAGCAGTCAGGTGAGAGTGGCTGGTCTCTAGAGATGAACACATGGTGAGAGGTAAGCTGACAGACAACTCTATAACCATGACAGTACCCCCCTTATGAGGCCTCCCTCTTCCCCACCTGGGACCAGGTTTACAGGGGAACTTTAAAAGAAACTTCCTCAACAGATGAGGTGCAGAGACCTCAGAAGCCAAGATCCACGACCTCTTCTCAGGACCAAACCCTATTATATACAGCAGAATTAAAAAACATACTATATAAAAATATATACTATGCATATACAATATACTAAACCTAGTATTGACAAGATATCTTCTCTATTAAAGAAGAGGATATGAAGAGGTGGTTGTCCATATAAAAATGGCAGGGATGAGGAACAAGGAAATTACTTCTCACTAGTATATATATTACTTATATATTAAAATATATATATATTTATTTTTTATATACTAAAACCTCCCTGGTGGTATGATTAGTTCTGGTTTTAGGTGCTGAAAGCGGTACAATTATTTTGCATGGAAATTTGGCGTTTTATATTGTAGTCCTGTAATTCTTAGGAATAACTCTCTTAAATCTGTTCAAACCAGAGTCTAGCAGACATCCCGGGTATGATAAAGTTTATAATATAATAAATAATAATAAAAAATATTCAATAATGTAATCAAATCCAAAAACAATTAAATATGCTCATTTGCAGAATTGTCGCTGTCATTAGATTTAGTGTTTGATGACGAATTTCCCCACAAATCGCTATCGCTCAATTCTGCAAGTGATTATAATTTATTATCGCTGTTTTCTAGTTGGTCTAAAATCACTTTTGACATAAAGGGACACTTTTTGGTTGCTATGGACAATCTCCAAATTCCAGGCAGAAAAAACAGTATTTATAATATAAAAGTGCATGCAGGGCACTGCACAAACCACTAGGGACAAAGGGGATGTGTAATTTTTTTTTTTTATTTCAAATAATTTTTATTGAGGTTTTCAACAAATACAAGATATGAAACAAGGTGTCAAATACATATATATAGTATGCATTGTATAATAATGTAAAACTCAGAAAGCACACTAGAACTATAGAAGCTCTAGCCTACACCAACACCCCATGAGGGATCTTGCTGGTACCCATTGATTTCAATGGAGGTCGCCTCCAAGTCGGATCTCCGTCTATACGGAGGCGACTCGCAGAGAATTATCAGCTCTCGCTCGCTTTCTTTTTTTCCCCCCCTCCCCCTTTCCCTAAAAATATTTTTTCATTCTCTGATTGGCCACGTCCAAGTCGCGTCCAAGTTGCCTCCAAAAGTCGTGTTGAAAGTCGTGTTGCCCCTGTGTAAACCGAGCCTTACATAAGAGCCTAGTTTCAGAGTGGACATTTGTAGCTTCCTAATTAGGTTTTGTGAAGTAGATTAAAATGTAAGCAGATTGAAACTATGATTTAAATTATGTTACAAATATTGAAGAAAACGTAAAATATGTTAACATAAAACACCCATTCACATCAAGAAAGGTCACCCCCTATGTACTTTACACAATACTTGCCAGGTAACTGACTGTGTATGTGTATGTGTATGTAAAAAGAAGATTAAGATAATCAGATAAGAGGTTGACCAGACTAGTTGGAAACTACTGTTTTTTCCAATTAGGACAGCATCTGTACAGGGGAATAGAGGTGAGAGATCAAATCAGACACTTAATTCATATATTTTTATTGTCTTTCCCCTTTCCCTCTTTTTCCTTATTTATCTTTTATTGTTGTCAAAAACATTAAACTAAACAAATAAAGTATTTGCATTTTCTAAACAAACAGTATAGGGCTGGCCATAGACAGTTGGAATCTCAGATGGTTCAGCAGGATTCGGCCGAGGTTCGAACCATGTATGGGCAGGCTGAATGTACCGAGTTGTTGATTGCTCGATCAACTTGGGTACAACCAGCCTGCCAGATCTTACATGCAATTATCTGGTATAGGGGCTAGCAAAAATCGATGTCTTCTCCCAGCAGGGTTGGCTTCCCACAAATACAATGACTCGGCAGGAATGATTCCTCTGTCAACACTGACCTGTGGTTGCAGAAAAGAAATTTGTGCCATGTATGGCCTGCTTAACAAGGTCTTTTCCATCTTTGTAGTTGCAGGTACTGTGGGGAAATCCCTCTTTAGGCCTTGTGCACATGGAAGTTTTCTGGCATAAATGCCGCCTAGCATAAAATTCCTGCCATTTTCTGAGGTGCTGCAGGTGGGTTGTACAATGTGCATGAGGCCAGTTTCTGGCTATTTTCTCTTTTTTATGTCTTGCAACCTACTAAACAAAGTCCATGTACTGTAAGCTATTAGAAATTGCCTAAGGCTTAGGCCTACCTGCCTAATGTAAAACATTGCACAAAGCAGGAAAGTATAACGTTTGTTATTTTAAGTAAAAATAAATAAACCTTTACAATTGCTACCGCTATACTTTATGAAAAGCGGACTGGTGGTGTCAGGCCACCTGAGGCCAGGTGACAGATGCACACCGTTGGGGTCAGGAGTGCACCACAAGGTAGTGGACCCTATCGCTGACTGCTGTGGATGGGAGTCTGGGTGGTAAAGCAAGGCAGGGCCACTGGAACACCAACATTGATACCACGGTGGTTAGAGTGTAAGATTCCTTAGAGCGCAGAGTCTGAGGCCGCGTACACACGCGCGGACTGTTCGCCCAACTTTGTCCGTCCAACAGTTTCGGCAAACAGTCCGCTCAAAATTAGCATGGACGGACATGGCCACACACGACGAACGAACAGTTTGCTGAAACCGTGCGCGATGACGTGAACGGCACGTACGACGGGACGAAAAATACGACGTCCTATACACTGCATTATAACTTTCGGCGTGTTAAGCCTTTCTGAGCATGCGCGGAACTTAGTTTGTCGAACAAGCCTACACACGGGCGGACTGTTCGCTCAAACAAGGTTTCAGCGGACAGTTTTACGGAATTTCCGAAAAACCTTGTTCGTCAAACTGTCCGCTGAAACTGTCCGCTGAAAGCCCACACACGAGCGGACTGTCCGCCCAAACACTGTTCAGCGGACAAAGTTGGGCGAACAGTCCGCCCGTGTGTACGCGGCCTAAGAGCCAGCAGGTGTTCACCAGAGCCTCTAGTGGTGAGGATGGACTGGGCTGCAACTGGTTCCAGTTTGCGACCCTCAGGGTCCCCTAGCTCAAGCCCACGGTCGGGGCCACAAGCAGGCAAGGACAACAGAGTACATGCCAAAGGTTCAGGGTCACAGGCAAACAGGGATAGTCGGGGACACGCCAAAAGGTCAGGGTCACGAGCAGACAAGAATAGTTGAGAACACGTCAAGGTTGCAAGCAGGAAACAGGAAGCTAAACACACAATGTTGATCAGCACGGCTGGCCTGCAGTGCACAGGTTAATATAGAGTTCTCTGATAGGAGCTGGGGTGGAGCCATGCTTAGAGGAGAGATTATAAAAGCAGTCAGGTGAGAGTGGCTGGTCTCTAGAGATGAACACATGGTGAGAGGTAAGCTGACAGACAACTCTATAACCATGACAGTACCCCCCTTATGAGGCCTCCCCCTTCCCCACCTGGGACCAGGTTTACAGGGGAACTTTAAAAGAAACTTCCTCAACAGATGAGGTGCAGAGACCTCAGAAGCCAAGATCCACGACCTCTTCTCAGGACCAAACCCTATTATATACAGCAGAATTAAAAAACATACTATATAAAAATATATACTATGCATATACAATATACTAAACCTAGTATTGACAAGATATCTTCTCTATTAAAGAAGAGGATATGAAGAGGTGGTTGTTCATATAAAAATGGCAGGGATGAGGAACAAGGAAATTACTTCTCACTAGTATATATATTACTTATATATTAAATTACTATATATATATATATATATATATATATATATATATATATATATTTATTTTTTATATACTAAAACCTCCCTGGTGGTATGATTAGTTCTGGTTTTAGGTGCTGAAAGCGGTACAATTATTTTGCATGGAAATTTGGCGTTTTATATTGTAGTCCTGTAATTCTTAGGAATAACTCTCTTAAATCTGTTCAAACCAGAGTCTAGCAGACATCCCGGGTATGATAAAGTTTATAATATAATAAATAATAATAAAAAATATTCAATAATGTAATCAAATCCAAAAACAATGAAATTTGCTAATTTGCAGAATTGTCCCTGTCATTAGATTTAGTGTTTGATGACGAATTTTCCCACAAATCGCTATCGCTCGATTCTGCAAGTGATTATAATTTATTATCGCTGTTTTCTAGTTGGTCTAAAATCACTTTTGACATAAAGGGGTCGAAAGAACGATTTTTTAGGAATCGAGGGTAGGTTCAATAGGAGTTGTGAAGGAGTGAATGCCAGATCATAAGTGGTGACATGTTTAATGAGTCTATGTACTTCCCTCCAGAACGGCTGCAATTTGGGGCAGGACCACCATACGTGCAAATAAGAACCCAATCCATCTGTGCATCTCCAACATTGGGAGGATAAGTGAGGAAATATGCGCTGTAACTTAGCGGGCCTTTGATACCAATGTGAGGTTATCTTGTAAGCATTTTCTTGCGTATTGGTATTAAGGGAGCCCTTGTGTGTTAATGTTGTATGGTTTCCCAATCTCTCTTGTTCAATGTCAGTGAAAGATCCTGCTCCCATCTGGACTGTATCCAGTCTTTCAATGTGGTAGAAGACTGGAAGAGTAATGCATATGTGGCCGACACAAGATGGCGGGTCGGTTCCGTTCGGGAGCACAATTCCTCAAACGTGGAAAGACGGCGTGACCACAGTGTTTGTCTTTGATTGGATAAAAGAAAATGTCTCAGTTGAACATATGTCCAGAAGGGAAAGGAGTGCGTTCGGGACGTTGCAACCAATGCCTCCTAGGTGCGTAGACGAGGTCCTTCGTAAAATTGTCGAGCCTGCACTGTATCATAAGGCCAGGAATCTAAAAGAAAATCTTTACTCATGCCCGGGGTAAAGGCTGGATTTAGTCGCAACGGGGTTAGGGGGCCTAGAATGGAGGATATATTATTTTTGATACAACATTCTCGAAACGCAGAAAGCGTAGGTTGTATTAGAGGGTGGGCTTGCAAGATCTGCGGGATATGAGGTGGTGTCAACTAGGGCATTTGAGCCAGCGGGAGATCTATTAAGGCGTTTTCCACCTGAATCCAATCTTTAGTTTTGGAATGTATGTTCCAATCGAGAACTCATGTAAGGTGACAAGCAAGATGGTACTTGCGGATATCAGGTAATCCCAGACCTCCTTCTAATTTGGGCCATGTTAATTTCACGTAATTTATTCTGGGTGTGGATTTACCCCAGATAAAGGTGGAACAGAGCCTGCGAAACGACGCAAAGAAAGCTTTCGGGAGAGCAATAGGGAGTGTTTGGAGTAAGTAGAGAATTCTCGGCAAGATATTCATTTTAATGATCGCGATTCTTCCGAACCATGAGAAGAATCCCCCTGACCATTTGGTGAGGTCTTTGGTAATGGATCGTAAGAGGGGTAAGTAATTGGAGGAGTACCAATCATGTGATGTCGCCGTTAGCTGAATACCTAGATACGCGAGTTTGTGGGTGTTCCAGGTGAAAGGGAAGTCATGTGCACATTGGGTACAAAGCTCTGGCGGAAGGGATATGTTGAGGGTCGTGGATTTCTCAAAATTAATTTGGAGGTTGGAAAGTACATGATAGTGTTGTAGAGTCTGAAGTAAGGAGGGAATGGTCGTTATCGGGTCAGAAAGAAACAGGAGGATGTCGTCGGCAAATGCGGCTATTTTGTATTGGCGTGTGTTGATCGTGATCCCTTTTATGTTAGAATTAGATCTGATAAAACTGAGGAGGGGTTCCAAAGTTAATATAAAGATGATCGGGGACAGGAGACACCCTTGGCGGGTTCAATTTGTGATGGGGAAGGCGTTTGACAGGTGGCCGTTTACACAAACTCTTGCAGTGGGATTGGAGTACAAGGTCTGAATGAGGTTAGTCATCTGGGGAGGGATACCAAGTGTCTGTAGTGTAAGTAGCATATAATCCCAGGCCACTCTATCAAACGCCTTCTCGGCATCAAGTGATAAGAAGAATCCTTGTTGTTTCTGGGAATGTAGCCAATGGAGAATATCCAAAGCTTTGGTGGTATTATCCCGCGCCTCCCTACCTGGGATAAAGCCAACTTGATCCAAATTAATCGGCCGTGGGAGTAAAGGGAGAAGTCGATTGGCCAGAATTTTTGCGAACCATTTAAGGTCTACGTTTAGTAGTGATATTGGTCTATAATTAGCTACGCTCAAAGCGTCTTTAGCAGGTTTAGGAATTACGGTAATGTGGGCCGATAACATGTCACGGGGGGGGGGGGGGGGTCTGAGGGGATGAACAGGAGTTAAATGCCAGTAAAAAGTGTTTGAGCAGAGGTTCCTGGAATAATTTGTAATATCCTGTCGTCAGACCATCCGATCCAGGACCTTTGCCTGGTTTCATTTGTGACAGAGCCCTGATAGCTTCTTCAGCTGTCAATGGCTCCTGTAGCCGTTGGCTATCCGCCGTAGAAATTGTTGTTGTAGGAAGGCCTTAATTAAGTCTTGTCTGTCTACCCCAGGGGAGTGGTGATCCTTCGATGGCAAATTATACAATTTGGTATAGAACGTAACAAACTTGGCCGCTATATCTGGAGTGGACGTCAATTTGCGTCCCGACGAATCCGATAAGGAATGAACCGTCACCGCCGCTTTCTTGGCCTGGAGGGCCCTTGCCAGGCCTTTCCCTGCTTTGTTGCCATATTCATAGAAAAATCTTTGTGCTAGTATATACTTTCGTTTAATTTGTTTACCCAGAAAGTCCAGCATGTCCTGTCTTGTTTGGATAAGGGTCGTCAGGGTTTGAATCGCTTGCGATTGTTTGTGGGCCTTCTCGAGGGATGAGATTTTGTGTAATAACTCTTGGTAACGCTTTTTTTGTTCCCTCTTGCGTTGTGTCATAGCTGCTATAAAAGTACCCCTGATTACACATTTATGAGCCTCCCAATTTAGGAGGGGGGGAGGTGTCATCAGGTTTATTGTCTTCAAAGAACTGATGGATCTGGGTTTTGATGGTCTCAGTGGTGTTCAGATCAGTAAGTAAGGATGGGTCTAGTCTCCAAAACGGGGATCTATCCATTTTATCGGGAAGAGAAATGGTCAGGGAGATCGGGTGATGGTCAGACAATAACATGGGATCAATCGTTGCGCTATGTAAAAGAGGTAGGTCCTGTTGGGTAAGAAAAAAATAGTCTAGACGTGGATATTTTTTGTGAGGGGGGGAGAAGAACGTAAAATCTTTTTCTAGGGGATGGAGGGTGCGCCAGGTATCATGCAGCAGAAGGGCCTGCAGCTGTGTTTTGATGGCAATTTTTTTTTATACAGTACTGTAATCTGTAAGGTGTTTTGTGTGTTTTTACTTTTTTGAATTTGGCGCCGATCTCCGCTCCCGTGCGCCATTACGTCGCAGGGAACAGAGCTCGGCGGCACTTGGGCACTGTGTGAATCGAGCGGAGGACAGCTCGATCACACGGCGTGGAGGACATCGCTGGATCCAGGGGACAAGGTAAGTAAACTCTCCCTGTATCCAGAGATGCGATCCCGAGTCTGGCTCGGGGTTACCACTTATGATACTAAAATCCCAAACACGAGCCAGACTCAGGATTACCGCCAGGGAGGTTAAATTACTTCTCACTAGTATATATATTACTCCTCACTAGTGTATATATATATATATATATATATATATATATATATATAAAACAAGGAAATTACTTCTCACTATTATATACTAGTGACTGAGGCCGCGTACACACGCGGGGACTGTTCGCTCAACTTTGTCCGTCAAACAGTTTCAGCGGACAGTCCGCTCAAAATTAGCATGGACGGACTTGCCCACACACGACGAACGAACAGTCCGCTGAAACCGTGCGCGATGACGTGAACGCCACGTACGACGGGACGAAAAATACGACGTCCTATACACTGCAATGCAAACTTCGGCGTGTAAATCCTTTCTGAGCATGCGCGGAACTTAGTTTGACGAACAAGCCTACACACGAGGGGACTGTTCGCTGAAACAGAGTTTCAGCGGACAGTTTTTCGGAATTTCCGAAAAACTTTGTTCAGCAGACTGTCCGCTGAAACTGTCCGCTGAAAGCCCACACACAAGCGGACTGTCCGCCGAAACACTGTTCAGCGGACAAAGTTGAGCGAACAGTCCCCGCGTGTGTACGCGGCCTGAGAAGTAATTTCCTTGTTCCTCATCCCTGCCAGTTTTATATGGACAATCACCTCTACATATCCTCTTCTTTAATAGAGAAGATATCTTGTCAATACTAGGTTTAGTATATTGTATATGCATAGTATATTTTTATATAGTATGTTTTTTAATTCTGCTGTAGTACAATGCACAATCAAAAAATAAAGCCCACACCTTTGGTTCAAAAAGAATCTCACTCAGAATTGTCCATTAGGTCACTTTTTTTACATATGTTAAAAATTGTGTTTTTATATGAAACTTGTACATAAGTGCTAGCTGATGCAATCATAGTGATTATCACACTGACCTGCACTGCAATTAAATGTTATTTTATCAGGGCATAATGCAGAGAATACAACTACCACTGACTATAAATGTTTGAACTTACCGTATTTATCGGCATATAACACGCACTTTTTTCCCCCTAAAATCAGGGGGAAATCGGGGGTGCGTGTTATACGCCAATCCCCCGCTGATTCTATCCCCTTCTGCCGCTCTCTGCAGCTTCCAGGTATTTTCAGCTATCTTCGGCCGTTCTCGGTGGCTGTCGGCGGCGGCTTTCGGCTTTCCGAACGGCCGAGTACTGCCGATTGCGGCTGAAAATACCCGAAGGACATCCGCTCTGTATCTCGGCCGTGCCATTTTAAACGGCAAACACACTAACGAGGCTGCAAATGACTGGCAAGGCTGCAATAGAAGGCTGCAAATGACCGACAAGGCTGCAAATGACTGGCAAGGCTGCAATAGAAGGCTGCAAATGACTGACAAGGCTGCAAATGACTGAAAAGGCTGCAATGCAAGGCTGCAAATGCCTGACAAGGCTGCAATGGGAGGCTGCAAATGACTGACAAGGCTGCAAATGACTGATAAGGCTGCAATGCAAGGCTGAAATTGACACTGACAAGGCTGCATTGATGGGCATTTAAATGTCAGGCTTTCGGCTTTCCGAACGGCCGAGTACTGCCGATTGCGGCTGAAAATACCCAAAGGACATCCGCTCTGTATCTCGGCCGTGCCATTTTAAACGGCAAACACACTAACGAGGCTGCAAATGACTGGCAAGGCTGCAATAGAAGGCTGCAAATGACCGACAAGGCTGCAAATGACTGGCAAGGCTGCAATAGAAGGCTGCAAATGACTGACAAGGCTGCAAATGACTGAAAAGGCTGCAATGCAAGGCTGCAAATGCCTGACAAGGCTGCAATGGGAGGCTGCAAATGACTGACAAGGCTGCAAATGACTGATAAGGCTGCAATGCAAGGCTGCAATTGACACTGACAAGGCTGCATTGATGGGCATTTAAATGTCAGTTTTTTTCCTTAAACTTCCCTCCTAAAAAAAAATTCTTTTAAATTCCCTCCTAAACTTGGGGTGCATGTTATACACCGGTTATACGTGGATAAATACTGTAGTTATTTTCCCCCTCAGCAAGGACTAAATTTTTTTAGGCTTGTTGGCCATTTAATTGCTGAGTGTTCTGCTCTTTGTCTGCTGTTTGGGCATTCAAAGTGTTTCTTTAATATGCCAAGAAAAAAAGCACAAAGCAGTTTTGTTAATGTTGAAAATAAAACAAAACTTTCCTGAACACTCACTTTTAACTCATTTAAAGGTGGAAATGGGGTAGATCAGTATTTTGACTTGATTTGTGACTTGACCAAAATAAATGACTTGACTTGACTTACTTGACTTCTAGCAGGGACTCAACTTGACTTGCTTGCTTTTTGCCACAGTAACTTGGGACTTGCTTGAGACTTGAAGGTTAAGACTTGAGACCTGCTTGTGACTTGCACATGTGTGACTTACTCCCGTGTCTGGAGTCGGGAATCCAAAATTTGGCTAACCTCGTACTTCTGATTATCCTCAGAGACCGGCGGTGCGGTAGAGAGAGAATGAGAGAACTTATTGAGGACTAAAGGCTTCAGAAGGGCAACATGAAAGGAGTTAGAGATTTTGAGGCTTTTGGGAATCTAGAGCTTGAAACAGACCGGATTCAGTTTAGAAGTTATGGTGTATGGACCAATGAATCTTGGGGCAAATTTGAGAGAAGAAAGAGAGACCAAGGTAAGGAGAAAGACCTCCAACTCCTGATTAACCCTATCAGTCTGGCCATTGGATTAGGGATGGTAAGAAGAGGTCAAATCCAAGGTAATGTTGGGGGATTTGCAAAAGGCTCTCCAAAAAACAGAAGTAAACTGAACACCCCTGTCCGAAACGACATGGGAAGGAACACCATGAAGGCGGAAAATCTCTTGTACAAAAATGGGAACCAAGGCAGGGACAGAAGTGAGACCAGGAAGAGGAACAAAATGAGCTATCTTGGAGAACCAATTGATTACCACTCAAATGACCATATTATTCTCTGACAGTGGAAGATCAGTGATAAAATCCATGGTAATGTGGGACCAGGGCTCCTTAGCAATGGGCAAGGGCATGAGAAGGCCAGCAGGGGTTTGTGTGGAGGATTTAAACTGAGCACAGACATGACAAGCCTTACATAATCTTTAACATCTGAGCGGAGGTTAGGCCACCAGTAGTGATAACTGATGAGCAGGAAGGATCGGAGGAACCCAGCATGACCTGCCTCCTTGGAATCATGTCCCCAACAAAGGATCTTAGCACTTAACTCAGTGGGAACAAAGATCTTGCCAGGAGGAAATTTTGATTCCAGGGTGGTAGAATGAGCAACAATGCATGAGGTCAGAATGATCGGCTCAGGATCAGGGGTGGACTCCTTGTCCAAAGTGTCAAATGACCTGGAGAGCGCATCAGCCTGACCGCTGCAGGAACCAAGTTTGTACGCAATCGTGAATTTAAAATGGGAAAAGAAGAGATTCCACCTGGCCTGTCTGGGGTTCAGAAGTTTGTCATTCTGTAGGTATTGTAGATTCTTGTTATCAGTAAAGATTGTTATGGAGTGAGGGGAACCTTCCAATGCCAATTTAATTGCGAAAAGTTCCCGATCGCCAATGGCATGATTTCTCTCTGCCTGAGAAATTTTTTTCGGAGAAGAACGCACATGGTTGATGTCTCTTCTCAATGAACTGAAGAAGCACAGCTCCCACCCCCATTGAAGAAGTGTCTGCTTCAATAAAGAATGGGTCCCCAGGATTTGGTCTCCTCAAGAGAGGTCCAGAAACAAAGGCCTGTTTTCGATCGTGAAGAGCAGAGACAGCCTCGGGAGGCCAGTCTTTGGCATTCGCACCCTTCTTTGTCAAAGTGATAATAGGTGTGGCAATGGAAGAGTAATTCCTTGTGAACTGCCTATAATAATTAGTGAAACCAAGAAAGCGCTGTGTGGCCTTGAGGCTAACAAGAAGGGGCCAGTTGGTAGTGGCCGAGACCTTTCCTGGATCCATACGAAGACCCAAACTAGAAACAAAACATCCCAGAAACAGGAGCTCAGAACATTCAAAGGAACATTTCTCCAGCTTTGCATAGAGATTATTCTCTCTAAGGCGCTAAAGTACGGTGTGGACATGGTTTCTGTGAGCAGGCAGATTTTCGGAAAAGATGAGAATGTCATCCAGATAGATGAAAATGATCGGGTAAATGGAATCCCCATTTATTTATCAAACATTTAGTTATGATTATCAAAACATGTATTCTGATTAAGCAGAGATACTTTTTACAAATGTTTAGTTACAGGATGTATGTAAGCTGTTCTTGTGTTTTTTTTTTTAAATCAGAAAAGTTTTTATTAGAAAACAAAATATTACAAGTCATCTGTTGTAACACTGACAATGCAGCGCACTAAAGTACATAGTATTGAACCCGTATAGCATACAGCGTCTCCACAGAGATAATGAAACAAAGGGGTACAGTTACCTTGACAAATTGTAGCAAAAGCATTGGTAATACAACAAAAAGTAAAGAAAGTAGTAATTTAGACAGGCCAGCCTTGCAGAAAAAATTTAAATAAAAAGGAAAAAGGGGGAAAAAAACAGGAGGGGGGGGGGGGGGGGGGAGTCAGAAACCCCTGAGAGTCATAATATACAGAAATAAAAACGTACATGGACCCATCACAATAGTAATAAACGGCATCCTACCCCAAACCACGATTTACAGAAGCTCGAAACAGATAATGTACAGACCATGGTAGAGGTGAAGGTCGGGTTAGCCCTGTAGTAACCTATTTTGAATCAACAGGTGCAGCGCCAGGCCTGGGACCTCGAGCCAGTCCTGCCAAAGGTTATAGAATTTTTGGGGAGCGCTTCTATGTTGGTATGTCAACTTCTCACGTATCAGCATTTTATTAACCTGATCAATCCACTGTTGCCAGCTGGGTACCCTGGGCGTGATCCACAGTTGGGCTATCAATTTCCGGGCTACATAGAGCAGCCGGAGTATTGCTGTGTGCACGGTCGGGGTTAGGGTTTCTTCGTCCAGGGCCCCCAGCAGGCAGATCACAGGATTTGTGGGAACCGTAACTCTGAACACCTGAGTAATAGTCTCTAGAATCCCAGTCCAATAACGAACCAGTTTGGGGCATCTCCAGAACATATGGAGAAGGTCCCCATGGTCTCTTTCACATTTAGGGCAAAGAGGTGAGGCACGTAGGCCCCAACCATAAAGCCTGGATGGCGTTCTGTAAGCTCTATGTAGCAAATAAAGATGCAATAATTTTTGGGAGAAGCGGACACTGAGACCAAGGGGGCAGAGGCAAGGCAAAAATTCCAAGTCTCTCCATCCATCGGTCCCAGATCTTCCTCCCATTTGCGCCTACTTGGCAGTGTAGTCGGATCCTGAAGGGCACCAAGGATAATGTCATACCCCTTTGAGATCATACCTTTTTTACTATCTGCCATTATTGTCGATTGCACAATAGTATGATCGGTCAGGCCAAGCGGAGTGGCCCTGGATTGGACCTGCAGAGCAGGCCTCAATTGGAGATACCGAAAGAAGTCAGTTCGTGGTATTGCAAACTCCCTTTGTAGCTCTAAAAAAGACTTGAGAACCGGGCCATTGTATAGTTGAGTCAAATATTCAATGTTTTTCACCTTCCAGCCATTAAAACCCTTGAGCTTTATTAGCTGGTGATAATGAGCATTATCCCAAATAGGAGTAAGAGAGAGAAAACCCTGTATCTTCAACAACCGTTTAACGTACGTCCAAAGTGTGTTCAATAGGGCTACAGTTGGTGCCCCTCTATGTAGGTAGGGGAAACCTGCTTCTAAGTTTGAGAGTGCTAAACGGCGGTGAACCGGGTAGTCTAGTAGTCTCCGTATGGGGTCCAGTAAGTCCTCCAGGCCCCACCCACGAGATGTTGCAGTTGTGAAGCTAAAAAATAGGCCCTGGCATGCGGAACCGCCAAGCCCCCTGCCTCCTTACCATACTGCAGTGTCCTCAGACCAATTTTGGCAGTCTTTTTACGCCAGATTAACTCCCTGAACTGGGAGTCTATTTTGTCAAACCAACGCTTAGGGATCCACACCGGGGAATTATGGCAGATGTATAGTAACTGGGGGGCCCACACCATTTTTATAAGATTAGCCCGTCCCACCACTGATAATGGTAGTTTACACCAAGCCTTGCACTTCTCTCTAAATTTAGCCAGCAGAGGCACCAGATTGAGGGGGATGTATTGGGAAACCTCCCGGGAGACTTGCACCCCCAAATATCTAAAAACGGACACTATCTAAATCATGGCTGCACAGTCAGGTAGGGGGGCCGGTAAGGGATCCAGGGGTAGTAATACCGATTTGTTCCAATTTATAGAAAAAACAGACAGTGCCCCAAAGTCATTAATTAAGTTCATAGTTGCCGCCAAGGAGCCCTGCGTGTCACCTAGGTATAGTAAGGTGTCATCCGCATACAGTGACACCACGTCCACTCCCGTAGATCAGTTAAAGCCTACAATACGGTCATCCCCTCTTATCCTGGCTGCAAGAGGCTCCAGTGCTAGGGCGAACAGTAAGGGAGATAGTGGGCAGCCCTGTCTAGTACCGCAAAACAGTGGAAAGGACTCCGACGTTTCAGAATTAACCCGGATCTTGGCTAAAGGTTTAGCATAAAGCAATTTGACCCAATTAACGAACTTCTCGCCGAGGCCCATTCTCTCTAAAACTTTCCATAGGTAAGGCCACTTGACGCTGTCGAAGGCCTTAGCCGCGTCCAGCGAGAGGATGGCCTGGTTACCGGGATTCAGTACGGGGACTTGAATATTCAAGTAAAGACGACTAATATTTTGTGCTGTGGATCTCGTGGGTATAAAGCCCGACTGGTCACTATGTACCAGACTCTGAACTACCCGAGACAGTCTGGTTGCCAGGACTCTAGCTAACAGTTTGACATCTGTTGTGAGTAGAGAGATGGGTCGGTAGGAATCAGGGGACGTGGCCTCCTTACCCGGTTTTAATATAACAATTATGACTGCTTCATTCATGGAGTCTGGGAGTGTGCCAGTTTCTAGAGCATTATTAAAGACCTTCAAAAGCGTTGGTAACAAAGTGGCTGCATATCGCTTATATACCTCAGTAGGGAGCCCGTCTGCGCCCGGTGATTTATTATTGTGGTTAGGGATGAGCCGAACACACCCCGGTTCGGTTCGCACCAGACCTTTCGAACGAACCCCAAATTCGTACGAACTTTAGAACCCCATTGAAGTCTATGGGACTCGAACGTTCGAAATTAAAAGTGCTAATTTTAACGGCTAATATGCAAGATACTGTCCTAAAAAGGGTTTGGGGACCTGGCTCCTGCCCCAGGGGACATGGGTCAATGCAAAAAAAAGTTTTAAAAACGGCCGTTTTGGCGGGAGCACTGATTTTAATGACGATTAAAGTGAAAAAAAAAATATTCCTTTAAATATGGTGCCTGGGGGGTGTCTGTAGTATGCCTGTGAAGTGCCACGTGTTTCCCGTGTTTAGAACAGTCCCTGCACAAAATGACATTAAACGGAAATAACACAATTTAAAACTGCTTGCGGTTTTAATGTTATATCTGGTTCCTGCAATATGGTTGAAAATCATTGAGAAAAATGGCATGGGTAGCCCTCCCTGCCCATTACCAGCCTATTTGGGTCTTGTACGCATATTAAGGGGAACCCTGTACCCATATTAAAAAAAGGAAATGCGTGTGGCCCCCAGGCCCTATATACTCAGAACAGCAGTATACAGGCGGTGCAAACAAGACAGGGACTGTGTAGGTTTGTTGTGTTAAGTTGAATCTGTTTGTAATTTTCAACTGGTACATTTTTAAAGTGTAGCTCCAGTCAAAAAAACTATTTTTAAGCTTTTTGGAAAACATAGGGAAGGGTTATCACCCCTGTATAATTTGTTTTGTCGTCCATCTTTTTTCACCTTACTTGCTGTTGTCTCCTTCCGTTTGCAAGTAGGAGATGTTTGTAAGTTGAATGTTTGAAAGTAGGGGCCTGCCCTATATGCTCTGCAGAAATGGCGGAACAAGGTGTTGGTTTTGCCACAGCATTGTCAGCCCTCAAAGTGACTCTTGGTGGGCACTGGAGCGCCCTGCTGTGAACGATTATATCAAGAATTGTAATTACATACCATTGTTGAACAGTGGTAGAAAAATTGACCTTTGGTGGTTGTGGCGCTGGTGCCACAACACTATAAGTCCTCACCGTTACTCTGGGTGGGCACAGGAAGGGGCCCTCCTGTGAAATATTATATCAAGAATTGTAATTACATGTCCCTGTTAAACAGGGGCAGAAAAATTTGGCCTTAGGCACTAGTGCTGGTGCCACCACACTGCAACCTCTTCCATATACTCTAGTTTTATTGCAGGAATTAGCCCTGCTGCAAAGCATTGCATCAAAAATTGTAATTAAACGCCCCTGTTAAACAGGGGCAGAAAAATTGGGCCTTAGGCACTGGTGCTGGTGCCACCACACTGCAACCTCTTCCATATACTCTAGTTTTATTGCAGGAATTAGCCCTGCTGCAAAGCATTGCATCAAAAATTGTAATTAAACGCCCCTGTTAAACAGGGGCAGAAAAATTGGGCCTTAGGCACTGGTGCTGGTGCCACCACACTGCAACCTCTTCCATATACTCTAGATTTATTGCAGGAATTAGCCCTGCTGCAAAGCATTGCATCAAAAATTCTAATTAAACGCCCCTGTTAAACAGGGGCAGAAAAATTGGGCCTTAGGCACTGGTGCTGGTGCCCCCGCACTGCAACCTCTCCCATATACTATTGTTTGATTGCAGGAATTAGCCCTGCTGCAAAGCATTGCATCAAAAATTGTACTTAAACGCCCCTGTTAAACAGGGGCAGAAAAATTGGGCCTTAGGCATCACCCAGAACCAGAAATGTTCTTCCAACATATCAGCGGAGGAGGAAGAGGATAGACAATCAACATAACAGGACAGTCACTCAGCATCAGCATAGGCAGTCTTGAAGGGATGTGATATTTCAAAAAAAATTATTCTGTTACATCAGCTTCAGGTGCTTGGTAGCTGTGGGTGATCCAAGACTGATTCATCTTGATGAAGGTCAGTCGATCAACTGATTCGGTGGACAGGCGCACCCTGTGATCGGTAACAAAGCCACCAGCAGCACTGAAGGTGCGTTCCGAAAGAACGCTGGATGCAGGACAGGCCAGTAGCTCAATTGCATACTGTGCAAGCTCTGGCCAGTGATCCATCCTCAAGACCCAGTAAGCCAGAGGATTTTCGGTGGGAAAGGTGTCCAAGTCTGACCTTGCCCCTAGGTATTCCTGCACCATGTAAATCAGACGCTGGCGATGGGTGCTGGAACTGATCATACCTTGGGGCTGCAGACTAAAAAATTGTCTGAAAGCATCAGACGGCCACCTTCTCCACCGCTCCTTCTGACCGATGCCTCAGCAACACGTTGTCCAGGACCAGGAGTTTGTAACCTCCCAGTCTCTGGGAACGCGTTGCAC
The DNA here is from genome assembly GCF_037356315.1 of Lithobates pipiens. Lineage (NCBI taxonomy): Eukaryota > Metazoa > Chordata > Amphibia > Anura > Ranidae > Lithobates > Lithobates pipiens. Next base: position 8,038,118 of record NW_027507790.1, read on the forward strand.
AGACCTTTCTGCAAGGCCTCCCGGAGATGTCTCGTCCTCTGCTCCCTCTGCGATGGCAAGATAAGGTCGGCAACCTTACCCTTGTACCGTGGATCAAGGTGAGTGGCCAGCCAGTAATGGTCCCTCTCCTTGATCCGAAGAATACGAGGATCCTTCCGCAGGCTTTGCAGGATCAGGGAGGCCATGCAGCGTAGGTTAGCTGTGGCATTCGGTCCGGAGTCCTCTGGGTCACTAAGGACAACATGATCCGCAGCTACCTCCTCCCAGCCACGTACAAGTCCACGTGTTTCTTGGGACTGTAAATCATCCCTACAAGACTGCTGCTGCTGCTGCTGAGTGCCAGCCTCCACCTCCATGCTGACACAATCATCCTCCTCCTCCTCTTCCTCCTCCTCATCCTCTTCCTGTGTGATGGATGGCACAGCAGGAACACTGTCTGGATAAAGGGGGCCTTGAGAGGCAAGGAAGTCCTCCTCTTCCTGCCTCTGTTCTGCCTCAAGTGCCCTGTCCATTATTCCACGCAGCGTATGCTCCAAGAGGTGGACAAGAGGTACAGTGTCACTGATGCATGCACTGTCACTGCTCACCATCCTTGTGGCCTCCTCAAACGGTGACAGGACAGTGCATGCATCCCTGATCATGCCCCACTGGCGTGGTGAGAAAAAACCGAGCTCCCCTGACCCTGTCCTGGTGCCGTAGTCGCACAGGTACTCATTGATGGCCCTCTGCTGCGTGTGCAGCCGCTGCAGCATGGCCAACGTTGAGTTCCACCTGGTGGGCATGTCACATATAAGGCAGTTCTTGGGCAGGTTCAACTCCTTTTGGAGCTCAGCCAGCCGAGCACAGGCATTAAATGATCGGCGGAAATGCACACAGACTTTCCTGGCCTGCTTCAGGACATCCTGTAAGCCGGGGTACCTGCCCAAGAACCGCTGCACCACCAGGTTAAGGACGTGAGCTACACAGGGCACATGGGTCAGTTGTCCCTGTCGGAGGGCGGAGAGGAGGTTGGTGCCATTGTCACAAACCACCATTCCTGGCTTAAGCTGGCATGGCGTCAACCACCTCTCGGCCTGCCCCTGCAGAGCTGACAAAACATCCGCCCCAGTGTGGCTCCTGTCCCCCAAACAAACCAGCGCAAGCACGGAATGGCATAGTTTTGCCTGCATACTTGCGTAGCCCCTGGAACGCCTACGGAGCACCGCTGGTTCTGAGGACAGAGCACTGGAAGAGGCCATGGAGGAAGAAGAAGAGGAGGGGGTGGAGGAGAGAGGTGTGTCACAACCAATAGTAGCATTTTGGAGGCGTGGTGGCGGAACAACCTCCAACACTACTGCACCTTGTCCTGCATCCTTCCCAGCTGCCAGAAGAGTGACCCAATGGGCCGTGAAAGACAGGTAACGTCCCTGTCCATGCCTGCTGGACCATGAGTCAGCGGTAATATGCACCTTACCACTGACCGCCCTGTCCAGCGAGGCAAGGACATTGCCTTCCACATGCCGGTAGAGAGCCGGAATCGCCTTCCGTGAGAAAAAGTGGCGTTTGGGGACCTGCCACTGAGGAACCGCACATTGTACAAACTCACGGAAGGGGGCCGAGTCTACCAACTGAAAAGGCAGCAGTTGAAGTGCTAGCAATTTAGCCAAGCTAGCATTCAACCGCTGGGCATGTGGATGGCTGGGGGTGAACTTCTTTCGCCGGTCCAGCAGCTGGGGCAGGGACATTTGCCTGCTATAATCGGACGTGGGTGTACCGCTAGCAGAGTTCCCAGAAGCACTTGGCTGTGACACACCTAATTCTACACCTTCATTCCTCTCAGAGCAGGTTTCAGAGAGGACTGAAGGTCTAGTGGGGTTGGAGATGCCAGCTGATGAGGAGCAAGGAGAGGTCCGCTTTGTTCTTTGGTGTGGGTCTTTGAGGTACGCTTGCCAACGAGCTGCATGGCAGGTCAACATATGTCTGGTCAAGCATGTGGTGCCCAAGCGGCTGATGTTTTGGCCACGCGAGATACGCTTGAGACATATGTTGCAAATAGCAGCGGTGCGATCTGATGCACTCGCCTCAAAAAAGGCCCACACCAAAGAACTTTTAGAATAACGCGCAGAGGCAGCGCCCTGCACAGGCGGAGCTCTGCGGTGTGATTCAGTCGGTGTGCTGCCCCTAAGCTGGCCCCCGGAGGGCATCCTGCCTCCTTGGACATGTGCCTCCTCCTCCTCCTCTCTCCTTCCAGGCACCCACGTGGAGTCAGTGCCCTCATCATCCCCTCCCTCTTTATCGCTGTAGCAAACCTGGCAGTATGCTGCAGCTTGTGGAACATGACTGCCAGATTGCTGTCCTTCTTGAGCATCCCCTCTCTCTGCGCTCACGCTACTGCCTTCCTCTAGCTGAGTGTCATCATCAGAGCCCACAAAACACTGGGCATCCTCCTGGAGCATGTACCCAACACTGTGTTTAAAGAGTTCAGGAGACTCCTCAGGAGGACGTGGTGGGTCTAGGGAAGGAGTCACTGATGATGACATTGAGAGGAGGGAAGACGATGCGTTGGCAGCTGCTTTGCTAGTACCCTGAGACTGGGTGAGAGAGGATGAGGAGGATGAAGAGGGCTTGGTCATCCACTCTACCAAGTCGTTGGCATGTTGCGGTTCAACATGTCCAGCTGCCGAAAAGAAGTACAAGCGTGTCCCATGGCCACGTGCTGATGACAATGCACCGCGTGCACGACCAGCACTGTTGTCTCTAGACACAGAGCCTGCTTGCCCTCTTTTATCGGCTCGCGCCTGTCTGCCTCTCCTTGCTGGCCTTCCAGACATGGTAATGGCCTGAAGGGAGTTGGGTAAAACAGCAGTGTAATGGAGTCACACAACACCCACTAAGCCCTGCAGATGGCTCTATTAGAGAACAGCAATAAACGGTAGATACAGGTGTATATTGTGCTGGAGTCACACAACACCCACTAACTCCTGCAGATGCCTTTATTATAGAACACCAGAGATAAAGGGGTATACTGTAATTGAGTCACACAACACCCACTAAGCCCTGCAGATGGCTCTATTAGAGAACAGCAATAAAGGGTAGATACAGGTGTATATTGTGCTGGAGGCACAAAAAACCCACTAACTCCTGCAGATGCCTTTTTTATAGAACACCTGAGATAAAGGGGTATATACAGATGTATACTGTGCTGTGCCGGAGGCACACACAACTTCCAATAACTCCTGCAGATGGCAAGTGGGCTCAAATAGAGAAGAGCTATGTAGGTGGATATAGCGGTGTGTACTAGGTACAGAGCACGCAGACAGCACGCACAAGCTCCTAACACTACTGACTGCAAGCTCTATTATAAAAGATAGATCACTAGCTATATAGGTGAGGTGAATATAGCAGTGTATACTGCGGTCAGGGCACACAGACAACAACCACTACACAACAGCAAGATCGAAAATCGTCCGAAAACGATCGGTGTGTACTGTGTTGAAGGTACACAGAACACCCACTAACTGCTTCAGACGCCAACACACTACACTAGGCCGCCGCGCTGGCGGCCTTATATAGTGTGGGGCGTGTACTACACAGCCTGAGCTATGATTGTCAATCATGGCTCTCCTCGCTGCTGGCGCTGTGATTGGCCAAGCATGCGGGGTCACAGTGCATGCTTGGCCAATCATGAGCCAGCAATGCACTGCGATGACACAGTGCATTGTGGGCCGTGAGCGCAACACGAATTTGGCGCGAACGACCCATAACGTTCGGAATTCGCCGAACGGGCGAACAGCCGATGTTCGAGTCGAGCGTATGTTCGACTCGAACACGAAGCTCATCCCTAATTGTGGGTTTGTTCTAACGCTAGAGCAAGTTTGCTTAGTTCAATTGGAGCATCCAACATACAGGTGTCTGAAGCAGATAAGTGAGGCAGCTCACTCCATTCAAGAAAAGCGTCTATCTCAGCTGCACCGGGGTGGACCTTGGAGGTGTACAAATCTGCGTAAAATGAACAAAAGATTTGCAATATGGTGGAGGTATCCGTATGGGTTGTCCCCTGTGCGTCACTCAGGGAAGAAACCACCGGGGTGGAGCCCTGGGCCCGCGCCAGCATTGCCAGCATGTGTCCAGTGGACTCCCCCTCCTCGAAGTGTGTTGGCTGCAAAAAAAATCTCTTGTTCTCCGCCAGCTGGAGAGCAAGCTGGGTAGCCATAGCCTGGGCTCCCAGCCAGACCTTTCTGGTGGCGTCTGAGGGGCGGTTGACATATTGGTCTTCTGATTCTCTAAGTGTCTTACATACCTCTCTTTCCCAGGCTTTGGTACGCGTTTTAATAGCATTAATAGTTGTCATGAACTGTCCCTTCAAAAAAGCTTTTGTCGTGTCCCACACAATACCCAAGGAGGCAGGGTCTAGGTTGTCTTGTAGGAAAAGTTTAAGATTATCACTGATGGCATCCGGTGAGGGAAAAAGTGTCAGCCAAAAAGGATTCAACTTCCACCCCCTAGGCCTAACACTAGTGGACAGTTCAACCCAAAATGATGAGTGATCAGTCCACAACCAGTGGTAGTAAGGCAGAATTCCCCAGCCCCAGGTCAATGCGTGACAGACTCCCATGAGCAGAGGAGCAACACGAGTAACGCCTGACCAGAGGATGGGAGGTTCGCCACACATCTGTCAAGCCAAGTTCAGCCAGTAATTCTGCAAAGGGGGTATCCCCAGTAGGGCGAGAAGGCATGGGAGGGGGGATGGTTATCTTGTCCCATTTGTGATTCAGATAGTTTTTAAAGTCACCCAACGCTAATAGGGGACATTGTGATGCGGGGCCATGAATTTGGCTAGACATCTGAGAGATTCAGCTGAGTAAGGGGGTGGTATATAGATATTAGCTATAATACATACTTGATGAGCTATTTTACCCAATAGGAATATATACCTTCCTCCAGGATCAATGAGTTTTTGTGAGCAGGTGAAGCAGGCATCCTGATGGATCAGGACACTCACTCCTCTAGCAAATGCAGAGAACGTGGAGTGGAATTGGGTAGTGTATACCCTGGGGCTAAGACTAGGTACATGGTCTGGAGCAAAATGTGTTTCCTGCAGACAAACAATACCTGTACCCATGGCCTTTAAATGTCTCAGGACCACCAAACGTTTTACAGGATTACTCAGCCCCCTAACATTCCAGGAGAGGCACTTGACGGTTGCCGACATTGTGAAAGAACATAAAAATGTGTATACCCAGCATAAACCTCAACAGCATTAAAGTAAACATGTGAACATCCTTAGGCCTGTCATCCCAGGCACAGTCATTCCGTATATTAAAATACCTGGACAGGGTAAGTAAGGGACTCCCGCCATAGTCCTGGAGCCATATCGTGAGGGTGATGCCACGGCAACGATCAAAAAAGAGCGCAATCAGAGGGACTCCGGAAAAAAAAGGGGAGGGGAGGGGGGCATAGAAGAAAAAAAAATAACCAAAAAGTGAGAGATTAGAAAGTCATTGGTAGAGCCAACCAGGCTCAGTTCCTGCAAGGCGAAGGTGTAACACAGCCCCAACACCACTAAGGGGGGGGGGGGCTACAGAAACACCCAGGGGAAACATTCCCAGGTAACAAAAGGGGTTTCACCCGATCAAGCAACATAAGTCTATTCTTGGGTAGAAGTCGTGTTTGTGTCCTCTTCACTCCGCCGAGTCTGCATGTAGATAGTCCCTGTCAGAAAGAATCATTCGGATCAGAGTTTAAGCAGGAGACCGTTGTTGTCTGGCATCTTTAAGAGCTTTATCCTCCCGGTCCAGCCATTGTACTGCCGCAGCCGGACTTTTAAAGAAATGGGTTGACCCCAGGGCGGTAATTTGAAGTCGAGCAGGGTACAGCATGCCATATTGGATATTAAGATCTCTGAGCCTCTTCTTGACCTCAACAAATGTTGCCCTTCTTTTCTGTAGTTCTGCTGAGAAGGCAGGGAACAACGATATTCTGGAATTATCAATCTCCATCCTGCCAGAGAACCCCCGTGCCTTGGAGAGTATAGCATCCCTGTCCTTGTAGTTGAGTAACTTAAACAGGAAGGGCTGGGGGTGGTTACCCGGGGGTAGCAGGCGGGAGGGCACTCTGTGGGCCCGCCCCACAGCAAAGAGGGGGGAGAAGGATTCTCTGCCAAACGTTGAGATCAGCAAATTCTCTATAAAGTCCACTGAATTTTTGCCCTCAGCCCTTTCCGGTATCCCTAGGGCACGAATATTATTGCGCCTCATGCGATTTTACATTTCGTCAAGTCGCATAGCGTGTTGTTCAGTGAGATGACAGTTAAATCGCAAGTCCTTCTGCATAGGTATCATGTCATCCTCAACTGTGCTCAATCTCCCTTCCAGGGCAGAGGCCCTCTCTCTGAGTTTTTGCATATCATGGCGGACGAAGATAATTTCAGCTTTCACCCCTTTTATATCGGCAGAAAGAGCAGTTATGGAGTGATTGCATGAGGTGACCGCAGTAAATATGTCTCTCAGCGTGGGTTCTGTCACATCAGTATTAGGAGAATGGATTTGCGACTCAGGGATATCGCCATTGGGGGTACTCACTGCGTTCCAAACCGTAGGGAATCCGTCAGCATCCTCCAAGGGGACAGTGTCATCTGCATCCAGAGACCCCCGAGGGGTAGCCCCCGATGTAGGCTGGCCAGCCAGGGCTTCCTTGTAGGATTTCCCCCCATACAGGAGTTTCTGTGCGGCCTCCTTAAAGCACGTCCGTCTACATTCGCTGCTAAGCCACGCCACCCCTGTTCTTGTGTTTGTGGTCAAATGCTATTCACACCTCCAGCTGTGAAAAGGCATTTTCCCAGAGAACTCTGGAAGTGATGTATACGTGCTAAATGATCATCTGTTTATCAATGTAAATAACCAACAAATTGATTAGGCCTACAAAGAGGCTCACAAGGTACCTCTACCCACTTCAGAATGTATAAATTGTATCACAGGGTTCTCTGGCATTGCAGAGCAATTACTTCACCATGTACTGTATACCTTTGCTCCCCTGCCTATGGCTAAAACTATAGGCTTGAATATTAAATACATCTTTATGAATGTGGTTCAGCAGCCAACATGTTATTGAAATCCCCTAAGTTCTGGGATTTTCATATCAACAACAAACTGGCACAGTAGATCCCTGAAGATTTCATTGACAAAGTTCTGAAACACAGCTGGAGAATTACACTAACCAAAACGAATAACCAGGTATTCGTAATGCCTGTCCCTAGTGTTAAAGGCAGTCTTCCATTCGTCACCTTCCCATATTCGAATGAGATTGTATGCACCTCTGAGATCCAACTTTGTGAAAATGGAAGCCCCCTTCAACCTGTCGAATAGCTCAGATATTAGAGGTAAGGTGTATTGGTTTTTCATAGTCACTGCATTTAAACCTTGATAGTCAATGCAGGGTCTCAGGGTAACATCCTTTTTGGCCATGAAAAAGAACCCTGCTCCTGCAGGCGATAAGGATTTCCAGATGAAACCTCTCTCCAGATTCTCAGTGACATACTCAGACATGGCCTGGGTCTCTGGAATGGAGAGAGGGTAGGTTCGACCCCTGGGGTGAGTTGCTCCAGGGACAAGGTCAATAGCACAATCAAAAGACCTGTGGGGAGGAAGGAAACACCTCATCACACTTCTTACAGAACACATTCCGGTAATCGCTGTATGCCACGGGAAGATCAGAAGATACAGATGTGGTAGCAATCAGAATTCTCTCCTTGGGGGCCACCTTGAGAAGACAGGATGAGAAACACAAAGGACCCCAAGCCAGGAACTGCCCAGAGACCCAGACCACATGAGCCAAGGAAGGCCCAATACAAGGCCTTGGATAGAATGAGGAAGGAAATCCATTCCTGGTGGAGTATCGCTACCGACATCATAATAGGTAGTGTCTGGAAGTGGATAGGGCCCCCTGGGAGCACAGTGCCATCAATTGCAGAGACTACCAGTGGTGTAGCAAGGGGAGAAAGGGTAAGCTTCATAGAAGAAGCAGTTCTCCAGTCCATAAAATTGCCGGCAGCCCCGGAGTCCAGATATGCTAGGACCAACTGGGGAGAAGAGCCTACATGGAGGAACACCAGAAGAGAAGACAAGAAGGTGATGTTTTTGGGTCCAATACTCCACCTTCTAAATGTATTAGACCCGAGCGTTTCCCAGATGAAGCGAGCAAGAATCACGAAAATGACCCTTGCCCCCACAATCAAGACCCAAGCCCAGAGTTCTGTGCCTAGCACATTCTTCAGGGGTTAGTCTTTTCCAGCCCAGCTGCATAGGTTCCTCAGCACGCAGTGGATGCTGCACAGGGCGACGGGGGAAGAGCTTAGGCTGACTAGGGCCCAGGGAGAGCTGGTGTCTTTTTTCTAGGAACCTCTCCTGGAAATGAATGTCAATCTGATTGCACAAGGAAATGACATTGTCCAGACCGGGGAGGATGGCTCTTCCTGCTAATTCGTCTTGCACTCAGTCAGAGAGGCCATGTAAAAAGGTTGCGACCAGGTCCTCATTGTGCCAGCTCAATTCAGCTGTGAGGATACAGATCTGAAGCGCATATTGTCCCACTGAACAAGATTCTTGGAGAAGGCGTAAAAGGGCACTAGCCACTGAAGAAACCCAAGCTGGCTCCTCAAAGATGTTACGAAAGAGCTTCAAGAAGTAAGACAGGCTGAAAACCACCGGATCATTCTTCTCCCACAGGGGGGCAGCCCAGGCTAAAGCTTCACTGGAGAGGAGGGAAATGATATGGGCTACTTTAGCCTGATCACACAGAAAGTTTTGAGGCTGGAGCTCAAAATGAATGCTACATTGGCTGAGGAAGGCCCTGCAGGCCTTGGAGTCCCCTGAGAAACGTGACGGAGCTGGCAGTAATAATGAATGCATGGCTGCGACTGGTGCGATAGGTGCAGCCGCTGATTGTACTCGAGGCTGCAGGTTCTGGGTTCCCAAGATGGCCTGAAGCTGCTCGAAGCAGGAAGCTGGATCTTGAAGGAATCGCATTACCTGAGTCTGATTAGATTCCTGGGTCTCGAGTCTGAGAACTATGCCCTGCAATGGATCGGCTGCAGGAAGTGTCACTTCAGCCGGGTCCATAGCTGATCAAATTGTCAGGCCACCTTAGGCTAGGAGACAGATGCACACCATTGAGGTCAGGAGTGCACCGGAAGGTAGTGGACCATACGGCTGACTGCTGCGGATCCCACCGGGTTTAGAGCATAAGATTACCTAGGGCGCAGAGTCTAAGAGCCAGCAGGTGTTCCCCAGAGCCTCTAGTGGTGAGGCTGGACTGGGCTGCAACTGACTCCAGGTCGCGACCCCCAGCTCACGCCTACAGTAGGCAACAGGAGGATAGGGATAGTAAGGGAATAAGCCAAGTTCAGGGCCACAAGCAGATAAGGACAACAGAGTACACGCCAAAAGGTCAGGGTCACGAGCAGACAGGAATATTCGAGACCACGCCAAGGTCGGTAACAGAAACAAACGAAGAGCACACGGAAAGCAGGAAACAGGAAGCCAAGCCACTGCTGGCCTGCAGTGCACAGGTTAATATAGAGCTCTCTGATAGGAGCTGGGGCCATGCTTAGAGGAGAGATTATAAAAGCAGTCAGGTGAGAGTGGCTGGTCTCTAGAGATGAACACATGGTGAGAGGTAAGCTGACAGACAAACTATTGCATAACCATGACAGGTGGACTGGTATTTTCTCAAAGCTGCTTATAAACACAGCTGGAGAAATCAACTGCAGGGGACTTTTGTGCCCATTAATGGCTGTGACCTGAGCTGTCATTAGACCACTCACTTCACAAACACAGTGTACAGAGCCAGTCTAAACTGATCATTGAAATGACCAATCCTACGAAGACACAGTACTGTTTACATTGTTGATCCTTCCCCTTCCTCTTTCAATAGGGGAGGGAGAGGAAATGGAGGAAGGGCGAAGAGAGAGGAAATAGTAGTAATCCATGAATGAATGGATCATTATCAGCTAATTCATGCATTCTTTTTTCACTGACTTTGAGACATCTGTCTCAGTTTGTGACCAAAATATTAACCTCCCTTATCCTGAAAATCTGCACACTAACCCCCTCATCTCCATCCTGCCACTGTAAGTGACCTGTACATTAACACTTTCACTTCCTCCTTACACTTTGTATGACCTAGATTTTCTGTATCTAGTGCACCATTACCAAGCTCCATGTTTCAATCACCTTGATACTAGCATGTTTCCTCACTAAAAAAAAAAATTACAAAATTTGTTATTAAATACCACCACCAAAATAATGCTTTTTTCCCCCCTCCAAAAATTATATAAAATTAATTTAGATACATTGTTGCATGAGGTAATTATTGTTAGTCAAACTATCAGACCACTGAAAACTGGAAAAGGCCTGGTAATGAATGAGTATTACAGGCTGGTAGTCAATGGTTAATGAAAGGTTAACCCAATAAACAAACAAATTAGCATGATGCCAAAACCACTTGAGATTCAAGACCAAGACTACTATATGTATGGTAATATAATTTGTTTTATAGTCCTTGTGCTATATAGGCTTGCCTTTTGTTTCATTGTGTTCACTACATATTTAAAGAGCGGTGCCTCTGCATTTTCTGACCTAAAACCATCACTTTATTAAAGTGATACTAAAGGCATTTTAAAAAAATAAAAAAATACTTACCTGCTCTGTACAACGATATTGCATGGAAAAGTTGCTTACCTCCTCTTCTGGTAGCCCCTGCCAGTATTGTTGGGTCCTCCCTCCTTCAGGTGCCTCTTGTAGCAAGCCTGAGTACTAAGGAGGCAACTTGTGGAGGGGTTGACCCCAATTGGGGGCCAAGCAGGGCTGTAACCACTTCTCACAGGAGTTTGAGTGAAGGCAGCAGAAGCCTATACAGTGGGGATGGAAATTATTCAGACCCTCTTAAATGTTTCACTCTTTGTTATATTGCAGCCATTTGCTAAAATCATTGAAGTTCATTTTTTTCCTCATTAATGTACACACAGAACCCCATATTGACAGAAAAACACAGAATTGTTGAAATTTTTGCAGATTTATTAAAAAAAGAAAAACTGAAATATCACATGGTCCTAAGTATTCAGACCCTTTGCTCAGTATTTAGTAGAAGCACCCTTTTGATCTAATACAGCCATGAGTCTTTGTGGGAAAGATGCAACACGTCTGTCAGGTTGGATGGTAAACGTTGGTGAACAGCCATTTTTAGGTCTCTCCAGAGATGCTCAATTGGGTTTAAGTCAGAGCTCTGGCTGGGCCATTCAGAACAGTCACAGAGTTGTTGTGAAGCCACTCCTTCATTATTTTAGCTGTGTGCTTAGGGTCATTGTCTTGTTGGAAGGTAAACCTTCGGCCCAGTCTGAGGTCCTGAGCACTCTGGAGAAGGTTTTCATCCAGGATATCCCTGTATTTGGCCGCATTAATCTTTCCCTCAATTGCAACCAGTCGCCCTGTCCCTGCAGCTAAAAAACACTCCCACAGCATGATGCTGCCACCACCATGCTTCACTGTTGGGACTGTATTGGACAGGTGATGAGCAGTGTCTGGTTTTCTCTACACATACCGCTTAAAATTAAGGCCAAAAAGTTCTATCTTGGTCTCATCAGACCAGAGAATCTTATTTCTCACCATCTTGGAGTCCTTCAGGTGTTTTTTTTAACAAACTCCATGCAGGCTTTCATGTGTCTTGCACTGAGGAGAGGCTTCCGTCAGGCCACTCTGCCATAAAGCCCCGACTGGTGGATGGTTGCAGTGATGGTTGACTTTCTACAACTTTCTCCCATCTCCCGACTGCATCTCTGGAGCTCAGTCACAGTGATCTTTGGGTTCTACTTTACCTCTCTCACCAAGGCTCTTCTCCCCTGATAGCTCAGTTTGGCCGGATGGCCAGCTCTAGGAAGGGTTCTGGTCATCCCAAATGTCTTCCATTTAAGGATTATGGAGGCCACTGTGCTCTTAGGAACCTTAAGTGCAGCATAATTTTTTTGTAACCATGGCCAGATCTGTGCCTTGCCACAATTCTGTCTCTGAGCTCTTCAGGCAGTTCCTTTGACCTCATGATTCTCATTTGTTCTGACATGCACTGTAAGCTGTAAGGTCTTATATAGACAGATGTGTGGCTTTCCTAATCAAGTCCAATCGGTATGATCAAACACAGCTGGACTCAAGTGAAGGTGTAGAACCATCTCAAGGATGATCAGAAGAAATGGACAGCACCTGAGTTAAATATATGAGTGTCACAGCAAAGGGTCTGAATACTTGGGACCATGTGATATTTCGGTTTTTCTTTTTTAATAAATCTGCAAAAATGTCAACAATTCTGGGTTTTTCTGTCAGTATGGAGTGTACATTCATGAGGAAACAAAATGAATGATTTTACCAAATAGCTGCAATATAACAAAGAGTGAAAAATTTAAGGGGGTCTGAATACTTTCAATCCCCACTGTAGCTCTGCTGGTCTCAGTTTTTCAAGTAAAAGCAGGACGTGAGGGGAGTGGTGCTGGAGTTGGTGACAGTTCTTGAGGGGTTGACAAGGAGCTAGGTAAGTGTTTAGGAACAAAGGAGGGTATGACAGTTTGTTGGGGTATTTTTACCTTAATGCCCAGAATGCATTATGGTAAAGATAAATGTAGAGTTTAACCACTTATGGACCGCCCGCCGCTTTTTTTACGGTGGCTGTTTGAAGAGGAATATCATTGTTATGGCAGCAGCTAGCTGCCATAACCCCGATATCCCCTTCTTCAGCGGGCAGTCCACTACAAGAAAAAAGTGGTCCCTGCAGCGGATTCGCCGCAAGATCACTTTTATCTGTGGCTGGAGAGGGGGCACCTCTTTTATTAAACAGTGTAAAAAAATTAAATAAAAGGTAAAATAAATAAATAATAAAAACATTTTTTTAAACGCGCCCAGTCCCGTCGAGCTCGTGCACAGAAGCAAATGCATACGTGAGTAGCGCCCGCATAGGAAAACGGTGTTCACACATGTGAGGTATCGCCACGATTGGTAGAGCGAGAGCAATAATTCTAGCCCTAGACCTCCTCTGTAACGCAAAACATGTAACCTGTAGAATTTTTTAAACATCACATATGGAAATTTTTAAGGGTGAACGTTTGTCGCCATTCTACGAGCGGGCGCAATTTTGAAGCGTGACATGTTGGGTATCAATTTACTTGGCTTAACATTATCTTTCACAATAAAAAAAAAAAGGGCTAATTTTACTGCTGTCTTTTTTTTTATTCAAAAAGTGCCATTGTAATACCGCTGCGCAAAAACAGTGTGAAAAAAAGTATTGCAACAACCGCCATTTTATTCTCTAGGGTGTTAGAAAAAAAACAATATATAATGTTTGGGGGTTCTAAGTCATTTTCTAGCAAAAAAAACTGTTTTAAACATATAAACACCAAAATCTCAAAACGAGCCTGGTCCTTAAGTGGTTAAAACTACTTTAAGTTATTGTGGTGTTTGTCATGTTTCTCATTTAGTGCAAACATGGACAAGTGCATGTGTGGACAAATCTACACTATAGAACATAACCTCCCCGCTGTATGCTGACAGTACAGGACTGTGGCATACTGATGCTGTGAAAGTTTTCACTGCATTGGCTTAGTCTTCTGGTTTCTCTAGAATGTTGAATAAATACCAGAGAATCCCTTAATGTTCTTGTTAATTACCGTATATACTCGAGTATAGGCCGACCCGAATATAAGCCGAGGCCCCCAATTTACCCCCAAAAAAACTGGCAAACTTATTGACTCGTGTATAAGCCGAGGGTGAGACATGCCTGTCCATCCCTGTGTGTGTGTCCGTCCATCCCTGTGTGTCCGTCCATCCCTGTGTGTCCGTCCATCCCTGTGTGTCCGTCCATCCATCCCTGTGTGTCCGTCCATCCATCCCTGTGTGTGTGTGTGTCCATCCATCCATCCATCCATCCCTGTGTGTGTGTGTCTCCATCCATCCATCCATCCATCCCTGTGTGTGTGTGTCTCCATCCATCCATCCATCCATCCATCCATCCCTGTGTGTGTGTGTCTCCATCCATCCATCCATCCATCCCTGTGTGTGTGTGTCTCCATCCATCCATCCATCCATCCCTGTGTGTGTCTCCATCCATGTGTGTGTGTGTGTGTGTGTGTGTGTGTGTGTGTGTGTGTGTGTGTGTGTGTGTGTCCAGCCTACCTTTGTCCCGAGCCTCCGTCCCGTGCCTTGCCTCCTTGCCTCCGTCCCGTGCCGTGCCTTGCCTCCTTGCATCCGTCCCGTGTCGTGCCTTGCCTTGCCCCCGTCCCGTCCCGTCCCGTCCCGTGCCGTGCCGTGCCTTGCCTTGCCTCCGTCCCGTGCCCTCTTCGTCGGCGGCCATTGTAAAATTCAAAAGCTGCGCCGCCGCCTTCGCCTGTGATAGGCGGAACACTGAATTTCCCAGCAGCCTGTGTTCCGCCTATCACAGACGTCGTATCATCCTCGTCCGTAGTACGAGGATGATACGATGTCCGTGATAGGCGGAACACAGGCTGCTGGGAAATTCAGTGTTCCGCCTATCACAGGCGAAGGCGGAGCCGGAGGCGCGGCTTTTGAATAGAATGGCCGCTGTCTGTCTGCTCGACACGCTGATCGAGCGGGCAGACAGCGATGACTCGAGTATAAGCCGAGGGGGGCACTTTCAGCCTCAAAAAAGAGGCTGAAAATCTCGGCTTATACTCGAGTATATACGGTAGGTACTGTATTTATGTAGTTTGCTGCAATGGCAATGTGTGCTTTGAGAATAACTAGGCCCCAGATATGCAAAGTGTTTTTTTTGCAGGCCAATTTTACTGCAGGAACATTATTATTTCTTGAAACACTTAAGTTGTGCCATTGTTTCTTGTAACAACTTTGTAACTTAACAAAGCAGAAGGCAATAGTACTAACTACAAAAGTGCCAGGCAGAATATTACCTGTAATGCTTGGAACTTAAGGCCGGCCATAGACAGGTTGATTCTTCCTGCTGAACCGGCTGAGATTCGAACCATGTATGGGCAGACTGAAAGTACCAAGTTAATCGATCAATCAACTTGGGTACAACTAGCCTGCTGGATTTAGAATTTGATTATCACTAGCGGCTGGTATAGCCACTAACAATAATCACTGTCTCCTCCCAGCTGGGAGAAAACAATGGCTTGGTGGGAAGCATTTCTCTGTCAACACTGTCTGTGTTGATGGGATAATCAAGCACATTTCTTTCCTGCAACCCAAGGTTGCAGGAAAGGTATAACACACACATTTTTGTTTTGTTTTGTAAAGGGTAGGGAAGGGTTAAACCCTGTCAGTTTTTTTTATTGCTGTTTGCTACTGAACATGACAAAATGTGGAAAATTTCAAGGGGTATGAATAGTTTTTCAAGACACTGTACACTCTTATAAGGACTTTATCACCTAAATAAAATTTAAAGTGTATGTCAAGCCATTTTTTTATCTTTTAAGTGGAGTGGGGAATGGTTGGGATCTGCTGGAAAGTTGTTATAGCTGTGGAGAGGCTGGGTACTTTGGAACCCAGTACCCTAGAAGGAGATTGCAGAGGAGTCATCAAGGTATTATTGGTGCTACTGCCTGAAGGAGCCAACTGGATGCCCAAGCCCTTCGGAAAAAGGGGAAGGCTCAAGTCCTTGAGTCTCACCCTGTATCCCAGAGGGGCAGACAAGACCTCCCCCCTTGGCATTGGGAGGCCAGTATTGGCATACTGGAGGCCTAGGCTAAAATCTCAAATGTCTGAGTTGTAGCTGTATTGCATAGTTTAATTTCCCTTTCCAGTGTAGAAGGCTGGCATTCTGTAAGTGATTAATTGAAAGGAGGAGCACCAATATGGAATCCAATCCTTGGTAACAAAGTCTTAGTTAACGCTATGGTACAATTAGGGTAGCTGTATTTAAAAAGTCTGACCATGCTTATGACATTTACTTGAGAACAATAGCAAATTCATACATTTTTCCAGTAAAGTAGAAATCTCTCTGCCAGCAAACTTTCTTCATTCTTAATATTATGGAGAAAATTAGACTTATACCATGCATGTGATGCATCTACTATACATGTTGGACAAGCTGCAGAAAAGATGGCAGACTGTCATGGTACTCTTTTGATTCCAGTGAGAATGGTTAGAAATATTCACAAGACATATTCACAAGCATTAGAAAGAAGCAAAGTGTTCAGACCTAACATGCTTGTGTATTGACATCATAGGTCAGGATCTTCTTCCTGTAATGGTTATCAGTCTACTGATGTAAGACTTGTAAACAATTTTAACATATGAAAGCATGGACCATAGGGTGCGTACATGGATTGAAAACTGGCTACAAGGGCCAGTTCAGAGAGGGGTGATAAATGGGGAGTACTCGGAATGGTCAGGGGTGGGTAGTGGGGTCCCCCAGGGTTCTGTGCTGGGACCAATCCTATTTAATTTGTTCATAAACAACCTGGAGGATGGGGTAAACAGTTCAATCTCTGTATTTGCAGAGGATACTAAGCTAAGCAGGGAAATAACTTCTCCACAGGATGTGGAAACCTTGCAAAAAGATCTGAACAAATTAATGGGGTGGGCAACTACATGGCAAATGAGGTGCAATGTAGAAAAATGTAAGATAATGCATTTGGGTGTCAAAAATAGGAATGCAATCTATACACTGGGGGGATAACCTCTGGGGGAATCTAGGATGGAAAAGGACCTGGGGGTCCTAGTAGATGATAGGCTCAGCAATGGCATGCAATGCCAAGCTGCTGCTAACAAAGCAAACAGAATATTGGAATGCATTAAAAAGGGGATCAACTCCAGAGATAAAATGATAATTTTCCCGCTCTACAAGACTCTGGTCTGGTGGCACCTGGAATATGCTTTCCAGTTCTGGACACCAGTCCTCAGGAAGGATGTACTGGAAACTAAGCGAGTACAAAGAAGGGCAACACAGCTGATAAAGGGTCTGGAGGATATTAGTTATGAGGAAAGGTTGCGAGCACTGAACTTATTCTCTCTGGAGAAGAGACGCTTGAGAGGGGATATGATTTCAATATACTAATACCATACTGGTGACCCCACAATAGGGATAAATCGTTTTCACAAAAGGGAGTTTAACAAGACTCGTGGCCACTCATTAAAATTAGAAGAAAAGAGGTTTAACTTTAAACTACGTAGAGGGTTCTTTACTGTAAGAGCGGCAAGGATATGGAATTCCCTTCCACAGGCGGTGGTCTCAGCGAGGGGCATTGAAAGTTTCAAGAAAGCACCTGAACAAACCCAACATACAGGGATATACAATGTAATACTGACATATAATCACACACATAGGTTGGACTTGATGGACTTGTGTCTTTTTTCAACCTCACCTACTATGTAACTATGTAAAAGCACTGTTTAGAGCAGGGGTCTCAAACTGTTTCAAAACTACAAGTCCCATCATGCCTCTGCCTGCGGGAGTCATGCTTGTAACAAGGTTTTCATTGGAGTTTTCACCAATATTAACACTTGTCAAAAGAAGAAAAAAAGTAGAGTGCCTGGTAAGTCATTTACTGTAAATACCCCTTATAAACGTTTTTACACATGATTTATACAACTTTCACCCAAGATTCACAATTTATTTCCGACTGAGCCCAATTAGGAAGATTTGCAAATCTTGAGTAAATCTTGTATGAAAACATTTATTAATATATACCCCTTAGTATCTTTCAAATGTTACTTTCAGCTCAACTTATCTTTTAACATTCTCCATATTTCCAAAAAAAAGGATTCAAAAATACCACACAACGGGCTTTTTGTAAATCAGAAATATATTTTTTTCCAATAAATCAGGAAACAATAATGACACTAAGGTCAAAATAAAATACATTTTTCACTAAAGCTTTTAGCACACAGCACAGCTGTATTTTTAGCATTCATATCATATTACCAGTTTTTGCACTATTTTATATATAGCAGTGGATTCATAAATATTGTTGCATGGTACAGCTAGCCAGACAGCCATTCTTATGTATTTATGTATGAAGACAAAATGTTTTTACTACTTTTGGATAAAATGGGGAAAGGTTAAAAACCTCAATCTGCTCTCTACATTGCCCTAACCCCAACCCCCCCCCCCCCCCCCCCCACACACACACACACACACTTTTTGTCCCCCGTGTAACTGGAACAGCAAGTGAGGGTAAGTCTCCCTAATGAAAACAGATAGAAAGTATCTTTTTCATTTACTAGAGAAGGGTTAGGACCTCCGTTAGGATTTTATTTCTGTCTGCATCTCCCCTGGTTAGATTTACCTTTACTAACAGTCCTGATAACCATTGTCAATGGGATAAAAAAATTATGGGAAATCCAATATGTATATATTTTTTATTCATTTGTATACAGTTGTCAACAATACTTTAGATGTTGTTAGACCTTATCTTTGTGCAGGTCTAACTTTGAAGTAAGATGCAACAGTGAGAGGTGGTGACACACTTTCTTCATGCAAGATTATTTTTGTATATACAATTTTGAGATATATATTCGTTTCTCTCACATGTATATGGACTATTTGCACTCTATAGCTTGTTAAAGCCTTATATGTATGATCTATATTGCTTTTAATTTCTTTACAGGAATACAATTTTTGTTTTGTTTTAATACACCATGTCTTTGTAGCCTTATTGTGATTGTGCAGCAGTTTGTTAGCGCTTTGATTTTCATTGGTGACTGAACACAATGTGAAAGGCTGCCCCACCTGTGATTGTTAATTATTATTTGGGCAAGCGTGGAGGTTTTTTCCTGGTTTATATATCTAGTTGCCATTTAATTTTTTTTGACAGGGTAACTTTAAACCCCCCCCGTAAGTTTTTTTATTTTTGCTTTTTTACTTTAATAATAGGGTTGGTTTAACCATTTAATCCAAAATTAAATGCAAGTGTTGGCTTTACAGTTGTCCTCAAAAGGTTGCATACTCTGACAGAAATTGTAAAATGTTGATATTAACCCTTTCATGACTAAGCCTATTTTTGGCATTTGGTGTTTACAAGTTAAAATCCATATTTTTTGCTAGAAAATTACTTGGAACCCCCAAACATTATATATATATTTTTTTAACAGAGACTCTAGAGAATAAAACGGCGATTGTTGCAATATTTTATGTCACACGGTATTTGCGCAGCAGTGTTTTAAATGCAACTTTTTGGGAAAAGGGACACTTTCATGAATAAAAAAAAAAAACAGTAAAATTATCCCATTTTTTTTGCATAATGTGAAAGATAATGTTACGCCGAGTAAATAGATACCAAACATGTCACACTTTATATTTGCACGCACTTGTGGATTGACGACAAAGTACGGTACCTAAAAATCTCAATAGGCGACGCTTTAAACATTTTTTACGGTTACCAGGTTAGCGTTACAGAGGAGGTCTAGTGCTAGAATTATTGCTCTCGCTCTGACGATCGCGGCGATACCTCACATGTGTGATTTGAACACCGTTTACATACGCGGGCGTGACTTCCGTATGCGTTTTCTTTGCTTTGCGAGCTCGCGGGGACGGCGGGCGCTTTAAAAAAAATGTTTTTATTTTTTTATTTATTTTAAAATGACTAAATTGTTTAAAAAAATAAAATAAAAAATTTGATCACTTTTATTGCTGTCACAAGGAATGTAAACATCCCTTGTGACAGTAATAGGCGGTGACAGGTACTCTTTATGGAGGGATCGGGGGTCTAAAAGACCCCCCACCCCTCCATTACACTTCGGTGTATTCAGATCGCCGAAAACTGCGATTCTGAATACCGGATATTTTTTTTAAACCGGCGCCATTGGCAGCCGAGTAAACGGGAAGTGACGTCATGACGTCGCTTCCGTGTTTACTATGAGGAGACTGGAACAAAGCCGATTACGGCTTCATTCCAGTTCCTCCCCAGCGGCCAGAGGCATCGCAGCAGGAATCGGTGCTCCCGATCGAGCGGGATCACCGGTAACAGCGGCGGGAGGCGGCACGTCCCCTCCCGCTCCTCCGGCATAACAGCCGAGCGGCTTTTAGCCGCATCGGTTGTTATGGCTGGATAGCCAATCGCCCGCTGAACAAAACGGTACCGGGATGATGCCTGCAGGTGCGGGCATCATCCCGGTATACCCCCCGGAAGCCGAGTACGCAGATCTGCGTACGCTCGGTGGGAAAGGGTTAATATTGAAAATATTACCGATCATGCCAAAAAATCTCTTTAATTTAAGGATAATGATCACGTGAAGCCATTTATTATCACACAGTTGTTTGGCTCCTTTTACTCCTTTTTAAATCATAACAATAACAGAAATCACCCAAATGGCCCTGATCAAAAGTTTACATACCCTGGAATGTTTGACCTTGGTACAGACACACAAGGTGACACACACACACAAGTTAATGGCAATGGCAATAGCAATTAAAGGTTCATTTCTCACATATGTGGCTTTTAAAATTGCAATTAGCGTCAGTGATAAATTGTCAATTAGTTTGTTAGCAGTCACGTGAACGCACTGAGCAGACTAGATACTGAGCCATGGGGAGTAGAAATGAACTGTCAAAAGACCTGCATAACAAGGTAATGAAACTTTATAAAGATTGAAAAGGATATAAAAATATTTCAAAAGCCTTAAATTTTCCAGTAAATATTGTTCAATCACTTATCAAGAAGTAAAAAATTCAGGGCTCTATTGATACCAATAAAGATTGAAACCACAACTGCCTGAGGAATTATTCAGGGCTACAAATGAAAAACCCACAGGTAACAGGAGAAATACAGTCTGATCTGGAGTGATAACAGTGTGGTTGTTTTTAAGGAACAAAATACGATACTTGAACAAAAATGATCTGCATGGTCAAGTTGCCAAAAAGAAGCCTTTACTACACCAATGCAATAAAAAAGCCCAATTACAAAATGCCCAAAAACACCTTGACATGCCTCATCTGGTATTTTTGTGGCATTTGTTTCTTTCTGGCAACTTGACCATGTAGATAATTTTTGTACAAGTATTTAAGTATTTTCGTATTGTGCTCCTTAAAAACAACCACATCATCTTGTTCCAGAGCAACCTGTATTTCTCCTAAAGTTACCTGTGGGTCTTTTTTTTGTACCCTGAACAATTCTTCTGGCAGTTGTGGCTGCAACATTTCTTGGTCTACCTGACCTTGGCTTGGTATTCAGAGATCCCCGAATTTAACATTTCTTAATAAGTGATTGAACAGTACTTACTGGTACATTAAAGGCTTTGGATATCTTTTTATACCCTTTTCCATTACCTTGTTACTCAGGTCAGTCAACTTTTGACAGTTCTTTTCTGCTCCCAAGGGCTCAGTATTTAGCCTGCTCAGTGCAACCACATGATAGATAGCAAACTCATTGACTATTTATAAACGGAAACTAATTGCAGTTTTAAAAAGCCACAGATGTGGGGAATTAACCTTTAATTGCCATTTTAACCTGTGTGTGTCACCTTGTGTGTCAGTAACCAAGGCCAAACATACCAGGATATGTTAACTTTTGCTCAGGGCTATTTGGGTGTTTTCTGTTTTTATTTAAAAAGGAGCCAAACAATTACGTGATAATAAATGGGTTTGTGTGATCCCTATCCTTAAATAAAAGAGAGTTTTTTTGCATGTGTGACAGACTCAACCAGGAGAGGGGCTTTTGGAGGGGACTTCAGGGTAGCTGCTTGCCTGACTATGGGCCCTGGCTTTTGAGGGGGCTCTAGTCTTGAGAGATGTATGCCTTGGGGACCCTTGGAGTGGCCTTGCTTCAGATTTGGGTCCATGTCTCCCCGAAACACACAGACTCTGGGAATCTAGGCTTGAGATACATATTTGGGTACTTTGTGCCCAAACCAGCAATGATGGCTTTAGACTGTGAGACTCAGAATAGTTGTTAATCGAATCAGCTTAAACCAACCTGATAATGGGGTCTCCCACTATAGTCTGTTTATTAAGGTGTTATGTGTTTAGTTAAGTATGTCTCTTCCATTCTGTGTCTCCTAGGTGTGCATTCCCATTGTTAATTTTCACCTATAGTTTCTGTCTGTGTGATTATCTCTTGTGAATAATAGTGTGTCCACATTACCTTGTTATCAATCTATTGTGGCATGTTATTTGTTTATGTTTATAAAAATGTGTAATGTACTTTGTGTATTCAGTGTTATTGATGCTGGAGTGTCAGGGTGGCTAGTTATTAATTAATTCATGTTAATTAGATCATTGTCAGCTATTAGTTGCTAGATGTGGATTAGCATACTGTTTATGTTGGCTGTTCCTTAGCTATGTTAATTATATTCCTGTTTGCAGTTTGCATTGTTAGGGTAATGTTATCAAACTCGTATCTAATCTTGCATGATATACATGCACTTAAGCTAATTTGTCTAGTATCTTGGGTACAATATTCAACTATTATACCTGGTTCCAGACTAGAGGAAGCTATATCTCGACAGAAGCACTCAAGCTGGGTGCTGGGCGTTCCATCACAGCATGATCAGTCATATTTTCAATATTAATACCAAAATTTCACAATTTCTGTCAGGGTATGCAAACTTTTGGGCACAACTGTAGATACATGTGTGAGTTTGAGATGTGTAATGGTGAGCAAAAAAAGGAGCAATACAAGGTATGGATAAAGTAATGATTTATAGGAAATCATTGCTTTCAGTGGTTAAATAATTATGTGCAGTGGAAAATATGGTCAAAACGTACTTTCAATCTACAAGTTTATCAAAGAAAAGAAGCATAGAAGCACATCATCACAGTGGATTACCTCAACATAGTGTTGCCTCCTGTGTTAAAAATATAAATATAAGAGCATAATATGCCAAATTTGTTCAACATTACATGGTCTGATTTGTCCCAGATTTAACTATTAACGAAAAGGATTTGGAATTACCAAACACTTCACTTTATACAGACACTGTTCCATATTATTAGCAAACGGCTTGTTTTAGCTATCTGTGGTAAAGGATCAATTTTTCTTCTATGCATGTAACGTCCCTGAATTGCTGATAAGGAACTTGCAGACAAGCCTGGAGGGAATACATACTGAGAGCTATCTACTACACCGTTCAGTGAAATGCATGGGAAAATCCAAAGCAAAAAACTGTAATATAACAATATACTACTACTATACAAAAAGACATCTAAATATTTGTGCCTCACAGTCCAAATCCTAATATAATATAGTCAAGTACAATTTTAGCTAGCCAATTTAAGTTAGCTTCAGATATCCCTAAAGGAAAAGCATAATGTTTTTTCAATGAGCAATTTTTTTCAGCTATTATCACAATTTCCTATTCCTAGAGGCTTCCTATATGCTTGCTCTTTCATATTTTTTGTCATTGTTTTAAATATATAAAAGTTTGTAGATTCATCACAAGGGGGGACAAACACTAAGTTTGTGAATACCACTGAATCATAGTCTTGGACTGTGAAAAGGAAAAGTAATCAGACAAATAGGAAGTTGAATTTTTGTAATAGCAAATATATTTGGCTGCATCAATTAACATATAGATATAATAGCATGTTATACAAACTGTAGACACTTTTTTTTAAATCATCAACAGCATTTAACATATGATTTCTTTTTAGCTGATTTCTTTCATATGCATATATGAATAGACTCTGCAATCACCATATATTCCCTTTAAATCTAATTTCATGATGAAGAAAAAATTCTTTACATTTATGAATTGGGTTCTACATCATAGTTGTTAATATACAAGCACAGAGTATTTAGAGTTGTCCAGAGCGTAACACAAACACAGGCTACTCCATGAATTCACAAAGAATGTCCTGTAACTGTAAAACAGCTTAGAATACTGTAGACAGAATGCTCTCCACTGTAATAAGGATATATGCAAAGAGCAAGTACAAGTTTTGTGGTACCATACTGTTTCCTGATAAAGCACAGACAATGCTCCCAGGCCTTACCATCCATATCCAGCCTCTGTATAATGACCTCCAGTTCCACTTCATTGGGCATGTACCCCAGCGACCTCATTGCAGTGCCCAGCTCCTGCTTGGAGATGAAACCATTTCCGTCCCGATCAAACACCTTGAAGGCTTCTCGAATTTCTGTGTAGACAGACAAAGAAGATTAACCATTCCCAAGCCATTATATCTGTTTTCATGAAGAACCTCATGTTGGAAAGAATTATCTACTTCTTTCAAAACCTAATGCATAATGTTCAAGCAATTAATCTTTGTTCTAAAAAGAAATTTCACACTGATGCGTTTTTTATTTAATTTTTTTATGCAGTTATAGAAATACTGAGCATTAATTGTTTTACATTTTAAAAACAGAGAAGCCCTAAACATTCACATATTTATGCTAGAAACGACCTGTTCAACAACAGTGCAACTATTCATATGCTTATGCTACAAATATTTCAATGTAGGTTATTATTATCATTACAATACATTAGAATAGAATATTTATTTGTTTTAATGTTAGCCTTTCCATGCACTGAAGCCCTCACAAACAACTGACCACAAACTGATATATTTGATGAAGGAAATGCTTTAATCCATTATAAAGTTTTTTTTTTAAATAACCCTTGGACTGTTCCATATTGTGAAACATTAGAAACTCCATCCCAGTTTCAGACATTGACCAAAACTGGTTGTCCTGAATTGCTTTGCATCTGGCTCCATCTAAATTGTCCACCATCCTGAACAGCACTGCCAATGAAAAGCTGTCAAATCATGCTTCACTTTTGGGATGGGTTTCACGTGGTGGGGAGAAGCATTGGTATTTTATAACAAGGCAACTGCCACTTGTGTGCTGGGTCTTCCTTCAGCACTCTGGTAAAATCTGATACATTTATTTTTCTTCAACATAGTTCCATAGTTAGTCTAGTCCACCTAGTTCAGCCAATAAAAGTGAAAAAAAAGTTATACAATCCTTTATACATGCAGTTGATCCAGAGGAAGGCAAAAAAAATAAAAAAATAAAAAAAACAGCAAAGCATGACCCAATTTGCTCCAGCAAGGGAAAAAAGTCCTTCCTGATCCCCCAAGAGGCAATTGGACATTCCTTGATTCAACTTTACCTATACATGTTAGTATCCAGTTATATTATGTACATTTAGGAAAGAATCCAAGCCTTTTTAAAGCAATCTACTGAGACAGGCAGAATCAGCTTTTGTGGGAGTCTATTTCACATTTTCAGAGCTCTTACTGTGAAGTAACCTTTATTTATTTGGAGAATAAATCTCTTTTCCTCCAGATGTAAAGAGTGCCCCCTTGTCCTCTGTGATGAACTTAAAGTGAATAACTCAACACCAAGTTCACTATATGGGCCATTTAACATTTTATCTCCCCTTAATCTCCTCTTCTCAAGAGAGAACAAATTCAGTTCCTCTAATCTTTACTCATAGCTAAGTTCCTCCACGCCTCTTATCAGTTTGGTTGCCTTTCTCTGCACTTTCTTCAGTTCCCCAATATCTTTTATGTGAACTGGTGACCAAAACTGAACTGTATATTTCATATGAGGTCTTACTAATGATTTGTACAAGGGTAAATGATATCTCTCTCTCTGGAGTCTATACCTCTCTTAATACAAGAAAGGATTTTGCTCATTTTGGAAACCGCTGCTTGGCATTGCATCCCATCATTAAGCTTATGATCTATCAGAGCACCCAGATCCTTCCCCACCATTGATTCCCACAGTTGTACTCCCCCTAGTATGTATGATAAATGCATAGCCCCCAAGTGCATACATTTACATTTATCAACATTAAACCTCATTTGCCACATAGTTGCCCAATTATACAGTGCATTGAGGTCAGCTTGTACATTGGAGAGGTCCTGTAAGGATGATATTCAACTAGATAGCTTGGTGTCATCTACAAAGACTAAAATGGTACTTTTAATCCTAGACCAACAATGGGTTTCTTTTTTTTCTTTTTGCACAAAGCCCAACATTGTGTAGTGACTTATAGCTGTCCCATGGATGGTTTCTACTATCTTCAATGTCAGAGTAAGAAGTTACTTCTCTGACTAATGCCTTTGTTACACCAGTCATTGTGTTTTAGTGGCTGGTCTTCTTTAAAGTCCTGGTTGTATCGTTTTCCATTTTTCTTAGTGGATTCAACAGTACTCTATATGATGTTCAAAGGTTTTATTTAATTTTATAATGTAACCCTTTTGGGTGCATCTCCATAATTTTATTCTGTGGCATTCAATGAGTAGGCATATTTATTCTGAGATTTCTAAATATAGTAGAGCTGCATTCAACTAACTATAGAAATGTCTGAAGGCAACTGGTAGCACCAGAACTTATTTAGAGGATTTCACAGCAAAGGTGGATGAATACTCGTAAAAGTGAATACAATAAACACATTCCAAGGTTTTCTATATATAACTGTAAAACTTTATAGATTCTATTTCACTTTATTATGGACTTTTTTTTTTTTTTACATAAATAACATCCAATCCTGTTAAATCTTTTTAATTCTAAAACACTGCCATGAACATTAGGAGACTATACATGAACATACAGGCTCAACATGACAATTCTGGAACCAGGGTGGTGGTAGCACTAGACACCACCAAAGCCTTCGATTCCGTAGAATGGCTGTACTTGTGGGAGTGCTTACACAGCTATGGCTTTAGTTCACAGTTTATGAAGTGGGTTAAGCTTCTTTATCAGACACCTAAAGCAAGGATATTTGTCAATGGCTGGCTTTCGGAACAGTTCCCTCTGGAAAGGGGTACAAGACAGGGATGTCCCCTGTCCCCCCCTACTGTATGCCCTGGCAGCAGAGCTGCTGGCAATTGACATTAGAGCAGACACTAATATAAAAGGATTGAGAAGAGGACACACAGATAAAATAGGTCTATAGGCTGATGACACTATTCTGTACTTGGCAGATCAGGGACCTTCACTACAGGTTGCACTTCAAATCATTGAAAAAATGGGTAGTTACTCGGGATTGTGTATCAACTGGGACAAATCCCAAATCCTCCCACTGGACATCTTTATCCCCCAAAACAAACCCAACTTTACCATTATCTAGAGTATCCAAAATTAAGTACTTGGGGGTGGAGGTCATTAGGACTTTGACGGACTACACACACCTGAATGTTGCACGCCTATTTGACTTGATAAAGTCCAAAACCCAGACATGATCCAGGCTGCCACTAGGGGTGATGGGATTTATAAATATAATAAAAATGATTTTGTTACCCAAAATACTATATATGGTTTGGCATGCTCCTCTCTATATCCCTTTAAAAGTTTTTAAACAAATGGAAGCCATTCTAAACTCATTTGTATGGGGAAATGGCAGACATAAACTGGCCTGGCTTGTTTTAAAGAACCCTACGGATATGGGAGGAGTGTCCCTTCCTGATCTACAAGATTATTACTTGGCAGCTCAACTCTCCCACATATACCACTTTAACAAAGTGGAAATGCAAAGCTATAGATCCTTAGTATGTAATAAACCTGGTCACCCAGCATTTACCCAGCTCCAAGCTATCCTCAGAGGGAAACAAGGTATAATATGGGAATGCTACTACATCATCAAAGAATATGGGAAATCACGTTGAAAAAGCAAAACACCCACACCCCACTATGGTTCAACAAACACCTACCTGAGTTAGAATCTTTCTCAGACTTGACAGTATGGGCTACACACGGCATAATATACCTCCATCATGTGTTATCTAACTCCAGACTCAATCAGTTTCAAGTACTTAAGGAAGAATATACACTCCCTAACCAGATGGCTTTTAAGTATATACAGCTCTTCTATGGATTAACCTCCCTGGCGGTACGATTATTTCGGATTTTAGGTGCTAAAAGCGGTACCATTATTTTGCATGAAAATTTGGCGTTTTATATTGTAGTTCTGTAATTCTTAGGAATAACTCTCTTAAATCTGTCCAAACCAGAGTCTAGCAGACATCCCGGGTATGATAAAGTTTGAAAAATTAAATCATAAATTATAATATAATAAATAATTATAAATAATTGTACCAAATAATAATATAACAATAATAAAAATTATTCAATAATTTTATCAAATCAAAAACACTGAAAATTGCTCAGTTGCAGAATTGTCACTGTCATTACTTTTCAGTATTTGATGACGGATCTCCCCACAAATCGCTATCGCTCAATTCTGCAAGTGATTCTAATTTATTATCGCTGTTTTCTAGCTGGTCTAAAATCATTTTTGATGTAAAGGGACAGTTTTGGTTGCTATGGGCAATCTCCAGTTTCCAGGCATAAAGAACAGTTTTTATTATATAAAACTGCATGCAGGACACTGGGCAGACCACTAGGGACAACGGGGATGTGAAATATTTACATACAGCAATGTAATCTGTAAGATTACATTATACTGTATGTTTACTGTTTGTTTCACTTTTTGAATTTGGCGCCGATCTCCGTGCCCGTGCGTCGCAACGCTCGCAGGGCACGGAGATCGGCGATGTAATGCATCGAGCCAGACACGGCTCGCTCGTACAGCGGGGAGACAACGCTGGATCCGAGGGAGAAGGTGAGTAAACGTCCTCCTGGATCCAGCGATGCAGTCCCGAGTCTGACTCGGGGATACCGCTTTTGGTATGAAAAATCCACCCCGAGTCAGACTCGGGAATACCGTCAGGGGGGTTAAAAACACAATTACCAAATATGGAGGTAGTGTCAGATTCTCCCCCCCAGTTCTGGATATAATAATGGGAAAGGCACCCTCTAAACTCATACTGACCCTGTATCTAAAGATCAGAAACTGTAGGTCAAATGCCATTGCACAAAAGGCAAAAATGGAATGGTAAAAAGACATAGGCCCCTTACAGAAGGAAGACTGGGATGAAATAATGGAAGGGACCAGACTGACGTCCCCCAAGTTATCTGACAGACTGACACAGATATACATTGTACACAAAGCCTACCTGACTCCCCTAAAAAAGGCAAAATTCCTTCATACATATGACCCGACATGCCATTTATGCCACACAGCACCAGGTACGTTCTTCCATCTCATATGGAACTGCCCAAACATTCAGACATATTGGGCGCAGATTGTTCAGTTTTTACATGACAATATGGGATCCCCAGTAGTATTAGACCCCAAACTATGTCTTCTGGGACTTCTGCCAGATGTAGAAATTGACAAATACCAAGCTACATTTGTAAATGAAACTCTGTTTATGGCTCGTAAGGGCATAGACAAAGTATGGATGCAGGCCCAGCCTCTCTCCATATGCCAATGGAAGAGGGACGTTAATGAAGCACTGCCATTTAAAAAATTTGTCTATGCCCATAGAAAGTGAGCGCATAAGTACTCAAAGGTGTGGGATAGATGGTTAGAGGATGGAGAAACATGTGCCTAAAATACTCCAAGCCCTGCAGACAGGCCTACTTAGATGAAAGTAGAAGGTGTAAACCATGAAAATCTTAAACAGAACCGTATTGGTAGTAGAATGACATGAAGTCTGTTAAACACTGGATGTCTATACCCTCATACACTTGTGCCTTAACATGTATGTACAAAGAATCTCACACAAAATAACTGTTATAATGTACTGTTTGTTATTCCACATAAGCAACTACTTTTTAAAATGACTTTTATCCAAATAGTTGGCTTTTTCCAATGAAAAAAAAATCTTTTTAATTCTAGATTGTCATGCTACAAAATGTCAAAGGCCGAAGTAGGGTGAATACTTATGCAAACCACTGTATATTGCATGTTCTTTAGGTAATAATGAACAGTGAAATGACCATGATGCCACCTGTCTTTAAGCAATGCTCCCTTTTCTGGAATTATCTCCCTGACATAGTTCTCTCTTCCCAAATGCTCCTTCTATTTGCGGGAAATCCATTTCCTATGTTTACCACACTTATATGTTGCAGAGGCACACTCTTCTGCACCCCCTGCAACATGCTGTAAATGGGCCATGACAGAATAAGATATGTTGCCTGACATTTCAAATGCTTTCATCATTAAATCTTCATTATTTTGGCCTTGGCTGCTTAAACAGGGCAGTGCAGATACACTGACATGAATACAATATTGAGCCTATGTGTCCACAGGTGTCCCGTCCTGTATATCAAAAAAAAGGACCAAAGTAGGATGAATTAAAACAAAACAAAACATTAAAGCATATTTAAACCCATAAACAAAAACATATTATATTGCAGCTTACCAATTCTTAGATGTCATGGCTGTACTCGTTTTCTGTTTTAAGATTGTTTAATTTATTTTCACCTGGCGATCCAGCCAGCAACACGCCCCTGGTCTTAGGATGGCTCCTCCACCCCTAGACGGCAGCAGTGTCTGGAGAGGTTAGTGTTAGAAGGACTAGTAGATTTAAATGGACTTTTACATAAGTGACTAACCTGGGTATACATTAGTAGATTTTCTAACGAACATCCTTACTAATAATCATAAGTAACATTTGTATGAAAATTCTCAGTACCTTTGACAACTTGACAAATGATGTTCAAACAATAGCTGACAATTTCATGTGCTTTTAACATTTGATTTTGGAGTGAATGGACCCAATGAAAACCATATACACTGTTAGAAATGTGTTTGTTCAGGAAAATTTTTCCCTCCTGTTTCTTCAATTTTCTCATCACTGTGGTCAAAAACTTTGATTTCACCCCACTAACAATCTGAATATCAAAAGAATGTTCTTAAAGCATAACATTTCTAATGAAACTCTACTAGTGTATACCCAGCTTAATAAACTAAAACTTGAGATTTTGATCAGTGTGTGGCCCGGACACACTTGACAGAAGTCGCTGGAAAACTTTTCTTGTTCAGCTGCTGCAGTCAATTAAATGCAGCTGCTGATCAGTGTATTCTAATAGCTGTGTTTATAGTCAATGAATAAAATCTGACCATTCTAAGCACCCTTACCTTAGTTATAAATGTTTTTTCTCAACCCCCCTAACTTCCACTTTTGCTGGGCAGCTTAGTCTTTTAAAGGAAACTGAAAAAATGCAACAGGATCAACAAGTAAAAAGCAGGGGGACTCAGAAAAGCAAAGTCTGCTTGGTAATGTCAGTGACAGACTGCATAATGTACAGTATATCATTTTTTAAATTTTGCCTTTAGTACCACTTTAGGGAGCCCTATTATGTAATGCGCTCTGAAAAGAGAAATGGGTTAGAAGTAAATGTAGTGGTGGATTTATACTCTTGGAGATCATTAAAACAACTGCCAGAACCCTTACCTTCTGGCAGAATCTGTGATGGATTTTCTGTGTATGGCCATACTTAGAACTGGAGCTATCTTAGGTCAAACATAACTGATGATGTTCCATCTGAAAGCTATCTCCCTGGGGTCCAATGTTTTTGACAATCTTTGATTATCCAGCTATTGTTAGACCACATCATGCCTTTCCATATTATGATACAGTGGCATACATGGCATTATTCTATGGAAGATTGACAGTAAAATGTTAGCTACCTCAAAGTATAACAGTGTATGGTATTTTGTCCTGTATGATAGCCAATGATTTAGAAAATAATATCCACGCTGGACTTTACAGTAACCTGTACATGGATCTATATATGCAAACATCTTGTTTATTAGCGTTAATAAAAAATGGTCTTAGCATAGCAGCATGCAAAACAGACTATTCATCCATGAACTTATTGACCAAAATCAGATACCAAGTTAGCCACCAATTAATCTGTGAATGCGTTACAGAAGTATGGTCCACCCAGCTGTTCTGCCAGTAGAGTTGTAATGTCCTCATTTAAATCAAAACTAGCCTTGCACATCTAAATTAGACAGACAATGCAAGATTGCACACAATTCTTACTACCACATATTACTACCACATATGTACTTCCATAAGAAAAATTAGCATGGCCCAAAAATTTATCTGCTGAAGTTAATTCAGGTTTATCAAAAAGCTATAAAAACCTGTGTTCAAATCAGCCACACAAGATTTACATCTTGTGTTATAATTGGGCACCAGTCCTCGAAAAAGGGCTCTGTTGTAACTTCTGTATACACTATGTAGGTGAATCTGTTTAAGTGTTTGATATTGTACACAATTTCAGATAAAAAAAAAAAAAAACCTTCAGTCAGGGCTGACAATTTTCTAAGGGCAATACGTGAATTCACTGACCTAGTTCATATACATTTAATAAAGCAGGACTGATATAGAATTTGTATAGCCAAGCACAACTGAGTTGGATCCAAGTGCACAGAAAGTTTTCCTAGTCCCCATTATACTCTAAACATTTTCTGCATATAACAGAAAAACCCTAAAACTCAGAATCCAAGTATATAAACTAAGTATGGCACCATTTTAGGCCTCCTCGTCAATGGAAGCACATGTTCCCTTACTTCAAAAAGTCTATCAAATCTATGAGAAGCTTACCTCCCAACTCTTACATGTACAGACTCATTATGTAGTCTATACTTATGTATGCATCTCTAGATTACAGTTAATCATACAGACATCATGACCACTACAGGACACCTTGTACAGTTTTATTAGTGTCAAAAATAGAGCAGAGAAACAAAGATTTCAAATAGAACAGATAAATAGGGCAGGAAGCAGGACAAAGCTCAGTCATGGGACTCCCCTAGTGTGTGTTTGTCGAAGAGGTATTCAGCCATGCCACTTTGTGGCGCTCCCATCTTACGCATGTTGGTCACATGATCACCAAACTCCTTTATGGATTTTACTTGCTCATCCAAGTAATGGGTTTCCAAGATGTCACAAAGATGAGGGTCGTTGCGTTCTGTAGCCAATTTGTGTACATCCAAAAGGGACTGGTTGACACTTTTCTCCAGCTGCAGAGCACATTCAAGAGCCTCCAAACCAATGCCCCACTCTTTAAGGTCTGGCTTCTTCACATCCTGCAAAAATATCCTTCCTCCACGTTGGTTCTGCATCTTCATAAGTTTCTCTGCATGGTCCCGTTCTTCATGGGATTGGTGCAGAAAATATTTTGCAAAGTTCCTCAATGCCACATCGTCACGATCAAAGTAATAAGACATAGAGAGGTACACGTAGGAGGCGTACAGCTCCAGGTTGACCTGCTGGTTGAGAGTGGCCACGCAGTCCTGGTGGAAATTCTGGCGAACCTGGGAGTTCATGGTGTCCAATGGCAGGTTCCGTTCAATCACTGTTGAAGCGCCAATCCAATTATCTTTATAGGGAAAGAGCAGGCTGATGGATCTATATATAAACATGTTATTGAGTTTGAGTCTCTTGAGTCCTTGGCATGCTACTATTGTAACTTCCAGCTGTGATTTGGTTGGACACGTAGCTTCACTTTTAAAGAGCTATTAATGTTCCTTCCTTGAAAAAATATGTTTTTAAATATGTACATAACGTGCACTTTTGTACTTTTTTCATGTCGGGTTTATTGCAAATTTATACCTTAAAGTAAGCACTGGTGTGATTTTCACACTTGTACCAACATTCACTTTTGTTTGTTATTTTATTAAATGTAGGGATTTCTAGATTAGCCACTGGAGACAAGTAAATTATCTACTACAACTTCACTGCCCAAAGCTTGCCATACACAGCTTGCATTTCCTGCTGAATTGGCCAAAGTTTGAGCCAAGGGTGGCCCTTTTGCCACCATCTGTCTTTACAAAAGTCAATTTTATAATTGAAGAAGCCAGGTGGAAAATTGCTGGCAGTGAGCATTGTTTCCAATGAACCTGCCAAACATTTTAATATGTATTTTGTACATTGTGTTTGGGTCCTGTGTTTTGGGAGAGTCCGCTTACATTAAAGTTACTAAACCCACAACAGTATAATCAGTCTGTATATGCAGCATAGCATGTTTGTCATACTCACTGTGGAACTTAAGGGGTTAAACCTCTGCATTGTGTGAAAAGGCTGTTTTTTCCTGTATGCCTAGAGCCCTCCCCTCCTGCACTGTCTATCTGGGGAAGGCCAGCTAACACAGGCAGAGTAGCCAAACTGCACATGCTCAGTTGTGTCATTTATGCTGGAGAGAACATTTACTTGTTCTCAAAGCTAGCCAGGTCATTACACATGTGGGTGTGTATACAGGCTGTAGTGGAAATCTCCTCCTACCTGAATTCTCAGTACTGGAGAAACTGTACAGTTTATCATGTAACAGTGGTATACAGATCATCCAAAAATATATATAGTGGCAGTATTTTAATGTAAAAAGAAGATTTATAAGCTGTGGGCACTGTGGGGGAGCGGATGAACTATTTTCATATTACTGTGTTTAGTAACACATTAAGACTCCTTTCACACTGGGGCACTTTTCAGGTATTTTCACACTGAAAATAGCATCTGTAAAGAGCCTCTCAAGCCATCGCAGTGTAAAAGCCCAAGTGCTTTCACACTGGGGCGGTGCGCTTGCAGGACAGGAAAAAAAAGTACTGCAAGCAGCATCTTTGGGGCATTGTGGGAGTGGTGTATACACCGCTCCCAAAATACCCTGCTCATTGAAATTAATGAGCAGCGCTGCCAAACCGCCTGCAAAGAGCCTGAAAAGCGCTTTGGCAGCTCTGCAACATGTATGCTCATAACCCTTTCTTCGGCCGCTAGCGGGGGTTAAAAGTGCCCCGCTAAAGGGAGCGAAAAGTGCCACTCTAACAGCGGTAAAGCTCCCCTAAAGCTAGCAGTGCTTTACCGATAACACTAGCACCGCCCCAGTGTGAAAGGGGTCTAAAACATTAGTTGTGATATTAGCCTTCAATTCCATTTCAACCTATGGAAGATTTGTTTGTTTTTTTAAACTGCAATGTAAAGCGTATCTAAAAAAAAATGTGTTTTCTTTTGTTATGAATAGAGTAGGAAAGGTTAATCTACCCTGTCAGTTTTCTAATTTCTGTCTATGACCATATTGGGGAGATTCACCCTCTCCATTGGTCCTAGTGACCATTAACTGAAAATCATTCAATGGGGTCTAAGGCTGGCTATACATACAATTTTCTTATTCAATTTCCTTTAGATTTACCTTCAACTATGTAGTGTAAGGGCTTGTCTGATTGCGTACAAATTGAACGTGTTTAGGTTTGATCTCATATTATATGGTTTTGGTAAATCTAAAGGAAAATTGTAAAAGAAAATTGTGTTATGTATGGCCAATCATAGAGAAGGTTTCTCTCACATTGGAGAGATTTTATCTTACCCTCTGATGTGTCAATGGGATACAAAATGAAAAAAAAAAACCATTTTATCCAAAATACAAAAAATAAAAATAAAATTTGGCTTTAGATACACTTTAAAGCTGAACTTTAGATAAGAAGGTGCAAGGATGAGTAAACTCTTTTGCACATGCATGGGTGTTTTGTTATCCCAGAATGGCCAATCAAGACGGCAGAAGATTCCAAAATCTAGAAGAAAACAGAGCAGATGAGAGCACCAGTGACAGACAGGAGAGATTGTAGATGTTGCAGCACCAGAGGAGGGCATTTTACAAGGTAAAATTTCCATAATGCGCAAATATGTTATGCCTATTTGCATGTTATGATGTAAGCTCCCAGGGAAACCTGAAAAGTTTAAAGTGTATGTAAATTCTAACAATACTTTTCTCTTATTTGCTTCATTTTGACCTGCTAAATATAACATTTGAAGAAATTTATTACATCTGTTTGACAAGTGCAAAAAGTATAATTATTCATCCAGCCATAAATCTTGTGCGCTGATAATTCCCTGAAATTTCTACCTGTGGACTGCAGTTTTCAGCATTGTTCCCTGGTATTTCCATAGACTAAAAAATACCTGCCCCTGTTATGAAGAATAGAGGGAAGTGTTATGTAGTCTTAACAAAGTATTAAAGTGGTTGTATACCCTGTACAACTACTTTTACCTACAGGTAAGCCATATTAAAGGTTACCTGCAGGTGCTTGAAATATCTCCCAAACCTCCATGGTTTAGGAGATATTTACTAAAAAGCCTAGCGCTGATGTTATCGGCGCATGTGCCCTTTAGGGCACATTGTGGCATTTCTAATAGGGGTCATGCTGTGACTGGCGGCTTCCACATGCATGCGCGGGAGTGGCATTACGTGACTCTGGACAGTCACAGAGCTGGAGTTCATGGCCACAGAAGGAAGAGGGGCGAGTATGGATGCTCCCTGCTAGTGGGGACAACGGAGACATTGCGGGCTTCAGTTTCAGATAAGTGACACATAATAGGCTACTATGTGATGCATAGTAGCCCATTATGCTTTACCTTTGCAGGGAAATAAAGAGGAAGTAAAACCCACCAGGGTTTACTTCCTCTTTAAGTAGTCCTAAAACACTTCTTGTCCAAAGGCGTTATGTAGTCTTAACACAGTGTTATGTAGTCCTAACCCACTCCCTGAGTTAATGGAAGCATTACCAGGTTAAAACAAAGGAAACATTTATGAAAAAAAGAAAAGTAATGCCGCCACAACATCTAAGGACTGGTAAGCTACAATACTATATATTTTTACTCTTTTGGGCTTAGAAACACTTTAATTCTGCTGTAAATGCAGGATTTTAGTATATAAACAACACATGAAAATGTACTGGCTGAAAATTTTAAATGGATAAAAACAGGAAAAGAACACTGCAGATTTTGCATAGTTTAATATGTAGTACAGTATGCCTAAAACACAGGAGAGTGAATGGGACCTTAAACCGAATGAAAAGTGTGTGGTTGCTTAGTCAAGGCAGGCTCCAGCGGTGCATTTGGTTGAACCTCCATTACGCTTTTCCTCAGACAATTCTAATGGGAACCACGGAATAGAACTATTTTGCAGCAAAATGTATTGAACTGTAACTTTACAATGTGAGCTCACTAGGGATTGTTTAGGACTACACACACCTATTCCTTCAGTCCCCTGCCTCATAAATCTGCTGCAGTTTAGCTCTGGCAGATAACCCTCACATGTGACAGATATTCATGCTCCAATAGATACCAACAAGCCTACAAAGACTGATACTACGCAGAGATAGGGCAGGCATCACAAAAAAAAGGACATATATTTTTAAAGATCACACTGCAGTTTTGTAAGCAGACTTTGCATCTTTATCATTGCTGCATGTATTATACGAGTATGCATCATCCTTTCCTTCGAAAATTACTCAATAAGAAATCTTAGTAAAAGAAAAAAATATGCACAAAATTACATATGCATGGATTCGTTTTGTGGGAAGGTCTGCAGATCCTTCACATAAGTTAAAAAAAAAAGAAATTCTGCATTAAACTAAATAGCGCACATCTAGAATAGGAATCAAACTGAGAAGTGTCATTGCAGAGGTCACCTCTCCAGAAGAGCCTTGAATGTCATTGATTATACTTCATAGCATGTTTTTTTATGATTGAAATAAAAAAAATAAAAAAATACAGAAAGAGTGTTATGAAGAAACTGAAATGCAGGCTGAATTATGTAACAATATTGTTGGGGAAAAAAAGTCTGTGAGGGGAGAGGAGGAGGAAAATGTAGCAGGGAATGACAAACCATGGGGTCATGATTATAACCTTCTGTGTTCGCACTGCGCTTCAGACATGTATAAATGTACTGCAGTGTTGCACAATCATAGAAGGAAACCCCATCAAAGCTGTGTGTGAAGAATGAGTGTCAGCACCTGGAGATAAACTGCAGTCACGTGCTACACTGAGGAGAACACAGATTACTGTACACAAACAGCCACTATAGTCTCACACATATCTGCATACACAAATCAGTAGACCCCATCGGAGGGTGGCTGCATCTCTGTCACATACACTTTATAAAGAAGCCATGGAATGTAAACATCCCCTCCATTGCAGCCAGGGCAAAGTATGCACATATATACACACTGCAGCCAGTGAAAATATACATGCTGTCTTCACACACTTAATTTACATACACAACATGCACATACAGTATACTTACACAGATAAACAGGCAAGCTCTTACTCAATTTCTTTTATCATCTTCTGGCAGTCATAGTTTGCAATGTCTGCTGTTAAACTGTATCTATTTTTTTTTTTTGTGCTGTTGCCACTTACATCTCTGCAGACCATGAATAAACTGTCTAAATGGAGAAAAACACTCCGTCCACACATTGTTACACGCATTGCGCTCACACACATCCACACACACACCGCAGTCTCAGGTCTCCTCATCTCACTCCTTTGTGCCTGATGTTTGAACAAATTGAATTCCTCAATGAAACCTGAGAGGAATTTTAATAGGAGAGACAATGACACCCTGTATGTGTAAACTAGTACCTATCATATTCTGTACATGCGTCGTACGGTGCACTATCGTTTTTCTGTACATTAACTTTGCAAAGCCAATTTTCTTGTACCGTGTATTACCGCCGCACGCCACTGCAGCTATCACATAAGTTTGTAAAACTGAATTCTCTTCGGTAAGATCGGTTTTTCTACTGAGGGCTTCGAAATGACCAGACACATAAAAGACAAATCTCTCAGCTCTGTGAATGAGTTTGTGCAATCACACAATGCCTCAATTTAGGTCCCATCACATTCCATGATTAATTACCTTTGTGTGATTGAATAGAAAAAGCAATTAACGGCTCATTCATGAGATTGTTGGATAGTTTTTTTTTTGTTTGTTAAACTACCTCTGCAGAATTATTTTCTTGCAATTAATCTTTCTGCAATCGCCCAATAATTTCCTATAAGATATTGTTAATCTAAAACCTTGTACACACTAGGGACAAACTGGGGCACCCTGACATACAGGTCTGAAATAGCTTATGAAGGCAAATGTCTCAGTACTCAGGGATGTGCGGTGAGGTCAGTGTCTGGTGAGGCACTGGCTAGTATCAGAGTCAAATACACATAGGTTACATATGGCACACTCGATAGAGTGAGAGCAATAATTCTAGCACTAGACCTCTTCTGTAACTCTAAACAATCTGTAAAGAAAATTTAAAGCTTCGCCTATGGAGATTTTTAAGTACTGAAGTTTGGCGCCATTACACAAGTGTGCGCAATTTTAAAGCGTGAAATGCTAGGTATCCATTTACTTGTCGTAATATCATCTTTCACATTATACAAAAAAAAATCGGGTTATCTTTCTTGTTTTTTTATATTTGTGAAAGTTTTTTTCCAAAAAAAAAAAACGTTTGAAAAATTGCTGTGCAAATATCGTGTAAGAGTAAAAGTTGCAACAACCACCATTTTATTCCCTAGGGTGTCTGCTAAAACAATAAATATAATGTTTGGGGGTTCTGAGTAATTTTCTAGCAAAAAATTATGATTATTACATGTAGGAGAGAAGTGTCAGAATTAGCCTGGTTGGCAAGGGGTTAATTACCATAAGTAATATATAAATAATTATTATATATTGTTTTTAAGGTAATTTACTAAATTTTCAAAAACTGTACTCAAGCAGGTGGCTTAACAGACAAATTACGGAAGTTTGAAGTTATAACTTCAAACCAGTAATTTCACAGTAAATAGGTAAATAATAAATTATTATCTTATAACATAGCATAATAATATATGATTTAGCTTGATTATAACAGTACCTTTTCAACAGCAGCAGATTCTCATTCTCCCTCCTAACTGTGTAACAAAAACATGCAATTGTAAACCCATGCTTTTTCCTTGTAGTTAGGAGGGCTGGGCTGGAGCATTTGTGTTTTAGACACATGCCCCTTCTATGACACTGCAGTGAGAGGCGTGCCTCCACTGCAGCATTTTTATTTGACAGCTGGGGCTAATGGTACTTTACCATTGGTCCAAGACTCCAAGCTATCCATTGAGCTCAGTGCCTCTGACAAGAAGTGAGGGGCACTGTGAGCTCAACCTCTCAGTCTGCTGCAAACAGAGTGTGCCAGCTTGAATTTAAACTGGCTGCTCTGTATGTCACTTCTGAAAGGCTGTGCAGGGATCCCCGTATCTCCAGAACCATAGGTCATAGGAGCCCCGCATTTTTACCGGTGCCTACCCCCCAAAATTTGGGGTCTCTGTGACCTTAGGTTGCCAAGCTACAACCCTCGAAGCTCGATTTTTTTTTAAATGTTCATGGCAGTTTTGTAGTATTTAACTTTATGCAACACTTTCAGGAAGCTCTTATGAGTGAAACATGTAGAGTAAGAAGTGGTTGCACATGTTGTATGAATATCATGCTTTTGAACATTTATTGTAATTTTAAAGAAACGTACGTCCAAATAAAATGTTTATTTTTTAGAAACTTACTGTAAATCTTTTTTGGTACCTTTAAAGTCCCGGTTGTCTTTTATCAATTGTTCTAATTTATTTAATGGGATGTGGTACCTAGTTCTGATCCCTCATTGACCAGTTTAAAAAAGGAAAAATATTCATTTCATAAAAAACGCGTTTTGCGGCTTTAAATTGCCACTTCCTCAATTCAAGGTGATAAAATTGGTGTCTAGTATCAGCTTCTAGTGAGATCTACTTCGGAAATACTCTT
Organism: Lithobates pipiens; assembly: GCF_037356315.1. NCBI lineage: Eukaryota > Metazoa > Chordata > Amphibia > Anura > Ranidae > Lithobates > Lithobates pipiens. The sequence continues at coordinate 8,078,448 of NW_027507790.1, forward strand.
TATTGGTCACTAGGTGCAATGTTAAGCTTGTGGCAGTGATGTCATCTAGGTGGATCCCATGTAGCTGCTTTATGTGATTCACCTAGATGACATCACTGCCACAAAGAATATTCCCACAAGTGGATCTCACTGCTAGATGATACTAGACACCAATTTTATCACCTAGAACTGAGGAAGTGGCAATTTAAATCAAACACGTTTTCTTTGGTGAAATAAAGTAATTGGATGTTTTACTAAGGCTGAATTCACACTACAGCGTTTTGAGCGGGCAATCTGCCTCGGATGTCCCCACGATTTGACAGCGCTGATGTGTGAATGACAAAACACGGAGCTCCCATTTGAAATGCCATTTATGAATGAATGACACCTTAAATCGCGGCGCGGGTCAGCCACGATTGTTGCGAGATAGAACGCAACCACAGCAAACCTGCATCGCAGGACATATGTCGCCCAAAAATAGTTCAAGAGTTACTTTGGGGCGTATATATATATATATATATATATATATATATATATATATATATATATATATATATATACACACACACACACACACACACACACACACATGTACAGTGGTGTGAAAAAGTGTTTGCCCCCTTCCTCATTTCCTGTTCCTTTGAATGTTTGTCACACTTAAGTGTTTCGGAACATCAAACCAATGCACACTGTGACATCAGAAACTGGAGCAAGTCAGAGGGAGCCTGTCTCATTTTCTGGCTGGAGGAGGTCCAGCATCATCTACTTCTGTCAGCCTCAGCCTTATTGTCATCAGCCCACCTCTCTCATTCTTTTGCAATTATGGAGATTCAGCATTACATGTGAGCATTACCTAGTAATACAGGAAGCCTACAAACAGAGGCATAACTAGAATCTTCAGGGCCCCAGTGCAAGAAACCGTGAAGGGCCACCAGGGGCGTTGCTAGGTATACAAAAGATCTCTGGCTAGAGCCCATAGCAGCAAAGTAAAGGAAGTCATACGCTTGGGTGGGCATACACATGTATATAATTTACAGTGGTGTGAAAAAGTGTTTGCCCCCTTCCTCATTTCCTGTTCCTTTGCATGTTTGTCACACTTAAGTGTTTCGGAACATCAAACCAATTTAAACAATAGTCAAGGACAACACAAGTAAACACAAAATGCAATTTGTAAATGAAGGTGTTTATTATTAAAGGTGAAAAAAAATCCAAACCATCATGGCCCTGTGTGAAAAAGTGATTGCCCCCCTTGTTAAAACATACTATAACTGTGGTTGTCCACACCTGAGTTCAATTTCTCTAGCCACACCCAGGCCTGATTATTGCCACACCTGTTCACAATCAAGGCATCACTTAAATAGGAGCTGCTTGACACAGTAAGGTCCACCAGAAGATCCTTAAAAGCTACACATCATGCCGAGACCCAAAGAAATTCAGGAACAATTGAGAAAGAAAGTAATTGAGATCTATCAGTCTGGAAAGGGTTATAAAGCCATTTCCAAAGCTTTGGGAATCCAGCGAACCACAGTGAGAGCCATTATCCACAAATGGCGAAGACATGGAACAGTGGTGAACCTTCCCACGAGTGGCCGGCCGCCCAAAATTACCCCAAGAGCGCAGCGACGACTCATCCAAGAGGTCACAAAAGACCCCACAACAACGTCCAAGGAACTGCAGGCCTCACTTGCCTCAGTTAAGGTCAGCGTTCATGCCTCCACCATCAGGAAAAGACTGGGCAAAAATGGCCTGCATGGCAGAGTTCCAAGGAGAAAACCACTGCTGAGCAAAAAGAACATCAAAGCTCGTCTCAATTTCTCCACAACACATCTTGATGATCCCCAAGACTTTTGGGACAACATTCTGTGGACCGATGAGACAAAAGTGGAACTCTTTGGAAGGTGTGTGTCCAAGTATATCTAGCGTAGAAGGAACACTGCATTTCATAAAAAGAACATTATACCAACAGTAAAATATGGTGGTGGTAGTGTGATGGTCTGGGGCTGTTTTGCTGCTTCAGGACCTGGAAGACTTGCCGTGATAAAAGGAACTATGAATTCTGCTGTCTACCAAGAGATCCTGAAGGAGAATGTCCGACCATCTGTTCGTGTACTCAAGCTGAAACGAACTTGGGTTCTGCAGCAGGACAATGATCCTAAACACACCAGCAAGTCCACCACCGAATGGCTGAAGAAAAACAAAATGAAGACTTTGGAGTGGCCTAGCCAAAGTCCTGACCTGAATCCTATTGAGATGTTGTGGTATGACCTTAAAAAGGCCGTTCATGCTCGAAAACCCTCTAATGTAACTGAATTAGGACAATTCTGCAAAGATGAGTGGGCCAAAATTCCTCCAGGACGCTGTAAAAGCCTCATTGCACGTTATCGCAAACGCTTGGTTGCAGTTGTTGCTGCTAAGGGTGGCCCAACCAGTTATTAGGTTTAGGGGGCAATCACTTTTTCACACAGGGCCATGATGGTTTGGATTTTTTTTCACCTTTAATAATAAACACCTTCATTTACAAATTGCATTTTGTGTTTACTTGTGTTGTCCTTGACTATTGTTTAAATTGGTTTGATGTTCCGAAACACTTAAGTGTGACAAACATGCAAAGGAACAGGAAATGAGGAAGGGGGCAAACACTTTTTCACACCACTGTAAATTATATACATATGTATGCCCACCCAAGCGTATGACTTCCTTTACTTTGCTGCTATGGGCTCTAGCCAGAGATCTTTTGTATACCTAGCAACGCCCCTGGTGGCCCTTCATGGTTTCTTGCACTGGGGCCCTGAAGATTCTAGTTATGCCTCTGTTTGTAGGCTTCCTGTATTACTAGGTAATGCTCACATGTAATGCTGAATCTCCATAATTGCAAAAGAATGAGAGAGGTGGGCTGATGACAATAAGGCTGAGGCTGACAGAAGTAGATGATGCTGGACCTCCTCCAGCCAGAAAATGAGACAGGCTCCCTCTGACTTGCTCCAGTTTCTGATGTCACAGTGTGCAATGAAATCTGAATAAACAATTTCAATACAAAAGAGGAGCCTGTACAGCTGTGCAAGTCTGGAGGGTAAGGTTGGAGTTTTCCATGTATTTTTAAAGCCCAACTGTGTTCAATGTCCTTAATGGCCAAAACAAACTCCATACTGTAGATGTGCTTGCTGTATTAAATGTATGTAGCCTCAGCTACATGCAGTATACAGCGCTGTGTTCCTGCTGTGGGACAGAGATTTCCTGTCCTGCTCCTGGAACAAAATAGAGTCACACAGAGTGATGCTCAGCCATTCACAGCAAGCTTTGTAATCTATGAATGGCAGAAAAGTGGACAAATGAAGTCATACAAGACAGCTTGCCCCAAACTGCAGTGAAAAAAGTAATATCACCAGTCTGCCTATACTGTCTGGCATGGGTGCCTGAACCAAAAGACTGGAGATAAGCAAATGATAAACAAAGCAGGAAAATAATGTGGCGCTAATGGTGGTCACATGCTTCAATTTTTTATCTGACTGATCAAATGATCAAATCTGTAAGCAAAGAGTCAAAATTTACCTTCTGATTGATTTAGCCTGAATTCCATTCAGATTTGATCAAACTGAGACAAACAGCCAATAATATTTATTGATAATAATATTATTGATCATTCTGGGACACTTGGCATCACTGAGATACAGAATATGTTCATATTTCAATCGACCAGAATATGAGATTACAAAACAATTACAATCGTATCTTAACTATCGATCAAAGTCCATTTCCTCCTTGTGTGTCATATTGAGCGAATAGGTTGTTGACTATATGTCGAGTATTCCTATTGGGAAAGATCAATCAGAATGGAAATCAATCATTTCTTAAAGCATGTACGGCCACAATCAGTAGTTTGGTTTACAGATATTGGGGTTTATTTACTAAAGGCAAATCCACTTTGCACTACAATCGCTGAAGATCTGAAGGGGACATGCAAGGAAAATAAAAAAACAACATTTTTACTTGTACATGATTGGATAATAAAAATCAGCAGAGCTTCCCCTGATTTCCAATCTTCCCCTCAGATTTACAGTGACTGCACTTCCAAGTGCACTTGTAGTGCAGAGTGGATTGTGTTACAAAACAAAGAATAGTTAAATATGCATCATTTTAGGTTACTGTTTGCCACTTATTTACTGTCTGTACCCATGTTTTCTTTGAGATTAAAAGTGGTTTGTCACTTGTGATTAGTTTTTTTGAAATTCAGATCACTTATGGCTGTGTGGCATGCAAATTGCAACAAGTTAACATTAGAGTGTTTCTGTTGCCAGTTCACAGACCATTGGGCAATCCACAGTAATTGGATTAATTTATACTCTGCAATTAAAACGTCTTCACATTTATCCAAAATAAATTTATGTGAATTCCCTGTTCTATGTGAAGTAGAATATTAAAACAGACCTTTACTCATAAAACTAACTTCCTCTCTTCTGCTCCCCCACCCCTCCCTTTTTAACAATAGCAGACTTGGTAATGTTAGGCATTTTTAATGTGGTGTGGGCCGCTACTTCCTTATGCCTCACCTAGGCGATGATGATGTAACAATTCGTCTCTGCTGCCTCCTGGGATATCCACATCATACATCCCAAGAGGCAGTATTTTACTCAGGGGCGAAGTACCGCAGGACCTGGCAGACCTGCAATATATCTGCGCATGCTTGGGATCTCACACATGCGCAGACATGTCGCAGGTCTTCCAGGTCCCAAATATCTGGCAAGGACTTGCGGTGTGTTTGGGCATGTGCGAACAAGGGTTTCAAGATGGCAACATGAAACGTGATGCAAGGAGAGCTTCAGCAGCAAGCAAGACAGCATTGGACTCCATGTAGTTTTTTTTAAATTCTCAGACAGGGACAATTGTTGAAGCCTAAGTTTACCTAAGACAAAAAAATTAAAAATCACCACAAGGGACAATACTTACCTTCAGTGGGATGTGTCCTTTGCGCTGCTCTTTCCTCTTTTTGACAAAATCTTCCTCCTCTGATGCCCCCTCACCCCTGAAATCTTATGGTGGAGCAGGGGTTGATAGAACTAAGGGACTAAGTCCAGTTGCTTCATTTATAGTAGCAATTATTACAGCTTCCAAGAAAATATACTGTAAATACAATGTATTGCCTAGCTTAGTGATCAAGAGGCTAGACCAGTGGTTGTCAACGTAAAAGATTTAGGGGTCCTCAACTGCAGCTTCTGAGGGCTACACATAATATTCAGTAAATGTTATGCTAGAGAAGATCATTTGTACAGAAAACTCCAGACTCAAGCACCCTCTAGGGAAAGAAAATGTACATACCATGCATTACCTAGCTTGGTGATCAAGAGGCTGGACCAGTGGTTGTACACTTACAAGATTTAGAAGAAGATTTAGTTCTGGATCACCGGTATCCTGGACTTTTTGGTCCCATCTTCCATCCCGGTTTATATATAAACTGTATATAGGGGGAGGCTGGGCTCGGGGAGAGCTTCTGTTTGGGATCGCATTGGAGCCAGAGTGTCTGCTTCATCTGGTGTGGCCTTGATCAGACACCCCAAGGGACCTTAGCAGATAGGGCATGGGCTCAGCGTCTCTTCTAAATGCAATATACAATGGGGAAAGTGTGCTGTGACTTGGGACTTGAAAATCTGTGTGTTACATCAGTGCACATGGTGTACGGCTCATCTCTAACGCCACATATACACGATCGCAATTTTGGTCGGAAAAAGCTCTAATGGTTTTACCGACAGAATTCCGACGGAATTTCGCTCAAGCTGTCTTGCATACACACAGTCATCACAAAAAAAAGGAAGTTCAATACCCAGTAGCCGATAGCTTCCATCTCGTAGTTGAATCTGAGCATGTGTGAGTTTTTGCGTGTCGGAATTGCATACACACGATCGTAATTTCCGATAGAAAGTTTTTCCGTCAGGAAAATTGTGAACATGCTTTCCAATTTTTGCTGGCGGGAATTTGGCCAGCTAAATTCCAATGGAGCATACACACGGTCGCATTTTCCGATGAAAAGCTGGTATTGACATAATGTTGACTTTCAAATGAACGCGGATCCACCTGGTCCCGGGCATTGATGACGATCACGTAGATGAGAGGAGAGGTACCCCCATGTACATGTGCAAGGGCGAGGGGGCCCCGCCCCCACACGCTATATGGGAAGATTACAGCAGAGGTGGGTTAACAGAATTAAAGGGCTGTCACAGGCTCTTATCAAGCTAACTATTCCTGCCTTTCTGTCCAGTTACTCTATTCATAGTAGCCATTACTACAGCCTCCCGTGAATTAAATAGGTTCTATGAATGGAGGATGGGCAGATGACTGACAGTTTTCTGTTTCTTCTAAATCTTAAAAGCTGACAACCACTGGTCTATCTTTTTGATCACCAAGCTAGGCAATGCATGATATGTATTTTTTCTTGGCCTGGAGGATGATTAGGTCTGGAGTGTTCCGTACTAATGATCTTTGCAAAACCATACCATGGTCTTCTCCTTCATGGGTCTTCTTCCAGGTAAGTTTCCTTTGCCAGCCAATCCAAAAGTCTCTGCCATTATTTATTTCATTCTTACACTGTAACTGTTGAAGGCTACTTGTTTGCAACCAGCGCATACCACACAGAGGAATTCCTGTCCTGGGTAGTAAAATAATATTGTGTTGGTCAGAGCCAGCAAACTCAAAATTCCATTTGAAGTACTAAGAATGGATATATGCTTCATTTAATAGATAACTGATGGACGTTAAGGATAAGCCATAGAACTCTTCAAAATATACTCCTCTCTAAATTTAAACAGCCAACCAACGAATGTTATGTGGCCTCTAGATACTCCTTTTTACAGTTTTGTGCCACTAGGTTCCTGTTGAATCTTCCCTACAGGAAAATTGTCTTCCGAAGCTTATGCTATGTAGCTTTATCTGTCAGGCAAAGTGACAAATGCTGCCAGCTCCATTCTTGTGGAAAGCATAATTGAAATAGTCCATTTTAGATAAACTCTTCCAACATTGAGCCAAATGTAAAAATCACTACCAAGCCTCACGTTACGATGAAACTATTTCTAGCTGTACAGTGACTGGATTGTTTTGAAGATTCTGTGAGCCCCCTCGGCAGATTATATAAACGTGAGATAGCATCACTTAAGGTGGGGCTGATCCAGATACTTTGGAAAGCTTGTGTAGATAGGTAATTGTGATTGAAACTGAACTCCTCTTTTGCCAACTTCTCACTGATACCTTTTCCTGCCAGAAGACCTCTTCTTAGCCCAGATAAAAAGTATATATTTTCGCATTACATCGCCAGTACAAGACTGTCCCTAAACGTATGCCTGATTCAATACTCCACCGGAAAAAAAGGAAAAAGAAAAAGAAAAGGAGCAGACCTGTGAGTTTGGGGTTTTCCTGTACAAGACACCCCACTATTTGTTTAATGTTACTCATCATCAAGATATATATTTCTATTTAACATCTAATTCTGTAGATACACTGCATATATATATATATATATATACTCCTGAAGAAGCGAGCAGTGACTCGCAAAACGCATTGAGTTATATGATGTCTGTGTATCATTTTATATTAACAGTTGTAAATTATGTGTATGTTTCCTAGCATTTTTGTTAGCATGTTGACCCCAAGCAGTTTAGCACTCATGTACGTGAATATTTTAACCTCAATACATCCATTAACAATATGTATTCTAAATACTCTCAATGGCCCCTTTGTGCTCACCTCATTTAAAGTCCCATGGGCAAAAGTTTGGTTTGCAATACTCCACCGGATGTTATACATTTTGGATTTGCTTAAAAGAGCACTGACAAGCCTTCATCCAACTCAGTTTTTCCAAAGAATATAATTCAGCCCTGGCTGAACACCAGGTAAGCTCAATCTAACAATTCTGGCTCAAACACAGACAACACTGTGGGGTTGATTTACTAAAGGCAAATCCACTTTGCACTGCAAGTGCACTTGAAAGTGCAGTCACTGTAGATCTGAGGGGAACATCAGAAATGAGGGGAGCTCTGCCGATTTTACCATCCAATCATGTGCAAGCTAAAATGCTGTTTTTTATTTTTCTTGCATGTTCCCCTCAGATCTAAATTGACTGCACTTCCAAGTGCACTTGCAGTGCAAAGTGGATTTGCCTTTAGTAAATAACCCCCACTGACTGCTAGCAGCAAAACTGAACAACAAACTATACACTACGCATCAAAATAACCTGAGAAGGCAGGTTACATCAGCAACAGTCTGAATTCATTAAAGTGGAAGTTTAGCCTAAAACTAAAATCTACTTGCAGCCACACTCTAAAACGAACATATATAACCTTGTAAAGCAAAAATCACTATACATACCTTTTCTGAAGCCGTTCTGGTCCAGTCTCCAGCGGCAGAAGCTCTGTGCAGAAGACAGCAGACAATGGCTGGGAAGTGATGTAACCCTAGAGTTACTATGACATTTGAGAAAGGAGCACGCATGCACCGTACCAGTTTTGTGCATTCTCTGAACCGCATTGTGGTCCTTCCCTCACCCCGGTGACATCACACGCCTATTGGCGCCACTATCCTAGCTGATTCCATCAGGCATACTCGGAAGAATACAGGTCTTGCAAGCTTCCTTCCTGCTTCACAGTGGTTACCACGGCGGGTACTTCTCTTACCTAGGAGATGCTGATGACTGTTCCCCGTGGGTTTCAGCCCTAGATGAGAATATCTTCCCTTATTTATATGTAAGTGTTTTAAACTACATGTTATTGTACATTAAACATTGCACTCAGATGTGATTTTCTGTGTTTTTTTCTTATAGAGTTACTATAGGGCTTCCGTTGTTGGTTGCCTCTTCTGCACACTACCACACACAGAAGCCTACGCTGACAGCTCAGCATTAGACCAGACCGGAGTGTCTTCAGAAAAGCTATGTATAGAGATTTTTTGCTTTATAAGGTTAGATAGGTTAGTTTTAGATTGTGGCTGCAAGTAGATTTATAGATTTTAGTTTTAGGCTGAACTTTTATTTAGAAAAAATCTTTACAGACCACAGTCTTTGAACTGTAAATAAGCAGACACAAGGCATGTTAACCTGCTGAGGTTGCCTGCTACAGAAAGTGAGTAAAGTTCAATAACCACTGTACCCGTGGCTGCCTGCCACTTAGTACTTAGGGAACATGCCCAAAGTGGGCCCAGAAAATACTCTATTCTGAATTGATGGCATAGGTTGCATGTCTATGTGAGATTAACATGTGACAGTTCAAAGTCAAATACATATTTAGGTATGACATACTGTTTAACCACTTCAGCCCCGGAAGTATTTACCCCCTTCCTGACCAGGGCATTTTTTTGTGATTTGTCACTGTGTTGCTTTAGTTGACAATTGTGTGGTCGTACAACATTGTACCGTAACAAAATTGACGTTCTTTTTTTCCCACAAATAAAGTTTTCTTTTGGTGGTATTTGATCACCTCTGCGGTTTTTATTTTTTGCACTATAAACAAAAAAAAAAAACGACAATTTGAAAAAAAACAATATTTTTTTCTTTTTGCTATAATAAATACCTCCAAAAAACATATAAAAAAATAATTTCTTCCACAGTTTAGGCCGATATGTATTCGCAATAAGAGTATAATTGCAATAAGTGTATATTGATTGGTTTGCACAAAAGTTATAGCGTCTACAAAATAGAGGATAGATTTATGGCATTTTTATTATTACTATTTTTTTACTAGTAAGGGCTGCGATCTGCATTTTTTTATCATGACATCGACATTGCGTCAGACAGAGTGGACACTTTTGACACTATTTTGGGACCATTGAGAGCTAAAAATAGCCACTGATTACTGTATAAATGTCACTGGCAGGGAATGGATTAATCACTAGGGGGTGATCAAGGGGTTAAATGTGTTGCCTCAGTTCTAACTGTAGGGGGAGTGGGCTCACTAGAACATGACAGAGATCACTGCTCCAATCACTGGCAGCAGTAGATCCCTGTCATGTTGCTAGGCAGAACAGGGAAATGCCTTGTTTGCATCTTCCCGTTCTGCCTCTCCTCCATGCAATCGTGGACCGCTGGCATACATCAAGTCCGCAGGACTCATGGGCACGTGCCTGCTACGTGCCCGCCGCTGGCGTGCACGAGCCTGCTAGACGGGAATTACGAAAAAGGACGTAAGGTATGCCCCTTTGCGCACTCGCACCATTCTGCCAATGTAAATCAGTGCACGGCGGTCGGCAAGTGGTTAAACATGTATGTGGTTTGTCCCAAAACAAACAAATTTGTTGGTTCTGCACATCTCACCACTTCTCTATTGAGATTTCCACATCCCCATCTGCTCTTGGTCATAATGATCGCTTTTAAGCCATAGAAGAATTATAATTTGCTTTTAAACCTAAACATGTTTAAGGTACCCTGTGAACTGGTAAATTACCTACCTTAGCATGATGCTGCAATCTAGCCAAAGGCTTTTTTTGCATACTACTACAGAAGAGAAAGTGGCCATTATGGAGCCTATTGACAAGGGAAATCTCACACAAATCTTCTCTGTGAGCCCAGCCACTTTGTGTACCCCACAGAGAGCATACATGTAGGGGAGACCCAGTAGCACTTCCCACCACAGGCAGAAAACTACAGAAGGGGGTGGAGACAAGACCAATCACCCTGTACTAGGAGATGGAACAGCACAAACTGGTCTTGATTACATGAAGCTCTTGCACAAAGGAAAAGTTTCACATTGGACTACTGCACAGATATAGAAAATATACAAAAAGCCAGGGCCGTCTTTAAGGCAGGGCAAAAGGGGCAGCTGCCATGGGCCCTGTCATTGTTGTGGGGCCCAAAGCAGCTGCCTCATACTTGCCAACTATCCCAGTTTAAATTCCCTTGAAGTTTTAGTCCTGTGCTGTGTCCCGATATCTCAGTGTGAAGTGATGGTACTAATTCTGCGCAGCTCTGCCCTATTGTTGTGTACAGATGACTCACCTGCAGGCCTTGTGTTTACATGTAAATAACTGGAATTCATATGCAAATAGTGGCAGAATTACTAATAAACAGTTGCGGCATTGATATGTAAATAAAGGCGGCATTCATATGTGTATCATGCTCCCCTGCAGTGAGGAGATGATGTACTGTAACCTCTAGCAACCAATCAGTGAGCTGTATTACTATACAGTAATTTCTAGAAACCAATTAACAAGCAGAAATCATTTGCTGTAACCTCTAGCAACCAGTCATTAAGCAGTAATGATATGCTGTAACCACTGGCAACCAATCACAATTGCTGCCTGATCTGATACAGTAAACTGATTTTAAGTCTAGCTGCTATTGTATATCTCAGAGCAGGTAGAAATTGCATGGGGGGGCCTCAAGAAAATTTTTGCCCAGGGTCCAATCAATATTAAAGACGATCCTGCAAAAAGCATATGTATTTAGACAATATTTGCTTTTCCCAGAGTTCACTTTTAACACTGAACCTCCATCTACTGTATATCTAGATGAACATAAGCCAAGGAAAAAAATAGGCAAATAAAATAGTGGGCTAAGATGACATTCAGAATGCAAGTTATTAGGACAGTAATTAAAAATTGCGGATACAGAAATGAGCAAAGTGCTGAAATATTTATTAGGTTAAAGATAGAATTTTAGATTGTATTTAGAAGGACAAAGAGAGCCATTCTGAACATCCTCTCCATAGTGATTTGTGTGGTGACTGTGTCTGGTTACAATATTCAGACTCCTACATAAGGTCTGAGGACAAGAGTCTTCTGAGTGGAAGGCCAATTAGAAGGAAATGAAAGAGAGAAATGGATTAGGCTCTAAATAACAGCATTTGTGAACTGTTTTTTTTTTTTTTACAAATAAAACAAAATGTTTAGGGGAATGCTAGCTTGTAGAACAGGTAGGTTTACACATACATAATGCAAGGATCAATGAGGCAAAAAATATCTGCCAAATAGCTGCTTAATTTTCTCAGCTAGTTCTAGAATTAAAACTGTAACTTTTTTTTTATAGCTTGAATACATCATTGCAGTTAAGGCTAGACATACAAAGATGCTTTAGGGAGATACTGCTTTTTACTATAAACAGTGGCCATCAGTGACTATCAATTAATGATTTGTGAGCAATCCTGCTTATTTTAGTTGCAGATGCCTATAGCCCATAGATCTTGGCCATAGACCCGTGTATTTAGTGGGGTAAACTTTTGACCAGCTAATATTATTTCGATTCGCAGTTTATTGCGTTTTTCAAATGTTAAGGTAAGGATTGTACCAGAGGTGTCTGTATTGCTTGTCTATGCCCTGCTTTTTTTAAAAAAACAAGTTTTCCAGAGATCAGTTTGTATAAAACACACCTGAACACTATCTAAAGTGGATAGAAGAAATACTGTCTGAATGTGATCATATAAACTGTAACAAAAGAACTGTTATATAACCTCATATGTGAATTCTACCATGCGTGAAAGCAGGGAGAGAGAGATGGTTAGACGGAGAAAAAAAACGGATAAGTTATGACATGTTAATAAGCGCTGATTCTAATGAATTTTAGCTTTAACAACCTGTGATGAGAAAACCTTTAATAAAGAGAGTATAGATAGATAGACAGAAGTACCTATAACCCAAATAAAATGTGTGATCATGTGCAATTGATCATACTTGTCTGGCTTTTAATTACCAGATCACTTCTTGGGTATACTGATTGTACAATCAAATGACCAAAAATCACCCATGAAGAATAACTTTATTATGCCTCTAACCATGCCTTTATTATCAATTATCTTATTTAAGTTTTAGTATATGGTTATTAAAGATAAATATTTAAAATAGCAAAAAATGCATCATAATGAAAATGAGTGAACACATTTAAATATATGGAGTGTATGTATACATACTGTAAATCAATAATTATCTGCATATCCTTACATAAGCACCTAGAGAGTAAGTTACTAAAAGGTAAAGTTTAACCAAGCATTGCCCACATCCATTTTTCCAAACAAACTGGAGACAATCCTTTGAAAATAAAACAGTTTTGAGAGGTTCACCTACATTAATGTTATCATTACAGGGACTGAGTGATAGACATGGATTGCAGGGGGCCCCTATAAAAAAAAAGTGTGCATAATACCATGGTGGTTAATGTTTTGATTGTGTAATCCCTCTTGGAAACTGGCCAGGGTGTACCTCCGAAGGGATTTTATGGAGTACCCACAGTATAGTTCAACTGCATGCACTGATGAAGAACTCTCCATTTATTCTTTGTTCCGGGGCAACAAAGAGTAAATGTGTCACTTTAGGGCCCTTGTAAAAATGACTAGTAACGCTAGTATAAATTTGTGTGACATTACCAGTAGCATACAGGTCCCAGTTTGGTAAAGTTGGACCACACTTTACCAAGCTGCTTTGATGTAGTAGAGTGAACTAACTGAAACTATTATGGTTAAAATGTCCTTTTCTATGGGATAGTGGAGAAAGTAATATAAGTTTATAAAGTACATCCAATGCATTATATTTCTGATGAACATCTCATAAAGGTTTCGCAATATTGTTGATTAAAGCCTCAGGGCCTAGACATGTGCCATACATGGATCTGTAAATCTGACCCTGAGAAGGCTCTCAGCTCTACAGGTCTCTATTATACAACTACCTTTTAAATGTTTGTTACTTTTCTTGGTATGTGACTATAGAAGACACCAGGGCTTTTTTTCTGCCGGAACAGAGTCCCGCCACCTTTGACAGCCCTGTCCATTCCCACTTGTCACGTAACACAGAAGCTGGAAGAGGACTCTCTGCCTCCACCAGCTTCTGTGTGCTAGTGTTGGCAGGCAAATGATGCTGGATGTTTACAGCCTGGTGGACATCCTGGAACTCAATGTTGGAAGCGCCCACATTGTTTGTAGATATGGGGCTTGGGGAGGAGGCTTGCTTGCGAAATGCATAGAGGCTGCTGGGACATACAAAATGTCACGTCCCGGTAATGATAGTGAGGCTTGGGACGCACACTGGGAGAAGAGATACAGCGATACCCTAACACATCTAAACCCATTAAAACTGCCGAAAAAGTTTAGTGCCAACCTATAGGCACTTGGAAATGTGAGTGATATGGCTTGTTTTACTTTTTTTCATAAATAAATGTACAGGTATACTGCGCAATGACTGCTGTTCATTTTTTATGAGGGTGAACATCGTTTAATACCTGTAAGCTGGGAGCAGTATAGACCCTGAGTGGATTGGTAAATTGGGAGCAGCATAGACCCTGAGTGGATTGGTTATCCCTATCAATGAACCAAAGGCGCTTTTCACAATAATATCTGGTGAGTGGCCAATTCTTATGGTGGTGGTGATGTCACTGGATTGGTGGATATGAAACGCACAGAATCACGGATATAAGAAGTTGGATTTTTTTCACAGGAAAATTTGAAAGAAGGATTTATTTATATATTGGTTTTCAGATACCAACCTAAACGTTAAACATTTTTGTATAAATAGCGACAAAAGTTGCACATGAAATATAGACACGGGTGGATTACTTAGATGCATGCATGTATAAATACAGCATTATATTTATTTATTTTTCACAGTGGTGTATATATATATATATATATATATATATATATATATCTATATTTATTTTTTACAGTGTTTACAGTATTTTATTTTTTACAGTGGTTTCTTCTAGAGTGATATTTATATATATATATATATATATATATATATATATATATATATATATATATATATATATATATATATATATATATATATACATATATGGTATATACATATATATATTTTTTATTTTCAGAGTGTTTCATATGGTTTTTTTGTAGAGTGATATTTTTTTACAGAGATATTTTACATAGTGGTGTATTGGTTGGGTATAAGGTTATAAAATATAATATTAGCGCAGTCAGCATATAATCTTTTTTGTTTTATTTAGGTTTTTACTTTAAGTGGAACCACATTTGACTGCAGCAAACTGATTTTTTAGGAGGGGTGTATCACAATATTTTGCACTTCTAGATATATATTATTTTGCGTCGGTAGACAGATATTTGAGTTTATAGTCAAAACATAGCCACAGTTCAGTAACCAGTGCGGGTAGTCAGAACAAGCATGAGAAACAGGAATCCAGAGATCAGCGAAGTCGGGTGCAGCAAACAGGATCAGGAACCAGGAGGGAAGTCAGCCAAGCAAAAGCCTTTCACAGGAAAACACAGCAGAGAGAGTCCGGATATGTTCACCAAGGCAAAGGCACAGAAACTGATCCAGGAAGTTTCATATAACAAGCAGCTCTAGCTGACGAGTAGGAAATGAAGACCAGGTGAGTCACTCTGGAAGGAAGAGCCTTTGGCAATTAACCGTCAGCTGAGCACAGAGCTCTGAGAAGGAAGGACTGACTCCAGCCCTGACAGTACTCTCTCCTCAATGACCCCTCCCCCTTGGAGGACCACCAGGTTTGAGGGGAAAACATCTATGGTAGGCACGGAGGAGGACAGGAGCATGTACATCCAAGCATGAGACCCAAGAGCGTTCCTCCGGACCGTACCCCTACCAATGAACCAGGTACTGTATGCACCCACGGAAGCTAGGGGAATCAATGATAGACTGTATCTCACTCATGGTTCTCAACCTGAACTGGGTGAGGACGTGGTACTGAAGTGGTGAAACAGTTGCATTCCAAGGTTTTAATAAGTAGACATGAAATACATTTGAAATACGCATATTAGAAGGAAGGTCTAAAGCGCAAGCCACTGGGTTGATCCTACGGAGAATACGGAAAGGCCCAATAAACCATGGTGCCAGTTTTAATGAGGGAACACGAGTCGGAGGTTGCAAAACGACAGCCAGACCCTGTCCCCAACTTGGTAGGAAGGCGCAGGTAGGCGTCTGCGGTCAGAATGGAGTCTGTAACTATCATTGGCACATTGCAAGGACTCTTGGACCTGTACCCAAGTGGAACAAAGATCACAGAGATCCTCCTCCAATGCAGAAATGCTGTGAGGAACAAATGAGTCAGGCAACATGGATGGTTAGAAACCATAATTTGCCATGAATGGAGACAATCAATAAGCGGTATTGATGGAACTATTGTGAGCAAAAACTCTGCCCAAGCTAAGAGGTCTGACCAGTTGTTATGGTGGTCAGAAATGTAGCAAGGTAAAACCTGTTCCAAGGACTGGTTGACTCGTTCTGCAGCCCCACTGGACTGCGGGTGAGGAGAAATAAAGCTGTACAAAAGGCTTGCCAATACCTAGGCACAAAATGGCTAACCCTGTCCGAAACAATCACCTTGACTAGCCCATATAAGCGAAAGATCTCTCAAGCAAAAATGGAAGCCAGTTCTTTAGATGTAGGAAACTTCTTAAAGGGGTTGTAAAGGTAAATATTTTTTCACCTTAATGCATTCTATGTATTAAGGTGAAAAAATATCTGACAGTGCCGGCACCCCCAGCCCCCCCGTTTTATTTACCTGACCCCTCGAAAGTCCCGCTCTCACCCCCGACGTCCTCTTCGCCGCTCAGCCTGGCCGCTGATTGGCTAGAGTGGATGGATTGAAAGCAGCGCAGCCATTGGCTCGCGCTACTATCAATCATATCCAATTACGTGGTGCGCCAGGGGCAGGGCCGAGTGATACAGCGAGCAGCTATAGCAGCCGGCTGTATCACAGGAGCATGCCCACAAGTGCTTCTCACCATGCGAGGGAGCTCGCATGAACGTGAGAAGTACTTGCGGGAGGAAGCCAAGACAGCCGCCGAGGGACCCCAGAAGACCAGGTTCAGGGCCACTCTGTGCAAAACGAGCTGCACAGTGGAGGTAAGTATGACATGTTTGTTATTTAAAAAAAAAAAAACTTTACAACCCCTTTAAGTGGAATACAATAAGATATATTTGAGAACCGGTCAACCACCATAAGGATAAATGGGTTGCCCTGAGAGATGGGTAACTCCACAATTAAATCCATTGACAGGTGGGTCCAAGTCTTCTCTCCATTGGGTATGGGTTGTAGGAGGCCCACTGGAAGGTGTTCTACTCTGAGCACACATGGAACAAGCAGCTACAAATGGCAGCTACATCAGCACGTAGAGTAGGCCACCAGAATTGTTGGGAAATGGCCCAAAAGACAAGAATGTGAGATTCTTATGGTCAGCCAGAATAAGAACCGACACAGTAGTACCTTCGAGGAGATGCCTCCATTCTTTAAGGGATAAAATGATCGCTAACAATCCCCAATCTCATAATTGCATTCTGCAGGAGAACATTTCTTGGAAAAGTAGCCACAAGGATGCATAGGGCTCTCAGAGGTAAGATGCTGAGACAGCAGAGCACCAACTCCAGTCTCAGATGCATCAACCTCAAGGATGAAAAGTACCATAGGATCAGGATGCACCAACACAGGAGCAGAAGCAAAGGCAGCCTTAAAGAGGAAGTAAACCCTGATGAGTTTACTTCCTCTTTCATTCCCTGCAAAGGTAAAGCATAATGGAATACTATGCATCGCATAGTAGTCCATTATGTGTCACTTACCTGACACAGGAGCCAGCGATGTCACCGCTGTCCCCTGTAGTCCGGCGCATCCATCTTCTCAGTGGGTCTCGCTGCTCCGCCGCTGTCATTCGGTGAAGCCGCGATGATGTCACTCCCGGGCATGAGCACGGGAGTCGCCACACGCAGCATATTCGCCGTTGACGGTGTCACGCTCAGTGCACCTGCGCGCCGCATGGGTCATAGACAGCGGTGCCTGTTTTTTGGCAAATATCTCCTAAACCGTGTAGGTTTAGGAAATATTTCTTGGACCTACAGGTAAGCCTTAATCTAGGCTTACCTGTAGGTCAAAGTGTGTTGTAAGGGTTTACAACCACTTTAAGACACTCAAAGGCATTAATGGAGACTGGAGACTGATTCTGTGGGTTGCCGTCCTTTCTGGTCATATCAGTCAGGGGTTTGACCAGAGACAATAAGTTACAAATAAACTTCTGATAATAATTAGCAAAGCCAAGAAAATGCTGCAATGGTCGTAAACCCATGGAATGGGGCCACTGTAGTACTACCGAAAGTTTCTCTGGATCCATCGTAAAACCAGCAGTGGAGATGACATAACCCAGGAATTTAACTTGTTCACAAAGAAACTCGCACTTCTCCAATTTGCAATTTGTTATCTCTCAACCTCTGCAACACACGGCGGACATCTGTGTGATGGCTCTCTAGGGACTTGGAAAATATGAAAATATCGTCGAGGTAAACTGCCACACATAGCTGCAACAAATCTCGGTGGAAATCATTGATAAATTCCTGGAAAACTGCCGGAGCGTTGCAAAAACCAAACAGCATGATTAATGGCCTGTTTTGGTAATAAACACAGTTTTCCATTCGTCGCCTCCTTGATCCTCATGAGATTGTATGCCCCTCACAAATCAAGCTTCAAAAAACCATTGCTCCCTTGAGGCGGCAAAATAACTCCGTTATCAAAGGAATCAGATACGTGTCGGCCTGCAACTCAGGTTGTAACAGAGCAGCCACAGTGGGAGGTTTCAGGTGAGCCGTGCAATTAAGGAGCATGCATAGTGCTATCTGACTGATCCATGCAGTGATCCTGCTCATCCAATCTGGAAAACTAACAAGTGGATTCCCTGCAACCTCTGAATTCATGGCCTTTGCCTAATGTCAGGAACCATGAATCAGACTGAGATAGAAGTGCAGTAAAAAACTCACTTAATAAAATGGTAAAATGGTATAAACAGAGCAAACGTAGTCAAAACATAGCCAGAGTTCGGTAACCAGGACAGGTAGTCAGAACAAGCCAGAACAAGCCAGAGAAACAGGAGTCTAGAGATCAGTGAAGTCAGGTGCGGCAAACAGGATCAGGAACCAGAAGGGAAGTCAGCCAAGCAAGAGTCTTTCACAGTAAAACACAGCGGAGAGAGTCCGGATATGTTGACCAAGGCAAAGGCACAGAAGATCTGATCCAAGGAGTTTATATAACCAGCAGCTCCAGCTGGCGAGCAGGAAATTAATACCAGGTGAGTTACTGTGGAAGGAAGAGTTTTTGGCAATTAACCATCAGCTGAGCACAGAGCTCTGAGAAGGAAGTGCTGAACCCAGCCCTGACAGCAAGTCCCCTTCCCCGTGTGTTCAGTGGAGAGGGGAGGTGCCTCTGATCCATGCAGCTAATCAGCTTCTCTCTTCAGTGTACAAGTAGACAATTTTCTTGTCGGAGGTCCCCCCCCTCTCCACTGAACACACGGGAAAAGAGACTTGCTGTCAGGGCTCGGCTCAGCCCTTCCTTCTCAGAGCTCTGTGCTCAGCTGACGGTTAATTGCCAAAGACTCTTCCTTCCACAGTGACTCACCTGCATACAAATGACCTGCATAGAGACTTGCATACAAATGGAGCTGCTGCCATCCCTCTGCCCTGTGGACTGCTGCCGTGTCTGATGAAAAGGCAGAGCCAAGGGACTCTACTAGGGGCACCTGGTGTAAGAAGGGACTCCACTGCCTGGGGACACCTGAGATGTAAGGAGGGAATCCACTGCCTGGGAAAACCTGATGTAAGGAGGGACTCCACTGCCTGGGAACACCTGATGTAAGGAGGGACTCCACTGCCTGAGGACACCTGAGATGTAAGGCGGGATCCTACTTGGGACACCTGATGTAAGAGGGGGCTTCACTGGTGATACTGATGTAAGGAGGGACTCCACTGGGGACACCTGATGTATGGAGGGACTCTACTGGGGACACCTGATGTAAGGAGGAACTCCGCTGAGGACACTGATGTAAGGAGGGACTCCACTGGGGACATCTGATGTAAGAAGGGACTCCGCTGGGAATACCTGATGTAAGGAGGGGTAAAAAGAATAGGCTGCACACCACAATATGTGGGACATCCCAGAGTGACACCACAGGACCAGAATGCTTGGTAGATGCGTTTGACACTATAATAAGTGCTTAGTCGTCACACTATAATAAGTGCTTAGTCATGACACAGCTGGTCACGTAGTTTCATTGGCTCTTTACCGTGATCAGGGCTGGGCTGTGTCAGGGTGACAAGCCTCATCCCCGATCACCACTCTTCATGCCCCTAGGGGTGCGCACAAGCGCTGTGTACGAGGACAGTGCATGTGGCTGGTCATGTGGTAAAGAGACAATTTTTATTGGCTCTTTACACTGATCTGGGATGGGCTGTGTCCGAGGGTCACGCCTCATCCCTGATTGCCGCGCTGCGAGCTCCCGGGGGCCAGCAGGATCAGCGATAAGCATAGGACATTATATGACGTCCTCCCTGGATGGCAGAGTGCTCCTGCAATCGTCATATGGCAACGGCCCCGTATGGAACTGGTATTGGCTGTGAGTTGAGTTATTTTGAGGAGACAGCAAATTTACACTGTTATACAAGCTGTAAACTCACTACTTTACATTGTAGTAAAGTGTAATTTCTTCCGTGTTGTCACATGAAAAGACATAACACAATATTTACAAAAACGTGAGGGGTGTACTCACTTTTGTGAGATGCTGTATATATATATATATATATATATATATATATATATATATATATATATATAACCTTATTTGCAATGATATTTTATCATTTAAGCTTTTATATTTAGTTCGAACTGTAGTAAGAATTTTATAAAATTTGCCATGTTTATATCTGCTAAAAATGATTTTAGACAATTTTTAGCAAATATATTGGTTGATAAACATTTGCGCAAATATCGTGGGGCCTTAAAAATCAGTAGCACCTTCTTTTTATTCTACTGGTCCTATGCTTTCAGAAAATATATGGTTTGGGGGGTCTTTAACAAACTCTGAAAGCTGTAAGGGAACAATGAAAACCTTCAGATTTTTAGAGAAATATGGTTATTTACATTTTTGCAAACTTTTAGTTTTCACCATTTTGTAAAAAGGTATAATTTAAAAATGACAAATATTTGTTATTTATTAACTTAATACAGGTTAAGCTTTTATATTTAGTAGGAATTTAGCAGGAATTTTGTAATATTTGCTGTGTTTATATCCACTTAAAATAATTTTAGAGAATTTTTAGCAAATATATTGGTTTGATAAACATTTGCGCAAATATTGTGGGGCCTTAAAAAATAGTAGCACCGTATTTTTAATCTACCGGTCCTATGCTTTCAGAAAATATATGGTTTGGGGGTCTTTAACAAACTCTGAGAGCTGTAAAGGAACAATGATAACCTTCAGATTTTTAGAGAAATGTGGTTATTTACATTTTTGCGCAGGTTCAGTTTTTACCATTTTGCAAAAAAGGCATAATTTAAAAATGACAAATATTTGTTATTTATTAACTCAATACAGGTTAAGCTTTTATATTTAGTAGAAATTTTGTAAAATGTACTGTGTTTTTATCTGCTAATAATGATTTTAGTGTATTTTTAACAAAAATATTGTTTTGATAAACATTTGCGCAAATATCATTGTGCCCCAAAAAATCAGTAGCACCTTATTTGTATTCTACTGGTCATCTGCTTTCAGAAAAAAATATGGTTTGGGGGGTCTTTAAAAAAACTCTGAAAGCTATAAGGGGAAAATAAAAAAGCAGTGGAAAAATTGCAAAAATGTCCTGGCCACCTGAGTGTAAAAATGGAGCACAGGGCCTGGCAGCGAAAGGGTTAAAGCTGAACTCCAGATAAGTAGCAAAATACACAACTATAAAACATATATGGCAACCTGTTTACCTGCTGAAGGATGTAGAAGTCCGCCCATCAAGTTTACCTAAGTATCCCTGCCAGACACCATATCTAGATCATGGCCTCCACTGTAGCAGGCACAGTTTAGTACAGTTGTGTTCAAAATAAAAGCAGCGTGTTTAAAAAAGTGAGTAAATCTCAAAATCCTTAGGCCTCATGCACACGGACGTTTTTACAGCCACTTTTTTGAGCTTTTTTTGCAGCTTAAAAACGGCTGTCCATGTTAGTCTATGGCTTCATGCCCACCTAGGCGTTTTTGAGCTGCAAATGGCATAGGCGTTTTTAAGCTGTAAAAAAAACCCAGGACCAGTGCGTTCCGTGGCGTGGAGCTAGAGCTGTAAAAACGCGAATCGCGGGAAAACGCGCAAAAACGTGCATAAACGCGCATAAACGCGCAACATATTTTCTTTGTTTTCTGAGTGCTATAGCCAAGAGATGTGTTTTTTAAAAAATGCTACTTAACGCTAAAAAACGCGCAAAAACGCCAATGCAAAACGCGGTAAAAATCACGTTTTTAACAACGATTTTTCCAGGCATCGGAGCTAGCTTTGCAGCCAGTTTTTTAAAACGTCCGTGTGCATGAGCACTTATAATAGCTTTTACTTCCATACACACAAATGCCTTGGGAACACTGCACAGTCTATTCCAAATCAAAAAAAAAAAATTCAAATTTGTTATTACTTTACAGAAAGTGAAGAAAGGGAATATTAGTCTTTTCCAAAAAAAATGCAGTGTCTGCATTTTCCTTTACAAACTCAAACATTTACTGTATAAACTGAAAAATGCTTGAAGATTTAGCTTTCCTGTAAAACACTGAACTAATATTTAGTTGTATAACCACTGCTTCTGAGAACTGCTTCATATCTGTGTTGCATGGATTCAACCAACTTCTGTAACCCGTGAACAGGTATTCCAGCCCAGGATGATTGCACTACATTCCACAATTCCTCTGAATTCTTTCGTTATACCTCAGAAACAGTATTTTTGATGTGAACCCCACAAGTTTTCTATTGGATTAAGGTCCAGGGATTGGGCTGGCCACTCCACAACGGTAATCTTGTTGGTCTGGAACCAAGATGCCGCTCCCTTACTGGTGTGTTTGGGGTTGTCTTGTTAAAAACACCCATTTCAAGGGCTTTCCTCTTCAGCATATAAGGCAACATGACCTCTTCCAAGTACTTTGAGGTATTCAAACTGATCCATGGTATGCGATAAATAGGCCAAACAACCATAGTATGAGCAACATCCCCATATCATGATGCTTGCGCCACCATGCTTCATTACTGTACTGTGCTGTGGCTTTGGGGGGGGTTGTCTGAGAAAATGTCTGCGGCCCCTAGACTCAAACAATCTTGCTTTCATCAGTCTAGACAATGTTTGTGGGGGCTTCTTGCTGATAGCTTGACTTCACATAGACTTTTTCTAATGGTTACAGTAGTGGCAGAGTCTGCCATTTTGACTATTCTTCGATTCATTTGAATGGTAGTTTTCCATTTTCTTCCATGTCTTTCTGGTTTTGGTTGCCATTTTACAGCACCAGAGAATATTTTAGCTGAGCAGCCTGTCAGTTTCTGCAATTTTTTATATGGTTTCCTCTCTCCAATCAACTTTTTAATAAAAGTACGCGGTTCTTCTGAACAATGTCTGGAATGACCCATCTTACTCAGATTTGAGAGTAAGAGAGAAATGCCCTATACACAGCATGTACAATATTTGCCACCTTCATCCTTAAATAAGGGCCACCTGTTTGACATCACTTTTTTCATAGACACTTATTGAACTCAACACTGCTATTATTTTTAACATGCCCCTTTCAATTATTGATTCAATTACAGAGAATCAGCAGCATGTATGTCATGACTGTTGGGTCTGCTGGTTTTCTATTACTCTACTACACCTGCTAGTAAATTATTTCTCATGTAGAAATATAATTTATACCAAAAACAGTGATTGATCTGGTTAGTGATGTTGGACTGGTATTATTTTGAATGCAACTGTAAGCCACAGCACAGGTAACCTGATATATATGCAAGTGTTTCAGTACCATATTTACGCTGTAAATTCACATAATCATTTTGTTTTGCATACTGTGAGCTAAAAAAGATATTTCATAGGTTTGCCCACTCCCTGACATCGCTGTGAACAACTCAGTTTTGTCATGTTTAGGGGGATTAAAGGCTCAAAGCTTATCTGCTTACTACTAACATAGGTAATCACTTCAGTATGAGTGCTACTACGCTCTTTAAAACATTAAGGCTACTTTCACACTGGGGCGTTGCGGGCGTCAGCGGTAAAGCACCGCTATTTTTAGTGGCCATTTACTGTAGTTTTTGCAGAGGTTTTCGGTCACTAGCTTTTAACACCCGCTAGAGGCTGAAAAAGGGTTAAAATCTCCCGCAAAGCGCCGCTGCAGCAGTACATTGAGGGTGGTTCTGCGGTGCTGCCCATTGATTTCAATGAGCAGGGGCGCTTTAGGAGTGTATGCACAGCTCCTACATCGCTGTAAAGATGCGGCTTGCAGGATTGCCAGTCCTGCCAGTGCACCTCTCCAGTGTGAAAGCCCTCAGGCTTTCACATTAGAGTGAGAGTAGAGGTTCTTTCAAGGTGCTTTGCAGACGCTATTTTAAGCGTTATAGTGCCTGTAAAGTGCCTCATTGTGAAAATAGCTTAAAATGTACCTGTTATTACAGAGCAATTAGAACACAACAATTCTGCCACATGATAGTAGTCTGCTGGCTCAATTAGATGCAGTTGAGGAATTCCCCCGCAGCCACACCTAACAAATGAGAACGGATGTTAGTGACATCATTGATTTAATATGGCCACATGGTCATATTAGGGCAATGATGTAATCAACAACCCTAGCCTTTTGTTATGTGCAGTAAAAACAGGTAGTTGAGCCATGGCAGCTGTATGGGAATATACACGTCAAGCAAATGATGCTTTGCATTGTGGCACAGTAAAAATGATCTTCCATCTTCCAAACATGACCCATTTAAGTGAATGGGGCTGCGCTGCAAGCACCCTGGTGCAATGGTGCAAGCTTTTAGGGGTTAAAACGGGCAGTAAGGAAGTGAAATACCATCTTGCCATCTGTCAAAAGCTGTCTGAATAGGGATCCACTTCAGAGGGTGATGCCAATGAGCCCTAAGTGGTACACCATATTATAATGCTTGCAAGCTTTTCACATGAAAACAAATACATTTCAGCCCGGGAAGATTTTACCCCCTTCCTGATCAGAGCACTTTTTACAATTTGTCACTGCGTCATTTTAACTGACAATTACACGGTCATGCAATGCTGCACCCAAACAAAATTTGCATCATTCTCCCCCCCACAAATAGAGCTTTCTTTTGCTGGTATTTGATCACCTCTGCGGTTTTTATTTTTTGCGCTATAAACAAAAAAATAGCAACAATTTTGTTAGTGAGCACATTTTTTTACTTTTTGCTATAATAAATATCCCCCAATTGAAAAAAAATATATAATTTCTTCATCAGTTTAGGCCAATATATATTCTACATATTTTTGGTAAAAAAAAAAAATCTCAAGTGTATATTGGTCTGTGCAAAAATGATATCGTCTACAAACTATGGGAAAGATTTATGGCATTTTTATGGCAATTTTATTTTATTTATTTTTTTACTAGTAATGGCAGTGATCTGCGACTTTTAGCAGTACTGTGACATTGCGACAGACAGATCGGACAATTTTGACACATTTTTGGGATCATTCACATTCATACAGCAATCAGTGCTATAAATATGCACTGATTACTGTGTAAATTTCACTGGCAGTGAAGGGGTTAACACTAGGGGACTATCAAGGGGTTAAATGTGTGTTCCCCCAGTGTGTTCTAACTGTATGGGGATAGGACTGACTAGGGGAGGAGACATATCCTCTACCCTGACAGCACAGTGATTTGTGTGTTCACACACACAAATCCCCGTGCTGGCTCTCGTGCACGCAATCATCCTCTGGTGGCCGCTAAAGGGAAGGACGTACTCATACAGGATTTCGTCCAGGAGAGCCATTAAATCTGTGTGAGCCGGTTGGGAATCGGTTAAATAAGCACTGAACACGTCTCCATTTTTGTAGGTAAATATATTTCTAAAGGTGCTATTTACATGACATTTTCACCACATGTTGGTAACAACCCATGCAATCCATACATACAAAAACAACAAAAAACTAAACAAGTTTAGAAATTAAGTTATGTGTATTAAAATGTAATGACACAGGGAAAAAGTATTGCACACATGAAGAAAGGGAGGTGCAAAAAGGCACGGAAAGCCAAGACACCAGCAGAAATATATAATTAATTAGAAAGAAATCCTGCCCCTTGTCAGTGCAAATTAATATCAGCTGTTCAGTCTCAACTGATGGCCTATAAAAAGGTTTCTCATTGCCAAGGTGTCACACAAGAAACATCTCATGATGGCTAAAAGCATAAGAACTCTCAAGACATTTTCAACCTTCTTGTTGCAAAACATACTGATGTCATTGGTTACAGAAAGCTTTCTAAACTTCTTAATGTTCCAGTGAGCACTGTTGAGGCCATAATCCGGAAGTATAAAGAACATCATTTCACCATAAACCGGGAATGACTAGCTGCTGCTCGCAAGATTTCTGACAGAGGAGTGAAAATAATTATCAGAAGGGTAAACCAAGAGCCATGGATTACTTGTGGAGAGCTTCAGGCAGACCAGGAATTAGCAGTTACAATTGTTTCAAAGAAAACAATAAGTAACGCAATCAGCCGTCATGGCTTGCATGCACACTCACCACGGAAGACTCCATTGCTAAAGAAAAAGCATGTTAAAGCTCATTTAAAGTTTTCTGCACAACATTTAGACAAGTCTGTGAAATACTGGGAAAATATAGTCTGGTCAGATTGGAAAATATAGTCTGGTCAGATGAAACCAAAATTGAACTCTTTGGATGTCATAATACACACCATGTTTGGAGGTAAAATGGCACTGCACATCACCCCAAAAACACTATACCAACAGTGAAGTTTGAAGGTGGGAACGTCATGATGTGGGGCTGTTTTTCAGCATATGGTACTGGCAAACTTCATATCCCTGAAGGAAGGATAAATGGAAAAATGTACAAAGACATTCTTGATAAAAATATGATGCCATCTACCAGGATGATGAAGATGAAATTAGGGTGGACATTTCAGCAATCACCTATTAGACATAACTTAATTTTTTAACTTATTTGTTTTAGTTTCTTTGTATGTATGATTTTACATGGGTTGTTACTGACGTGTGGTGCAAATTGTATGTCAATAGTACCTAGAAAAATGGTGACATGTTCAATACTTATTTAACCCACTGTATATGAAGCTGGCTAGGTCCACTTTAAGTTTCACAGCTTTTTTTCAGGATTCATAGATGTGTGAGTCAACCAAAAAACTATGTATCTGAAGTTGATCCAAGCCTATTATATTATTTTGTGGAGAGGATAGCTATATTTTTAGATTTGTAGTAGACTTAATTAATATATTTTAGAGTTCAACTAGGAAGTATAAGGGAAAAATCCAGTAATTATTTTTATATGGCATAAAGGAGTTGTTTATTTAAAGTTCACCTTTCATTTAGGATTACACTAAGATCAAACTGAGCTTGTGTAGAAAGTATGATGTTCTAATTTTTTCAGTTTTGTAAATGCAAAATTTGTAAATGCCATTGCACACATCTGTGTGAGCTTTTGACACATAGCCCTGGTTCACACTGGAACATTTTGACATGCGATTTGACATGTCAAATCGGTGGCAATTGCTCTCATTGGCACCGTCCTAATCGGTGCAACGCTGTATCTGTGGCACTGCACTGATTTCAAAAAGTCGTTTCTGTACTACTTTATGTGATTTCAGGCTGCTATTTACATTGACATCTGTGCAGAAACCTGCACAGATGTGTCTGAAATTGTGGCCAAAATCTGGACTGACATGCGGGAGTGAAATCGAGTTCAGTTGAACTCGCACAGCTTCATTCCCGCAGCTCAGTGTGAACCTGGGCTTACACATATAACTTCCAAATATCACCCTAAACATCCAACTGATTTATTAGGACCTACAAAATCAATAGGTACAGTGCATCCGGAAAGTATTCACAGAGCTTTACTTTTTTCACATTTTATGTTACAGCCTCATTCCAAAAAAATTTATTAAATGTATTATTTTCCTCAAAATTCTACAAACAATACCCCATAATGACAACGTTAAAGAAGTTTGTTTGAAATCTTTGCAAATTTATTAAAAATATAAAACAAAAAAAATCACATGTACTCACATGTAGTCACAGCCTTTGCTCAATAATTTGTTGAAGCACCTTTGGCACCAATTACAGCCTCAAGTCTTTTTGAATATGATTCTACAAGCTTGGCACACCTATTTTTGGGCAGTTTCTCCCATTCTTCCTTGCGGGACATCTCAAGCTCCAAGTCAAGTTGGGGAGCATCGGTGCACAGCCATTTTCAGATCTCTCCAGAGATGTGCAATCGGGCTCTGGCTAGGCCACTCAAAGACATTCACAGAGTTGTCCCGTAGCCACTCCTTTGCTTTCTTGCCTGTATGCTTAGGGTCGTTGTCCTGTTGGAAGATGAACCCTCTCCCCAGTCTGAGGTCCAGAGCGTCATGGAGCAGGTTTTTATCAAGGATGTCTCTGTTCATTTTGGCATTCATCTTTCCCTTGATCCTGACTAGTCTCCCCATTCCTGCCACTAAAAACCATCCCCACAGCATCATGCTGCCACCACAATGCTTCACTGTAGGGATGGTATTGGCCAGGTGATGAACAGTGCCTGGTTTCTTCCAGACATGATGCTTGCAATTCAACAATCTTTGTTTCGTCGGACCAGAGACTTTTTTTCTCATTGTCTGAGAGTCCTTCAGGTGCCTTTTGACAAACTGCAGACGAGCTGCCATGTGCCTTTTACTGAGGAGTGGCTTCTGTCTGGCCACTCTACCATACAGGCCTGGTTGGTGGACTGCTGCAGAGAAGGTTGTTATACTGGAGGGATCTCCTCTGTCCACAGAGAAACGCTGGACCTCTGTCAGAGTGACCATTGGTTTTTGGTCTCCTGCCTGATTAAGGCCCTTCTTCCCTGGCTGGACAGCCTGCTATATGAGGAGTACTGGTGGTTCCAAACTTCTTCCATTTGTGGCTGATGGAGGCCACTGTGCTGGGACCTTCATTGCTGCAGAAATGTTTCTTTACACTTTCTTGTGCGATAAAATCCTGTCTTGGAGGTGTACAGACAACTTCCTGGACTTCATGGCTTGGTTTTTGCTCTGACATGTAGATACCTGTGGGACCTTATATAGACCTTATATAGACAGGTGTGTGCCTTTCCAAATCATGTCCAAGCAACTAAATTTACCACAGGTGGATTGCAATCAAGTTGTAGAAACATCTCAAGGATGATCAGTGGAAACAGGATTCACTTGAGCTCAATTTTGAGTGTCATTGCAAAGGCTGTGAATACTTATGTACGTGTGATTTTATTTTAAATATTTTTTATAAATTTGATGAAAATTTCATACAAACTTATTTCAATATTATGAGGTATTGTTTGTATAATTTTGAGGAAAATATGAATTTAATCCATTTTGGAATAAGGCTGTAACATAAAAAAGGTGTAAAAAGTGAAGCGCTGTGAATACTTTACAGATGCACTGTAAACTCTGTGCTTTAACTGTACTTAAAGAGGTTGTAACCCTAAAATAAAAGAGATCCTGATCCCTTATAGCAGGGTAAACAGCACAGTACTTGTGTTGTCTAATCTATCTCTTTCTAAACTGTAAAAAACCTGGTTGATCCTGCCTGTTCATATGTCCCCCCGTATGTAAACTGACCATGGTAATCATGGCTGCTGATCCATGATACCATGGACAGTTAACGTGCCTCCGTCATCCCGCTGCTCTCCACTCTCCCCCCTCTTCCTCTCCCTCCCTGCCTGTCTGCCTGTCAGCTCTGGTGTGTAAGATATCACAAAATCCTGACCCTTCGGCTTCTCTCCTCCCCTGATCTAAGGGCTACAGCGGGAGGGGTTGAGCGGATAGCACAGCGGTCACGTGACCTCCTAGCTGCCATCAGAGAAGGATCTCGGCCCCTCCCTCTGTAGCCCTTAGATTGGGGAGGAGAGACCCCGATGGCAGTGACAAGCCAGAAACAATATGCAATAAGGTATTTAGAGGCATAATTATACACAAACATTTACACTATGTAGTAGGGCTTGGTGAAACAGAGGGGCTGGTAGTAACCTTTCAGTTACTTAACAACCACTTCAAATTTGGCTGGTTCAGCAGGGACCGGCTGAGATTCAATCCATGTATGGGCAGGCTGATTGTACCCAAGTTGATCCATTAATCAACTTGGGTACAACCAGCCTACCTGATTTTTCTACATGCGATTACTGCCAGCAGATATAGATTATATAGATTACTGACACAACAACCTATGGTGGAAATAAAATAAAATCAGATCATCTATGGGCTGCCTTACAACCCAGGAGAATTTCAGATCAGACCTAGCACTGGACCCACCAGCCAACCAACAGCAGCACTCATTTAAAATGGTACCAGGGGCACAAATAATAGATTTGTCTTATTCTGTTTAGCAGTCAGCATCTCATTTTGAACTTTTGCCAAATAACCTGCATTTTTTTTACAATCTGATTTTGCTGCTAATGTATTCTGCAACTCCAGGATGATAAACATGTAAGCTCTTTTTGGCAGCATACTCATTTTTAAATGTTATAATTTGATAGTCATAGCCCTTGTATGTCCTTTGTACAGTGCTGTGGAATAGGTTAGCGTTACAAATGCATTGAATGATAATCTGCCTTGCCTTGAGTTCTTTTGTAAACTGGCTGCATCTTTGAATCCGAAAAAAAATTCACAAATTTGTGACAAACCTTGGTCCTATATTAAATTACCCCAATACATCCCTAGAATTGAGATATGACTCTTCACAACATGAAATGATCAAAAAATAGCAGGCTTCTGAAGAGTTCAGAGAGGCTTGTGTAATCAGCACAGAGATCCATAAGGTTTACTAATCTATGCATATGCAATATTGTGCATACATACAGAGTATACATTATGCAGCAGCGCTTATAATATATTTTCAAAATTCCCACATAGCCACACAGTTGCTAGCACAAGAACTAAATATACTTTTCTGCCTGGGAGAGCCAAGTGATGACCCAGAAAAGACTATTTCTTATACAGTAGAATTCCAAACTAATACCTACTATGTAACATTCATATTACTTCTACCAACTGGCATTTTACAGTGTGGTCTATTTTACATGCCGTACAAGGTTTTTAATGAAGTCACATGGACAATTGTATTATGTTATATGACAGCTACGGAAAAAAATATTATATAACCCATTTAGATGTGCAAACATATTTAATAAGCTTCACTGTGCCTATCTAACTGGTAGAAATGCAGGGGGGTATTTACTAAATGCAAATCCAACTTGCACTAAAAGTGCCATTGGAAGTGCAGTCACTGTAGATCCGAGGGGGACATGCAAGGAAAATAAAAAACAGCATATTAGCCTGCACAGGATTGGATGATAAAATCAGCAGAGCTTCCCCTAATTTCAGATCTACCCCTTAGATTTAGAGCGACTGCACTTCCGAGTGCACTTTCAGAGCAAAGTGGATTTGCCTTTCATAAATAACCCCCACTGTCTGCAGTCTTGACCATATCACACAGCAGTTTCGGCTAGCAATGCAACAGATTGGGAAGTGTTAAATCCCTGTAGACAATTCAAGTGGATGTATCATTAAAAATCACACTTTGCATGAATCAGTAAATCACATGTCAACATTACCAAAGATCATATTTTTCAGAAAGAAAAAAAAACTCTCTCCTTGCGAGGAAGAAAACATGCTGCCATCATTGCACATACAACTCGGGCAAAGATGGCTTGATCCTTGGCTATCAGTCACAATGTAGGTTTTTTATCATCTACTGCAGAAACAGTTTTCAATTTGACAAATACTAGCAGAGACAACCGGGATCAGCAGGAAAGTGCAAACATTGCCGCCTCCCATCTACTAGAAAATTACAGACTACACCAGGGGTAGGCAACCTTGGCCCTCCAGCTGTTTTGAAACTACCCATGGGACATTTCAAGACCCTGACAATCACAGGCATGATTCCTAGAGGCAGAGCCATGATGGGATTTGTAGTTTCACCACAGCTGGAGGGCCAAGGTTGCCTACCCCTGGACTACACTGTACATAAAAACAACATTCTAAAATCATTGCCACACTATGATAATAATATTTACATTTACATGATCTTCATTTAAATAAAAAGTACATTCAAAAACCTACAAAAGGAATTTCCATTTTTTCCGTTTAAAGCGTTTTATTGAAATTCAAATGATTACAAAGCACTAGGACGTGCATATTCATTTTAAGACACAGGGGGCTATTTACTAAAGGCAAATCCACTTTGCACTACAAGTGAAAGTGCACTTGGAAGTGCAGCCACTGTAGATCTGATGGGGACATGCAAGTCAAATAAAAAACAGCATTTTATCTTGCACAGAATTGGATGATAAAATCAGCAGAGCTTCCCCTCAGATCTACAGCAACTGCACTTCCAAGTGGATTTGCCTTTATTAAATCAACCCCATAGTCTGGTCCAGAATGAGAGGCATAGATTGAAATACATATCATAGGGTAGACAAAAGAAGTATTCAGAGAACAACAAGGTGCAAATTGGCTGTCCAAACTGTCTATGGAACCAAGAGAAAAGGAATCGGGAGGGCAGGAAAAGTACTACGGTAAGGAGAAGTAAATGATAGTGAGAAAAAAGCATAGGACAAGGAGTGTCTGCATGAAGGTAAAAAGAGGGCCCCTGGTGGATCTTTCTCTTTTCTGATGCGGTAAACAACTCATAGGGCATTTATCAGGAGAAAGCTGCCCAAATTGTGAGAAAAAGGCAGGTCTTAGATTATGCAATTTACTTTCCTTCCAACAAAGGTGAAAGGAAATAAAATAGCTCAATTCCCCCAACAACACAGTCAGGGGAGTGCGAGCAGCCTTCCCTGGCAGCAGAATGGAGAAATTATTATTGCTGATCGATAGATTGGCTTCTGTACAACCAAGGTCCCAATACATGGATTGAAATTCAACCAGTCCCTGCTGAACCAGTCAAATTTTGATCCATGTATGGCTGGCTTAATGTGGTTGTAAAGGCAGAAGTTTTTTTATCTTAATGCATTCTATTCATTAAGATAAAAAGCCTTCTGTGTGCAGCAGCCCCTCTCAGCCCCTCTAAGCCCTTGTACACACGGTCGGAGATTCCGACGGAATGTGTCCTATCGGACCGTTTTGTCGGATATTCCGACTGTGTGTGGTCTCCATCGGACTGTTTCCGTCGGAATATCCGACAGACCAACTTTTCCAACTTGCCGGTAAAATTTTCCGACAAAATGCTCCGCTCGGACATACTCCGATCATGTGTAGCCTACTCCGACAGACAAAGTGACACGCATGCTCAGATCAAATTCCTAGACCAAAGCTATTGGCTACTAGCCTGAACGTAGTCCCGTCGTAATGAAATAACGTCATCACGTTATGTACAATCGGATTTTCTGACAACTTTGTCCGACCGTGTGTATGCAACAGTTTCGGACAAAATCCGTCGGACAAAATCCAATGGATTTAGTTGTCAGAATGTCCACCGTGTGTACAAGGGCTAATATTTACCTGAGGTCACTCTAGATTAAGCGATATTGCAAAGAGAGACTCAGCTGCCTGGGACTCCCCTCCTCATTGGCTGAGACAGCAGCATGGCGCCATTGGCTCCTGCTGCTGTCAGTCAAAATCAGTGAGCCAAAAAGGAGAGAGGGGGCGGGGCCAGACCATGGTTTAATGGACACAGGGAGCTGCGGCTGGACAGGATTGCCCCCATAACAAGCTGCTTACTGTGGGGGCACTCAACAAGAGGGAGGGGCCAGGACCCAAGAGGAGGAGGATCTGGGCTGCTCTGTGCAAAACCATTACACAGCGGGTAGTTATAACATGTTTGTTATTTTTAATGAAAAAAAAGCTGAGACTTTAGTATCACTTTAAGGCCTCATGCACACGGACGTTTTTACAGCCGCTTTTTTGAGCGTTTTTTGCAGCTTAAAAACGCCTGTCCATGTTAGTCTATGGCTTTATGCCCACCTAGGCGTTTTTGAGCTGCAAATGGCATAGGCGTTTTTAAGCTGTAAAAAAAACCCAGGATCAGTGCGTTCCGTGGCGCGAAGTTAGAGCTGTAAAAACGCAAATCGCGGGAAAACGCGCAAAAAATGCGCATAAACGCGCAACATATTTTCTTTGTTTTCTGAGTGCTATAGCCAAGAGATGTGTTTCTTTAAAAACGCTACTTAACGCTAACGCTAAAAAAACGTGCAAAAACGCCAATGCAAAACGCGCTAAAAATCGCGTTTTTAACGCCGATTTTTCCAGGCGTCGGAGCTAGCTTTGCAGCCAGTTTTTTAAAACGTCCGTGTGCATGAGCACTTAGTCTCTTCTGGGTCGGCACTCACTACTTTTACATTGCTAGTCCTTAACCATGGCAAGTCTGACCATTTTCAATCTAAAGTTACCCATAACTATTTCTATCATCATAGTTAGACAGTTACAGTGCCTTGCAAAAGTATTCCCCCCCCCCCCCCCCCCTGGCTTTTTACCTATTTTGTTACATTACAGCCTTTAGTTCAATGTTTTTTTAATCTGAATTATATGTGATCGATCAGAACACAATAGTCTAAGTTGGTGAAGTAAAATTAGAAAAATATATACATTAAACTATTTTTCAGAAATAAAAAACTCATAATTGGCATGTGCGTATGTGTTTACCCCCTTTGTTATGAAGCCCATACAAAGCTCTGGTACAACCAATTACCATCAGAAATCACATAATTAGTGAAATGATGTCCACCTGTGTGCAATCTAAGTGTCACATGATCTGTCATTACATATACACACATTTTTGAAAGGTCCCAGAGGCACCTAAGCAAGAGACACCACTAACCAAACACTGCCATGAAGACCAAATTACTCTCCAAACAAGTAAGAGACAATGTTGTTAGGAAAGCAGGAGGACTGACAGGGACACCAAGGATTTCAAACAAAGGAAGCAATACAAAGAGATCAGAATACTTTTTCATGCAAGTACATAGTATAGCAGGCATATATCAGGAATATGAAATGTTGGGTTTACATATTCTTTAAAGCAGAGTTCCACCCAAAAATGGAACTTCCACTTTAAGTGATGGTGACCCCCTGACGTGCCACATTTGGCATGTCATGTTTTTTGGGGAGGAGACACTACCCTGTTGTTTTTAGAGGCACTCAGCTCCCACTTCCTCCTCTGGCGCCACGGCACCGGAAGGAAGATCACCTCTCCCTCCCTGCAATCTTCTGGGACACGTCACAGGTCCCAGAAGATTGCCCGGCCATTCATAGCGCGCAATGTGGCTCGCTCATGCACAGTGCGCACCTGGCTGTGAAGCCATAGCGGGGCACCCACAGTTAGAATGCCAGCACCGCGGAGAGGAGGGGGAGAGGAGCAGGGCTTTGTGCGCCCGCATTGCTGGGACAGGTAAGTGTCTATTTATAAAAAGTCAGCAGCTACACTTTTAGTAGCTGCTGACTTTTAAATGGGTGTAAGGCCGCGTACACACGCGCGGACTGTTCGCCCAACTTTGTCCGTCCAACAGTTTCAGCAAACAGTCCGCTCAAAATTAGCATGGACGGACATGCCCACACACGACGAACGAACAGTTTGCTGAAACCGTGCGCGATGACGTGAACAGCACGTACGACGGGACGATAAATACGACGTCCTATACACTGCATTATAGCTTTCGGCGTGAAAATCCTTTCTGAGCATGCGCGCAACTTTGTTTGACGAACAAGCCTACACACGAGCGGGCTGTTCGCTGAAACAAGGTTTCAGCGGACAGTTTTTCGGAATTTCCGAAAAACCTTGTCCGTCCAACTGTCCGCTGAAACTGTCCGCTGAAAGCCCACACACGAGCGGACTGTCCGCCCAAACACTGTTCAGCGGACAAAGTTGGGCGAACAGTCCGCCCGTGTGTACGCGGCCTAAGTCTGCTTTATTTGTCTACCTGAGCCTGAGATGGGACTCCTGGGTAGTGATGGACGAACTTCCGACGGGACGTTTCGCGAACGCGAAACGCGAACGGGCACAAACGTTCGCGAAAACGACCGTTCGCCGCGGGCTCCATTGACTTCAATGGGAGGCGAATTTCGCAAACCTTTAGGTCGAATTTGCGGCCACGGGGTAATTATTAGGGGGTAGCACGTAGTCCCACCACCTGGACAATAGCATAATACATGTATGAGGTGAATTTGGGATCGATAACTACAAGCATTTTTTTTTTATTTGGGAAATTGTTCTGACAATTCAGGACTATGGAGCTAATGAAGGCAATGGAGGAGAGGGAAGGTCAGGGACCAGGGTAGGCAAACAAGAGGGTGCAGGAGATACAGAGCACTGACAGCAGCACCGTAATACAGAGCACTGACATCAGCACCGTGACATACAGCGCTGACAGCAGCTCCGTGACATACAGCGCTGACAGCAGCTCCGTGACATACAGCGCTGACAGCAGCTCCGTGACATACAGCGCTGACAGCAGCTCCGTGACATACAGCGCTGACAGCAGCTCCGTGACATACAGCGCTGACAGCAGCACCGTGACATACAGCGCTGACAGCAGCTCCGTGACATACAGCGCTGACAGCAGCTCCGTGACATACAGCGCTGACAGCAGCTCCGTGACATACAGCACTGACAGCAGCTCCGTGACATACAGCGCTGACAGCAGCTCCGTGACATACAGCGCTGACAGCAGCACCGTGACATACAGCGCTGACAGCAGCTCCGTGACATACAGCGCTGACAGCAGCTCCGTGACATACAGCGCTGACAGCAGCTCCGTGACATACAGCACTGACAGCAGCTCCGTGACATACAGCGCTGACAGCAGCTCCGTGACATACAGCGCTGACAGCAGCACCGTGACATACAGCGCTGACAGCAGCTCCGTGACATACAGCGCTGACAGCAGCTCCGTGACATACAGCGCTGACAGCAGCTCCGTGACATACAGCGCTGACAGCAGCACCGTAAGCAGCCCCAGGAGGAAGTCAGCACAGCACAGGGATGGTGTGATCCCCTCATAATAAGAACCCCCAGGAGGAAGTCAGCACAGCACAGGGATGGTGGGAGCCCCTCATAATAAGAACCCCCAGGAGGAAGTCAGCACAGCACAGGGATGGTGGGAGCCCCTCATAATAAGAACACCCAGGAGGAAGTCAGCACAGCACAGGGATGGTGGGAACCCCTCATAATAAGCAGCCCCAGTAGAAATATGACACCGCTCAACCTCTTCAAAGAGGAGGGTAGGGGCATATAGTACGGTGTGCTTTTTTGGGTCAGGGAAGTGAGCCAAATGAATTAAGAAGGTCTGTGTGCTTGATTCCAAAAATTGTTTATAGACATATACATGGTCTACTGATCACATGTGTTGAATTCCTCCGAGATCCATGCCTCATTCATTTTTAGAAATGTGAGGTAGTTAACACTGTCGTGAGCTAGGCGAGTACGCTTATCGGTCACAATCCCCCCTGCTGCGCTGAACGTCCTTTCGGACAGGACACTGGATGAGGGGCAAGCCAACAGTTCGATTGCAAATTGGGCAAGCTCTGGCCAGAGGTCAAGCCTGCCCACCCAGTAGTCTAGGGGTTCATCACTCCTCAGAGCGTCCACATCGGCCGTTAACCCAATGTAGTCGGACACCTGACGGTCTAGGCGTTCCCTGATGCTGGATCCGGATGACACCTGTCGATGGGTCGGCTGAAAGAATGACCTCATATCCGAAGTCACCAACACATCTTCAAACCGGCCTCTTCTTGCAGGCGCTGTTGGATTGGTACCCGCAAATCCTTCTCTGGGAGTGGGAATTGCTCCTCTGCCAGCGCACGCAAAAGCAGAATGCAGCATTTCTCGAAGCAAGGCCTGGAAGTGCTGCATTCTGACAGCCCTCTGCGACGGCGGTAACATTTCCGCCATTTTGTGTTTGTACCGGGGATCTAAGTACGTTGCCACCCAGTACTGGTCCTTGACCCTCATGCTTTTTATACGGGGGTCCCTATTAAAACACTGGAGCATGAAGGCCCCCATTTGCACTCAAGCGGAAGGTATGTGGTGGTGGTGGTGTTGTTGGTGGTAGTGTCTTTGGGGGTGCACATAGCAGAGAGTGAAGAAGAGGGTGCAGATCGAGAGGATGAGGAGGGTGCAGAAGAATAAGGCTGAGTGAGCCACTCAACCAAGTCTGGTGCGTCCTTTAAAGTAATTGAACGCACCTTCTGCAACTTCCCACTTTGGCTCAAGGCTGTTGCTCCTGCCCTACCCCTACCACCCCTGCGGAAGGGCCTGCCTCTTCCTCTGCCTGTCATTTTTTAAATCACCCTGTGACAAAACTCTTAGTCCCTATACCGCTGAAGGACTGCTGCAGTATAGGGCAGCGGTCAGCAGTAGTGCACGTCAACCCTATGTATTGTGGACCGATAGCGGTCCTTACAGAACAGCAGACTGTACTGCACTCAGGCCTATGTACCGTAGCACCCTATACCAAGTTACCAGTCCTTATAAGAACTTTTGTGGACCAAGCAGGTTGTGTGTTAGTGATTAGCAGACTGTACGTCAGTCCCTATACCAATGAAGGACTGCTGCAGTATAGGGCAGCGGTCAGCAGTAGTGCACGTCAACCCTATGTATTGTGGACCGATAGCGGTCCTTACAGAACAGCAGACTGTAACGCACTCAGGCCTATGTACCGTAGCACCCTATACCAAGTTACCAGTCCTTATAAGAACTTTTGTGGACCAAGCAGGTTGTGTGTTAGTGATTAGCAGACTGTACGTCAGTCCCTATACCAATGAAGGACTGCTGCAGTATAGGGCAGCGGTCAGCAGTAGTGCACGGCAACCCTATGTATTGTGGACCGATAGCGGTCCTTACAGAACAGCAGACTGTAACGCACTCAGGCCTATGTACCGTAGCACCCTATACCAAGTTACCAGTCCTTATAAGAACTTTTGTGGACCAAGCAGGTTGTGTGTTAGTGATTAGCAGACTGTACGTCAGTCCCTATACCAATGAAGGACTGCTGCAGTATAGGGCAGCGGTCAGCAGTAGTGCACGGCAACCCTATGTATTGTGGACCGATAGCGGTCCTTACAGAACAGCAGACTGTAACGCACTCAGGCCTATGTACCGTAGCACCCTATACCAAGTTACCAGTCCTTATAAGAACTTTTGTGGACCAAGCAGGTTGTGTGTTAGTGATTAGCAGACTGTACGTCAGTCCCTATACCAATGAAGGACTGCTGCAGTATAGGGCAGCGGTCAGCAGTAGTGCACGGCAACCCTATGTATTGTGGACCGATAGCGGTCCTTACAGAACAGCAGACTGTAACGCACTCAGGCCTATGTACCGTAGCACCCTATACCAAGTTACCAGTCCTTATAAGAACTTTTGTGGACCAAGCAGGTTGTGTGTTAGTGATTAGCAGACTGTACGTCAGTCCCTATACCAATGAAGGACTGCTGCAGTATAGGGCAGCGGTCAGCAGTAGTGCACGGCAACCCTATGTATTGTGGACCGATAGCGGTCCTTACAGAACAGCAGACTGTAACGCACTCAGGCCTATGTACCGTAGCACCCTATACCAAGTTACCAGTCCTTATAAGAACTTTTGTGGACCAAGCAGGTTGTGTGTTAGTGATTAGCAGACTGTACATCAGTCCCTATACCAATGAAGGACTGCTGCAGTATAGGGCAGCGGTCAGCAGTAGTGCACGGCAACCCTATGTATTGTGGACCGATAGCGGTCCTTACAGAACAGCAGACTGTAACGCACTCAGGCCTATGTACCGTAGCACCCTATACCAAGTTACCAGTCCTTATAAGAACTTTTGTGGACCAAGCAGGTTGTGTGTTAGTGATTAGCAGACTGTACGTCAGTCCCTATACCAATGAAGGACTGCTGCAGTATAGGGCAGCGGTCAGCAGTAGTGCACGGCAACCCTATGTATTGTGGACCGATAGCGGTCCTTACAGAACAGCAGACTGTAACGCACTCAGGCCTATGTACCGTAGCACCCTATACCAAGTTACCAGTCCTTATAAGAACTTTTGTGGACCAAGCAGGTTGTGTGTTAGTGATTAGCAGACTGTACGTCAGTCCCTATACCAATGAAGGACTGCTGCAGTATAGGGCAGCGGTCAGCAGTAGTGCACGGCAACCCTATGTATTGTGGACCGATAGCGGTCCTTACAGAACAGCAGACTGTAACGCACTCAGGCCTATGTACCGTAGCACCCTATACCAAGTTACCAGTCCTTATAAGAACTTTTGTGGACCAAGCAGGTTGTGTGTTAGTGTTTAGCAGACTGTGCGTCAGTCCCTATACCGCTGAAGGACTGCTGCAGTATAGGGCAGCGGTCAGCAGTAGTGCACGGCAACCCTATGTATTGTGGACCGATAGCGGTCCTTACAGAACAGCAGACTGTAACGCACTCAGGCCTATGTACCGTAGCACCCTATACCAAGTTACCAGTCCTTATAAGAACTTTTGTGGACCAAGCAGGTTGTGTGTTAGTGATTAGCAGACTGTACGTCAGTCCCTATACCAATGAAGGACTGCTGCAGTATAGGGCAGCGGTCAGCAGTAGTGCACGGCAACCCTATGTATTGTGGACCGATAGCGGTCCTTACAGAACAGCAGACTGTAACGCACTCAGGCCTATGTACCGTAGCACCCTATACCAAGTTACCAGTCCTTATAAGAACTTTTGTGGACCAAGCAGGTTGTGTGTTAGTGATTAGCAGACTGTACGTCAGTCCCTATACCAATGAAGGACTGCTGCAGTATAGGGCAGCGGTCAGCAGTAGTGCACGGCAACCCTATGTATTGTGGACCGATAGCGGTCCTTACAGAACAGCAGACTGTAACGCACTCAGGCCTATGTACCGTAGCACCCTATACCAAGTTACCAGTCCTTATAAGAACTTTTGTGGACCAAGCAGGTTGTGTGTTAGTGTTTAGCAGACTGTGCGTCAGTCCCTATACCGCTGAAGGACTGCTGCAGTATAGGGCAGCGGTCAGCAGTAGTGCACGGCAACCCTATGTATTGTGGACCGATAGCGGTCCTTACAGAACAGCAGACTGTAACGCACTCAGGCCTATGTACCGTAGCACCCTATACCAAGTTACCAGTCCTTATAAGAACTTTTGTGGACCAAGCAGGTTGTGTGTTAGTGATTAGCAGACTGTACGTCAGTCCCTATACCAATGAAGGACTGCTGCAGTATAGGGCAGCGGTCAGCAGTAGTGCACGGCAACCCTATGTATTGTGGACCGATAGCGGTCCTTACAGAACAGCAGACTGTAACGCACTCAGGCCTATGTACCGTAGCACCCTATACCAAGTTACCAGTCCTTATAAGAACTTTTGTGGACCAAGCAGGTTGTGTGTTAGTGATTAGCAGACTGTACGTCAGTCCCTATACCAATGAAGGACTGCTGCAGTATAGGGCAGCGGTCAGCAGTAGTGCACGGCAACCCTATGTATTGTGGACCGATAGCGGTCCTTACAGAACAGCAGACTGTAACGCACTCAGGCCTATGTACCGTAGCACCCTATACCAAGTTACCAGTCCTTATAAGAACTTTTGTGGACCAAGCAGGTTGTGTGTTAGTGATTAGCAGACTGTACGTCAGTCCCTATACCAATGAAGGACTGCTGCAGTATAGGGCAGCGGTCAGCAGTAGTGCACGGCAACCCTATGTATTGTGGACCGATAGCGGTCCTTACAGAACAGCAGACTGTAACGCACTCAGGCCTATGTACCGTAGCACCCTATACCAAGTTACCAGTCCTTATAAGAACTTTTGTGGACCAAGCAGGTTGTGTGTTAGTGATTAGCAGACTGTACGTCAGTCCCTATACCAATGAAGGACTGCTGCAGTATAGGGCAGCGGTCAGCAGTAGTGCACGGCAACCCTATGTATTGTGGACCGATAGCGGTCCTTACAGAACAGCAGACTGTAACGCACTCAGGCCTATGTACCGTAGCACCCTATACCAAGTTACCAGTCCTTATAAGAACTTTTGTGGACCAAGCAGGTTGTGTATTAGTGTTTAGCAGACTGTGCGTCAGTCCCTATACCGCTGAAGGACTGCTGCAGTATAGGGCAGCGGTCAGCAGTAGTGCACGGCAACCCTATGTATTGTGGACCGATAGCAGTCCTTACAGAACAGCAGACTGTACTGCACTCAGGCCTATGTACCGTAGCACCCTATACCAAGTTACCAGTCCTTATAAGAACTTTTGTGGACCAAGCAGGTTGTGTGTTAGTGTTTAGCAGACTGTGCGTCAGTCCCTATACCGCTGAAGGACTGCTGCAGTATAGGGCAGCGGTCAGCAGTAGTGCACGTCAACCCTATGTATTGTGGACCGATAGCGGTCCTTACAGAACAGCAGACTGTAACGCACTCAGGCCTATGTACCGTAGCACCCTATACCAAGTTACCAGTCCTTATAAGAACTTTTGTGGACCAAGCAGGTTGTGTATTAGTGTTTAGCAGACTGTGCGTCAGTCCCTATACCGCTGAAGGACTGCTGCAGTATAGGGCAGCGGTCAGCAGTAGTGCACGGCAACCCTATCTATTGTGGACCGATAGCGGTCCTTACAGAACAGCAGACTGTACCGCACCCAAGCCTATGTACCGTAGCACCCTAGACAGACCAAGTTACCAGTCCTTATAAGAACTTTTGTGGAACAAGTGAGTTGTGAATGATTAGCAGACTGCAGCAGAAGGGCAGCAGTCAAGTATAATATTCTTTCTATATTTGGAAGAAAGAATATTATACGTGTACAAGCCTATTACCGTACCACTGATACCAGTCCTGAAAAGAACCTTTGTGGAACTAATAGTAACAGCAAGTCTTTAAAATTATCCTCACTGCCTGACACACTGCTTCCTGCCTGTCCCTATACAAATTGGCAAAAAAGAGTAGGCTGGAACGATTAGCTGGAACAGCTCTTTTGTGGACCTGATAGTAACAGCTAATGATGATGATGATGATGATGATGAAGAAAGACTAATCTGGCTGAGCTGTCCCTAAAATAGCAGCATACAGCGCTCTGTCCCTTTATCTAAACTGACAAAAGAAACTCAGGCTGCTGACCTAACACCTATACCAGTCCTGAAAAGAACTTTTGTGTACCAAATAGCTAGCGTTTTCTCTGTCCCTACTCCACACAGGATCCTTTCCCTACAGTGACAGAAGAAAGAATGTAAAATGGCCACCGGATCGGGTGTATTTATAGGTTAGGGGGAATGTCCAAGTGTCCATGAGCTGTCATGTCTCAATTGGTTGTCCTGTAACACATGATAAACGTGTCACGAAAGGTTAAAGTTCTTGTATACATTAAACACGTAAGTCCGCCGGGGCGAACGACGGAAAAAGGCGTTCGAACCC
This sequence comes from Lithobates pipiens, assembly GCF_037356315.1. NCBI lineage: Eukaryota > Metazoa > Chordata > Amphibia > Anura > Ranidae > Lithobates > Lithobates pipiens. The sequence continues at coordinate 8,121,731 of NW_027507790.1, forward strand.
GCGGACGGCGAAAGTCGGAAATTCGCCGCGAAACGACCGCCGGGCGAACCGTTCGGCCATCACTACTCCTGGGAATCTTAGATTTTCTTTCCAATAACTTTTATCTAGAAATAGTGGTTATTATAACCCTATATCTGCTTGTAAAAACTATTTCACGACACATCTCCCCAAACCCCTACTACACGCATATTAATAGAAAAAGTTAATTCTGTTCTGCACTTAGACTTTTTATCAATTGTGCATAGAGATAGCCCTCAAAAATGTGCAAAGATCTCCCATGCTAGTCAAGAATAGTCAGGAATAGACTCTCCTTACAACCAGGAGATCCTGGTTGTAAGGATAGATAACTGATATGCATACTCACACACTAATGCCCCGTACACACGAGAGGGATTAAGTCTGACAGACCTCCAAAGGAGTTCCGCCGGAGTTCCGCCGGAGTTCCGACGGAGTTCTGGCGGACTTTTCGACCGAACGGACTTGACCACACACCATCACACCAAACTCCGACGGAGTCGAACGTGATGACGTACGACTGGATTCGACGTAGGAAGTTCCTAGACAGTAGCCAATAGCTGCCCTAGCGTCGGTTTTAGTCCGTCGGAGTAGCACACACACGAGCGGATTTTTCAAAGGGGACCGGGTCCGGCGGAGTTCCGTCGGGAAAATTTAAAGCATGCTTCATTTCTAAAGTCCGTCAGACTTTAGCTTCGCTAAAGTCCGTTGCAGCCCACACACGATCGGATAGTCCGCCGGACTCAGTCCGTCGGAGTTTGGATGTCGAAAAGTCCGCTCGTGTGTACGGGGCATAAGAGGGGAATTTACTGAAACTAGAGCACACAGAATCTGGTGCAGCTCTGCATAGTAACCAATCAGCTTCCAGGTTTTATTGTCAAAGCTTAACTGAACAAGCTGAAGTTAGAGGCTAATTGGTCACTATGCACAGATGCAACAGATTCTGTGTGCAACAAGTTTAGTAAATCACCTCCTACTGTAGGTATCTTACCTGCGCTGAATGTTCAAACAAAAAATACAAAAAGGTAAAGCACAAACCAAGGTTATAATAATTATTACAATTCTAGCAATACAATTATAATACAACTATTTTTTGCTACTGTCATTGCATATTTACTCACCGGCCACTTTATTAGGTTGACCCCTTACTGGTACCGGGTTGGACCCCCTTTTGCCTTCAGAACTGCCTCAATTCTTCATGGCATAGATTCAACAAAGTGTTGGAAACATTCCTCAGAGTTTGGTCCATATTGACATGATAGCATCACGCAGTTGCTGCAGATTTGTCGGCTGCACATCCATGATGCTAATCTCCCATCCCACCACATCACAAAGGGGCACTATTGTACTGAGATCTGGAGACTGTGGAGGCCATTGGAGTACAGTGACCTCATTGTCATGTTCAAGAAACCAGTGGTGAGATGATTTGAGCTGGTGCATTATCCTGCTGGAAGTAGCCATCAGAAGATGGGTACATTGTAGTCATAAAGGGATGGACATGGTCAGCAACAATACTCAGGTAGGCTGTGGCATTTAAACCATGCTCAATCGGTACTAAGGGACCCAAAGTGTGCCATGAAAATATCCCCCACACAATTATATCACCACCAACCTGAAACGTTGATACAAGGCCGGATAGATCCATGCTTTCATGTTGCTTATGCCAAATTCTGACCCTACCATCTGAAAGTCACAGCTGAAATCGAGACTCATCAGACCAGGCAATGTTTTTCCAATCTTCTATTGTCCAATTTTGGTGAGCCATGCACATTGTAGCCTCAGGTTCCTGTTCTTAGCTGACAGGAGTCACATCCGGTGTGGTTTTCTGCTGCTGTAGCCCATCTGCTTCAAGGTTCAATGTATTGTGTATTGAGAGATGGTATTCTGCATACCTTGGTTGTAACAAGTGGTTATATGAGTTACTGTTGCCTTTCTGTCATCTCGAACCAGTCTGCCCATTCTTCTCTGACCTCTGACATCAACAAGGCATTTTTGTCTACCAAAAACATGCCCCAACAACATGCCACATTCAAAGTCACTTAAAACACCTTTCTTCCCCATTCGGATGCTCTATTTAAACTTCAGTAAGTTGTCTTCACCACTTCTAGATGCCTAAATGCAGTGAGTTGCTCTTATGTGATTGGCTGATTAACATTTTGTGTTACCAAGCAATTTAAAAGGTGTAACTAATAATGTGGCCTACGAGTGTAAGTGCCCCTTCACACTACCGCGACTTGTCAGGCGACTTAGCCGCCTGACAAGTCGCGCTCCGTTCTGTACTATGGAACCGTTCTAATAGGAGCGACTCAAGTCGCTCCGACTTAGAAGAACGTTCCTGTACTATTTTTGGGGCGACTTGTATTGACTTCTATACAGAAGTTGTTTTGCAAGTCGCCGCTGAAGTCGTGTGCAGGTCGCATCTGTGAGTCGCGCTGCAAGTCGCGTCGCCCCTGTGTGAACGGGCACTTAATGTATATAATAATGTTATATAATCTTACAAATTAATTTAGGATTTGTTGGAGGCCTATCTACCAATATCTACCAATAGGCTTAAGACTGGTCTTATTATCCCTATCGCACTGTAGGCCACACCATTTTATTTTATATCTGTGACTTTCTATGTATTTAATTTGCTCTTTAAAACTTCAAAAAACATTTTTTTTTAAAAGATCACTTTGGTAAAAAAAAGTTCAACCAGAAGAAAAAAAGTAAACACAAAACCTGCATCCCTGAAACCCTAAGCCCACTGTGGAACCAGGGGAAGGTGAAAACCTCTTATAAAGCTAGGAATAATTTGCTCCAACAAGACAATCCCTTCCTGATCCCCAAGGAAATTAGAAACTAGCAGAATAATTTGTCTACAGTGTACTTTCCAATAAACAGTCAAAGCCAGTTATATTTTCTGCATTTAGGAACACAACCAGCCTTTTTTAAGCAATCCACAGAGTTGACTAGAACTAACTCATCTAACTCACGTAATAGTCTATTCCACATTTTCACTGTAAAAAAGACTTTGTATGCAGAGCCTTTAACTCTTTTCCTCCAATGGCTTTGTCTTGTCATTGGTAATGACCTTCAAAGTAAACAACTTTGTACCGTGCTTACTATATGGCTCATTAATGTATTCATACAAGCTGATCATGATCCAAATGCAATTGTGGCTGACCCTTTACAAACACAAAATGATCGTAGCAGACAAACACCCACTATGGGGACATTTATTAGATCAGTAGGAAAATTAAGCAGTTTTTGTTATTCTCTACTGAATTGTCCAGGATTCATTATGCAGTGGGTGTATACTGTATATCAGTTTGAAAAGAGGTCCACTTTCATTTTTTTAGTGATGGAACATTCCAAAATATGCTGGAAGAGCTTGGAAAAACAAATCGTGTCTTTTCCTGTTTTATAGGAAAAATTGGATCAAATCTTTCCTTATGGTTCTTTTTGTCAGTCAGCTAAAGAAAAGGACATGACTGGTCCCAGAAGAGACATGATTCCAGTAGATATTTATTGCCACCTTAGGTGATATCAGCCTGCACGTTGAAGTGACAGAATGCTTTGTTTCAATGCACCACCGGCTCTAGGACATCTGTTGATCCACTAACTAATTGACTTTGATCTATACTGACTCAGCTGGGCAATAATTACCGTATATACTCGAGTATAAGCCGAGATTTTCAGCCTCTTTTTTGAGGCTGAAAGTGCCCCCCTCGGCTTATACTCGAGTCATCGCTGTCTGCCCGCTCGATCAGCGTGTCGAGCAGACAGACAGCGGCCATTCTATGATTCAAAAGCCGCGCCTCCGGCTCCGCCTTCGCCTGTGATAGGCGGAACACTGAATTTCCCAGCAGCCTGTGTTCCGCCTATCACGGGCGTCGTCTCATCCTCGTACTACGGACGAGGATGATACGACGTCCGTGATAGGCGGAACACAGCCTGCTGGGAAATTCAGTGTTCCGCCTATCACAGGCGAAGGAGGAGGCGCGGCTTTTGAATTTTACAATGGCCGCCGACGAAGAGGGCACGGGACGGAGGCAAGGCAAGGCACGGCACGGGACAGGACGGGACGGGACGGGACGAAGGCAAGGCACGACACGGGACGGAGGCTCGGGACAAAGGCTCGGGACACAGGTAGGCTGGACACACACACACACACACACACACACACACACACACACACGGATGGAGACACACACACACGGATGGATGGATGGATGGAGACACACACACACACACACACACACAGGGATGGATGGATACACACACACACAGGGATGGATGGATGGATGGATGGATGGAGACACACACACACAGGGATGGATGGATGGATGGATGGAGACACACACACACAGGGATGGATGGATGGATGGATGGAGACACACACACACAGGGATGGATGGATGGATGGACACACACACACACAGGGATGGATGGACGGACACACAGGGATGGACGGACACACAGGGATGGACGGACACACACACAGGGATGGACAGGCATGTCTCACCCTCGGCTTATACACGAGTCAATAAGTTTGCCAGTTTTTTTGGGGGTAAATTGGGGGCCTCGGCTTATATTCGGGTCGGCCTATACTCGAGTATATACGGTATAATTCTTTATAAATATAAATAAAAATCTTTTGTCGTTTTGTGCAGGTTTTAACTATATTTGAACATATGTCTTGTGTATTTGAAACAAAATACGACTCCATTTAAAAAAACAAAAAATAAAAGGTTATAATAAAGAAGGCTCTCAATATTTCCACTGAGACAAAAAAGGTTAAGAACTAACTACTGTATCAATGAACTGGCAAGTCTGTAAAACTGAATTCATCCATTTAACCAATTACGGAAAGCAGAGAAGCAGAAGTACATCTATTTAATCACTTAGGTGTGCACACAAAATGAAATGCTTTATGCTTCTGCATAATTTGCTGGTGATCTTTAAAGTCTAACTCCAGATGTAGTTATTTTATACTGTTTGAAATTCCTTTCCTTGCCCGCTGTATACTTGCAGCGTTCAATGCACTACTTACCCACTCTACATTTCTGTGTTGCTCCGAGCATCTTGGTTCTTCACTGGTGCCTCCCTTTCTCACCCAGAATCACACAACCTTTTCCTGTGAGCCCAGGCAGTCATGGACATACAACATTGTCTTTTGGAATACATCACGCTGCCTATGTTCATTGCCCAGTAATGCCAACTCCATCGCCTGCTCCCAGCAGCAAGAAACTCAAGTTTTCAGGGCAGTTGTTTTTAAAGGGCCCTTCCTTCTCATGTTTTGATACTCACCTTGCCAATGCACACTTGTCGCTCTTGCCTTTGTTGTAGCCAGTGACAATATCCAAGGCTTCCAGGTATCAGGAAGCAGATAACCTCCTCTTAAGTGACAGTACTCTGGTCTAGCAGCCTAGGTCACATGACTGATGAAGTGACATCACTAATTGGGGATTTTAGTTCTGGCTGCAATGGCGGCAGAAGTGATAAGTGAGCACTGATAAAGTATATAGAGGGCTCAGGGGGTGGGCAGAAGTGATAAGTGAGCACTGATAAAGTATATAGAGGGCTCAGGGGGTGGAGCCTTCACAAAGATACCTTCACTTTGCCCTAAATGTCTTTAAAAAAGCCATTCAAATGGCAGAAATTTTTTTATCTGAATGGATTCTGTGCATTAAGGTAAACAATGCCCCAGTATTTGTATCGCCCCCCCTCCCCCTTATACTTACCTGAGTCCTCACTCAATCCAGCGCTGTGCCCGTCTCAAGTGGCTCTCTCCTCCCTTCCTGCATTCACAGAACACAGAGGCAGCAGAGGGAGCCATTGGCTCCTGCTGCTGTCAATAAAATCCTGTGAGCAAAGAGCAGGGGGCTTTTTAAATTAATTTTAATTCCATTGTTTTGTTTTTCTGGTCACATTGGGACATTTGTGGCAAAATTCAGCAATAGAATTGAAAATGTAAGAGAGCCTGCGAGGCTTGAGAGGAGTCAGAAGACTCATTGTGATTCAAGAAACTTGAAATTGTCTCTGCTTAATCTGGTGTGATGGTCTGTATAGTTGAAAAGAAGTTAAGAATATAAAGCAGATCCCATGCTGCCTCTAATAGAACATTATGACCTTTAGTTCTTACTTCATTGCATGACGCAAAGTGCTTAGACATCAAGGAGCTTGTACAAGAACGCAAGGAGCCTGTACAAAAGGGTGTCATCATTCAGCTTTGTTTTAGACATCATGATATCTAAACAACAGCCCTGTCCGATGTCTATTACAAATACAGATATACAGACCCATACCTCTCACAAGTAGGAAATGTGCCTTTCCTAACTGCTGCACACAGTGAGGTTGCTTGGGAAAAGACAAGCATTCTTGAACCAAGGTGGCAACTACAGTACACCAGCAAAGACCATGAGCCCAACAGACTTCTGTATCATTTTTTCACATGTGATTCCAAATATCTATCTTTTGCACACATAATTAGCATTATGAAGTTAAAAGAGCATTAAACCCAAAACAAAGAATGTAACATATTTCACCTGCTTATCTGGCCAGTAACACACCTCCTGTATTAGCTTGCCTACATTCTGGGTAATGGAGCAACGGGGCACCTTTGGACAGCAGCATTCTAAATATGGGGGAAGGTTGTGTTAGAAGTAGAAGCAGATTTATGGACACTAACAAATTGAAGCCAAACTACAGCTAACACTTTTTAATCAGCCACAGCAGCAGTTTTTTTCCCCTTTTAGGCTAAAGGTTTTACTTTAACAAATAAAAGCTGATAATTGTAAGAACCCTTGTCATTGGTAAATGGTTTGTCTCAACCTTCTAACTGCTACATTTGCAGGAGAGCTTGATCTGTTGAATATAACAGACTTACTGGCTGGATCACCAGATGAAAATAAAGAAAAAAAATGCAGCCATCACAACTAATAAATTGGTAAGCTGCAATACAAAAAAATGTTTGCTTTGGGGTTTATTACCTTTTTAATTGGGAAAAACGTGATGTATTTTTTGCTTTTGACAGTACTACATTCATTGAGGATTTGTTGATAAAAAAACTTGTTTGTATCTTCACACTAGCTTTTGCAATGCAATTTTTAAATACCTGCAAGGTAGATTTTCTTTGTTCAATCTGGTTATACTGAAAAATAGAGGTAAAGGCATACATACATAAAAGTACAAGCATAAGGTTATCATGAATAAGGTAGAAAAAATATGATCTCTAAATTACAAAATTAGTCTCATACATTCGACTACCAGAGAGATTTAGGCAAATGCATAAAAACAGGGAGAAAGGGAACAGAAAAGAGGGTGCGCGGCACCAACATTGGAATCAAAGATAACTACGTTCGATAATAAGGCTTCATAATGTATACTGAAACACTGTAACTGGAGGGATCACATCTGCCATATATGAACAATGATATCTTGCGCATGGGGGGTTATTTACTAAAGGAAAATCCACTTTGCACTGCAAGTGCACTTGAAAGTAAAGTCACTGTAGATCCGAGGGGGACATGCAAGGAAAATAAAAAACAGCATTTTAGCTTGCACATGATTGGATGATAAAATCAGCAGAGCTTCCACTCATTTCAAATCTACCCCTTAGATTTAGAGCGATTGCACTTCCAAGTGCACTTGCAGTGCAAAGTAGATTTGCTTTTCGTAAATAACCCCCATTGCGTGGAAAAAAGGCCCATAAAAAAGTACTTAGACTAAGAAAGGAATAGAAGGCGGAAAGAGGAAAGTAGCAATAGGAAGGAAGGAGGGATAGGGTACACGCCAACATGGCTATGAATGGATAAAATCGGAGTCACCTGCAGCCCACAAAACAAATTCCGATGAGTAACAGAACATGGACCATGCAGTTCAGGTGATAAAGAACTGATCCTGCTTTCCAGCTTCCTGAGCCAACAGACATTCCAGGTGTCTTATAGTGTCCATCTCAATTGCCCAGTCACCCAGGAAAGGCATGACAAGGTAGATTTTGAGTTATGTCTTCACTAGATAAAAAGCACCTGAAGATTCAGAAGATATACCAGCAGAAAAAAGAAAAAAAAAGTAAATCAGGATGGGGAAATCTTTCCATGACACCCCAGCTTTGCATCCTGCTCCCTACAGTCTCCTCACTTTATGCCAATCAATGTGATCAGAACTTAGACAACATTCTTTATTATTCACTATGGTTTGTGACCACAACACTAGGCATAATGGTGAGCTGCAGTTGCGGGAGATTTTCCCACTTCAAAATATTACAAACATTAAAAAAAGTCAGGGAATAATGGGCACTATATGTACATTTGTATGCTGCCACTGACACTATACTCCGGTTTAAAAAAGTTATATTTAAATATATATTCTTAACTCTTAATTTAAAAAAGAATATTCTGTTTCTCTCAGCTTTATCAAAGTCTCCAAATCCTTTTTCTTTTGCTGCTGTAATTCGACTTCCTGCTGGAGGGTGTCTACGTTCATTCTCCATGATCCCACTATATGTAGCTATGTAGCCACCCTCTCTTTCTCTGTCTATGTACTATAGACTATGGGATTTGCAGTGTGTGTAGAACAGTGCATATAACTAACGTGTACTGCTCATTCCAAACAAATGGAAAATGAAGGAAAAAGGGGAGTTTTGGCAGCACACAGCAAGTTGCAAGGAGGCCCAAAAACAAAGCAAACAACAATTTTGTGAAAAATTGATTATAACACTATTAACTACTTGCCGACCAACCTCCGTCGTTATACAGTGGCCGGTTGGCTCCACTGCGTGACGTTGGAGCCGATGCGCGTGGCTGGCAGCCACAATGTCTCCCAGCAACCCGCGATTGCTCCTGACAGAGAAGGAGCGGGGATCTGTTAATGTAAACAGACAGATCCTTGTTCTGTCAGGGAAGAAGAGAGATCTCTCTCTACTTCCTGTCAGTACACTGCCCCCACAGTTAGAAACACCTCCCTAAGGAACATTTAACCTCTTGATTGCCCCCTAGTGTTTCCTCTTCCCTGCCAGTGATATTTATACAGTAATCAGTGGCTATTTTTAGCTCTGATCGCTGTATAAATGTCAGTGGTCCCAAAAAAGTGTCAAAAGTATCCGATCTGTCCGCCGAAATGTCAGAGTCACACTAAAAATTGCAGATCACCGCCATTACTATTAAAAAAATTGATAATAAAAATTGCCATAAATCTATTCCTATTTTGTAGACACAGTAACTTTTGTGCAAACCAATCAATATATACTTATCTGCGATTTTTTTACCAAAAATATGTAAAATACATATTAGCCTAAACTGATTTTTTTTTTTGGGGGGGGGGGTATTTATTATAACAAAAATGTAAAAAAAAATATTTTCTTTTTCAAAATTGTCGGTCTTTTTTTGCTTAAAAAAAGTGGCGTATCGCAAAAAATGGCCTGGTCATTAAAGGGTCAAATCTTCCGGTCCTTAAGTGGTTATATAGTAGAAAGGTATGAATTATTTTTGAAGAATAAAGATATAATTTAGTGTCACTTTAGACTGCGAAAGTACATGTAGCCATTTTCAAATAATTCAAAGTGTTAACAGACCACCCACACTTTGCAGACTGCTGGTTTACAGGCAATCGCTGGGCTTTCCCACTGGATAAGCCTGTTGTTTCCCTATGCAAAATGTTGTGTTTGAGGAATTCTTCTTCTCTGTAAATTATCTATTATTAAAGCATGTACACTGCAATGTTTTCAGCTTTGGTTTTCAAGTTTTTATAAAAATACAGCTGATAGTCAGCAGTTGCAGCATTGTTGTGTGCCGCTGAAGTCTGAAAACATTTTTCGTTTTATGTCTTTCAAATATGTGTAAAGTCCTTCAGTAAAAGAGGTATCTTCAAACCACAGTGCCAGTGCCTCCTCTTACCCTCTCAGATTAGAATTCACTTACTCCAAAGACCTAGCAAATGCAATACTGAGATGTACAAACAGGCTTTAAAGTAAGATAAGAACATGATAAGAAATGCTGTCAAAGTGGTAAAATCTACCAGTAAAAGGGAATGGGTGAGTAAGCAGAAAAGTCTAATTCTGTTTATTAGAATGGGCATTGCCACCAAATTAATACCAAGTTAATAATTATAAAACCACTCCCATTAGATTCACTTACCACATGGACACAGACACACATAACTGAATTTTTGAATGTATTTGTTTTGCTTTCTTTGTATGTATGAATTGCATGGGTTGTTACCAACATTTGGTGAAATTTAAACGTCAATAATACCCTTAGAAATATATTTTCCTAGAAAAATGGTGACGTCACGTATTCAATACTTAATTTACCCGCTGTATATACACTGAGCGAAATTATAAATGCAACACTTTTGTGTTTGCCCCTATTTATCATGACCTGAATGCAAAGATCTATGACTTTTTCTATGTACACAAGGCCTATTTCTCTCAAATATTGTTCTGCCTAAATCTGTGTTAGTGAGCATTCTCCTTTGCCGAGATAATCCATCCACCTGGTGTGGCATATCCAGATGTTGATTATACAGCATTATTATTGCACAGGTGTGCATTAGGCTGACGACAATAAAAGGTCACTCTAAAATGTGCAGTTTTATCACAGCACAATGCCACAGATGTTGCAAGTTTTGAAGGACCGTGCAATTGGCATGCTGATTGCTGGATTGTCCACCAGAGCTGTTGCCTTTGAATTGAATGTTCATTTCTCTACCATAAGCCATCTCCAAAGGCATTTCAGAGAATTTGGCAGTACATCCAACTAGCCTCACAACCGCAGACCAGGACCTCCACATCCAGCATTTTCACTTCCAAGATTATCCGAGTCCAGCTACCCAGACAGATGCTGCAACAATCGGTTTACATAACCAAAGAATTTCTGCACAAACTGTCTTAAACCGTCTCAGGGAAGCCTATCTGCATCTCGTCATCCTCATCGGGGTCTTGACCTGACTGCAGTTCATCGTCGTAACCGACTTGAGTGAGCAAATGCTCACATTCAATGGTGTTTGGCACTTTGGAGAGGTGTGGTCGCTTTGTGAATGAATCCTGTTTTTTTTACTGTAAAGGGTAGATGGCAGACAATGTGTATGGCATTGTGTGGGTGAGCCGTTTTCTAATGTCAACATTGTGGATCAAGTGGCCCATGGTGACAGTGAGGTTATGGAATGGGCAGGCATATGCTATGGATAACAAACACAGGTGCATTTTATTGATGGCATTTTGAATGCAAAGAGATACCGTAACAAGATCCTGAGGCCCATTGTTGTGCCATTCATCCACGACCATCACCTCATGTTGCACCATGATAATGTACAGCCCCATGTTGCAAGGATATGTACACAATTCCTGGAAGCTGAAAACATCCCAGTTCTTGCATGGCCAGCATACTCACCAGACATATCAACCATTTAGCATGTTTGGGATGCTCTGGATCGGCGTATACGACAGCGTGTTCCAGTTCCCGCCAATATCCAGCAACTTCGCACAGCCATTGAAGCGGACTGGACCAACATTCCACAGGCCACAATCAACAACCTGATCAACTCTATGACAAGGAGAAGTGCTGCACTGCATGAGGCAAATGGTGGTCACATCAGATACTGACTGGATTTAGGACCTCCCCGACCCCAATATTACAATAAAACTACACATTTTTAGAGTGGCCGTTTAATGTGGCCAGCCTAAAGCACTGTCAATCATGCGGTCTAATCAGCATCTGCCACACCTGTGAGGTGGATGGATTATCTCGGTAAAGGTGAGGTGCTCACTAACACAGATTTAGACAGATTTGTGAACAATATTTGAAAGAAATAGGCCTTTGTGTACATAGAAAAAGTCGTAGATCAATATCCCTAAATATTGCATTGATAAGCTCCAACGAGACATTAATAAATTCGTCTGGCAGAATAGGCGGCCCAGATTTTCCAAACAAATTCTCTACAAGTCCCAGGCTACTGGAGGACTAGGTCTTCCCAACCTATGGTTCTACTTCTTAGCAGCACACTTCTGCCAGATAGCGCAGTGGAATATCCCAGATTCCAAGGTACCTTGGGTTAAATTTGAAACTTTGTCCATTAGGCCCTATAATCCCATATCCCGGTTATGGTCACCCTCCAAACTCACACATAAAATTTCTCTCCTTAACTCAATAGTTTCTCAGTCTCTCACTCCGTGGCTCCGATACAAAAACAAACTAAACCTAATTTCACCAGCCCCCCTGGGTTCCTTTCTTGGAGATCCCTTATTTGCTATAGCATTTCACCACCCAGATAGCTTTGCATGGTGGAAATCCAACTCCCTCATCACTTTAGTGGATCTCCAGACTGGAGATACATTCTCCAGATTTGAATAACTTCGTACACAAAAACAGATCCCATTGCGGGAACATTATCACTTCATACAAATAAAGCAATTTTTCGCATTACATTTTAATCTTACCCTAGAGGTAGAGGCCTTATTTCCATTCTTTACAAATCTGCACTAGACGCCTATTTCTCATTGGACCCCCCGTACAGATCCAAATGGGAATCTGACTGTGAGGAACATTTTACTCCAAAGGACTGGGATGCTATGCTGACAAATATACACAAAGCCACTAAGTCACTTGCCGTCAGGGAGGCAGCATACAAGGTAAGGACCAGATGGTATTACACTCTGTCTAGATTCCAGGTGATGTTCCCTGGAACATCTGGTTTATGCTATAGAGGCTGCCAACAGCCAGGTACATTTAAACATATTTTGTGCGCAGCTGTCCCCGATTTGGGAAAAAGTTACTGCTGTAGCCTCAGCAATAACAGGCACACCTTAGCAGCTCATGATCCCAATAAGCTTGCTGGGGGCTTCAATCCCGGGGACTCTCCGTAAGGAAGAATGCCTTTTACATACGATCTGTGTTGCTACCTTGTGGGCCATCACCCTTCACTGGAAGTCCCCTGTAGTCCCGCTAGCCTCTATACTACATAGAATAGATGTGGTGATGATAATGGAAAGGATTTTGTACACCCTACAGGATAAATACATTTATTTGACCGCAGATGGGAACCTTGGAAATCTCATAGACACATGTTATTGGAATGAGTAACGGTAGCACCAATTATTAATAATGCCTTGAAAGTCTTTAAATCCTAGTATGTGCCCTTTTTAGGGAAATCTTTGTGATATGCTTCGGACTGCTTTTTATGTTATCCTTCCATGTAATTTCCTGGAGATTGGTTATGTACCATATTGTATTACATGTTGATATGTTTTGAATGACATGTTCTGTTGTAATTCTGTATTTACACTAAATAAAACGTTTGTAAACAAACAAAAAGAAAAAGTCATAGATCTTTAAGTTCAGCTCATGATAAATAAGGGTGAACACAAAAGTGTTGCTCAGTGCATATTACATTTTAAATATATATGTTCTATTAACCCTCCTGGGGATGTCCACTAAAATGAATTTTCAGACACCTGAATGAGAAGGATGACTACTAGAAGAACATTGTAGACGACCAGTTGTTACTCCTTTTATCACAACCTAGGGATAGATTTACTTGATTTGGCTACTATATAAAATAAAATTTACAAGTGAAGTATTTAAAAAATTTGCAATTGAAGGGATCCACATAACAGATGATGACATGATGATGATAAAGATAGTTTCTCCTAATTTATGGACAAAACGAAAAAAATTTAATTACAAGTTCAACAAAGATATCATGTTTGGTGCAATACAAACGATATACATCTGGAAAAATAATAACTGAAAGAGTGTAATGACTGATGGTAACGAAATGATAACCAAGGGTCGAATGCCCATTGGACAAAAAAGTCCTGACACAGCAAAGCATTCCATTGTTAATGGAAACAAAGCAGTATATGAAACCCGGAAAATACTGACAGCCAATCTAAGTAAAGCACTTGTTTCAGTTTTAATAATTCATTTATTCTATTAACCTAAAAAATATAAGCAGAAGCAGACTTGCATTATGGCTTTCGCAAGAAGTAAAACCACCTTTTTATTATTTAAGAGTATTATATGAAAATTATACAAAGACAGCAAAAAAAAACTGCTAGAGATTTTGTACAAAACAAAGAAATTATGATGAATGCATCTGTGGAGTGTAAAGGTGCAGGCAGACTATAAACTACTGCAAGTCCCTCTGCCAAGCCCCACCACTCAAGCTTCACCATGGCTTCAAAGAATGTTACTGAGGTTACAGAAATATGACTTGACTATGATTACGTGATATACCACTGAACAACTGATGGCTATGAAAAACACACAAAGGGCATAGTGAAAACTTTTTTTTATTTGAAAGAGATTTACTCTATCCAGTCTAGAAATCCTGTAAGTCCAAAAAAGAATGAAAAATCTGAAAGTGACTATCACTTGAAGTGACTTATTACTTAAAACTTAAAATTACTTGAATCTACCCCTGTCACGGCGTGTTGGATGCAGAGGATTCTTTGACAGTAGTATAGAGTGCGGATTGATCGTGCAGCAGCAGGACAGGTAGGAAAGTGCAACTAAACCAATCTGTTTAACTGTTTCCCAAAACAGTTACATTCAAGGCATGCTGTGAATAATAACTGTAGCAGTTGCTTTTGCTCTCAACCGAACTGTCAAGCCATCAAATAGCCGAGGTCAAAACTGAACACATATGCAGTACCATGGCAACTGCAGATCAAACAGAGGCTAAGATGGCAGTTTCTTTGACTGTAAAGGATAGGAGGGTTTTGTTCTTCATTAACTGTGATTTTACATGCACTGCTTTATTTTATTTTTTTTTCGTAAGCAATAGAGTCCCTTTAAAAAAGAAACAAAATGATACAATTCTGACAACTGTTATAGAACATGGGAAATTATGTAATAAAGATGTAACCCTCTTGTGTTGAATTGCATTGTTGCTGAATTGTCTCCCCTTATATTGTAAAGTGCTGCACAATATTTTGGCAATATAAATCCTGTATAATAATAATAATGTGCCTATTTACTGGACTTTAACCACTGTGCTATTTATTCCCAATTGTCAGTTCCATATTTATATGAGGCTCCATTCACACTTAAGCATAGCTCAGCGACAGCTGCTGCACCACTTTTTTTTTTTAGCTTTTTTGTGGCACCATTCATTTGAATGGGTCCCCCACAACTCCAAAAAGGCTCCAAAGAAGCTCATGTACCAAATCTTGGCAATTTGCACGTTTTTCGTGATTTTAGCACGTTTTGTCGCTCCACAATTGTGGCAAAATCTCACCGCATTTATGTCCCGTGTTTGGTCGAGACTCTGGAAACATAGGCAGAATTGCCCAATTCCATCCGCAATTCCAGTACGCTCAGGTGCGAACGAAGCCTTAGGGAGCAGAAATGTAAACCCAAAAAGCCGTACACCTGATAGGACAGGAATTTACAGAAAGTTCATCTACAAACAGCTCTCCAAAGAAAAGGGAATAATGATTATGTGTTTGCATAATATTTCAAATAATGCAAGAAATTATAGAAAATGCAGAAATGATGGAAACATGCAAAGCCCATCAAAACCACACCAGCCAACCAAAAAATAAATGTTGTTGTTACAGGATGTATCTTAACTATTGTGGCACAAGGTAGCTGTAGATATTTTTTTATTTCAGAAGACATTCATTCTTACTGAATGAAATTTCTCAAACATTCACTAGTCTTCACACTACTACAAAAAAATGTATTACACGATTGATGCCAAGTTCACTTTTGTATTTGCAGTACACTATACTCTAAGGGAAAACATGCATTTCATTAGAAATAAGATTTGTATAGGTTGTTTTACTGAAGACAAACAACCAGTTCACTTTGCAGAGGAATTGTTCCTTAGCTTAGTAAATCAGGTGAAGATCTGCTGCCGTCATCCAATCACATTTAAGCAAAAATACTGTTTTTCATTTTACATTTCCTTGCATGTAATTTGGGTGATCTATGAAAATAGAATTTTCATCACATTTACTAAGCTAAGAGAAAATACAATTGAAAAGTGAACAGGATATTTGCATTCAGTAAATTCCTCCATAATTGTGCATCCCAGTGTAAAATTAATTCACTCTAGTCATGAACACCTTTACTTCAACAGCAGAAATATTAATTGAGACCCTAAATCTCTTTTTTAAAGGTAACCTGTCCTGAAAGAAACATGATGGATACTACCACTGACATCTGATTCTGAACATGCTAGTTTCTCTGCTGCCACACTGACCTTTTGGCACATGTGTGGATATCTGTTTACATATTAACCTTTGTACTTCTAATATTGTAGCAGTCCAAGTCAAATCCACTTATATAACATAATGAGCTTTCTCATACACTTGGCGCAGTTTCAGAGTAGAAAAATCACAAGGTCATGTGTGAAAGATACAGTAGAATTCAACTGCCTATATATACCAGCCTTGGTATAATATATATATATATATATATATATATATATATATATATATGTATATATATGTATATATATATATATATATATATATATATATATATGTATATATATATATATATATATATATATATATATATATATATATATATATATATATATTATTTAAGCCAGTGGTCTCAAACTGGTGGCCCTCCAGCTGATGAATTTTTTCTTTTTTTTTAAATGAAACTTGCACTGGGCTATTTAACCCCTCCACCCACCACTTTACAGCCTATGAACTGCCTGCTCAGGACTATATTATGAAAGGCACTCAGCACTATATTATGAAAGGCCCCAGTAGCAGGGGAGAATTGGAAAACTAAGTAGGAGATGCTCATACTGCATTGATAGAAAGTAAACCACTTTACTTCCTTTGGGCACAGTGGAGTTATTTTAATTAAAACATTTTCTATTGTAATTTACACATTTTAAATACATGCAACAACCTGTCTTCTACACATGTTTCTCTAATTATAAGGGGTTTGTACCCAGTCAAGTCACCTATAGAGGATGTATTAGACATGTCAATAAAGCTATGTCCAAGAAATACTCAAGTGTCTATACAGAATACCATAACATTGATATAATAATACCTATTAATATCAGTCTAGGTCAGTGGTCTCCAAACTGGGGGGCCGGATGTGGCCATTTGATTGCTTTTATCTGGCCCTTGGGGCACTTTGATACCAACTGAGACCAATGAGGTCTGAAACCTGGCTCCACGAATCTGACATCCCTTCTCCTGCTTCCCTCTCACAGGGTGGCCTTCATTGGACTCACTCCCCTAGGGCTAATGGACGCAAAGGAGGGGGAGTGGGATTCCTCATATTCCCCCAAAGCTCCTTCCAGGTTATTCACTCCCCTCTCTCTCATCATTTGAAGCTCACTATATACGTCTATTCTCTCCAACTTCCCTAAGAATTGCTGTGATCTACCAGCCCCCTGGACCATTATCGACTTCCTTGATGAGTTTTCTCTTTTAGTCTAACCTCTTCATTTGACCTGAAGCAATGGGTACAGGCTTCTACTCACTCTGATGGCAACACCCTTGATCTTGTATTCTCTTACCTATGCACTCCATCCAACTTCTCAAACAATCCTTTTCCTCTCTCCAACCATCACCTTATTAGTTTCTCTCTCTTCCTGTTTTCCACCACCTTTCCCTCCAATCGCCTAACCATCACCCGTAGAAACTTTCGCAACTTCAACTCTTCTCTCCTCTATTCTGCTACTGACCACCTCTATGACAAAGTCTCTCCCCTGTCCTGCCCCAACCAAGCCACTTCCATCTACAATAAATCCCTGTCCTCCACCATCGATAAGCTCGCTCACTACACGCAGAATCAGGCCTCGACTCCTACAACCCTGGCAAACAGATGACACTAAAATTCTCAAAAACCGTAGTTGCACTCTTGAGCGTCTGTGGCACAAGACTAGGTCTCTCGAAGACGTCAAATAATACAAATCTGCCCTCCAAAAATACAATTCTTTCCTCCACACTGCCAAGCAGACCTATTTTACAACTCTTATTAACACCTTCTTATGCAGTCCCCATAAACTTTTCTCTACCTCGTCCTCCACCACCTCCACCCACTGACTCACTCACTGCCCAGGAGATTGCCAATCACTTCAATAACAAGTTTAATACAATCTGTGATGAAATCTCCACTCTACAGGTATCTCCCCCAGTTAAGACCCCATGTCAACAGGTACAATTGACACTCCCCTTATTCAAATCTGCTACTACAGACAAAGTTGCTAAACTCCTTTCTAACGCCCACCTGCCCCCTGGACCCTATTCCCTCTCAAATACTACGGTCGCCCTCTGACTCTATCCTACACTCTCTAACCCACATCTTCAATCTCTCCCTCAACTCTGCTATTTTCCCCAATGCTCTAAAACATGCACTGGTCACCCCCATACTTAAAAAGCCGTCCTTGGACCCAACCAATCTTAACAACCTACACCCTATCTCCTTGCTCCCCTTTTCCTCTAATCTCTTTGAATGCCTGGTTTACAACCGAGTGACCACCTCATTAAGAATAACCTACTTGATCCCCTTCAATCTGGATTTCCCACTCAACACACCACAGAAACTGCTCTTTTAAAACTCACAAATGACCTACTAACTGCAAAAACCAATGGACACTATTCTGTACTCCTACTTCTGGACCTTTCAGCTGCCTTTGACACTGTTGACCACCCCCTCCTCCTCAAAAAACTTTACCACCTTGGTCTCCATGACCTCATCCTACCTATCCCAATGCACCTTCAGTGTCACTTACAATTCTACTTCCTCCACTCCTCTTCTCTTCTTCATCGGGGTCCCCCAAGGTTCTGTTCTTGGACCTCTTTTATTTTCAATCTACACCTCTTCCCTGAGTCAGCTGATGTCAGCTTTCAATATCATTTCTACACTGATGATACACAAATCTATCTATCCACCCCTCAATTGACTCCATCAGTCTCCTCACGGATCACTAACTTACTGACAGACATAACTGTATGGCTGTCACACCACTTCTTTAAACTCAACTTGTCCAAAACCAAGCTTATAATATTTCCTCCCCCACGTGCCTCTTCCCCTGACTTATATGTCAAGAGCAATGGCACAACCATCCACCCATCCCCACATGTCATTGTGCTAAGTGTTATCCTGGACTCTGAACTCTCCTTTCGGCCCCACATCCAATCACTTTCTAAAGCTTGCCGCCTCAACCTCCGCAACATCTCTAAACTACATCCCTTTCTAACCAATGAAACCACAAAGCTCCTGATTCACTACCTGGTTATCTCTCGCCTTGACTACTGCAACTCCCTCCTTATTGGCTTACCTTTAAATAGACTATGCCCCCTTTAGTCCATCATGAATGCTGCTGCCAGACTCATCCACCTTACAAACCGCACAGTGTCTGGTACCCCCTCTGCCAATCTCTCCATTGGCTGCCACTTGCTCAAAGATTAAATAGTATTAAATACTAACAACAAGTTACAGAGCCATCCACAGCTCTGCCCCCAGCTACATCACTAACCTAGTCTCATAATACCAACCTAATCACCCTCTTTGTTGCTCTCAAGACCTCCTGCTCTCTAGCCCCCTCATCTCCTTCTCTCATATCCGTCTCCAGGACTTCTCCCGAGCCTCGCCCATCCTCTGGAATTCTCCGGAATTTATGCACTTTTGGGCGATCCCTAAAAACTTTCCTCTTCAGGGAAGCCTATCCTGCCTCCATCTAACAACTGCATTATTTTCTCCATTAGCTCACTGCCCACAGCTATTACCCTTTTGTATAACTTCACCTTCCACTTCACCTTCCCTCCTAGATTGTAAACTCTAACGAGCAGGGCTCTCTGATTCCCACCTGTATAGAATTGTATTGCAATTGTACTGTCTGCCCTAATGTTGTAAAGCGCTGCGTAAACTGTCGGCGCTATATAAATCCTGTACAATAATAATTATAATAATAATAATGATGGGACACCATTCCCCCTACTGACACCATCAATGGGACACTATTCTTCTCATTGATATCAACAATGGGGCATTATTCCTCTCATTATAAACCAATGATTGGGCATGGATTCTGGGGCATTTTCTACTCCCACTACCCATAGTCCAGCCCCCCTAAAGCCTGAAGGACAGTAAACTGGTCGATCTAACTGATTATGAAGTTTGGAGACCCCTGGTGTAGGTTAATCAGCTTTGGCCATTTTTCTAGATAAATATATTTCCAAATTTTAGCCGCATTACGGTAATAACCCATGCAATCCATACATACAAAGAAACCAAAACAAATAAGTTCAGAAATTAAGTTATGTGTAATAAAATGGAATGACACAGGGAAAAAAAGTTTTGAAAACGCTAACTGAAATGTATTTATTACTTCGTATAAAATCCTTTGTTGGTAATGACAGCCTCAAGACGCCTCCAGTATGAAGAAACTAGTCGCATGCATTGCAACGGTGTGATTTTGGCCCCTTCTTGCACACAAACTGTATTATAAATATTGAAGGTTCCGTGGGCCTCTTCTATGAACTCTGATCTTTAGTTCTTTCCATAGATTTTCCATTGGATTCAAGTCAGGTGGTTGGCTGGGCCATCCTAGCAGCTTTATTTTCTTTCTTTGAAACCAATTGAGAGTTTCCTTGGCTTTGTGTTTGGGATCTTCATCATCCTGGTAGATGGCAGCAGATTTTTTATCAAGAATGTCTTGGTACATTTTTTCATTCATCCTTCCTTCAATGAACTGAAGTTTGCCAGTACCATATGTTGAAAAACAGCCCCACACCATGATGTGCCCATCTCCAAACTGTTGGTATAGTGTTGTTGGGGTGGTGTGCAGTGCCATCTTACCTCCAAACACGGTGTGTAATTTTGGTCTCATCTGACCAGACTATATTCTCCCAGTATTTCACAGGCTTGTCTAATTGTTGTGCAGCAAATTTAAAATGAGCTTCAACATGCTTTTTCTTTAGCAATGGAGTCTTGCTGGAGAGCATGCATACAGGCCATGGCAATTGAGTGCATTATTTATAGTTTTCTTTGAATTCCAGGCCTTCCTGAAGTTCTACACAAGTGATCCTTGGCTTTTGGACAACTCTTCTGATAAGTCTTTTCATTGGGACATTCAGAAGCTTAGAAATCCTTCTGTAACCAATGCCATCTGTATGTTTTGCAACAATAAGGTTGTTTCTTGTGTGACACATTGGTAATAAGACATCTTTTTACAGGCCATCAGTTAAGATTGAACCAGTTGATATTATTTTGCACTGACAAGGAGCAGGATTGCTTTCTAATTACCCATAGATTTCAGCTGGTGTCCTGGCTTTCCATGCTTTTTTTGCACCTTCCTTTCGTCAATATTTTTTTCCTGTATCATTCCATTTTATTACACATAACTTAATTTCTGAACGTATTTGTTTTGGCTACTTTGTATTAATTGATTGCATGGGTTGTTACACATGTGGTGAAAATTTCATGTGAATAGCACCTTTAGAAATATATTTACCTAGAAAAATGGTGACGTGTTCAATACATATTTTACCTGCTGTGTGCATTGCACTCTGTATTTGAGGTACAGTAAATGCACAGGTGCTCACCCACAAAGAAATCCATAAAAATCCAAAACTGGTATAGAGGCACTCATGGGTCTCGCTTTTATTGTCATTGTTTCGATGAAGCACAGTTCATCTTTCTTAAGACACTACAACATAGAGGTGAACAGAGCACTAAACCCAACAACACCCCCTAGTGATGACATCACACAGTGCAGGGGTAAAAAGACACTTACAGGTCATGTGTTTTTTTACCCTTTTTAATATACTGTATACAGTTTACTGTAATGTACAACCATGTCACATATGTTGAGGTTTTTTAGAAAAACACTGGAAGATTTCTTGGTGTCAATCACGTTCCAGACCCTTTCCCATGCTCATTTTGCATAAAACATACAGCTGAATTTATGTAGTAAAGACATCCAAGTACAGAGACCAAAAACCAAACTATGGGAACTACATAGCTAGCAAGTATCCTACTTCCCAGGCAACATATTTCAACCACCTCTTAATATGAACCATGGTAGCACCACTTCTTACAAACTAACCTTATTAACATAGAGCTACAGGCCAGTCACCAGCTAATATATGCCACTACTGACTTCCCATCTTTGCAGTTTGCTTGTAGTCACCAGACAAAGCTACAGCTTCCTGTACAAATCTCCTCCCTGAACATTGCTGTAAACTCTTTATAATTGTCATGTTATAGTACAATATAGTACTCACAGTTTGCTTATTGTAAAAAAAATGATACTATACTGCACTGCCACTTTACAAAATGGAACTAAACCCTTCTATCCTTTTTCAGCTAAGGAAGGCACCATCTTAGCCACTTAGTTTGATCTGCAGATACCATGGGATGTGCTAAGCTATGACGCTAGCGATTTGAGGGCTTAAAAAGTCTGGTTGAGAGCTGGCATTAGCATACCGGCTAACAGTTAAGTTGGTGGGTTTAGTATCACATGCAATGTCTCCTCTGCAATAATAAAAAACTGCCTGCCTGCTTGCAGTCTGCTTTGGAATGTACACTGAGCTGTGCATGCGCAGCTCAGTTTACATTCCGCCACAGCGCCTGTTTGCCAGGATGACTGCACTCCTGCTCCAGAAGACGTCACTCTGACAAAACCCATAGGGCGTGGCCATACGACGTGCACCTTCTATACAGACAGCAGCGGCTGACGGCAATTTTAAAACAATAGCTATCTTAATTCAGCTACATGTGAGTAGTTTTTTATTTCAATAAAGCACATTACAATTACGTACTACACCATGGATATGTCCTTTCTTCTATCATATATATAAACGAGGACACAACACCATCAGATGAACAAGCATCTCCCAGGATATCGCCAGCTAATGCCAGAGAGCAGCACAGTGGCTCATACTGTGGAGGCTTATCCACCCCAATTGGGGTAAGATTTCTGGTGAGGGCAATCATTCATATTACTAAGCACTGAGAAGCGCACCGGGAGAAGTCTGTTCTACTGAGAAAAATTAAAGATTTCTGCACTAGTCACCTTTCTTCATTTCTTTTGTCTGTGCAGGACTTTTATCAATTGTCACTTTTTATTAATTGTCACTTTTTATATATACATTTAGTTGTTTATTCAGGCATCTGCACTGGATTACAATTTTGGTTATATAGTGTTATATGGATTTTTTGTATGAATTTTATATACACTGGTGTTTTAGACACGAATAGTATTTAATTTTTATTTTATATTTTTTTCTGATAGATTTAATCACGGTCACTAAACTATAAGGAAATTGATACACGCTATAATAGAAATTATTTAACCATTTTTTTTTCACATTTCTTTTCACCTTTTGATAGATTTAACCATGGTCACTAAACCATTAGTAAGTTGGTACATGATACAATACGCATAATTTACACTTTCTAATTTTAAAGTCATCGAGCTAAGTTTACCCCTTTCACTTAGGGTTGTATATACAGTATGTTATATAAAGGGATTCACTTTTATATGAGATTTTTCTGGTGTTTCACCACAATTACATGTGACCTTTAGGTATAGCGCCAAAATCTACTCCCCCCTTATTCCATTTGCGTTACCCCCCCATTTTTGGGCGGAGGTATTAAGTAGAGGCAGCTCATACCCATTCTCCTTTTTCCTGGTTTAGTCCATAGCGCAATCTAATTTTTTCCTTTTGAATAATAAAAAACTGCCTGCCTGCTTGCAGTCTGCTTTGGAATGTACACTGAGCTGTGCATGCGCAGCTCAGTTTACATTCCGCCACAGCGCCTGTGTGCCAGGATGACTGCACTCCTGCGCAGGAGTGACATCATACTGCCCCAGCCAATGAAGAGGGCTGCAGCTCAGCACCCAATAAAAGATGACAGTGCAAGTGAGGGACATTGGACCATTGAGACGGAGAAGTAAGTATTGCAGAGTTTAGCTCTACTTTGAGTTTTGGCAGCACAATCACATGTAGCTGCAGCATCGTTACATCTGACATATGAAAACTGTGTTTATTAGCTTAGGAATGACAAGTCTACATGTTTGTTTCGGGTCCCAGAAAATAGATACCATCTCATAAATGCTGGTTCAGCCCACAAAATGGATATCTCCTCTGTGTATGTGGTATAGTTACACTTTAGAAAGCTACATTATATCTGAATAATTGTATGAGAAGCTACAGCTGTACACTCTGTGCCCCTGATCAACAGTAGAATATTTTTTTTTATTTCAGCAAGACTTAATTTTCTGCAATCAGGAAACCCAGACTTAGATTAGCTAAAATCACACACTGTAGCTGCAACCATGGACTCCTGTTTTACTATCTGCATTTTAACACATTATTAGAACAATGTACATTCTACGAAAAGGCTAACAAGCAGTACTGCACCCAGTGCAATTCCGTTTTTGAGATTTTAAAATGAATCATCCCTGCATTCCCATAATGACTTAGAAAAATACTGCAAGAGAGCAGCATTACATTTAGTAGTACATTGCACTCAGACACCCATATACAGACAGACACAAATAAATGAGAGACTGTCTGAATTGTGCATGATCTACATATTAAAGCCAGTAATGTGCACTGTAATAAATCCAGCCTAGAAGGGACAACTCAGGGAAGAGACAATATTTCATGTATTGTTTGTAATGCCTCTGCTCCTAATTTAATGTGTCATGTTAAGTTATTCCCTCTGCCTTTCGTGTTCATCTGTGCCTTTCAGAACAGTTCCCCTGCAAGATGGTGAATTACATAAGTATCTGAGCATGTACCATCACAACGCTACACTTTGCTTAAAGCTTAATCAGTCTGTGGATATATCAACGTTTGTGCCTTTTGCCAAAGAACCTTCACTTCTACTGAACAGATAGGTTGAATACTCATTTAACCCTGAGAATGGCTTTTTCAAATAGTGACATAGGAAAGGTGGCTGCAGTGACTGCAGATGAAACTGAGTGAGCTCTATAAAGGGATGGGGTATGGCCCCCCGTCACACACATGCTTTTACAAGGAAAAAGCCCCCATTTTCCACAGCTAGCTTTTCTAAGCTCCACATGTCTTACTCTATAAACCTATCCAAGTCTCTGTCAATTAAGACACTCACAGCATTGTGAATCTCTGCAATCACATATGGAGTACTCATTGAGGTATAGCGTAATGTGAAAAATGAATACCCAGAATTCGTTATCTTGAAACTATAACTTGAGAAAATGAATTTGATCAATGGTTATTGAAATACAATATGCTTGGTATGTCTTTGATGCTATTTGCACTGCTTTACTGCAATAGCGCTTCTTTGGTGCAAGACAGTCAAAGGGTCATGGACGGGGAGACATCACAACACAAAGGGGGTTAATTATAACTAAAACAAAATCAATAATAGACAGGAACAATTTTTGGAGATAAGTAATCAGGTTGGACGTGTAACATTAATTATGCCTCTAATGCTTTGTTATTAATATGTAAACATACCTCCAACAACAATGTTCATTTTACGTCCAATTTGTATTAGTCCACCTAGAAGCTCTGAAGGTAATGAGTTTTCAGTTGCAAATACTCCTGACAATTAAGAAGGAAGCATTACACCATGCTATTGCTAATCCAGGGTTCATCTTGGCTTTCAGCTGAATGCTACAAGTTGCAGAATTACATTTTAATTTTTAATATGATTTTTAATACTCACAAGTTGCGGCAATAAAACAGATACAATCAAAAGTTAAACAAGAAATTACTTTTTATCGCCCTTTAATTTAAAAGGAATCTGTCACCTCAACACTAACTGGGCTTCAGTGATCCTCTCTGGCGCTCTGGGCTTTGCGCTTGTTTCAGGCAGTGCAATCTTTTTTAGTTTCTAAAAAATTGGCTTAGCTGTTTTTTGGACTTGCGTCCAAAATCAGAAGTTTCACCTTCTGAATAATGACTTTTATCACAACTACTTACACCTATAATAGTCACTTAGGAGGGGATTTACTAAAAATGGTGCACACAGAGTCTGGTGCCGCTGTTCATAGTAACCAATCAGCTTCTAACTTCTGAGCTTGTTCAGTTAAGCTTTGTCAATAAAACCTGGAAGCTGATTGGTTCCTATACACAGCTGCACCAGATTCTGTGTGCACCAGTTTTAGTAGATCTCCCCTTTAGGGTCTATTCACACCAGCCACTGCCTTACAATGCAGTGGTGCGACACGACTGGATAACTGCAGTGTTGATATGCCAATCACGGTGCATCACAGTGTTCACTTTTTTTTCTTTTTAATAAACAAATGTTGTTGAAATATCACATAATGAAATTTCTTTAAAGCGTAAGTTCACCTTAGGGCCATTTCACACGGGCTGTCCGATGAGGTCCACCTGTCAGTTTTTCAGGCGGACCGGATTGGACACTCCATTCACCCATTCAGTGTATGTAAGCAATGACATGTCCGCTGACATCCGCCGTTATTCGATTCAATCCTGTCTGATAAATCTAGATGGATGCTGGTCCTATTTTCCATCTGTCTGGTGGATCGGATAGGGTCAAATGAAAATGGACACGCGGTCCGTTTTCACCCAGTTTCCCCATAGAGTAGTGGGACTGTGCCCGTTTCCGCTCTGCACAGTGAGTAGAGACAGACCTGTCATCCGCCTGCTCAGCTGGGATCAGCGAAGCGATCCCCCACTGAGCAAGGGAAGTCCGCCAAGTGGAGCGCCCATGTGAAGGGGCCTAAAGGGCCAGTTCACAACATAGAAAATGTCTGGATGCGTTCCTGTTACTTTTCTGCATGTGCGTTTTTTCCACCTCTTTTTTCTTCACCTTAAATAAGGACATTTGTGTTCCAGTTCATTTTTGGTGCGTTTAAGTGCATTTCGGTGCATTTTTGATGCATTATACCACGTTCCACTGCAGTTCAGTGCAGAAGAAATGCAGCATGTTCTACTTTTTTTCTGGAACTGGAATGCATTGGAACTGACTGCACTGGTGTGATCGATGCCATTGAAACCATATAACCAATTATCCATGAGTTTTTGATGCAGAAAAAAAACGCACTGGACTGCATGTGAACTGGCCCTTACAAAAAATCTGTAAGCAGACGTTACACTGGACCCCCTCCCCTCAGTCCTGCTGTACTTAAGTCCTGCTCTGTCAGACTGGAACACCGCTTCACCAGTCTGGGGAAATCCTCTGGCTTTCTCTCCTCGCAGTGCTGATAGGACAGGCTAGATGGATTCTGATTGGTCAGTGCCACAGGGATTTCAAAACCCTGCATTGGTGAATCAGCGTTACGGTCCCTGACAGAGCAGGATCGCGGGACTAAAGTACAGTGAGACTGGGAGAGATGGGGAGGGGGTCCAGTGTAAGGTCACCTTACAGGTTTTCTGTAAAGGTAAACTTACACTTTAAGTTCTATTGGCTGCTGCTCTGTGCAAGGCAGTGGATTGCTTCGCACTGTGCTGTAAAAAAAAGCAGCATGCTATACTTTTTTTCAATGCACAACACCAGCACACCGCTACAACATACAGGTGTGAGTCAGGCAGATAGGAGACAAAGTATTTTGCCTTGCTTGCAGTGGGACTGTGTTAGAATAGCCAACCAATGTAGTCCCACTGTACCTGGTGTGAATAGGCCCTTCTTATTGGCCCTTAAAGTGGTTGTAAACCCTTACAACACACTTTGACCTACAGGTAAGCCTAGATTAAGGCTTACCTGTAGGTCCAAGAAATATCTCCTAAACCTATATGGTTTAGGAGATATTTGCCTGAAGACAGGTGCACTGAGCGCGGCATCGTCAACGACGAAGATGCCGCGCCTGTCGGCTCCCGTGAGCATGTGCGGGAGTGACGTCATTGCGGCTTCGTCGAATGACAGAGGCGGAGCAGCGAGACCCACCAAGAAGATGGATGCTCCGGACTACAGGGGACAGCGGTGACCTTGCTGGCTCCTGTGTCAGGTAAGTGACACATAATGGACTACTATGCGATGCATAGTAGTCCATTATGCTTTACCTTTGCAGGGAATGAATGAGGAAGTAAACCCATCAGGGTTTACTTCCTCTTTAGGATCAGTCTACCCTCTAACCTTAATACTAACCCTAAACTTTAAACTCAATTTAAATGATAAATCCAGCCAATAACCTCAAGTTAAAGAGGAGGGCCGGTTTTGAATTTTTTTTTTTAAAAGTCAGCAGCTGCAAACACTGTAGCTGACGACTTTTAATAAGCACACTTACCTGTCCAGGGCGCCCGCAATGTCGGCCGCCCGAGGCTGACTCGTCCCTCGGTCTCAGGTCCCGGTGCCGCCATTTTGGGTAAGGGAAACAGGCAGTGGAGCCTTGCGGCTTCACTGCCCGTTTCCTACTGCGCATGCGTGACTCGCGCATCTCTTTGTGAATGGGACGCGCTGTGTTCTGGGACACACAGTTCCCAGAACACAGCGCGACCCATTACCCAGATGACGCCGCACAGAGGAGAGAAGAAAGAAGATCTCCACGGAGGAGGAAGAGGCAGATTAGGATGATGTGCCTAGCAACAGGCATTTCTGGTAAGTAAAAAAAAAAAAATTTTTTTCATTTTTATTTTTAATGTATTTTCTTTTTTCAGGGTTGGCCCTCCACTTTAAGACAGTATTAAACCCAAAAGCAAACATTTTTTATTTTACAGTTTATCAATTCTTAGATGTGATGCCTGCATTTGTTTTATTTTTTTAGGCTTTCTTTCCTTCATTTTCACCTGGAGATCTAGCCAATAGGTCTGTTGTTTTTCAGCAGAACAAGCTGTCCTACAGGTGTAGCAGTTATAGAGTTGAGATAAATAATTTAACACCGAAACGGGTGCTTACAATAGTCAGCTTTTATTTTTTTGATGTAAAACCTTTATTCCAAAAGGAAAAAGAAACAGCTGCTTAAAAAGTATTAGCGAGAGTTTGGCTCCAGTTTTTTAGTGTACCTAAATCTGCTAGTACATCTAACATCACCCCCCCCCCCCCCATAATGAAAATGGTGTTGCCTGCTGTGCCCCCTGTGCTCCTTCATCCAGACTGGTGGCACTCTAATTCAGGTGGTGTTTCCAGAAGACCTAGTGAAAACTGTGGGGAAAAAAAAATATATAAAAAGAAAACAAATGTAACCACCACATCTAATCAGTGCAGAGACAAGGTCATCCAGCGCCCAGGGCAAAGGTTCAAAACTGCGCCCCCCTCACCCGCTCATGATGTGCGAACTTAGGGGATCCTAATTTGTCAAAATCACTGTTGCTGTTTCTACTCCTGTCAGTCTTGCAACAGAAGGAAGGCGCCCCCAGTAAACCATTGTGCCCAGGGCAGCCGCTCCTGCTGCCCACCCCTTGTCCCGGCCCTGCATTTAATGTTTGGTAAATTGCAACATATTACATTTTTGGTTTGGGGTTTAGTACTGCTTTTATCCCTAAGATTAAATGTAAATATCAGCTGTAATTCTTACTATTATGACAATAAATACTGTGAAGGCAATACCAGCAATGACAATATTATTGTGTTGAAATTATTATGCAGCAAAAGCTTAGGCACCCATATAAAATTGTTGGCATCTAAAAACCCATGCTGAAATCCATATGCAAAAATGAAACCAATGAAATCCATAGGAACCATGGCAATTACATCTGACGAGGTACTTCATTGCTGTAAAGTCTAGCATCCACTGGAGACAGAAGAACGGTTGCTCATTTTAGAGTTCTGTCACTAAGTTAAAGAGCAATCCCAGGGAACAAGTGAAATCAACATACCAATGCTGTTATAGGTATTCCACTACAGCCAGATTACAGAGCTCCTCACATATGGGGTGGGTGGGCCTGCATCCTACAGCAATGTCACCTCTCTCTGCTTCATTTATCAAAGCATCAGTACTAGGACGAAGAATTGGTTCCACCAATCAGATTTACACTTTCAATGTAGATTTTTATCTGATTGGTGGCAGTGACGAAGTAAATCCATGTCTGAGTTTTAAATCTTAGCAACATCACACTTTCAATGTATAAGGGACAATAGGGAGCCTACAAAGATCACCAGATTAAAGACAGAAGGGACTGGGCTGGACTAGTACACTACAGCTATGTCTGGTTGGGAAACAGAAAACCTGAACGTGTGTAGGCTATGCCTCCTATCAATTTCAAGGTTTTTCAAGGTAATATTTTTATTAGTATTAGTTTAAGTTGGAGGGAATCTGAAAAAAATAAAATAAACCCAGCATAATGCTGTAAGAGCAGGCAATTCAAAGATCACTGCATGTGTTGTTGCTTATCAGGCTGTCACTGGTCTCACCTTTATGATTGCTTTGATTTTAGTGATCAATTTGTGATTGGATCAGAGCGATTGAATTGGTGAACAACTGAATAGGCATAGCTTCCCTTCCTATCAATTTAGATTGGATTTGATCAAAGTCAATCAGCTGAGGTGGAAATTTATTGATCGTGTTGCATCAAAGACCAGCACTGAGATCCTTTGTTCATGAGTTTGATTGTATTTTAATTGATCAAATTGTGAGATTAGAAGGTAAAAACAGAAATGTGATTGTAGACTTATGATCGTATCTCCCTACTATCGATCATGGGCTTCCTCATGTGTGGCATGTTGTTTGAATAGGTTTTTGATAATAAATGTATTATTCCTATTAGGTAAGATTGATCAGAAAAGCAATTGATCATTTATTGAAGTTTGTATGGCCACCAATACAATAGGGAAAGCATCTGCCTGTTCTCAAAAAGTCCTGATATATGAGCCTCTATGGGCCTGATATACGAGCCTCTATGGGCCTGATATATGAGCCTCTATGGGCCTGATATACGAGCCTCTATGGACCTGATATATAAGCCTCTATGGGCCTGATATATGAGCCTCTATGGGCCTGATATATGAGCCTCTATGGGCCTAATATATGAGCCTCTATGGGCCTGATATATGCACCTCTATGGGCTTGATATATGAGCCTCTATGGGCCTGATATATGCGCCTCTATGGGCCTGATATACAAACCTCTATGGGCCTGATATATGAGACTCTATGGGTCTGATATAAATGCCTCTATGGGCCTGATATATGAGACTCTATGGGCCTGATATATGAGACTCTATGGGCCTGATATATGAGACTCTATGGGCCTGATATATGAGACTCTATGGGCCTGATATATGAGACTCTATGGGCCTGATATATGAGACTCTATGGGCCTGATATATGAGACTCTATGGGCCTGATATATGAGACTCTATGGGCCTGATATATGAGACTCTATGGGCCTGATATATGCGCTTCTATGGGCCTGATATATGAGACTCTATGGGCCTAATATATGAGCCTCTAAGGGATTGATATATGCGCCCCTATGGGCCTGATATATGTGCCTCTATGGGCCTGATATATGAACCTCTATGGGCCTGATATATGAGCCTCTATGGGCCTGATAAATGAGACTCTATGGGTCTGATTTAAATGCCTCTATGGGCCTGATATATGAGACTCTATGGGCCTGATATATGAGACTCTATGGGCCTGATATATGCGCTTCTATGGGCCTGATATATGAGACTCTATGGGCCTGATATAGGCGCTTCTATGGGCCTGATATATGAGCCACTATGGGCCTGATATAGGCGCTTCTATGGGAATGATATATGTGCCTCTATGGGCCTGATATATGAGCTTCTTTCAGACACATTCAGACTATCAGGGCAGGATGGAACTTGGTGACTAAGAGATTCTGAGGACGTGCAGAAGCAACAACCACGTGGCCAGTTATTTAAAGCATATCTATGGTCAAAAATGTAAAATCATATATTATTTTTGTACAGCATATTTCAGTTATTTCTAGCCTAATCCTTTTACTCTTAATGGTCTTGAAGTTTGTAATCTTACTTTGTGAAGATCCCCACACATTTACTTCCATGGATTTTGTGACACCTGTTCACCATACACTGTGGGTAGGCATTGCTGTGTCACACATTTTAGAGAGCCTGCCTTCTAAACTACAGAGGTGCTGAGGGGAGGAGTTTCAGAAGGCAGAGTCAGTACAGGAGTCACTGCTTGCAGGCAATTAGGTACCATGGGATATATAGTCCTTAGAAATGAAATATCAAACAGCAGAGGATAAGCTGCAAAGCATGCATGGTATCCAGGAAATTGTGGAAAGAGATGGCAGCCAAAACGTAGCTCTTACAACATAAAAGGACCCTTTTCAAGTACATTTATATTGTATCATCAAATAGCACTATTGTTTGTATTGGGAAGTGCAGTACTGGCATAAACTAGATCTTGCCTAGGTAACCAGACTTTACAGGCTCAGTATAGGGGACCAAACATAGTTATAATAAAATATATCTTTATTCACAAACGTTAAAATATAATTATAAAAGCATAGGCTTAAAAGTCTTCAGATAATCCACATAACAATGTTACAAAAATACTCTACTTGTGGTGCCGAAAGTCTAGAAGATGTATGATTGGAAGCAGTGATTCTCAACCTCAGTCCTCAAGTACCCCCAACAGGCAGTGGGGTAGATTTACTAAAACAGGTGCACTCAGAATCTGGTGCAGCTGTACATGGTAGTCAATCAGCTTCTAATTCCAGCTTGTTCAATTAATCTTTGTCAATAAAACCTGGAAGCTGATTGGTTTCTATGCAGAGTTGCACTTGATTTTGCACTATCCAACTATAGTAAACAAATCCCCCTGTTTACATGTTTTTCTCTATCTTGCACAAGTGCTTTAAATCAGAGTCAATGGCTTGGTATTTTGAACAGCTATTTTATCTAAGAGAAATTCCCAAAACATGGCCTGTTGGGGGTACTTGAGGACTGAGGTTGAGAACCACAGGTTTAAAGCAATATAGCACTTGTGAGAGCTGTATGCTTCCTGTAAACCAGGTCTACCAGGTCGAATTGTTTGTATTTTTATTACAACACTGATATTATAAAAAAAAAGTTTACAATGTGAACATAGATCTCCTTTAATTGCTCCTGAGAAGGATAGGTCTTTCCAGGCAAAAACTTTCAAAAATGTGTGTGATAACGATCATCTCTGATTAACACACTCTAAAGCCTCATACACACGATCACATTTTCCTAATGAACGTTTGTCCGTTTTTTGTTGCATGATAGTCTCATGTCAAAAGTGAAGAGGTTACTCACCATACGAAAATTCTCGTAAGACTGAATACAACTTCAGAAGTGACGTAATGTGTTGAATAGTTTTGTATGTATTCTTTCACATGCGTAGTCCTGCTCTTACGATTTTTTTTTCTAACAGAAACCGTACTAATTAAACGAAAATCAGACGTTGAGTTCACGTACGAGAAAAGTTTTATAGGCTGCATATTCAGCTTTTGTCGGACGAAAAACCAGAATCGGCTGTCGAAAGCACCGTACTAACAATCTGAAAATTGCCAGATCGTTCATAGCATGAAATTTTACTTCCAATTTTTGTATTGTGTACGGGCCTTAAGGTTGTATAGTGAATTGGAAGGGGTATTAATTATTCAGTCATAGTAAGAGGTGCTGATAGCTCATATATTCCAAATGTATACTTTTTTTTTTTTTAAGGGCTTTACTTATAGACCACATTAGCAATAAGATAAGAAAAATAAAAAAATATATATTTCTAAAAACTCATTTGGGTGATGTCTGACAGTTATGTGATATATGGACAGTCCCAGTTCATATAGTTTAAAATCCAAGGGTGACATAGAAAAAGCTAATCTTGTCAAATAAATAAACAAACATTTTTTAAATGATGTCCTAAGTTTGCCCTGCATGGATGGATCATTGGGCCACTGAATCGGGATGACATTGAGCCCTTTACCGCTGCCCTTGTACCATCACCATAATTAAAGATTTCTATTCCCAATGCTCCCATTATTTTTTTGTATTTTCTTATCTTTCTGATGTCCAAAACCTAAGAACTGTTGTGATGACCTGAAAAAAAAAAAAATCTAGTGAGACCTGCAAAGAGCTGTTAGTGGGTAAAGTTTCCTTGAAATAGGATCCGTTTATATAGTAATCTTCCAGGCATGCAGTAAAACAAAGAGAAGTGTTGTGTAGTAAAGTAGTTGTCCAAAGTGCAGTGTTGGGTGCTGTGCCTGTGGTCACTTCCCTGCTCCCTACCATCCCTCCTCTCATCACATTGGATGACACCTGCTTTACACCAATTACGATCTACTCAATACTCAGAGTCTATGAATGAAAGACAGGAACTGCCTCCTTCTATGTCAGCCACAATGCAGCCTTCATCAGCATCACACACCGACACCATCGCCTTCAAGGGCTCATGAAAGAGCGCTATTGACATGATGGGGTCACCTGGTGAACTGGGGGGGGGGGGGCAATCTGAGCGATCGTATGGATGGACAGACACACTGACATGGAGACACCTCCATTAGCAGAATGCCAGGCTGGCTGTGGGGTGCTCTCTTCACCCCTAGGATAACAAACCCCAGGCACCTGTTGAAGCCCCCTCCCCCCCAGCCCAATGCAGACCCCAATAAACCATACAGATGTGCACCCCCCCCCCCCCCCCCCAAAGTCAGGATCACTTACCCTCGATCTCGTCTTCGGGGAGCTGAGTGGGGGAGTGCTCTCTCAGTAATTCGGGGATGGTGTACACCCCCCGGTACATCAACGCCGCCGTTACCGGGTGAAAAGGCATCGTTGCGGGCGAGGGGACACCCGGGGGCAGATAACACTCGAAGGGGCAGCATACGGAGGGACTGTCACCGAGAGACTGTCACCAATAGAGGCTCTTCCGCTCCGCTCTCTGCTAATGGGCGAGTGGTACAGGTGAGCTGCATGCGGACAGCCTGCCGTCCTCACATCCACACACTCTTGTTGCACATACAGTGAGAGAGAGAGAGAGAGAGAGGGAGAGAGAGGGAGAGGGGGAATGTCACAGAGAGAGAGAGAGAGAGAGGGAGAATGTCAGTCAGACGGGGGAATGTCACAGCCAGAGACAGAGGGATATCAGAGAGGGAAGAAAAGAGGGAATGGCACACCACAGAGAGGGAAGAAAAGAGGGAATGGCACACCACAGAGAGGGAAGAAAAGAGGGAATGGCACACCAGAGAGAGGGAAGAAAAGAGGGAATGTCACACCAGAGAGAGGGAAGGAGAGAGAGAGGGAATGTGACTGGAGAGACAGAGGGATATCATAGAGAGAAGGAAGAAAAGAGGGAATGCCACACCAGAGAGAGGGAAGGAGAGAGAGAGGGAGAGGGGATGTGACTGGAGAGACAGAGGGATATCATAGAGAGAAGGAATAAAATAGGGAATGCCACACCAGAGAGAGGGAATGTCACACCAGAGAGAAGGAAGAAAAGAGGGAATGTTACACCAGAGACAGGGAAGAAAAGAGGGAATGTCACACCAGAGAGAGGGAAGAAAAGAGGGAATGTCACACCAGAGACAGGGGAGAAAAGAGGGAATGTCACACCAGAGACAGGGAAGAAAAGAGGGAATGTCACACCAGAGACAGGGGAGAAAAGAGGGAATGTCACACAAGAGAGAGGGAAGAAAAGAGGGAATGTCACACCAGAGAGAGGGGAGAAAAGAGGGAATGTCACACCAGAGAGAGGGAAGAAAAGAGGGAATGTCACACCAGAGAGAGGGGAGAAAAGAGGGAATGTCACACCAGAGAGAGGGAATGAGAGAGAGAGGGAATGTGACTGGAGAGACAGAGGGATATCATAGAGAGAAGGAAGAAAAGAGGAAATGTCACACGAGAGAGGGAGGAAAAGAGGGAATGTCACACCAGAGAGAAGGAAGAAAAGAGGGAATGTCACACCAGAGAGAGAGAAGAAAAGAGAGAATGGCACACCAGACAGAGGGAAGAAAAGAGAGAATGTCACACCAGAGAGAGGGAAAAAAGAGGGAATGTCACACCAGAGAGAGGGAAGTTGAGAGAGAGGGAATGTGACTGGAGAGACAGAGGGATATCATAGAGAGAGGGAAGAAAAGAGGGAATGTCACACCAGAGAGAAGGAAGAACAGAGGGAATGTCACACCAGAGATGAAGGGATAGCACAAGGAGAGAAAGATAGAGAGAGAGAGAAAGAGAGGAGGAGTGTCACAGCCAGCAATAGAGAGAGGGAAGAAGAGAGCAAGAGAGAAAGGGAATGTGACTGGAGAGACAGAAGGATATCATAGAGAGAGAGAGGGTCACAGCCAGAGGCAGAGGGATATCAGTGAAAGGAAGGAGAGAGAGAGAAAGAAAGAAAAGGGGAATGTCACTGGAGAGACAGAGGAATATCACATAGAGAGAGAGAAAGAGGAAAGGACGAGAGGGAGAGAAAATCCCATAAGCAGAGACAGAGGAATATCAGAGGGAGATGGGGGGAAGAAAAGCTAGAGAGAGAAGGAGAGAGGGAATGTCTCAGGAGAGACAAAGGGATATCAGAGGGAGAGGGTGGGAGAGAAAGACACAGGAAGAGGAATATTAGAGAGGGAATGTCATGGGAGAGACAGGAAAATTGGAGAGAGAGAGATTGTTACAGAGGAGAGAGAGGAAAATCAGAGAGAGAGAGGGGGGATTTAAAAAAAGAGACATGAATATCAGAAAGATAGGGTGGGGGGGGGGGGGGGGTCACAAGATAGACTGGGACATCAGAGAGATAGAGACAGACAGACAGACAGACAGAGAGTGTGTGTCACAAGAAAGCAAAATCAGAGAGAAGGAATGTCACAGGAGAGACAGAGAAAATCAGAGAGAGAATGTCACAGGAGAGACAGAGGAAAATCAGAGAGAGAATGTCACAGGAGAGACAGAGGAAAATCAGAGAATGTCACAGAAGAGACAGAGGAAAATCAGAGAGAGAATGTCACAGGAGAGACAGAGGAATATCAGAGAGTGAGAGGGAATGTAACAGGCAGAGACAGCATGCAGCAAGACTCAGGTAGAGAATAAGGGGGAAGGCTATGCACTACACTGATCACTGATGATGGAGAAAAGGGGGAGAGAGAAAGGCAGAACGGAGAATGTTAGCTACTGGAAGAGACAGAAAGACTGTGACAGAGAAGAGATGGTGATGAGGAGAAGAAGGCTGGGGATAGCAGATACAAGGAACAGGAGGAGAAAGGGAAGAAACAAGAAAGAGTGAAAGATAGATAGGAAAGAAGGGAGGGGATGGGGGGTAATGGAGGGAGAAGGAAAAAGAAAATTGGAAGAAAGACGAGAGGGAGCTTAGGAAATTATAAGGATACAAAACTGCACATATAAGAACAGCAGATTAAATGGGGGATATGTTCTTACAAACCTACTGTACCTGCAGCCTTTTCTTATAACCCAACTACACATCAGTGTGCCAAGCCTTCTCTCCATATTACAATTTCCCATGCCTGGGACTTGCTGCTAATTCTTCCCACATCAGGAGAGAATCTGCATATAAATGAAGAAAGATTGGGATATTTACTACAAGCCTGGGTTTTTACTACAGGCCACTATCTGGCAATTTCTATTAACAAACAGGTACCCCAAGTAGACAGACGCATGGAGCTGAAATCATCAATCAGTCTTAGCAGCTGCTCGGTCAAAATTAAATGATAAATCATAGTAACAGGTAATAATACACATTAGGAGGTGCCAGTCACAGGAATATTATTTCTGCTGCATAGCAGTTTGACAAGAACAGTTTTGCTTCAAGACATCAGTTTATTTTTCCCAAAAAATTGCTTTGCATGTGTCTGAAAGAATGCAATTATTGAGAATAGATTGATAGCATTTCTTTCACAATCAGAAAGAATAAAATATATATGCACATCACGATTTTATGCCTAAATATACACACATACAGTAGTTATATATGCCGGGCTGGGAAGACCTCCTCTACACCTTTCTTTCCATTTTTGATCTTGCTGTGGTTGTATAATATTGGCACATACAGTGCCTTGCAAAAATATTCACCCCCTTGGCTTTTTACCTATTTTGTTACATTACAGCCTTTAGTTCAATTTTTTTTAAATCTGAATTACATGTGATAGATCAGAATACAATAGTCTAAGTTGGTGAAGTAAAATTTGAAAAATATATAAATAAAACTATTCTTCAGAAATAAAAAACTGATAATTGGCATGTGTGTATGTATTCACCCCCTTTGTTATGAAGCCCATAAACAGCTCTGGCGCAACCAGTTACCTTCAGAAGTCACATAATTAGTGAAATGATGTCCACCTGTGTGCAATCTAAGTGTCATATGATCTGTCCCAGAGGCTGCAACACCTAAGCAAGAGGCACCACTAACCAAACACTGCCACGAAGACCAAGAAACTCTCCAAACAAGTAAGGAACAATGTTGTTGAGACAAGTCAGGGTTAGGTTATAAAAAAAATATCCAAATCTTTGATGATCCCTAGGAGCACCATCAAATCTATCATAACCAAATGGAAAGAACTTGGCACAACAGCAAACCTGACAAGAGACGGCCGCACACCAAAACTCACAGATTGGGCAAGGAGGACATTATTCAGAGAGGCAGCACAGAGACCTAAGGTAACCCTGGAAGAGCTGTAGAGTTCCACAGCAGAGACTGGAGTATCTGTACATAGGATGACAATAAGCCGTACACTCCATACGGTTGGGCTTAATGGCACAGTGGCCAGAAGAAAGCCATCACTTTCAGCAAAAAACAAAATGGCTGTATTGAGTTTGCTTAAAGGCACGTGGGAGACTCCCAAAATCTATGGAGGCAGGTGCTCTGGTCTCATGAGACAAAAATTAAACTTTTTGGCCATTAAAGAAAATGCTATGTCTGGCGCAAACCCAACACATCACCCAAAGAACACCATGGTGGTGGCAGCATCATGCTGTGGGGATGTTTTTCAGCAGTCGGGTCTGGGAAACTGGTCAGGGTTGAGGGAAAGATGGATGGTGCTCAATACAGGGATATTCTTGAGCAAAACCTGTACCAATCTGTGTGTGATTTGAGGCTAGGACGGAGGTTCACCTTCCAGCAGGACAATGACCCCAAACACACTGCTAAACCAACACTTTAGTGGTTTAAGGGGAAACATGTAAATTTGTTGGAATGGCCTAGTCAAAGCTCAGACCTCAATCTAATAGAAAATCTGTGGTCAGACTTAAAGAATGCTGTTCACAAGCGCAGACCATCCAACTTGAAGGAGCTGGAGCAGTTTTGCAAGGAGGAATGTGCAAAAATCACAGTGGTAAGATGTGGCAAGCTCAAAGAGACTTATCCAAAGAGACTTGGAGCTGTGATAGCTGCAAAAGGTGGCTCTACAAAGTATTAACTTTAGGGGGTGAATAGTTATGCACATTGACTTTTTCTGTTATTTTGTTGTTTGCTTCACAATAAAAAATAAAATAAAGATCTTCAGTATGTTCTGTAAATTAAATAATGCAAATCCTCAAACAATCCATGTTAATTCCAGGTGGTGAGGCAACAAAACACGAAAAACACTAAAAAAGAACACACTGCCCAAAGGGGATTGGAGAGTGCTGCTCACCCAGGGGTTTTTAGGCAGCAAAACAATAAATGTATGACAATATAGTATAAAAGATTTCCAATATTTATTAGCATAAAAAAATATAGCACATGGGTAAAAACATGAGCTCCACTGAACAGTTGAAAAACTCAAAACAATAGCACAAAAACTGTATAGAAAATACAACAACAACAATGGATGTGCAAAAACAGACACGACTATTGCTAACACTGTACAAATACAACAACAGTGAAGGTATAGTCCTAACGTGTTTCAACCCACTCAAGGGGTC
The DNA here is from genome assembly GCF_037356315.1 of Lithobates pipiens. Lineage (NCBI taxonomy): Eukaryota > Metazoa > Chordata > Amphibia > Anura > Ranidae > Lithobates > Lithobates pipiens. The sequence continues at coordinate 8,161,410 of NW_027507790.1, forward strand.
TTCTTCAGAGAAATAGTCTGTTATAAAACAAAAATGTAGTAAGTATATACATCAAGTATTGCTTGTTTATAATAGGGGTACCTAATATTCTAATATGGTTACCCGATGATGCATGTCCAAAGAGATGAAAAAGGTAATTTCAGTGGAGTTCCCCCTTAAAACGACCGCCTCAATTTCCCTCCACACATATAGGGTGTTCCCAGGTCCACAATGTCGCCAAGTGCCAAGAGAGGAAGTTGAGGTCCAGCGTCGTGGCTTACGAGAGGTCACACTATTACCTCACCCCCCATAGACATAGGGAGTGGGTGCAGACGTTGGCGGCAGGATAGTGTGGCGGATCGCACCTGCAGCAGAATTCCATATAGGTATAGAGTTAAAGGTATGCACTTAAAGTGTAATGAGTGGATATCTGCAGGGCATGAATCTATTATCATACCACTAATCTGTGTGTGTGAATAATACCCACACCAGATGTTTTATATATATATATATATATATATATATATATATATAAAAGAAAGAAATATAGCTTGTGGTCCCAAGTGTTAGAGGTTGATGTCACCAAGCGAAAAAAAAACCAAAAAAAAACACAGACAGAAGGGGGGCCACCAAGTCAAGTGAAACAATGTGAAAGAATAAATTAGATGAAATGCAAGTGAAAAAACGAGTGAAACAACAACATGAGTGTGACGGTGACTAACAAAACCAAAAATAAAACAAAAATGGGAAAAGAAAATACAAAATACAAAATAAAAAAATATAAATAAAAATAAAAAAGGGGAAGAGAGAAAACGGTTAAAAAAGTTAAAAAAATATAACATATAAAATAATAAAAAATATATAAATATAAAAAATATAAAAATATATAAAAATAAATAAATATATATATAAAATTGTTTTAATAAAATAATATAATAAAATAATAAAAAAATATAAAATTATATAAAAAATATATATATATAAAAAAAAAAAATATATATATATATATATATATATATATATATTTTTTTTTTTTTACAAAACACGAAAAATGCCAAGGGGGGAATACTTTTGCAAGGCACTGTACATGCTTTTGATTTTATCATATGATCAATCAAAAGCTTCTGTAAACAATTAAGCAGGTGTAATTTTCCTTCCGGTCAGTTTAAATTGAATTTGATCAAACTTAGTCGATCCGCCAGAGTGGAAAATGATTGATCATGTTACCATCAATTGGCAGCACTGAGATGCTTTGTTAAAGAATTCAATAACATTTTGATCGAATTAATTATAAAATTGCATGGTGAAAGCAGATATGCAATTGTTTCTTATGACTATCGAACAAAATCCACTTCACTGTGTGTCATATCGATCAAATGGGTTGTTGATTATAGATCGACAATTATAGATTATCAGTCAATTATTCAAATCGAAAAAGTAATCAATCATTTATGGAAGCATGGCCACCATTATACCTGCATCAATTTACAACATACCATTTCCCAGTAGCAGTAACCAGTCAGAGTCAAGCTTTGAGAAAGCCTATTATGTTCATTATGTGTGGAGCCTTTCTTTGTCTTTACTCAAGGGTGTTTTTGCAGCCTTATGGTGGCTATATGAGATGTATTTTTATTCTGCAGCAAAAAAAAAAAAAAGCGCACATTAGCTCTATGAACATATCCAATTAAATGATGCAGGCATATTAATATTTTACCCTTTATCTTTCTTTTTTGCTCCTTTTAGAGCTGTCATCAAGGGTCCAGCCAGTTCAGATCTCCTTTTCATCCCCTTTTGTCACTTTTTCCTTGTACACAGGGCCGGATTAACATAGGGGCTATTGGAGCTGCAGCTCCAGGCCCGTTTCTCAAGATAGGCCCATTTGCCCAAAAAAAATAAAAAAAAAAAAAAAAAAGATTGACTTTGAGGATTGAAGCTCGGCGATCAGGAGTCACAGAAACCCCACATTTGTAGGGTAAGTAGCTAAAAACCAACTCCAGCACTGGTTAAAATATGGGGCTGCTATCATCTATGGTTCCGGAGATACAGGGCTTCTTGCGCAGCCTGTCAGAAGCTACATACAGAGCGGCCAGTTTAAATACAAGCTGGAACACTCTGCAGCAGACTGAGAGGATGAACTCACAGTGCTTATAATAATTATTTGTATATTACTTATTATAATTAACCCCTTGCCACCCAGGCCCATTCTGAGACTTCTCTCCTACATGTAAAAATCATCATTTTTTTTATGCTAGAAAATTACTCAGAACCCCCAAGCATTATATATTGTTTTAGCAGACACCCTATGGAATAAAATGGTGGTCTTTGCAACTTTTTATGTTACACAATATTTGCGCAGAAATGTTTCAAACTTTTTTTTTGGAAAGAAGCTGTTTCATTCATAAAAAAAAACACTAAAGTTAGCACAATTTTTTGTTGTGTACTAAGCGATGCTTCAATTTTTTTTACAGGTTACATGTTTAGAGTTACAGAGGAGGTCTAGTGCTAGAATTATTGCTCTCGCTCTAACGATTGTGGCGTATGTAACCTGTGTGTATCTGGCTCTGATACTAACCAATGCCTACCCAGGGACTGATTAGTATCTCTCCCCTGCCTGTCCCCACACACCCTCTCACCTGCTGACTTGTGAATGGGGCAATCACTCCTGCATGTGTTCTGCCAGTGAATACAATGATTAGTGTTGCTAACTATAGCTGGCAGCACTGATTGTTTTGGGGAAAACCTGACAGGCTGGTTGTACTCAAGTCAGTTAATAGGTTGACTTGTGTAAAACCAGCTAGCCCATACATAGATCGACTATGGCTGGTCTCTGCTTAATTGGTGTAATTTCAATCCATGTATGGCCCGCTAAACCACTACACAGTCCCTAAACATCCTTCCACAAACCTTTACATTTTTCCTTCCCAGATTACTTCATCCTCCTCTCCTGTACATAGTGCCCACTGTCATACTCTCCACACTTCTCTCCTATACATAGTGCCCACTGTCATACTCTCCACACTTCTCTCCTATACATAGTGCCCACTGTCATACTCTCCACACTTCTCTCCTATACATAGTGCCCACTGTCATACTCTCCACACTTCTCTCCTGTACATACTGCTTACTGTCATACTCTCCACCCTCCTCTCCTATACATAGTGCCCACTGTCACACCTCCAACACTTCTCTCCTATACATAGTGCCCACTATCATACCCTCCACACTCTTCTCTTATACATAGTGCCCAATGTCATACCCTCTACACTCCTCTGCTGTGGATACTGCCCACTGTCATACCCTTTACACTCCTCTCCTGTACATAGTGCCTTCTGCCATACCCTCTGCACTCCTCTCCTGTACATACTACTCACTGTCATACCCTCCACACTCCTCTCCTATACATACTACTCACTGTAATACCCTCCATACTTCTCTCCTCTACATAGTGCCCACTGTCATACCTTCCACACTCCTCTCCTGTACATACTACTCACTGTCATAACCTCCATACTCCTCTCCTATACATAGTGCCCACCGTCCTACCCTCCCTCCACACTCCTCTCCTGTAATTACTGCTTACTGTCCCACTCTCCACACTTCTCTCCTGTACATAGTGCCCACTGTCATACCCTCCACACTCCTGTACATATTGCTCACTGTCATACCTTCCACACTCTTCTCTTATACATAGTGCCCAATGTCATACCCTCTACACTCCTCTGCTGTGCATACTGCCCACTGTCATACCCTTCACACCCTCTGCACTCCTCTCGTGTAGATAGTGCCAACTGTTAGACCCTCCACATTCCTCTCCCTCACCTGCACATACTTCCCACTTTTATACCATCCATACTCCTCCCCTATGCCTCTTACCCACAAAAACTGTTCTTTAAAATTATTATGAATATCCTCAATGTTACCAGCTCTAGAAAGGGCACTTTTGTTAGTTCAACTAAAGGAAATCTCACAGTCCTCATATTTGTTCTGCCCCATTATTAGTACTTATTTAATTTTGTAATTACTACTGTGATGTATAGAGGACATAGGGGATGTCAGCTACTCTAAATATAGCACTTGTAAAAAAAAAAGCATCCCTGAAAATATTTTTGAAATGTTGACAACTATGCACTTAGGCACTGCCTAAGGGCCACAGGGTCAGTAGGGGGCCCCATGAGAGGCTCCTGTGATATTAAAGCGGTAGTAAACTTTTCTAACATTACTACTTTTTAGAGGCCCTGGGGTAGGTTATGCCATAATGTACAAGTATGCCCAGCATATTAGCACATTAGGGAACACTTAAACTGTCAGACTGAGCCCTCCAGTGCTGTGCTGTGATCAATCCGGCGGGGCCCGGGCACTTCCATCTTCACCCGGTCTTCCTCCTGGGTTCTATGCCTTCGGTCACTTTCCTTGGCCAGGCTGCGTTGATGCCATTCCCACACATGCTCATGTACATCCTCTCTCTCCCATCCCCCCCTCTCTCTCTCATCCTTCCTCCCTTACCCCTCACACCTCTTTCACCCCCTTTCTCTCTCTCTCTCATCCTCCCTCTCTCTCTTTAATTTAATTTGTTATAACAAAAATAGTTAGCATTTTTTTTTTTTATTGTTTATAAAAGGCCCCACCAAAATCCTTCAACACCAGGCCCATAATGTTCTTAATCTGGCCCTGCTTGTACAATAACAGGCTATAGTAGTATAATGTGTCCTGGTGCTACATACAGAGCAAACAGCTCACAAAAAGTAAGAAAACAAAACAAACAAAATAAAATAACAAACCATCTACCCAATATTTATCATTTCCCCCATATGAGCCACTTGGTACATAAAAGATGTACATGAATCACTTGCAAGCCAGGAGTCCTTTATACAGTAGGTCTCTGAAGTAGTGAAATGTATCCACCCTGCCCAAATTGCGCAAAAGTCATCATATTGTTCACGTAATTATTCTCCATTATCTCTTTCACCAATCTAAACCAGTTTTTTAAAGTTCTCCATCTGCAAAGTAAAAGGCACTTGGCCATGCATTAAGACCTCATGCACACTGGGCATTTCACCCCTCTGCATGATATCCGAGTGGTTTCTGCAGGCAGAAGGAGCAGGTGCACTGCTCAGCCCCTATGCCAGCAGCTTGTTAGACTCTATGAGACGTTGAAAGCTGCTGAGGCTGATCAGGGCTGGATGATGCACTGAGTGATACTAACATTTAGGGCTGCATGTGCCGAAGGATGAATGCCTGGTACACAGTGTTATGGCCATTTGTCCCTGGGTGCCTACTGTCCTAACCTTTAGTATGACTAGGAGCAACGTCTATCCCCAGTAACTTTCAGCATCTCATAACGTTTTACTGGCTGCCACCAGTAAGTCTGGACGGTACGACTGTGCTAAACACCCAGTGCATGAGGCCTGAGAGGATAAGGTTATACGTTTTTGTACTTCTTAGTGGACATAGGAGACACATGAAAGAGCATAGCCAGCGGGTAGTTTGGGACCAACATTTGCAAATTTTGGGATATAACCCCTCGTATTTTTGACCAGAATGGCTAGATGAGAGTGCACTCCAACCAAAGGTGGAGAAATGTACCCACTGTGTTGCATCACCTCCATCGAACAAAGGGTACCAGAGGGCTAATCTGGTGGGAAATCCAAAGTATAGCTTGTAACCAGTCCCAGGTTTTGACCTTGGTGGGGCCCTGGCCACTTCAAGTTTGGGGGCCCCACAACATAGAAAATACAATATATGACAAATAAAAAGTGAACTGAAATAAATGATCAACCACATCTGATCTAAAAACAACAATAATTTATGTTGGAAGGCTAGCCGCAGGCCAGCCTGAATTTGTGGGAGGAGTCTGGGACTATATAGCCCTCTTTGTCCAGCATCGGCTCCTTCTTCTGGTTTCCCGGGGTACAGCCGTCGAGCGTCACTTCCTGTGCAACCAACCAACGTCACTTCCGGTTTTCCGTTCAGCTGGAGGAATCCTTGTGGGGCATTGCATCTCCTGCATGCATCGTGGGCTGCAGGTATCGTCCAGGGGAGGTAAACGAGGGGGGCCACTCGCGTCTGGGTAGGCTCACAGAGGCATCCTGTTCACCAGTTAGGTTATCGCCGGGTAAATGGCCGGGGAGGCGGTGAGAGTCAGTCGGGCTTGTGCAGTCAGTCGGGCTTGTGCAGTCAGTCGGCATGCAAGAAGGGTGGGAGGGTGAGACTCTGCCGGGCTGTCAGTACATATGTCTGATCATGGTTGCGGTCGCAGTCTAGGGAAGTGGGGGGGGGGGGGTGGCTGCAGCAGGGTTAGTTGCCTATCATTAGGCTGTCCGAATTATCTCAGGGGGATGGTTAGCCTGCTTTTATAAGCTGGTGCTCTAGCCTTTCATTTTTTGTCTTGTCTCATCGCAGCTCTGCTGATGAAATCAATACATGCGATTTCTGTCAATTATTTGCATTTCGGTCACTGCATTTCATTCATTGCATTTCACTCATAGCTTTTCCGCTTGGTATCTTTGTTTCTGTTTGTCTCATCACTTTGGGGTCTGCATGGGTGGTTCATGCATCCAGTGGTTCATGCATCCATTTCACAATGGCCATTTTTATTTTTCAGTCCATGTGGGTTTTCCATGTTATGCATACGTCATTGTCCATTTTTATGTTCGTTTTCTTTGTCTGTCATATTTTGCCTTCAGGTTCATCACTTATTCAGGTGTTTTGTTCACGTGGATCTCAGCATTTACGCAGGAGCGTCAGGTACGTCTAGGTCTCTTGTATCACGGGCAGACAGCCGGCTGTCTCGTAGTGGGCGCTCGCACAAGGGGAAGAGTAATTCCACCTTTGGGACTTGGGTTTTTAGGGTAGGTGTGGGTTGAATCGACCATCCATTTCACATGGTCATTTTCTTATTACCAAATGTCGTGCTTTAAGTGAGTTTTCCCCTACCGTAATTGCATGGTAAGTGTTTCATTCGGTTTGTTGTTTCTTTGTCTGTATATCTTACCTTTTTTAGGTCCATCACCTTGCGGGGGATTTGTTCATGTTTTTCCCAGCATTTACGCAGGAGCAACAGGTACATGCTCATTTGGTTTCACGGGGCTGTTAGTCAGGTCTCACTTCTCAGGATCTATCACGTCTATAGATCCATATGGGCCGGCATTCATTTGTAGGTGTCAATACAAGTTCTCATATGTCATATATCATACGTTGCATGATCATTTTTTACTTAAATTTCGTTATTCACCACGTTCTGTGGGTACCTGAGCCCTGAGTGTTCATTGTTAATCGCCGTCTTAGCGATACAGGTTGCTCGGGCTCACTTATTGCATACACGTAGGATTGGTGGGTCATTAGGTTCATACCCGCACTCTTGTTGGCACATTACTGCACCTACGTCCTTAGTGTTAGGTTGAAGGGAACGGGTGTTGTGGTTTTGTATTAGTGATTCTTTAAGGTTTCTTGTCATCTTTTCATCTTAGCTAGCTCAGAAAGCAACGAATTTCCGTTTATTTCTCCATTCCCGACTGGGGGTTTGGAGCACGGCAGCACCCCTACTTTAAGCAGTTGGACTTTTCCCAGGCTCACTGCAGTGCTACGTCGCAGGGGAATTGCATTTCCAGCCACAGCTAGGAAAGAAGAGTTATTTAGGTTATTGTTCCATAGTCCTTCTCAGCTGTTCCCTTCTACCAGTTCAGGACAGGTGTCTGTACATAATTCGCTGACACAGATTCATACCCTGTTAAACACTCTTTCTACGTCCATGCAGGATAGGATGGATGTGATTTGAAGCCCATGCGTTTCTCCAGCACCCCCAGCTCCGGTTCCTCCCTGTGCTCCCGCAGGTAATTTTGCCATTTCATTGCCCATGGCAGCTCCGTCGCCTCTAGCGGCATTTCCATCGGTATCTCCAGCTCATTTTGTTCCTGCCAATATCAAAAAATATTTTCTGGAAGGGAAAGATGTGAATCTGGCCTCTCTTCTGATAGCCTCTCAAGATGTCACAGAAAACAAGTCTTTCGCTTGCAGGGAGGTTTCGGTTGTGCTAAAGATCAAAGACCCCAGGCTCAACGGCAAGCTCAGTGTGGCGGAATTCGTGCTGGCTTTTGGCATCTTCTGGGACATTACCTGTGCCATTAGTCCTGACAGGAGGGTAGAATTGGACTTATATTTACACAAGGTGGTGGATCTAGCACACAAATATGGGGGGGGGTTGCATATTCTACGATTATCATTGTTCTTTCTCAGCTAAGGTGGTGGCCACTTGGGCACAGTTTCAGGTAGTGATGTGTTGGAGTAATGTGGACATGGAACTTTTTTGCAGGCATTTCACTAATCAAAAGTCCCCAGTGTGTAGTATTTGCCAGTTCTCAGCACATACTTCAGCATGGTGTCCTATATTTGAGGCCCCTGGTCAGTTTAGGATCAACAAGAAGGTGGCTAGTGTGTCCTCCACAGGACCTTCTGGGTGGATAAATTGGGTGGGCCCATCCATTATTTTGGTAAGGCACAGGTGTGTAACAATTACAGCCATTCAGGGTGCAATTACAACCAGTGCATTCTTCTGCATGTATTTGTTTCAGGGCTCATCCCAAATCCTCCTGTCTGGTCAAGCCCTTTAGTTCTTCGTGACTAAGCCAAGTCAACATATCCATACTAGAGGCATCTTTAGAAGGTCACCCATCCTCGAGTTTCAGATAATTCCTGTTGGATGGTTTCTCAGTTGAGTTTCATACAGTCTTAATTATGCTGCCAACAGAGTCTTTCAAAAGTAAGAATCTTTTGTCTGCAGACAGTCATGCTTCGATCGTGGTTGAGTTACTGGAGTCAGAATTGTCCAATGGATTTGTAATTGGTCTTTTTATTGCATCACCATTTGGCATGTGGAGGGTCAGCCCCATTGGGGTCGTTTGTGGAAAATTTTCTAATAAATACAGATTAATATACCACTTTTCCGCACTTCATTTTTTGCACATTCCTAGTCCAAATTCACTGATTCCCTTGGAAGAATTTTTTTTAAAGTAGTCATTGGTGGATTCAACCATACAGCATATTCTGCAATTGGACAGGGGGACTTAGTTGTCTAAAGCAGACATTGCCGATGCGTTAAAACTGCTTCCCATTGATCCTGCTCTTTGGCAATTGCACGGCATTATATGGCGTGATCGTTACTACTTCGCCACTAAATTAACCTTTGGGTCAAAGAGCAGCACTTGTGTGTATGATATTTTTTCCCTGGCACTCCATTGGGTTTTGGGTAACTGCAAGGGTTGTCAGGGGATTGTGCATTACCTTGATGATTTCCTGCTCTTGGAGGACCCTGGTTGGCCACCTAAAGATTTGCAGTCTCCTACTGAACTTTTTGCAGAGTTAAATGTGCCATTGGCTACTCGCAAGGTGGAAGGTCTGGCCACCATCATTCATTTTTTGAGTATCCTGCTCAATTTGGATCGTATGATTCAAGTCTGCCCAGGGAGAAGTTGGTTAGGATACGTCAGACGATTCATTTGTTCGTCCCCAGTTTGCTCGAAGAGGGATTTACAGTCACTCTTGGGCATGTTGAACCATGCGATGAGGATTATTCCACAGGGGAGGTCTTTTATTGCTATATTGTTGGCCCTTTTACCCCTGTATCAGGCCATGATTCAGTCGTTGACCTACAAGCTGACGCACGAGCCAATCTTGTCACGTGGGATCAGTTCCTGCGTGACTGGAACTGCATTTCTTTGCTCATTCCTCAGCCAACGAGTGAATTGCCCAGGGTATTTTCAGATGCAGCTGTGTCAGTGGGATTTACGGCTATTTTTGGTGCAGAATGGCTGGCCAGTCGTTGCCCTCTGAGGTTTTAAGCATGCCCAAGTTTCCGTAGAGTTTGGCATTGTTTGAAGTCTGCCTAATTTTGAGGGCGGCTGTCACTTGGGGTCCAGGTTGGTCAGGTAGTTTGGCCATTTTCTTCACTGATAATCTGGCTACCGCCAAGATTATCAACAAGGGCAGGTCTGGGTCACTAATCATCATGTCCTTCATGTGTTGGTTGACTTGGCTGGGGTTGACATATAAATTCCATTTTCAGGGTGAATTCATTAGTGGGACTTATAATGGTGTGGCGGTGCCGCGTTATCTAATTTCAAAGCCGTTCAATTTTTCTTACAGCACCCAGAAGCGGAGCGGATGGGCAAGCCGGTTCCTCTGTATTCCCTGCTGATCATGGACTAACCAGGCTCTGCATACAGGCGATAGTTTTGCCAATAATTCTCTATCCAGCAATACATTCAAGGCGTATACCACGGGGTAGAAGACATTTCACAAATTCTTGATTCAACATCCTTGTACTTGTCCATGGGACATAAGTGATGCCTTTTGCGGCATATTGCCAGAGTGAGTTGGCATTATCTGCCAATACCATAAATCTATACCTATCAGGCATTCAGCTTTTTAGGACCCTACAAAACCCTGTTAGTCCATCCATTTTTGCTGCTCACCCTCTTAAGGCCATGTTGAGAGGTATTTAAAGGTCACAGGGGCAGGCTCAGGTATCACGACTGCCAGTTACCGGCCAGATGATCCATGACTTTTCAAATATCTTATCATCTTCTCCTTTTGGCATAGGTCCCAGTTTGGTGCTCAAGGCAGGTGTTTATTTGAGTTATTTTGGCTTCCTTTGGCCTGGGGAAGTTTCATAGGTTAGAAGTCATGCTCCTTTCCTGGTTAAAGGCAGTCTCAACAGGTTCACTGATCATTACATGCTACAGCTCAATAAGAATAGTGGATCAGGGTTTCGTTGTGAAATATTATAATACCAACAGCAAGTAGTGTCCAGTTGAGGTACTTGACTCACTTTCTAATTTATTTGCAGCATCCCTGCTGGACAGCCCTTTGTTGCCTTTTCCCACATATCCTCTTACCTCAAAACAGTGTGCGTCACATGTCAGAATCTTAATCGCAAAGTTAAACTTAAATCCAAAATAGTTTCCACAGCTTCTAAGCAGGGGGTCCCTCCTTTCATCATTAAATACATGGGATGGTGGATGTCCCCCTGTTTCAGAAGGTACATCCCTGAAACCCATACTGAAGTTATCTAGGCATTCACTTCTTTGTTAGATTGATCATTGTTCGCAATTTTCATTAAAGCTTTTCATTTTCCATATCTACTCATGTGTCTTTTGCCCTCTTTTTAGGTATACTGACTAGCCAGGCCAAGGCACACCGCAGGTCTTGGTGAGTTAGGGGATATCATTTCTATATGAAGACTCCGATGACAAGCCGCAGGCCAGCCTGAATTTGTGGGAGGAGTCTGGGGCTATGTAGCCCTTCTCCCCTGCCGGGTCCAGCGTCGGCTCATTCTTCTGGTTCCCACCCACCCGGTTCTCCCGATAATTTTCATTTTACTTTTCATATATTCATGGTATGCCCTCTAAAGCTTTTCATTTTCTATACCTACTTATGTGTCTTTTTGTCCACTTTTCAGGTATACTGACTAGCCAGGCCAAGTCACATCGCAGGTCTTGGTGAGTTAAGGGTTATCGTTTCTATATGAAGACTCCAACGACAAACATATATATGTATATATACTGCTGATTTTGTACGTTTGCCCATTGACATAAAAAAATTATCAGTTTATAATTTTATAGGTAGGTTTATTTTAACAGTGAGAGACAGAATAACAACAAAAAAAATCCAGAAAAACGCATTTCAAAAAAGTTATAAATTTATTTGCATTTTAATGAGTGAAATAAGTATTTGACCCCTTTGCAAAGCATGAGTTAGTAGTTGGGGGCAAAACCCTTGGTGGCATTCACAGAGGTCAGACGTTTCTTGTTGTTTGCTAACAGGTTTGCACACATCTCGGTAGGGATTTTGTCCCACTCCTCTTTGCAGTTCTTGTCTAAGTCATTAATGTTTAAGGCTACTTTTTGGTAACTCGAACCTTCAGCTCCCTCCACATATTTTCTATGAGATTAAGGTCTGGGGACTGGCTAGGCCACTCCAGACCTTAATGTGCTTCTTCTTGAGCCACTCCTTTGTTGCCTTGGCCATGTGTTTTGGGTCATTGTCATGCTGGAAGACCCATCCATGACTCATTTTCAATGCCCTGGCTAAGCGAAGGAGGTTCTAACCCAAGATTTGACAATACATGACCCCGCCCATCATTCCTTTGATGCAGTGAAGTTGTCCTGTCCCCTTAGCAGAAAAACACCCCCAAAGCATAATATTTCCCTCTCCATGTTTGACGGTGGGACCAGTGTTCTTGGGGTCATTGGCAGCATTCCTCCTCCTTCAAAGTTGAGTTGATGCCAAAGAGCTCCATTTTGGTCTCACCTGACCACAAGACTTTCACCCAGTTCTCTTCTGAATCATTTAGATGTTCATTAGCAAACTTCAGATGGGCCTGTATATGTGTTTTCTTAAGCAGGGGGACCTTGCTGCAGGAGTCCTTCAAGGCGTAGTGTGCTACCAATTATTATCTTGGTGACTATGGTCCAAGCTGCCTTGAGATCATTAACAAGATTCTTCCGTATAGTTCTGGGATGATTCCTCACCGTTCCCATGATCATTGAAACTCCAAGAGGTGAAAACCTCCATGGAGCCCCAGACCGAGGGAGATTGACAATTATTTTGTGTTTCTTCCATTTGCGAATAATCGCACAATTGCTTAGCAATGGTCTTGTAGCCCATTCCAGCCTTGTGTAGGTCTACAATCTTGTCCCTGACACCCTTGGACAGCACTTTGGTCTTGGCCATTGTGGAGAAATTGGAATCTGATTGAGTGCTTCTGTAGACAGGTGTCGTTTATACATGTAACAAACTGAGATTAGGAGCAATCCCTTTAAGAGAGTGTGCCTAATCTCAGCTCGTTACCTGTATAGAAGACACCTGGGAGCCAGAAATCTTGCTGATTGATAGGGGATCAAATACTTATTTCACTCATTAAAATGCAAATCAATTTGTAACTTTTTTTATAATGTGTTTTCTGGATTTTTTTTGTTCTGTCTCTCAATGTTAAAATAAACCCACCATTAAAATTATAGACTGATCATTTCTTTGTCAGTGGGCAAATGTACAAAATCAGGAGGGGATCAAATACTTTTATCCCTCACTGTATATATATATAAAAGTTATGTTCTGAAGAACACACTTGTCTGATTTTTTTTCTCAATTTTATTGACTGGAAGAATACACATTACACAGGTAATTGGAACTGGCAAGTCATATATCACAGATATGCATCACATTACAATATTTCCGAAAAGTCTTTCTCCCCGCACTTAGCATTTGCAAAATCTTTAACTAACTCATCAAACTGTATTGTCTTGAGGACAGTAGGCAGTAGGCCAGTAGGCACAGAGTCTTTCATGAATCATCGTGGTTCTCAGATAATCAGTGCCAATTTGCTGAATGACCTTTCTCCTGAACAACTAGTGACCATCATACTCAATATGTTTATTGGTTGTTAGAATAAACACAAGAATACAAAGGCAAGCTTGTAAATTGCTGTATAGGGGCTAGATAATGGGTAGACATTACAATCTGAGCAATAAAGATCACAGTTGTAATAGGTCTGAAATTTTGGGATGAATATTCAAATATATTCTAATGCTGTGTACACACGGTCGGATTTTCTGATGGGAAATGTTGGATGTGAGCTTGTTGTCGGAAAGCCAGACCGTGTGTATGCTCCATCGAACATTTGCTGTCGGACTTTCCGAAAGCAAATGTTTGATAGCAGGTTCTCAAATTTTCCTCCAACTAAACTTTGTTGTCGGAAAGTCCGATTGTGTGTACACAAGTCCGCACACAAAAGTTCATGCACGCTTAGAATCAAGTACGAGCTGGAAGCGCTCGGTCTTGTAAAATTAGCGTTAGTAATGGAGATAGCACATTCATCACGCGGCAAATTTTGAAATCTCTCAATGTAGCGCATTCTTTTATTCTTTATAATGCTATAATAATGAAGTTGCTTTGCTGTTGATATTTACAGAGTTCTGACAAACTGATTTTTTATTATTTCTTGTGATCTCCCGAATAATCTTTCTTTTTGTTCGTTTTTTTTTTCTCGTGATTTCCAGAATAATCTTTTTTTTTTTTTTCTAGTGATCTCCATGTTTTTTGTTTTTGTTTTTTCCTCATGATCTCCAGAATATTTTTTTTTCTAGTGATCTCCAGAATATTTTTTTGTCGTTTTGTTACCACATCACCATTATTAACTTGGATTTTTTAACCTCAAAGAAATACAACTATGTTGGTGTCCCTTGTTTTAATTTGACATTGTATTTTTGAAATGTACCTGCCTACTCACAAACAAATGGTCCTTTTTGAAGTAAAACACATAGCCAAATATTTGTCCAAAAAAAATAGGCATTTAATAGGGGTCATAACAAAATAAAGAGGAAGGCAATGCTGGAGAAACAGTTGGAATTGGGGAAGCCTTTGTACCCCAGGGCAGACATCAATTATTTGACTGTCAACATTGGTAGCCTGAGGAGTCCATTTAATAGGGAGCTCAATATGGTCCAGGACTCTGAGAGAAGCAGGAGCAGCAGCAGATGACCTATATGTCCCAAGGCTGTGGTCTTAACAGACCACACCAAACCCAGGCCATCACTCTCAACACTTCTTTACACCATGCTGTGGTGAGTTGGGTGGCTGTGGTGTTGGTGGTGTTGCTGGAGGTGGTGGAGGAGTATGGTCCAACTCACACAGGTGGCTTTGATTTGTGAGTTAGCCCCTCGTCCCCATGTTTAGGGCCTGAAGAATGATTTCCTCACAGATCAGGCATTGGCCCTCCTTCATTTGTTCGAATTTACTTGCTGTCACACATCCAAATGACTCGGGGCCACTAGGGATCGTTGTAAGTACCGCAGTAGCCTGGCGAATTAAAGCAGTCACAGACTCCTCCAGGTTCCTCGCCTTCCTGGTCCTGGAGGGAGGAACCTGGGATTCCGTCAGGCTGCTTGCCACGGCCTCCTCTTGGCTGAGACTTTCCGGTGTATGAAAATGGTACATAGTTTTCGTTTTTTGGTCATCAATCACACGCAATTTTGAGCTCATGATTGTTGCAAATTGAATGGTAACACATAAAAAAGACTACCATTCTGACCCCAGCATTTTTCATTCTCCCAATCATTTTTGGCTACTATTATCTATTGATATGTAAACCACTTTGTTAACCCTTTGAGGACCATAAGATTACCGTCATCAATATAAAAATAAATATATTTTTTTCCCTTTAAGAATGTATTTGAACAATAAATAAAACCATTTCCACACTTGTGTCATTTTTGGGGGAGGAATTATAACAACCATTTGTTGATAAAAACTAATATTTTGACTCAAACCAAAAAAAAAGTATTTTAAGTTCTTAATTATATGATACAGGCAATTAAAAACATGGGACAAATACGTCCCTTTCCTCAAAGGGTTAAATCTGAAATTAGTGATCAATAATAGCATCTAGTTAACACTGTCATTCAATTTTTGGCAAGAACTATGTTCAACGATGCTATACCTGGCTCAAGCTGGGCTCCTCCACATCTTCTTCCTGGGTGGAAGGCCCAGGTTGGACTTCAGGAGCCTCAGTTGATGTGGAAGGGAGTCTGGAAGGAAGTGTGAAAGGAAGTGTTAAAGGGAGTGTAGATAGCAATGGCCTGGGTTCACTCTGGTCTGACAAAAAACGCAGTCTGTCGTAATACCACAGCCTGGGTACATATACTTCATCTGCTGCTGCTCTGGATCTCGTGGAATCCTGGACCTTCTTGCACTCCCTATTATATGTGCTCCTCAGGCTACCAATTTTGGCCATCAAATAACTGATGTTTGCCGTGGGATATACCGGCTTCACCAATTCCAACAATTTCTCCAGCTTGTTTGAGTGATCTCTGCATGTCACTTGCCAGAGACATGGCAGCTCCCTGTACATGTCGAGGAATTTGGGCAGGAAATCCGGGTCAAACCCTAATGTCAGGCTAAACTCTGCTAATCTTGTCCCAATATAGGCCTCAATCTATAAGCAGTATAGGCCACTAACCACTGATGCCCCAAGTTACAAGTGTACATTCGTTTGAACGATGAGCGCTTACGATCCTGCGTCCTCCACTCACAGATCGTACATACAGATCCCGTGTGTTATGCTTTATATACACTGCGCATGTGTGAAACTCCGCCCCTTTCCTTCTTTCTAGTTTATTTCCCGCCTCTTCTCTTTCAGGGCAGAGGGAGAGCACATAGCAGAGACACAACAGATGCCTGCAGAGTGCAGCAACGATGAGGATGAGGAAAGCCAGGAGAGAGGCAGTTCTACATCCAGGACGAGATATAAGGCCTCAAATATGTCCTTTGTAGATATGGTGGAGATGGTTGACTAGACTGGGAAGTATGGACCGTACAGAAACTCAAATGTGAGAAAGACCAAGATCATGACTAAAGTTGTGAGAAGTCAGTACAGGAATTTTGGGGTAATATGGTCCAAGAAGCAATTGCGAAAATGCTGGTCAGACCTGAAATTGAGGGAGCACGATCAGTATAGAAGGATCAGGAAAGTGCTTCAAAAAAGTAAGTATTTGTCATGTGTTCCTATTATTATTATTACTTTCGTGCTGGTACATGTGCTTTTCTTTGCTGGTGTACAGTTTAAAATGCCAAGTTTGAAGTTCATGGGCAGAGCAGTTGTTCGTATTAAACATTGTTTGTTCGACCACTAATACAAAGTTTTTGGCAGATGCAGGTTAACATTTGCTCATGCCTATTTTTATTAAAATAAGTTTATTACATTGTTGTCTAGATGTGTTTGTAACTATAATGAAATGCAAACTTGATTCGGTGTAAGGAGAGGACACTGAGCAGCTGTTTACACATCTGGACAAAGGAGCACTAGTGTGGGACACCAGAATAACCTTTTTATGGTGTCCCACGCAAGTGCTCCAGTGGATACTAGGGGTCTATCCATGTGTGAAATTTTAACAAAACAGGTAAGTATTCCAGCTTTTGAAAGGGCAAAAATCATGTCCTCAGCTTGGAACTCTGCCAAAACAGACAATTTGACGACATTACCAAGCAATGTTTTGTGTTACTATTTCTCGCCTGAAATATCTGTCTGCTAAGTATATTTTTTTTATTCACATAGAGGGAGAAAAGAATCAGGACATCTGAGGACACCAGGAAACCCACACCTCCTGAAGAAGGGGAACAACGCAGCACACAATCTGAGCATGTGGATTCCGAGGTTCAGGAAGTGGTCGAAATGGAGACCACAACAGGTCAGTGTCTGAGACCACAGCTTCAGGTAATAGATGTATGCCTGCATATTTATAATACATGGTGTGTCTTTTTATTTTTAGGTGATGTGGATGAAGCTGGCTGTCCTGGCTTGCCCCCCCCCCCCCCAAAGCGCAGTACGGCAAAGCTATCTGGAGTGCTTTGTGGGTAGGGGGACCATTTATATTCCAGATAATCTGTAATCTCTTTATAATAAAGCAAATGATTTGTTTGCATAGTTTGCACAGTAGTATTTTGCACAGCAGCTAAATAATCGCATGCACAGTGAGCAATTTATTTATGTAGGTTGCACAGTAGCAGTTTTGCACAGCAGCTAAATATTCGCATGCATAGCGAATAATTTATTTATGTAGTTTGCACAGTAGTAGTTTTGCACAGCAGCTAAATAATTGCATGCACAGCAGCAATGTGCAGTAGGATTCACCAATAGTATTGATATAATTATTGATTTATTGCACTTTATCTATGAAGTAGAATACATATCAAACAAGGACTCTCCATCTTTGTAGTAATATTTGGTATATAGTTTGCGCTGATCACCTTTTTTATTTAAGATAGCACATGTTGACACACCATGTTTGTGGCTTTATCAAAATAGATGTAGGGAACAGACACACATTTTAGGCATGGGATCATTATGAAAATCCACATTTTGAGTCCCAATTTGTGTGCATCTTCAAAATTTGGCTTTTTACAGAGGTGAGATCCCCTCATCTGATGAAGGCAAAATCAACACATTTTTGACACACTAATCTCATATGTCCTTCACAAAAAAAGCTCTATCTACTATCAAAAATACATGTTACACACCAAAGATGTTGGTCTGTTTAAAAACCCTTTTATAACGCACATGTGAATGTGCTTGGAGTAAAACGTTTTATACTCAACAATGTGTGGTTTCTTCTTTAAATGCTCAATACCATTTTTTATTTTTTTTGTAAGTTGTTGTAGTTACAGGGACAATGGGTGGTATTTACTAAAGGCAGTGCACTTGTAGTAAACAACCCCCACTGTGCTATTAAATTTGCCCAAATCAGGCTATTTTAGGGACTACAAGCAATTAATTAATGGAGTTTAAAAGGATGATTATTTTTATCATTAATGCATTACATACATTAACAACAAAAATATTGTGTGTGTGTAGCAGACCCATAGCACAACAGAACATAATAATTAACTGAAGAAGAGATTGTCACCTCAAGTATCAAATAAGTTACGTTTGCACTATTGAAGAAAATGACCAAAAATAAAAGGCCATTGGAGAACCTAAGAGACAGATAAGAAACACAAGCAGTAAATCAAATGAAAAATGAGTTTAGTTTTTCACAACAACTTTATTATAAAGAGATTACAGATTATCTGGCATATCAATGGTCCCCCTACCCACAAAGCACTCCAGATAGCTTTGCCGTACTGCGCTTTGGGGGGGGGGGGGGCAAGCCAGGACAGCCAGCTTCAAGAGCCGTTATGATTTCTTCAGGTGAGCCGGCCTCAGTTGCAACTGAGGCCAGATAGTTGGCTGCATTTTGACGCATAAAAGTATGCAAAATGCAGCAGCATAAATTTCTATGATTCAATTTGTATTCGGCCATATTTATGGCCGTTAGAAAAAGATGGAACAGCCTGGCCATTATGCCAAAGGCATTTTTCACCACTCTTCTGGCACGGGCCAGCTGGTAATCAAAATCCCTCTGGTCCAGGGTCAGGGTTCTCATGGGGAATGGCCTCATCAAATTCTCCCCAGCACAAAGGCCTCATCTGCAACAAAGACAAATGGGAGGCCCACCACGTTATCCACTGGAGTAGGCAATCCCAAGATGCCATTCTGGAGATGCCTGTAGAATTCAGTCTGGGCAATGACTCCTCCATCTGACGGCCATTCTTCCCCATGTCCAGATACAGAAACTCATAAGTCGCCGACACCACCTCCAACAACACAATACCACTGTACCCCTTGTAGTTGTAGTAGCACGACCCTGAGTTGGGGGTGGGACGATCCGGACGTGTTTCCCATCTATCGTACCACCGCAGTTGGGAAAGTCCTACTGCTGGGCGAATTGGGAGGCCACAGTCTGCAGTTCCTGTGAAAAGAGTCGGCTGCTCAGAACGAACTGACAGAACGCACTGAAAATCAAAAAGGACCTGAGAAGAACGAACTGAAAATCAGAAACGAGCGGACAAGAATGCTTTCAATAGAACGCACTGAAAGACAGGGACGAACTGACAACAGGCACCGAAGAACAGATACAAACCCACAAGCAAAAACTGAAAAGCAGAAATGAACTGAAAAGAACAAGGCTGAAAAGTGCAAATCGTCTCTCACCAAACTTCTACAAACACGAGATAAACACGAGATTAGCAGAAGGAGCCCAAAGGGTGGAGCGCTGGCTATTGAAATTCCTTTTTATCTGCTAGTTGTAAGTTGTAAGTCACCACATTCTCACGTTCAGAATTGTTGGCCAACATTTGTGTGACCATGTGTATGCAAGAGAAGTTTAAGCCAACAACCTTCAAACAAAAATCCACGGTTTTGTTGACAGAAAGTCTGATCGTGTGTACCTGGCACAATGGGCCATACATACAATAGGATTTTCCAACAACAAATGTTCGATGTGAGCTAGTTGTCGGAAATTCCGGCCATGTGTATGCTCCATCGGACATTTGCTGTCGGAAATTTCCGACAACAACTGTTTGAGAGCAGGTTCTCAAATTTTCCGACAAGGAGACTTGTTGTCGGAAATTCTGAGCGTGTGTACACAATTCCGACACACAAAAGTCCACGCATGCTCGGAATCAAGCAGAAGAGCCGCACTGGATATTGAACTTAATTTTCTTGGCTCGTTGTATGTGTTGTACGTCACCGCGTTCTTGACGTTCGGAATTTCAGACAACATTTGTGTGACAAGTTTGAGCCAACATCCGTTGGAAAAAAATCCATGGTTTTAATGTCGGAATGTCCGATCGTGTGTACATAGCATAAGAGTTACAATAACACCTGTAAATGTGTCAGCAAACCCTCCATCACGTAATAAAACTGGAGTGAGATATGACTGGAGCTTGGCAAAGGCTGCAAACTGGACAATTTTTCAACAAACTCACTATTAACTAGGGATTAGCCGAACACCCCCCCCCCCCCCAGTTCGGTTCACACCAGAACTTTCGAACGGACCAAAAATTTGTGCGAACTTTAGAACCCCATTGAAGTCTATGGCACTCGAACGTTCATGCTAATGGCTAATATGTAAGATATTGTCCTAAAAAGGGTTTGGGGACCAGGCTCCTTCCCCAGGGGACATGGGTCAATGCCTAAAATGTTTTTAAAAACTGCAGTTTTTTTGGAGGCACTGATTTTAATGACGATTAAAGTGAATAAAAAGTGAAATATTCCTTTAAATATCATGCCTGGGGGGGTGTCTATAGTATGCCTGAGAAGTGCCACGTTTTTCCCGTGTTTAGAACAGTCCCTGCACAAAATGACATTTAATGGAAAAAAAGTAATTTACAACTGCTTGCGGTTTTAATGTCATGTCTGGTTCCGGCAATACGGATGAAAATCATTGAGAAAAAAATGCCATGGGTAGCCCCGACTTGCCCATTACCAGCCCCTTTGGGTCTTGTACGGATATTAAGGGGAACCCCGTACCCAAATAAAAAAAAAGGAAAGGCGCGGGGCCCCCAGGCCCTATATACTCAGAACAGCACTATACAGGGGGTGCAAACAAGACAGGAACTGTGTAGGTTTGTTGTTAAGTAGAATCTGTTTGTAATTTCAAACTGGTACATTTTTAAAGTGTAGCTCCAGTCAAAAAATCTATTTTTAAGCTTTTTGGAAAACATAGGGAAGGGTTATCACCCCTGTATAATTTTTTTGGCCGTCCATCTTTTTTCATCGCACTTCCTGTTGTCTCCTTCCATTTGCAAGTAGGAGATGTTTGTAAGTTGGATGTTTGAAAGTAGGGGCCTGCCCTATATGCTCTGCAGAAATGGGGACCTAAGATGTTGGTGTTGCCACAAAACTGTAAGCCCTCAAAGTGACTCTTGGTGGGTGCTGGAGCGCCCTGCTGTGAATGATTATGTCAAGAATTGTAATTACATGCCATTGTTGAACAGTGGTAGAAAAATTGAGCCTTTGGTGGTTGTGGTGGTGGTGCTGGTGCCACAACACTATAAGTCCTCACAGTTACTCTTCGTGGGCGCAGGAACAGGCCCTGCTGTGAAATATTATATCAAAAATTGTAATTACATGCCCCTGTTAAACAGGGGTTGAAAAATTGGGCCTTAGGCACTGCTTGCTGGTGCTACGACACTGCAACCTCTCCCAGATACTCTAGTTGGAGTGCAGGAATGAGCCCTGCTGCAAAGCATTGCATCAAAAATCGCAATTACATGCCCCTGTTAAACAGGGGCTGAAAAATTGGGCCTTAGGCACTGGTGCTGGTGCCACGACACTGCATCCTCTCCCATATACTCTATTTGGAGTGCCGGAATGAGCCCTGCTGCAAGGCATAAACAGGGGCTTAAAAATTGGGCTGTTGGCATCACCCAGAACCAAAAATGTTCTTCCAAGATATCAGCGAGATCATTGAGGAGGAAGAGGATAGTCAGTCAACATAACAGGACAGTCACTCAGCATCAGCATAGGCAGTCTTGAAGGGATGTGAAATTAAAAAAAAAAAATATTTAGTTACATCAGCTTCAGGTGCTTGGTAGCTGGTGGTGATCCAAGACTGATTCATCTTTATGAAGGTCAGTCGATCAACCGAGTCGCACCCTGTGATTGGTTACAAAGCCACCAGCGGTGCTGAAGGTGCATTCAGAAAGAACGCTGGATGCAGGACAGGCCAGTAGCTCAATTGCATACTGTGCAAGCTCTGGCCAGTGATCCATCCTCAAGACCCAGTAAGCCAGAGGATTTTCGGTGGGAAAGGTGTCCAAGTCTGACCTTGCCCCTAGGTATTCCTGCACCATGTAAATCAGACACTGGCGATGGTTGCTGGAACCGATCACACCTTGGGGCTGCGGACTAAAAAATTGTCTGAACGCATCGGTCAGACGTCCACCTTCTCCACAGCTCCTTCTGTGACTGACCGAAGCCTCAGCAACACATTGTCCAGGACCAGGAGTTTGTAACCTCCCAGTCTCTGGGAACACGTTGCACAGACCTTTCTGCAAGGCCTCCCGGAGATGTCTCATCCTCTTCTCCCTCTGCGACGGCAATAAGAGTGGCCAGCCAGTAATGATCCCTCTCCTTGATCCGAAGAATACGAGGATCCTTCCGCAGGCTTTGCAGGATCAGGGAGGCCATGCAGCGTAAGTTAGCTGAGGCATTCGGTCCGGAGTCCTCTGGGTCACTAAACAAAACATGATCCGCAGTCACCTCCTCCCAGCCACGTAGAAGTCCACGGGTTTCTTGAGACTGTAAATCATCCCTAAAAGACTGCAGCTGCTGATGCTGAGTGCCAGGCTCCACCTCCATGCTGACACAATCCTCCTCCTCCTCCTCCTCTTCCTCTGAGATAGGTGGGACAGCAGGAATGCTGTCTGGATAAAGGGGGCCTTGAGAAGCAAGGAAATCCTCCTCTTTCTGCTTCTGTTCTGCCTCAAGTGCCCTGTCCATTATTCCACGCAGTGTATGCTCCAACAGGTGGACAAGAGGTACAGTGTCACTGATGCATGCACTGTCACTGCTCACCATCCTTGTGGCCTCCTCAAACGGTAACAGGACAGTGCATGCATCCCTGATCATGCCCCACTGGCGTGGTGAGAAAAAACCAAGCTCCCCTGACCCTGTCCTGGTGCACAGGTACTTATTGATGGCCCTCTGCTGCGTGTGCAGCCGAAAAAGAGAATAAGGACAAGCGTGTCCCATGGCCACGTGCTGATGGCGACGCACCGTCCACGACCAGCACTGTTGTCTCTAGACACAGAGTCTGCTTGCCCTCTTTTATTGGCTTGTGACTGTCTGCCTCTCCTTTTTGGCCTTTCAGACATAGTAATGGCCTGCAAAGAGATGGGAAAACCAGCAATTGGGTAGTGTATATTGTACACAACACCCACTAACTCCTGCAGATGCCTGTATGAGAGAACACCAGCAATAAAGGGTAGATACAGGTGTATACTGTGCTGTGCTGGAGGCACACAACACCCACTAACTACTGCAGATGCCTGTATGAGAGAACACCAGCAATAAAGGGTAGATACAGGTGTATACTGTGCTGGAGGCACACAACACCCACTAACTACTGCAGATGCCTGTATGAGAGAACACCAGCAATAAAGGGTAGATGCAGGTGTATGCTGTGCCGTAGGCACACAACACCCACTAACTACTGCAGATGCCTGTATGATAGAACACCAGCAATAAAGGGTAGATACAGGTGTATACTGTGCTGTGCTGGAGGCACACAACACCCACTAACTACTGCAGATGCCTATATGATAGAACACCAGCAATAAAGGGTAGATACAGGTGTATATTGCGCTGGAGGCACACAACACCCACTAACTACTGCAGATACCTGTATGAGAGAACACCAGCAATAAAGGGTAGATACAGGTGTATACTGTGCTGGAGGCACACAACACCCACTAACTACTGCAGATGCCTGTATGAAAGAACACCAGCAATAAAGGGTAGATACAGGTGTATACTGCGCTGGAGGCACACAACACCCACTAACTCCTGCAGATGCCTGAGAAAAGAACACACTGTCCTTGCCTATCTAGCTCTTACCTTGCACGCCGGAACACTACACAAGGCTGCCACGCTTGCAGCCTTATAAAGTATGGGGCTTGTACTAAACCCCCCTGAGCTATAATTGGCCATAGGCATCTTGCCTGTGGCCAATTATTGCTCTCTTCGCTGCTGGCACTGTGATGGCACAGTGCATTGTGGGCCGTGCGCGCCACACGAATTTGGCACGAACGGCCCATAACGTTCGGTATTCGCCTATTGTGCGAACAGTCAATATTCGAGTCGAACGTAGCCAGTTCCGAGGCTCTGAGCACAGACCATGGAGTCAGCACAAATTTCTGGACCGGAAACCCAGAACCACGTGACTTCGGCAGCTTAAGTACCCTCTCCCGGAATACACAGTGAGACAAACGCGCCCAGTGATTGGCTCAGAGGAAGAGATTGGTACCCAATGCGTCCAACCAGACTGTGTTCTAATGCCTCTCACAGGTGCAAACCCCACTTATGACCAGGCAGAACCTCAATACAGCCCAGCCAAACTGATGCCAAAGCATAATTTAGAACAATTGACCCCAAAACTCAACTATAGTTTTAGGCAAAAACTAAATTTACAGACATAGCGGGTACACATCAGGAGTTCCGGCGCTACACCTATTTAGGGTGTGCCCACAAGTCTTTATTTGTCTGTTATATGGGTCATGACCGGACCCCTTGTGGTAGAGCACCCCATCATCTACCCACCAGTACTTCTACTCAGTGACCACCTGAGTTATAGGAGGACTCGTTTTAGTTCTCCCATAAAGAGGAGTGTATTTCTCCCACGGTTAAGAAGTGGGATCTTTCATTCTATGAATAGTGTAGGACCCACTGAAAATGGGATACTTTGACTCTTCTGTGAGACAGAAGACAGCAGGGACCAATGAGGACGTGCAGCTTGACTCGCTCATACGCAGTAGGGAACCAGAAAGTGAAGCCGCACGGCTTGACTTCCTGATTCCCTTACCAAGGATGCTGGCAGCAGCAGCCGAGAGCCGACGGACAGATTGCCTTTGGCTGCCAACATCGCGGGCTCCCTGGACAGGTAAGGGTCCATATATTAAAAGTCAGCAGCTGCAGTTATTTGTAGCTGCTGGCTTCTAATATTTTTTTTTTTTGGTGGACCTCCGCTTTAAGAGTATCTGCACAGAATCTGAGACTGCCGCTGTCACATTTTAGTGGTATTGGTGAGATTTAACACTGCCTTCTAGGTGCTTTTGACAGAGCGAGACCCTGTCACTTTGAAAATGGAGGAGAATATGACACAGGATTCACATTAAAGGTTAATGTGAGGTTCTGGACTATCGCTTCTGAGCAGAAAAAGCTGTGTTTTTGGTTTTCTCCAGATTCTGTAGTTCTGTATCGAAACCATCACTCCTGTGTCCAGATTTTAACAGCTGCCTGCAGCCTGGCTGTGTACACAGGTGTGCATGGTCGTTATCAGGCCCGGACTGGCCATAGGGCACACCGGGCATTTGCCCGGTGGGCCGCGGACCGCCGGGCCGCATGTCCCTGCGAAGCTGGTCCTGCAACAAGCTCCGCGGCCGGCTCCGCGGCCAACTCTGCGGAGACGGCCGCATTTATTTCTGCAGGAGTCAAGGGCTGCGAGCTGGGCTGGGCTGCAGGCTGGGCTGCGGGCTGGGCTGCTCCTTGTGCCAGCGCCGCTCACCACAGCCACCTCCGCAGCCATCCAGCCAGCCTTTCACCTTAGCAGGAAATGAAGAAGAAGAGGTCATGTGACTGAAGGGGGAGGAGTTGGAGGACACCTCATCTGCCTAGTGTCGTAAAAGGACCTGCAACTGCTAGAAAGGTAAGTGACACTATTGCCTGTATATTTTTTTATGCATCTTTGCTGATAATGTGTTTTTTTTTGTTTTTTTTCCATGCCTGCCAATGTGTTTTTTTTATTTTTATCATGCCTGTGCCAATGTGTTTTTTTTTCAATGCCTGCCAATGTTTTATTTTTATTTTTTTTCATGCCTGCCAACGTGATTTTTTTTTTTATCATGCCTGTGCCAATGTGTTTTTTTTTTCATGCCTGCCAATGTTTTTTTTTTTTTAATCATGCCTGCCAATGTGTTTTTTGTATCTTGGCTCATAGTGTTTTTTTTTTTTTTTTTTCATGCCTGGCAATGCTTTAAGCTGGGTTCACACTGCAGCGATGCGTGAAACGCCGCGAATCCGCGGCGGGTTCCCGCATCGCATGCCTCCCGGCGGCAGTTCACGCTGCCCTATACGAACTGCTGGGAGTGTCAGTGAAACATTAATGACACCCCCAGATCAGTTCGCATATCGCAGTGCGATCTGCAAACTCGGACAGGAATTGGATCGCATGGTGTGAACACCCATGCAATCCGATTCTGCTGCGGACCAAAAAAAGGGTCCTGCGCGAGTTTGGGGCGGGTGCAATGCGAATTCAGCCATACTATCTGTATGGCTGAACTCGCATCGCACAGAGATCGGATGTGATTTGCACTGCAGTGCGGT
Organism: Lithobates pipiens; assembly: GCF_037356315.1. Taxonomy (NCBI): domain Eukaryota; kingdom Metazoa; phylum Chordata; class Amphibia; order Anura; family Ranidae; genus Lithobates; species Lithobates pipiens. The sequence goes on from NW_027507790.1 coordinate 8,187,862, forward strand.
GCGAATCACATCCGGTTTTCGTAGCCGCAGCAGTGCGAACCCAGCCTAAAACTGATCTTAATAAAAAATAAAAGTGGTCAGTCTCTCTTAGAGATCCCTTTCACACTGGTCATCTCCTGTATTAGATCCGCAGTCTCTGGTCATCTCCTGTATTAGATCCGCAGTCTCTGGTCATCTCCTGTATTAGATCCGCAGTCTCTGGTCATCTCCTGTAATAGATCCGCAGTCTCTGGTCATCTCCTGTATTAGATCCGCAGTCTCTGGTCATCTCCTGTATTAGATCCGCAGTCTCTGGTCATCTCCTGTAATAGATCCGCAGTCTCTGGTCATCTCTTGTATTAGATCCGCAGTCTCTGGTCATCTCCTGTATTATATCCGCAGTCTCTGGTCATCTCCTGTATTATATCCGCAGTCTCTGGTCATCTCCTGTATTAGATCCGCAGTCTCTGGTCATCTCCTGTATTAGATCCGCAGTCTCTGGTCATCTCCTGTATTAGATCTGCAGTCTCTGGTCATCTCCTGTATTAGATCTGCAGTCTCTGGTCATCTCCTGTATTAGATCCGCAGTCTCTGGTCATCTCCTGTATTAGATCCGCAGTCTCTGGTCATCTCCTGTATTAGATCCATAGTCTCTGGTCATCTCCTGTATTAAATCTGCAGTCTCTGGTCATCTCCTGTATTAGATCTGCAGTCTCTGGTCATCTCCTGTATTAGATCCACAGTCTCTGGTCATCTCCTGTATTAGATCCGCAGTCTCTGGTCATCTCCTGTATTAGATCTGCAGTCTCTGGTCATCTCCTGTATTAGATCTGCAGTCTCTGGTCATCTCCTGTATTAGATCTGCAGTCTCTGGTCATCTCCTGTATTAGATCCATAGTCTCTGGTCATCTCCTGTATTAGATCCGCAGTCTCTGGTCATCTCCTGTATTAGATCCATAGTCTCTGGTCATCTCCTGTATTAAATCCGCAGTCTCTGGTCATCTCCTGTATTAGATCTGCAGTCTCTGGTCATCTCCTGTATTAGATCCACAGTCTCTGGTCATCTCCTGTATTAGATCCGTAGTCTCTGGTCATCTCCTGTATTAGATCCGCAGTCTCTGGTCATCTCCTGTATTAGATCCACAGTCTCTGGTCATCTCCTGTATTAGATCCGTAGTCTCTGGTCATCTCCTGTATTAGATCCGTAGTCTCTGGTCATCTCCTTTATTAGATCCAAAGTCTCTGGTCATCTCCTGTATTAAATCCGCAGTCTCTGGTCATCTCCTGTAATAGATCCGCAGTTGCTGGTCATCTCCTGTATTAGATCCGCAGTCTCTGGTCATCTCCTGTATTAGATCCGCAGTCTCTGGTCATCTCCTGTATTAGATCCGCAGTCTCTGGTCATCTCCTGTATTAGATCCGCAGTCTCTGGTCATCTCCTGTAATAGATCCGCAGTCTGTGGTCATCTCTTGTATTAGATTCGCAGTCTCTGGTCATCTCCTGTATTAAATCCGCAGTCTCTGGTCATCTCCTGTATTAGATCCGTAGTCTCTGGTCATCTCCTGTATTAGATCCGCAGTCTCTGGTCATCTCCTGTAATAGATCCGCAGTCTGTGGTCATCTCCTGTATTAGATCCGTAGTCTCTGGTCATCTCCTGTATTAGATCCAAAGTCTCTGGTCATCTCCTGTATTAAATCTGCAGTCTCTGGTCATCTCCTGTAATAGATCCGCAGTCTCTGGTCATCTCCTGTATTAAATCCGCAGTCTCTGGTCATCTCCTGTATTAGATCCGCAGTCTGTGGTCATCTCCTGTAATAGATCTGCAGTCTCTGGTCATCTCCTGTATTAGATCTGCAGTCTCTGGTCATCTCTTGTATATGATGACTGTGAAGGGGGAGGAGCCAAAGCAGACACCTGCTGCTGAGTCCTGGCAGAACACCGGATAACAGAAAACGTGAGTTCCGTGCCGTGCTCTGCGCTCACCCCCTTATAACCTGCATAGGAGGAGCGATGGGGGCGGCTGCATATAGAACAATCATTCTCTCCATCTTCCTCCTGCAATATCAGAATGCCTGTGAGAAGTAGAGGAGAAGCAGGAGACTGCAGGAGGAAGATGAAGAGAATGATTGTTCTATATGCAGCCGCCCCCACCCCTCCTCCTTTCCTGCTTATTACTGCTGCCCCCCCCCCGTGCTCTCTACACCACCCATACTCTTTGCCTTCTCGTGCTCTCTGCCACCCCCCCCCCAGTGCAATCCACCTCAACCATGCCCGCTGCATCCCCCAGTGCGATCGACCTCCCCCATGCCCTCTGCCACACCCCCCCAGTGCAATCCACCTCACCCATGCCCTCTGCCACCCCCCCAGTGCGCTCCACAACCCCCATGCCCTCTGCCACCACCCCAGTGCGCTCCCCCTCCCCCATGCTCTCTGCCACCCCCCCAGTGCAATCCACCTCACCCATGCCCTCTGCCACCCCCCGTGCAATCCACCTCACCCATGCTCTCTGCCACCCCCCCAGTGTGCTCCACCTCCCCATGCCCTCTGCCACCCACCCAGTGCAATCCACCTCCCCCATGCTCTCTGCCACCCCCCCCCTGTGCAATCCACCTCCCCCATGCCCTCTGCCAACCCCCCAGTGCGCTCCACCTCCCCATGCTCTCCACCGCCCCCTCCCTATGTTCTCTACCACCCTCCCTGTCCTCTCCACCTACCCAATGCTCTCTGCCACCCTCCCTGTGCTCGCCACATCCCCCCATGCTCTCCACCACCCTCCCTGTGCCCTCCATCTTCCCCTATGCTCTTTGCTGCCTCCCTGCGCTCTCCACCTCCCCCCATGCTCTCCGACGCACTCCCTGCACTCTCCACCTCCCCCCATGCTCTCCACCGCCCCCCCTGTGCTCTCCACCTCCCCCCATCCTCTCTGCTGCCCCCTGTCCTCTCCACCTCCCCCCATGCTCTCCGCTGCCCCTTGTGCTCTTCTCTTCCTCCCTGTGCTCTTGCCCCACCCCATGTTCTCAAGATTCTTCCCTGTGCTCTCCATACCCCCATGCTCTTTCCTGGTCCCACCTCACCCCCCCCCCCCCACACCTTTGCTGGGTTCCCCCCTCCCCTCTCTCAGGGGATTTGTCAGAGTGGAGAGTGGGGAAGGGGCCGGTTACCATGTCATGGGCTGCTCAATCCAAAATGCCCGGGCCTATTTTTTGTCCCAGTCCGGGCCTGGTCATTATATACTCAGTTTGGAGACAGCTCCCAGTTTGCAGACAGCCCCAGCATGGGAGACAGAAGGTCTCACCCAGGGGTCAGAGAATTCCCAGCCAGGAGCCAAGAGACAGGAGGTTTCAACCAGGTGTCAGAGGTGACCCAGTCAGGAGTCAAGCGATAGTAGGTCTCAACCAGGGGTAGGAGGTGCCCCACTCAGGAGACAGGAGGTCACACCCAGAAGTCAGAGGTGCTCCAGCCAGCCGCCGGGAGACAGGAGGTCTCATTCCAGGAGTCAGGTGGACTCCTATCGGGGTGTCAGGAGAACCCCTCTCCAGAGGTCAGTAGTTGGCAGGGCAGCAGGGTGCTGTGACTAAAGGCTAATGCTGCATACACAAGATCGGACATTCCGACAATGAAATCCTGGGATTTTTTTTTCAGACGGATGTTGGCTCAAGCTTGTCTTGCATACACACGGTCGCACAAATGTCAGAAATTTCGATCATCAAGAACGCATAACGTACAACACTTACGACGGCACTATAAAGAGGAAGTTAAATAGCCAGTGCGCCACCCTTTGGGCTCCTTCTGCTAATCTCGTGTTTATCTTGTGTTAGTAGAAGTTTGGTGAGAGACAATTCGAGATTTTCAGCCTCGTGCTTTTCAGTTCGTTACTGCTCTTCAGTTTGTGCTTGTGGGTTCGTATCTGGTTTTCAGTGTATGTAGTCATTTCACATCTGTTTTTCATTGCGTATTTTTAGATTACGTATTTGATTTTCAGTGCGTTCTTGTCTGCTCGTTTCTGATTTTCAGCTCGCTCTTCTCAGGCCTTTCTGATTTTCAGTGCATTCTGTTAGTTTGTTGTGACCAGCCAACCATTTTGAAGCCATGTTGCAGGTTCGTTCTCATTGTACAGTTCGTGCTGTGCAGGGGCTTGGTATTTGGGTTCTTACTTTGACCCAAGTCCAGTCCATGAACATGGCGAGGAGGAGTTCACGGACGAAGAATTGTTTGCTCCAGCATGACCAATTCTGTCATATGTATTTTTTTGCTGGAGATCCGTGACAATAATCCTGATGATTTCAGGAATTATTTCCGGATGACGGACTCTGTTTTTCACCGTCTGTTGGCTTTGCTGTTCCCTTATATTACGGAACAGGACACCTGCATGCGGCAAGCCATCGCTCCCGAACAGAGGCTCGTTGCCACCTTGCGGCACTTGGCGATGGGGAGAAGTTTGCAGGACATCAAGTTCTCGTCAGGCATGTCCCCCCAGGCTCTGGGAATCATTATTAATGAGACCTGTTCTGCCATCATTTAGGTCCCGCAGAAGAACTATGTTAGGGTAAGTTTTATCCTTTAACATCACATTATATGTATTTAAATAAATGTATTTTTAAAATACATTTTTATTTTAAACTGAAAAATATTTCCTTTGATTTACTGCTTGTGTTTTTTTAGCTGTCTCCTAGGTTGTCCAATGTGTGTTTTTTTTTTTTTGGCCATTTTCTTCAATTGTTCCAATATAATTTCTTTGATAGATGAGGTGACAATGTCTTCTTCAGCTAACTCAGCTAACTATTAATTTATGTTGTGTGTCTGCTGTACACACAAACCTTCTTTTTGTTGTTAATGTATGTTATGCATTAATGATAATAGTATTCATAATTTTCAGCACCCTGAATTAATGTTTTGGAGTGATGATAATGGCCTGATTGATGCAAATTATAAAGCACTGTGGGTGCTATTTACTAAAGGAAAATCCACTTTGCACTTTTGTTGGTATTTGATCACCTCTGCGGTTTTTATTTTTTGCGCTATAAACAAAAAAAGAGCGTAAATTTTGAAAAAAAAAAAGCATTCTTTTTTACATTTTGTTATAACAAATATCCCCCAAAAATATATAAAAAACATTTTTTTCCTCAGTTTAGGCTGATACGTATTCTTTTACATATTTTTGCCCTAAAAAAACTCACAATAAGCCTTTATTGATTTGTTTTCGCAAAAGTTATAGCGTCTACAAAATAGGGAATAGTTTTATGGCATTTTTATTAATAATATTATTTTATTAATCATTTTTTTTTTACTAGTAATGGCGGTGATCAGCGATCGTGACTACGACATTATTGCACACACATCTGACAATTTTGACACATTTTGGGACCATTGGCATTAATATAGCAATCAATGCTATAAAATTGCATTGATTACTGTAAAAAATGTCACTGGCAGTGAAGGGGTTAACCACTATGGGGCGGGGAGGGGTTAAGTGTGTACTGGGGGAATGTTTCTAACTTTCTGGGGGATGGGCTGCTCCCGTTGACAGGGGACACACGATCAGTGTCCTGTGACTAGGTAGAACGGGGAGATGCTGTTTACATTGGCATCTCTCTGTTCTTCAGCTCCGTGACGCGGTCGCGGGTATCCCAGCGATGATCAAGTCTGCGGGTCCCGCGGGCACGGTCACAGAGCTCGAGGCAGGCGCACATTGCATGCTTGCACGGCGGGAAATGAAACCACTTAAGCCCCTGACCATTTTCCAGCTAAAGGACCAAGCCCCTTTTTGCGATTTGGCACTGCGTCGCTTTAACTGACAATTGCGCGGTCGTATGATGTGGCTCTGAAACAAAATTGCCGTCCTTTTTTCCCCACAAATTCAAAATTTGGCTTTCAACATTTTTTTAGAAAAGTTCTAATAAAAATAAAAAATAAAATAAAAAATGTTGGTCTGTTTTATATTCAGCCTAAAACATCAATGATGTTTTTGAGTCTTTTTTCAACATCATTGATGTCTTCCTTGATCTTCTGTAAATCCCGATTGCACACCAGGATCTCCCCAATGAGGACGTGTGTACTTGCACTTGAGAAATGAGATTCTTCTTCCACGACATCCACATGACCTAAAAGAAAACAACACAGCACGGGGTTGTTTATGAAAGGCAAATCCACGTTGCACTTGAAATTGCATTGCAAATCTGAGGTGTAGATCTGAAATGAAGGGAAGCTCTGCTGATTTTCTCATCCAATCATGTGCAAGCTAAAATGCTGTTTTTTATTTTCCTTGCATGTTCCCCTCGGATCCACAGCAACTGCACTTCCAAGTGCACTTTCAGTGCAATTTCAAGTGCTCTTGTAGTGCAAAATGAAATTGCCTTTTGTAAATAACTCCCCATGCATTATAAATATGCAGGTAACATCTATTACCTGGAGCTGTGGTCTCAGACACTCACCTGTTGTGGTCACTATATCAACCACTTCATAAAACTCTCCTTCCTCCACATCCTGAGGTTGTGGTGTGGTGACTTCCCCTTCTTTAGGAGGTTGGGGGTCCCTGGTGTCCTCTGATGTCCCGATTCTTTTCTCCTCTATGTGAATAAAATAAAGGTATACTTACCACACAGATATTTGAGGAAAGTTTTTATTAAAGTTTTGTTTTTTTATAAAAGTCGGCTGCCATGCCCTAAAATACAGTTAAACTAGAGCAGATGTTTACAGCTTATGTTTTCCTTTTAAGATTTTATATACTTTTTGCATCAATCCTGTCAGGGGTCAAGTCCTGGGGAAAAAAGTGTGGGAACTCCCACGCAAGATCCACTCGCCCACCAAAAAAAAATGATACGCTCATATGCATGAACGCTTCAAAAGTGGTATTTTTCATCCACTTTTCGTGTTGTGTGTATGAAGCTTACCTGTTAGTACATAAAAAAAAAAAAACATTCCTCAATAAACATAAATACAGTAATTCTCTGAATAACCAGCATTCATTCAATTGTGCTTCCATGCAAATGTGACCATCATGTTCTGATCTTTATTGGGGAATTTTATTTTGTATATAGAATGTTTATGTGGTGAGTTTACACTTTTCATTGAACAGAGTTTGGATAACACAGCGTTAAACGGAAAGGTCATAAATTAACTGCATATTATCTGGACAGAATGCTTGGTGATGTGTTCCTGCTTAGGAGATGTATGTTAGCTTGGGGGGCTGCAAACTCTGCAGGGCTCGAAAACACACTTGCTGCTATTCCAACCCTTCACATATTTCCACATAAACTTCCCTCCTGGCATTAAACTTTGCCAAGTATTGTGCTCAGCTTACCACCCCAAACTGATGTTCCTCCCTCAGCTCAACTCTCTCCCTGCATGTCCTGTGAGCAGAATAGCTGTGCTCCTCCTCTGGGTTCTCTCATCATATGGCACTGAAGATAGAGGTGGGGGGGATTCAGCGGGAAACACAGAGCAAGTATGCAGGAAACTGGGGGGGGGGATGAGGAGACAGAAAATCAGGAGGGGCCGGCGGGGAGGAGCGCATTACGAGAGGTCTGACTAAATACAATCTCTTAGCAGCAGGGACCTGATCTACCCATCATCTAGCTGTAATTGACAGGTAGAGCGAAGAGGAAGCTGTCATGGGGCCCCCTATTGGCAATGCCAGAATGGTCAGATGTGTGGCACTTACTATTGCGAGTTGTGTCGGCAGCTGCTGGTGTAGCACCTGCCACACAGCTCTCATACTTCAAAGTCTTGCAGGACATGGCTGCTAACGGGAACTGAGTTCCTGTTGTGGAAAAAGTACAGGAACTCCGTTTCCATGCGTTCCCGCAGGATTTGAGCCCTGAATCCTGTCCTGTTTTGGGATTTGAGCCCATCCTCTCTCACATATCAGAAGTATTAGGAATCAAAGCAATGATGTTATTAACATTTTTAGACGAGTTTTAGAAAGGCAAACATATGCTAAATCTCTTTTGCATTGCTGGAGTGCAGAAACCCAACACAGCATCTTCCCCAGGATGACCAACAATGGTGGTTGCTTCCTTCACTTTCTGTACAGAAAAGAGAATGATTGGTGTTGAGCAACAGACAAACTTTTCAAGATGTTGAAAAATCTTTGCGTATGATGATGAATATTATTAAAGCAGAGTTTCAGGCTTTTTCCCGTTTATTAAAAGTCAGCAGCTACAAAAAGTGAAGTTGCTGACTTTTAACCTCCCTGGCCGTATGATTATTTCGGATTTTAGGTGCTAAAAGCAGTACAATTATTTTGCATGAAAATTTGGTGTTTTATATTGTAGTCCTGTAATTCTTAGCAATAACTCACTTAAATCTGTCCAAACCAGAGTCTAGCAGACATCCCAGGTATGATAAAGTTTGAAAAATGAAATCATAAATTATAATATAATAAATAATTATAAATAATTATACCAAATAATAATATAACAATAATAAAAATTATTTAATAATGTAATCAAATCAAAAACACAGAAATTTGCTCAGTTGCAGAATTGTCGCTGTCATTACTTTTCAATATTTGTTGACGGATCTCCCCACAAATCGCTATCGATCAATTCTGCGAGTGATTCCAATTTATTATCGCTGTTTTCTAGCTGGTCTAAAATCATTTTTGATGTAAAGGGACAGTTTTGGTTGCTATGGACAATCTCCAGTTTCCAGGCATAAACCGTTTTTATTATATAAAACTGCATGCAGGACACTGGGCAGAACACTAAGGACAAAGGGGATGTCAAATTATTACATACAGTAATGTAATCTGTAAGATTACATTATACTGTATGTATAGTGAGTGTTTCACTTTTTGAATTTGGCGCCGATCTCCGTCCCCGTGTGTCGCAACTCTCACAGGGCACGGAGATCAGCGATGTGATTGAATAAGCGAGACACGGCTCGCTCGTACAGCGCGGGGACATCGCTGGATCCAAGGGAGAAGGTAAGTAAACCTCTCCCTGCATACAGCGATGCAGTTCGTAGTCTGGCTCGGGGTTACCGCTTTTGGTATAAAAATTCCACCCCGAGCCAGACTTGGGAATACCGTCAGGGGGGTTAATAAACAGACGCTTACCTGTTCCACGGTCCAGTGATATGGGCGCCCAAAGTACCACTCCTATCCCCCCTCTTCTCCATGGCGCTGTCATTGGAACTGTGGGCACCCGGCCAAGATAGCTTGAAGTTTCATGGCCAGGTGCGCACTGCGCATGCACGAGTCGCGCTGCGCTTTCCAAGTGGACAGGCAATCTTCTGGGACCTGTGAATTGTCCCAGAAGATTGCCTAGAGGGAAGGGTCACCTAGGGGGAGTGGAGGAGTTGCCTAGGCAGCCGAGAAGTAGAAGAAGGAACCCCCAACCCCCCAAAAAAATGACATGCCAAATGTGACATGTAAGGAGGAGAGGAGTATTTAACCACATGCCGACCAGCACAGGACAGTGTATGTCGGCACAATGGCACAGCATGGCAAATGGGCATACAGGTACGCCCCCTTTAAAGCGCGGCATCGCGGGCATGCGTGCGCCACTGGTACGGCGCACACATTCCCGCCGTGTATTCTGTGACCGCGGCTCCCACGGACTCATAGTCCGCCAGGGGCCTGCAATTGTGTCACGTAGTGGCAGAATGTAAACAAGACATTTCCCTGTTCTGCCTAGCAACATGACAGAGATCTACTGCTCTCTGTCATCGGGAGCAGTAATCTCTGTCATGTTGTAGGCAGCCCATCCCCCCTACAGTTAGAATCACTCCCTAGAAAACACTTAACCCCTTGATCGCCCCCTAGTGTTTAACCCCTTCCCTGCCAGTGTCATTTACACAGTAATCTGTGCTTTTTTATAGTACTGATCGCTGTATAAATGACAATGGTCAGAAAATTCTGTCAAAAGTGTCCGATGTGTCCGCCATAATGTCGACGTCATGATAAAAATCACAAAATGCCGCCATTACTAATAAAAAAATAATAATAAAAATGCCATAAATCTATCCCCTATTTTGTAGACGCTATAAATTTTGCGCAAACCAATCAATATATGCTTACTGTGTTTTTTTTTAACCAAAAATATGTAGAAGAATAAATATCGACCTATACTGAGAAAGAAATTCGTTTTTTTATATTTTTTTTTGGGGTTATTTATTATAGCAAAAAGTAAAAAATTGATGCTCTTTTTTTGTTTTTAGCGCAAAAAATAAAAACTACAGAGGTGATCAAATACCACCAAAAGAAAGCTCTATTTGTAAAGGGAAAAAGACATACATTTTGTTTGGGTATAACTTGGCATGACCTTGCAATTGTCAGTTAAAGCGACGCAGTGCCTTATCACAAAAAGTGCTCTGGTCAGGAAGGGGGCAAATCCTTCCGGGGCTGAAGTGGTTAAAGGGTGGAACTCCTCTGTAAGAAACATTCATCATGATAGCATTTTTTGTGTTTAGAAAAATAAGCAAATCATCCATGGGAATAAAAATGCCTTATTATTTATGCATTTGTGAATTGAGCTTCATGGCCTCTATTTAACAGGTATAGAGCAGTAAAAACTTTTCATTGTTCTAGCTAACATGTCTTTTGAAATAGTTGTGAATCCTCAGCTATGAACAATTATTATGGTGTACTGGTTGAAAGGTTCTCTACCAATAATGAGGTCCATCCATTTTACTTTATGAAAGGATCAAAAGCAATGGAGGTAAAAAAAAAAAAATTTCCTTCAACTCTTTAAAAGTTTTTTTTAAAAGTATTTTTTTTTTTAAAGTTTAAAAGATTAAAGGAGTGTATGGGGTGAAAAGCTTTTTAGTAGTGTGTTCTTTGGGGTTTGTTTATACACTATTTAGAAAAAAAAACAATAAATGTGATACAAATTTAGGGGAGCGTAGCATATATTACTTCCGTGCATTCTATACCCTAAGCAGATAGTGATTGATTCCATCAATCTCAATCACCGAACTCCCCCGCAACAAATCACTTGATAAAAATAAATAAAAATTCTTACCTGCAAAAAAGTTATTTGGAACCTTCAGTGCAACTACAATAAAAAAAAATTAACTATAATATGGTGTCATCACCAGTTTATTGTTGATGTTTATCCTCGCCGTGGATATTTTGACACAGCTATTATGTTTCCAGTAAAAAGATATGAAAAACAATACTGTGCCTATATTTTGCAAAGCAAACATTTTCTTACCTGTAGAAAAAGCAAAACAAACATTTCAGTTTGTTCTCTATTTATATCTTAGATCTCCTGGTTATGCCTAATGAGCCCTGTGTAATATGTCGGACAAGTTGACTTACTAGGATGCACGCTTGAATTTGTTTACCTCCTAACCTAATTGAATTAGGAGAAAAGTTCTGAATTTTCCACTGCTACAAGCAATGAAGCAAGTTTGCTTCTGTTCCTGAATAACAAACTACCGCAGTCGCCGGATGAAGCAAAGGTTTTCAAAACAAATACTTGATTTCTCAGTAAATGGATTGTAAACAGTCCAAGATTTATATAATTGGACCCTGTAGGCATACAGACTTTGGCTTTTCTAGACCTTGCCCCATCTATTAACCACATATCACTGATTTTCTGTTTCTTTTACCAAGAAGGCTATAACAACAATTCCCTACATTTACAGTTCAGGTAAACCTTTCTTGTAACTAGACTATTTTATTGGATTATTCCTATTAAGACGGTCTTGCCAATGCAGGAAACAGCCTGGACCTGTGCAGTCCAGTGTCATTTACACAGGGGCACTGTAGGCACGGTGATAGGGGCACTGTCATGTGTGCTATAGCCAGCCATGTTAGCATGTGTATTAAACGTTAAAGTATTACTAAATGCAAATCTTTTTTTTTCTTCTAGTTTTGGATAGAATGGAGAGGGCTTAGAACCCCTGCAAGTTTTTATTTCTGTTTGTGCCTCAGAGATTCACCCTCTCTATTTGATCTGTTTATCATTAAAAGTGATAGTAGAAAAAACAAAAACAAATTTTAGGTTGTCCCCAGAAAAGTGATAGAGGAGAAATCTTTCAATGGGGTCACTAGTTCTGGTGATCTGAGGGTCCCCAAGGAATTCCTTTAATTTGCAGAGATTTCCTCTCACATCCTGTGTGGCTGGGGCAGGAAGTAAAGGGAAATGTATGCAATAGGACACAGATGGCAGAAAAAAAATCTGACTGGGTTATAACCCTCCCTTTCTCTATCCAAAATGAAGAAAAAGTTTTGCCTATAGTTCCACTTTAACCTGCCTATCTTGGTGTTTCTTTAAAAGGAACGCTCAGGGTGGCTGGAAGGATTGTCAATTTCGTGACCTCTGTAAATGGCTGTCACAGTGGCCACCTGATGAGATGTGCTACATGTGAGAATCAAAGCCCACCCTTTTGCTGCGGCATATATATGCGTTATGCGGGTGGCAACAGATTAACCCCCCTGGCGGTATTCCCGAGTCTGGCTCGGGGTGGAATTCCATAGTTGCCAACATTGTAAAAAAAAATTGGGGACACTTTTTTGGCAGCGGGCGGAGCCGTGGTATAATTAGGGGCGGGGCATGCATTTATAGGTGTGGCATAGAAATAGAAAAAGGTAAAAATGTGCCATGCGCAGCGCGCCGCAGCAAAATATGGGCGTGGTTTACGTAAAGTAGTGGGCGTGGCTTACATGGGGCATGGCTCAAAGGGGTGTGGTTAGAGTCTGAGATGAATGCGGGATGGAGAGGGAAAGGAGGGGGGGGGGAGGGAAAGGAGGGACAGCAGCCCCCCGATCCTACACCACAATAGCAATGTGTTTTCCAGAGTTTGACAATAAGCAGAAATCCCAGCGCCATGATTGTTATGTGTCAGGATGATTGAAGCGCATTATTTCTATTATTACATTGTAATATGAAATGAAATCATTCAACTCACCATAATGCTGAATCAGTGGGAGCCATGAGCGCGTCACTCGCTACGTTGCCTGCCACCAGATGCCATCAGGTGTCCCAAGCAGAGTCTGTCCTTACATCAGGTGCCCCATCAGAGGTACCTTCCTCACATCTGTGTCCATCAGCGGAGCCCCTCCTTACATCTGGTGCCCCTCTGACATCCACAGACCACACCCCCCACATCCTGCACAGACCGGCCCCCACATACTCCACAGACCGGCCCCCACATCTCCAGACTGGCCCCCGACATCCACAGACTGGCCCCCCCACATCCTGCACAGACCGGCCCCCACATACTCCACAGACCGGCCCCCACATACTCCACAGACCGGCCCCCGACATCCACAGACTGGCCCCCAACATCCACAGACTGGCCCCCAACATCCACAGACTGGCCCCCAACATCCACAGACCGGCCCGCACATACTCCACAGATCGGCCCCCACATACTCCACAGACCGGCCCCCACATCTCCAGACCGGCCCCCGACATCCACAGACTGGCCCCGACATACCACTTTCCCCCGACATCCACAGACTGGCCCCCACATCCACAGACTGGCCCCCACATCCACAGACTGGCCCCCGACATCCACAGACTGGCCCCCGACATCCACAGACTGGCCCCCACATCCACAGACTGGCCCCCACATCCACAGACCGGCCCCCACATACTCCACAGACCGGCCCCCACATCTCCAGACTGGCCCCGACATACCACTGGTCCCCGACATCCACAGACTGGCCTCCACATCCACAGACTGGCCCCCAACATCCACAGACTGGCCCCCACATACTCCACAGACTGGCCCCCACATACTCCACAGACCGGCCCCCACATCTCCAGACTGGCCCCCGACATCTACAGACTGGCCCCCGACATCTACAGACTGGCCCCCACATCCACAGACTGTCCCTTACATCCACAGACTGTCCCCTACATCCACAGACTGTCCCCTACATCCACAGACTGGCCCCCGACATCCACAGACTGGCCCTCCACATCCGCAGACTGGCCCCCACATCCACAGACTGGCCCCCGACACACCACTGGCCCCCACATTCACAGACTGGCCCCCGACATCCACACAGTGACAGACTGGCCCCCTGACATTATCATACCACTGGCCCCCGACATCCGACTGGCCCCCGCCCCGACGACATCCACATTGACAGACTGGCCCCCGACATGCCGCCGTTGCCGCGCGGCGACATTTAACTGTGGCGCCGCCCACTGCACTTTACACACACACACTGGCAGCGGGGGTGGGCGGCGCCACAGGTACTCTATTGAAGACCAACTGGTCTTCTTAAAAATGGCGGCCGCGGAGACATTGTCTCCGCCGGCCGCGGACCTCTAGCGGCCGGCGGCAAAAAACGGGAAATTTAATTTCCCGGGAAAAACCGAATTTCCCAGACATTTCCCGGGACAAAATTTATTCGGGACAAATGTCCTAATCCTGGGAATGTCCCGGGAAATTCAGGACAGAGTGCAACTATGGAATTCCAGTACCATTAGCGGTAAACCTGAGCCAGAGACAGGGTCAATTTGGGGCTGCATTGCAGGATACAGGGAAAGTTACTTACCTTGTCCCCTGGATCCTGCGATGTCTCCCCGCTGTGTGTGCGAGCTGTCCGCTCGATTCACACAGTGCCAAGTTCCGCCGGTCTCCATTCCTTGTGTTCCCTGCAAGTGTTGCGACACACGGGGAATGGAGAACAGCCCCAAATTCACAGATTCACAAAGTAAAATTCAAAGTAAATTCACAAAGTAAAAACACAGTACATATACAATACACTGTAATCTTACATATTACAGTACTGTATAAAAAAATACACATCCCCTTTGTCCCTAGTGGTCTGTCCAGTGCCCTGCATGCACTTTTATATTATAAATACTGTTTTTTCTGCCTGGAATTTGGACATTGTCCAAAAATGTCCCTTTATGGAGTGGTTTTAGACCAGCTAGAAAACAGTGATAATAAATTAGAATCACTTGCAGAATTGAGCGATAGTGATTTGTGGGGTAATTCGTCATCAAACACTAAATCTAATGACAGCGACAATTCTGCAACTGAGCAAATTTCTGTGTTTTTGATTTGATTACATTATTGTATATTTTTTATTATTATTATATTATTATTTGTTATAATTATTTATGGTTATTTATTATATTACAATTTATGATTCATTTTTCAAACTTATACCTGGGATGTCTACTAGACTCTGGTTTGGATAGATTTAAGTGAGTTATTTCTAAGAATTACAGGCCTACGATATAAAGCGCCAAATTTCCATGCAAAATAATTGTACCACTTTCAGCACAAAAAATCAGAAATAATCATACCGCAAGGGAGGTAAAAGTGGTTGTAAAGGAACTGATGATATTAGTAGAAATGTGCACAGGGGTTCCCTCTTTACTAGCTTCTTCCCCCTCCTCCTTCCCACCCTTCACTATTTCCCTTTACCCCCCCCCCCCTTCCTTTGTTCCTTAAGCTATATTTATTTTTCCCTGTGACATAGTTATTCTTAATATTACATGTCAAAATAGCTTGATGGGACAATACGCAACTGAGCCCTAGTTAATCGGAGATATTTCTTGACTCTACAGTTAATGACTTGCATTTTTCATGTTGTATGGTGATTTTTATTGGTATTCCCACCAAGCACATCTTATGTTGAGATTTCTATGTGTAACCACATGCCGACCGGCCATAGCCGAAGGATGGCTACAGCGCATTCGGCTTATTCTGGGAGGGCATCCATGGATGTCCACACAGAATCCTGCTCCCGCATGCCCCCGTGAACATCCGTGATCACGGTAAACGGTAAACGGCTGCTGATAGCAAATAACGGAGCATCACTTGTAAACAAACTTGACGCCGGTTCCACCCCTCTCTTTACTGATTGGTACAATGAGAGAGGGAGAGATCATTTGCAATGCTGTGGGCACTACAGAACCAGCCCACAGCTCTGCTTAGTGCCCATATTCTGCCACTGCCAGTACTGCCATACTCTGCAGTACACTGCAGCAATACTATGCAATACTCTGCAGCAATACTATGCAATACTCTGCAGAAATACTATGCAATACTATGCCAATACTATGCAATACTCTGCCAACACTATGCAATACTCTGCCAATACTCTGCCAATACTCTGCCAGTACTCGCCAATACTCTGCACTAAATTTTAACAGAAACAAACAATTTTTATTTATTTTTTTACCAAATTTTCAGTCTTTTTTAAATTAATGTGCAAAAAAATAAAAAACAAAAACAAAAATACCACCAAAAGAAAGCTCTATTTGTGTGAAAAAAAAAAGACAAATATTTCATATGGGTACAGTGTTGCATGGCTGAGTAATTGTCTTTCAAAGTGTGAGAGCACCGAAATCTGAAAATTGGTCTGGCTAAGAAGGGGGTTTAAGTGCCCAGTGGGTAAGTGGTTAATTCAAGGGTCTTGTGTTTATGAACATTTTGAAGGAAAGGCACCATATGTTGGTGCTCAATTTCACCTCTGTTTACATTATCATACGTTGATTGTGTCTTACATGACATTGTTACTTCAATAAAAGTATTGAAATGTAAAGTGGTTGTAAAGGATCAAGATTTTTCTTGATTTATTGATTTTTCTATGCATGTAGGTAAAAAAAACCTTGTGTGTGCAGCAGTCCCCCAGCCCACCCAATACTTACCTGAGCCCATCTCGATCCAGCGATGTGCAGGAGAGCATGGCTCTCCTGGATCTCTTCCTTCTCATTGACTGAGACAGAAATGGGAGACATTCGCGCCCACTACTATCAATCACATATAGGGAGCCAATGAGGAGAGAGCAGGCGGGGCCGAGCCAGGAGGGAGGGGCCAGAAGCACCAGCGGGGGACCCAAGAAGAGGAGGATTGTGGCTGCTCTGTGTAAAATCACTGCACAGAGCAGGTAAGGATAGCATTCCTTTTTCTTTTTCTTTTTTTTTTAAATCTGCCTTTAATATCACTTTAAAGGGATTGTAAAGGGAATTTTTTTATTTATTTAAAATAACAAACATGTTATACTTACCTCCACTGTGCAGCTCGTTTTGCACAGAGTGTCCCTGAACCTGCTCTTCTGGGGTCCCTCGGCGGCTGTCTCTGCTTCCTCCCGCAGATGCTTCTCACGTTCATGTGAGCTCCCTCGCATGGTGAGAAGCATCTGCGGGCGCGCTCCCGTGATACAGCCGGCGGCTATAGCCACTCGCTGTATCACACGGCCCCGCCCTCTGGCGCTCCGCGTCAGTGGATGTGATTGACAGCAGCGCCAATGGCTGCGCTGCTTTCCATCCATCCACTCCAGCCAATCAGCGGCCAGGCTGAACGGTGGAAAGGACGTCGGGGGACGAGCGCAGGATTATCGAGGGGTCAGGTAAGTAAAACGGGGGGGCTGGGGGCGCCGGGACTGTCAGATGTTTTTTCACCTTAATGCATAGAATACATTAAGGTGAAAAAACATTTACCTTTACAACCCCTTTAATGGTGGCCTTCAGCCATAGCTACGATTAGGGATGAGCCGAACACCCCCCGGTTCGGTTCGCACCAGAACTTTCGAACGGACCCCGCGTTCGAAACGAACGTCAGAACCCCATTGAAGTCTATGGGACTCGAACGTTCGAAATGGAAAGTGCTAATTTTAACGGCTAATATGCAAGATACTATCCTAAAAAGGGTTTGGGGACCTGACTCCTGCCTCAGGGGACATGGGTCAATGCAAAAAAAAGTTTTTAAAACGGCCGTTTTGGCAGGAGCACTGATTTTAATGACGATTAAAGTGAAAAAAAAGTGAAATATTCTTTTAAATATGGTGCCTGGGGGGTGTCTGTAGTATGCCTGTGAAGTGCCACGTGTTTCCCGTGTTTAGAACAGTCCCTGCACAAAATGACATTAAACGGAAATAACACCATTTAAAACTGCTTGCGGTTTTAATGTTATATCTGGTTCCTGCAATATGGTTGAAAATCATTGAGAAAAATGGCATGGGTAGCCCTCCCTGCCCATTACCAGCCTATTTGGGTCTTGTACGCATATTAAGGGGAACCCCGTACCCATATTAAAAAAAGGAAATGCGTGTGGCCCCCAGGCCCTATATACTCAGAACAGCAGTATACAGGCGGTGCAAACAAGACAGGGACTGTGTAGGTTTGTTGTGTTAAGTTGAATCTGTTTGTAATTTTCAACTGGTACATTTTTAAAGTGTAGCTCCAGTCAAAAAAATTATTTTTAAGCTTTTTGGAAAACATAGGGAAAGGTTATCACCCCTGTATAATTTGTTTTGTCGTCCATCTTTTTTCATCTCACTTGCTGCTGTCTGATGTTTGTAAGTTGGATGTTTGAAAGTAGGGGCCTGCCCTATATGCTCTGCAGAAATGGCAGAACAAGGTGTTGGTTTTGCCACAACATTGTAAGCCCTCAAAGTGACTCTTGGTGGGCGCTGGAGCGCCCTGCTGTGAACGATTATATCAAGAATTGTAATTACATGCCATTGTTGAACAGTGGTATAAAAATTGACCTTTGGTGGTTGTGGTGCTGGTGCCACAACACTATAAGTCCTCACCGTTACTCTGGGTGGGCACAGGAAGGGGCCCTCCTGTGAAATATTATATCAAGAATTGTAATTACATGTCCCTGTTAAACAGGGGCAGAAAAATTGGGCCTTAGGCACTGGTGCCATCACACTGCAACCTCTGCCATATACTCTAGTTTTATTGCAGGAATTAGCCCTGCTGCAAAGCATTGCATCAAAAATTGTACTTAAACGCCCCTGTTAATCAGGGGCAGAAAAATTGGGCCTTAGGCACTGGTGCTGGTGCCACCACACTCCAACCTCTGCCATATACTCTAGTTTTATTGCAGGAATTAGCCCTGCTGCAAAGCATTGCATCAAAAATTGTACTTAAACGCCCCTGTTAAACAGGGGCAGAAAAATTGGGCCTTAGGCACTGGTGCTGGTGCCACCACACTCCAACCTCTGCCATATACTCTAGTTTTATTGCAGGAATTAGCCCTGCTGCAAAGCATTGCATCAAAAATTGTAATTAAACGCCCCTGTTAAACAGGGGCAGAAAAATTGGGCTGCTGGCATCACCCAGAACCAAAAATGTTCTTCCAACATATCAGCGGAGGAGGAAGAGGATAGACAATCAACATAACAGGACAGTCACTCAGCATCAGCATAGGCAGTCTTGAAGGGATGTGGTATTTCAAAAAAAATTATTCGGTTACATCAGCTTCAGGTGCTTGGTAGCTGTGGGTGATCCAAGACTGATTCATCTTGATGAAGGTCAGTTGATCAACTGATTCGGTGGACAGTCGCACCCTGTGATCGGTAACAAAGCCACCAGCAGCACTGAAGGTGCGTTCCGAAAGAACGCTGGATGCAGGACAGGCCAGTAGCTCAATTGCATACTGTGCAAGCTCTGGCCAGTGATCCATCCTCAAGACCCAGTAAGCCAGAGGATTTTCGGTGGGAAAGGTGTCCAAGTCTGACCTTGCCCCTAGGTATTCCTGCACCATGTAAATTAGACGCTGGCGATGGGTGCTGGAACCAATCATACCTTGGGGCTGCGGACTAAAAAATTGTCTGAAAGCATCAGTCAGACGGCCACCTTCTCCACCGCTCCTTCTGACTGATGCCTCAGCAACACGTTGTCCAGGACCAGGAGTTTGTGACCTCCCAGTCTCTGGGAACGCGTTGCACAGAGCTTTCTGCAAGGCCTCCCGGAGATGTCTTATCCTCTGCTCCCTCTGCGATGGCAAGATAAGGTCGGCAACCTTACCCTTGTACCGTGGATCAAGGAGAGTGGCCAGCCAGTAATGGTCCCTCTCCTTGATCCGAAGAATACGAGGATCCTTCCGCAGGCTTTGCAGGATCAGGGAGGCCATGCAGCGTAGGTTAGCTGAGGCATTCGGTCCGGAGTCCTCTGGGTCACTAAGGACAACATGATCCGCAGCTACCTCCTCCCAGCCACGTACAAGTCCACGTGTTTCTTGGGACTGTAAATCATCCCTATAAGACTGTTGCTGCTGATGCTGATGCTGAGTGCCAGCCTCCACCTCCATGCTGACACAATCATCCTCCTCCTCCTCTTCCTCCTCCTCACCCTCTTCCTGTGTGATGGGTGGCACAGCAGGAACACTGTCTGGATAAAGGGGGCCTTGAGAGGCAAGGAAGTCCTCCTCTTCCTGCCTCTGTTCTGTCTCAAGTGCCCTGTCCATTATTCCACGCAGCGTATGCTCCAAGAGGTGGACAAGAGGTGCAGTGTCACTGATGCATGCACTGTCACTGCTCACCATCCTTGTGGCCTCCTCAAACGGTGACAGGACAGTGCATGCATCCCTGATCATGCCCCACTGGCGTGGTGAGAAAAAATCAAGCTCCCCTGACCCTGTCCTGGTGCCGTAGTCGCACAGGTACTCATTGATGGCCCTCTGCTGCGTGTGCAGCCGCTGCAGCATGGCCAATGTTGAGTTCCATCTGGTGGGCATGTCACATATAAGGCGGTTCTTGGGCAGGTTCAACTCCTTTTGGAGCTCAGCCAGCCGAGCACAGGCATTAAATGATCGGCGGAAATGCACACAGACTTTCCTGGCCTGCTTCAGGACATCATGTAAGCCGGGGTACCTGCCCAAGAACCGCTGCACCACCAGGTTAAGGACGTGAGCTACACAGGGCACATGGGTCAGTTGTCCCTGTCGGAGGGCGGAGAGGAGGTTGGTGCCATTGTCGCAAACCACCATTCCTGGCTTAAGCTGGCGTGGCGTCAACCACCTCTCGGCCTGCCCCTGCAGAGCTGGCAAAACATCCGCCCCAGTGTGACTCCTGTCCCCCAAACAAACCAGCGCAAGCACGGCATGGCATCGTTTTGCCTGCGTACTTGCGTAGCCCCTGGAACGCCTACGGAGCACCGCTGGTTCTGAGGACAGAGCACTGGAAGAGGCCATGGAGGAAGAAGAAGAGGAGGGGGTGGAGGAGAGAGGTGTGTCACAACCAATAGTAGCATTTTGGAGGCGTGGTGGCGGAACAACCTCCAACACTACTGCACCTTGTCCTGCATCCTTCCCAGCAGCCAGAAGAGTGACCCAATGGGCCGTGAAAGACAGGTAACGTCCCTGTCCATGCCTGCTGGACCATGAGTCAGCAGTAATATGCACCTTACCGCTGACCGCCCTGTCCAGCGAGGCAAGGACATTGCCTTCCACATGCCGGTAGAGAGCCGGAATCGCCTTCCGTGAGAAAAAGTGGCATTTGGGGACCTGCCACTGAGGAACCGCACATTGTACAAACTCACGGAAGGGGGCCGAGTCTACCAACTGAAAAGGCAGCAGTTGAAGTGCTAGCAATTTAGCCAAGCTAGCATTCAACCGCTGGGCATGTGGATGGCTGGGAGTAAATTTCTTCCGCCGGTCCAGCAGCTGGGGCAGGGACATTTGCCTGCTATAATCGGATGTGGATGTACCACTAGCAGAGTTCCCGGAAGCACTTGGCTGTGACACACCTAATTCTACACCTTCATTCCTCTCAGAGCAGGTTTCAGAGAGGACTGAAGGTCTAGTGGGGTTGGAGATGCCAGCTGATGAGGAGCAAGGAGAGGTCCGCTTTGTTCTTTGGTGTGGGTCTTTGAGGTATGCTTGCCAACGAGCTGCATGGCAGGTCAACATATGTCTGGTCAAGCATGTGGTGCCCAAGCGGCTGATGTTTTGGCCACGTGAGATACGCTTGAGACATATGTTGCAAATAGCAGCGGTGCGATCTGATGCACTCGTCTCAAAAAAGGCCCACACCAAAGAACTTTTAGAATAACGCGCAGAGGAAGCGCTCTGCGCAGGCGGAGCTCTGCGGTGTGATTCAGTCGGTGTGCTGCCCCTAAGCTGGCCCCCGGAGGGCATCCTGCCTCGTTGGACATGTGCCTCCTCCTCCTCCTTCTCCTCCCTCCTTCCAGGCACCCACGTGGAGTCAGTGCCCTCATCATCCCCTCCCTCTTCATCGCTGTAGCAAACCTGGCAGTATGCTGCAGCTTGTGGAACATGACTGCCAGATTGCTGTGCTTCTTGAGCATCCTCTCTCTCTGCGCTCACGCTACTGCCTTCCTCTAGCTGAGTGTCATCATCAGAGCCCACCAAACACTGTGCATCCTCCTGGAGCATGTACCCAACACTGTGCTCAAAGACTTCAGGAGACTCCTCAGGAGGACGTGGTGGGTCTAGGGAAGGAGTCACTGATGATGACATTGAGAGGAGGGAAGACGATGCGTTGGCAGCTGCTTTGCTACTACCCTGAGACTGGGTGAGAGAGGATGAGGAGGATGAAGAGGGCTTGGTCATCCACTCTACCAAGTCGTTGGCATGTTGCGGTTCAACATGTCCAGCTGCAGAAAAGAAGGACAAGCATGTCCCATGGCCACATGCTGATGACAATGCACCGCGTCCACGACCAGCACTGTTGTCTCTAGACACAGAGCCTGCTTGCCCTCTTTTATCGGCTCGCGCCTGTCTGCCTCTCCTTGCTGGCCTTCCAGACATGGTAATGGCCTGAAGGGAGTTGGGTAAAACAGTAGTTGGGTAGTTTATATTGTGCTGGAGGCACACAACACCCACTAACTCCTGCAGATGCCTTTTTTATAGAACAGCAGAGTTAAAGGGGTATATACAGATGTATACTGTGCTGTGCTGGAAGCACACACAACTTCCAATAACTCCTGCAGATGACAATTGGGCCCAAATAGAGAACAGCTATGTAGGTGGATTATAGCGGTATGTACTGGGTACAGAGCACGCAGACAGCACGCACTATCTCCTGGCACTACTGACTGCAAGCTCTATTATTAAAGATGGACCACTAGCTATATAGGTGAGGTGAATATCACGGTGTATACTGCGGTCAGGGCACGCAGACAATAACCAGAAAACAGCAGAGTTAAAGGGGTATATACAGATGTATACTGTGCTGTGCTGTGCTGGAAGCACACACAACTTCCAATAACTCCTGCAGATGACAATTGGGCCCAAATAGAGAACAGCTATGTAGCTGGATTATAGCGGTATGTACTGGGTACAGAGCACGCAGACAGCATGCACTATCTCCTGGCACTACTGACTGCAAGCTCTATTATTAAAGATGGACCACTAGCTATATAGGTGAGGTGAATATCACGGTGTATACTGCGGTCAGGGCACGCAGACAATAACCAGAAAACAGCAGAGTTAAAGGGGTATATACAGATGTATACTGTACTGTGCTGTGCTGGAAGCACACACAACTTCCAATAACTCCTGCAGATGGCAATTGGGCTCAAATAGAGAACAGCTATGTAGGTGGATATAGTGGTATGTACTGGGTACAGAGCACGCAGACAGCACGCACTATCTCCTAACACTACTGACTTCAAGCTCTATTATTAAAGCTAGATCACTAGCTATATAGGTGAGGTGAATATAGTGGTGTATACTGCGGTCAGGGCACAGACAGTAACCACTACACAAGAGCAAGATAGGAAATCAGCCAAAAACGTTTGGTGTGTAACTGTGTTGAAGGTACACAGAACACCCACTGCTTCAGATGCTAACACACTACACGAGGCCGCCTCAAAGGCGGCCTTATATAGTGTGGGGCGTGCACTACACAGCCTGAGCTATGATTGGCCACAGGCAGGATGCCTGTGGCCAACCATGGCTCTCCTCGCTGCTGGCGCTGCGATTGGCCAAGCATGCGGGGTCACAGTGCATGCTTGGCCAATCATGAGCCAGCAATGCACTGCGCCATCGCAGTGCATTGTGGGCCACACAAATTTTGCCGCGAACGGCCCAAACGTTCGGAATTCGGCGAACGCCCGAACGACCAATGTTCGAGTCGAACGTACGTTCGACTCGAACACGAAGCTCATCCCTAGCTACGCTATTCTGAAATTTGCAATTCCATACTGAATTGTGGGAGCATCTTAAAAGGTAGGTCTGGAGTCCACATTTACAGTGCACCTGACTGACACCTACCTACCCCCAACCATTTTGGTGACACTGCTTGTGTATTTAGCTGGCACTAGGTAAGTGACCCATTTTCATGCCCTCCATCTCCAGCCTGGACTCTCCACTTGCCCACTATATAACCACTGCCTGGGCTAAAGATAGGCACCACTTTGTTACTGGGACAGTGATGTCACTATGGGGGTGCAAGGGGTGCGGATCGCACCCGGGTGACACTCGTCAGAGGAGTGACACCATCAAGTAGGAAGTGATATCCGGTTGCGATGGTGTTATCCCATCCATGACAGTGCACGGATTGGACGCATCAATTATAGGGTGGGTTTTGGGTGTGCACCATGACCATGCACTGCCGGCCGGAAACTTGCCCGATCAGCGCCCTGCAGGGCACTGTGGTAGGCTAGAGAAGGAAGAGCCCAATGCGCTAGCCTGCCTAGTGTCTACTGCTCTGTCCTGCCCCTGCTGTCACTCAGCAAATATTATTTTAAAAGTTTTAACTTTGAGTTCTACTATTTTCATGTGATATTGTTGTTCAAATTTTCTAGTTGCTTGATAGTTGTTAATGGCACTACTATTGCCATTAAATGCAGTGTTCTATAGGAAAAAAAATATTGGAGGAGGGAGACACCATGTTTTACTGCACCAGGTGACACCAACCCTAGTGACGCCACTGTGCTGGCAGTGTCCTTTGCTCATCCTGTTCAGTAAGGGCTTTTGGTGGCCACATTCCAGAGTATTCACATGTATCTCCTCTCATCTACTACTGCTCCTGCACAGCACTCCTCCCCTTACTCATCCTCTTCAGACATCCAATGAGTGCAGACTACAGTGTGCATGACTCATGAACATTTACAGCCTTTGCAGGCTTGTCCACCTTGAAGAATTGCCTGATCCAGAAACAAACTTTTTTAATGGGACAATCCCTAGCCCAGGGATATGCAATTAGCAGACCTCCAGCTGTTACAAAACTACAAGTCCCATCATGCCTCTGCCCCTGGGTGTTATGCTTGTGGCTGTCATAGTCTTGCTTTGCCTCATGGGACTTGTAGATCTGCAACAGCTGGATGTCCGCTAATTGCATATCCCAGCTCTAGCCTCATAGGAGCTTGTCGGGACTCAACAGAGGCATGGTCCACGAATTTATGCTTCTGATTAGTCGACAAGCATAGATGAGATTGATTTTATGAGAAGGTGGAGTATAGAAACAGGAAGAACCAGGATAGCTTGCAACTCTACTAATATGGTGGATGCCCCACACTTAGTTAATAAGAAAATTGGCTTAGGCAGAAGAGCAGCTGCAAAATGCCTACTGCGGGTGCTTTATTATTCACTATTAACTTGTCTAACACTTTTTCAAGGTTGTCTGCATCTTGGTCCACTTTAAAGGTCTACCCCAGGTTTCATGAAAGTGATCAATATTAACACCAAAAAGTTGATGGGACTATCCAGGGGATTTGTAACATCGCTGCAGGTCAAATGGGGTTCAGTAAATGGCTGGATGATAAATGATAGAAGGTCAGTTGAGGTAAATTATAGTTTATCGAAACTCAAACCCAAAAAATGTAACATATCATAGCTATCCTTTGCAAGCTACTTTTTCTATATTTTCACCTGGTATTCTTACAAATAACAGGCTTCCTAATCCTGGGTGGCAATGTCACTCGACCATTGTATCTTTGGAAGGAGCCTAAGCTGTTCTCCTAGCAAGGAGTACACATATGTTCATCAAAAAACAACAATAATTGCTAGCTCCCTTACCGGGCCAGCCTGCAAGAAACCAAATTGACCCTGTCTAGCAGTTCATGTTAAAACCAAGGAGTTTTACTTTGTACACATTTGCACATACATGCACAAGCTGCAGCAGCTACGTCATGGCATCCCAGTGTACTGCAGTCCTAACTTTATCATTTTGAGAGTCTCTTGAGTTGAAGCACATATATAATATTGGATAGATTAAGGGCAGGTAGACTGGAGGGAGCATCAACAAAAACAACAGCAATTATCTCCAGCACAAGTTAAATAGAAAGTATAAATCTGTTGTATGATTGGATAATATTTTTGAAGCCTTCCTAGCCTCTAGGAATGGAATTGTCCTCAAACCACAGAAAAAACGAATGAAATAAAGAGGGCACACCGGCCTACTGCATTACTCCACAAAACTTTATTAAAAGGTATAATAAATAAACACTACTCACAAGCATAGGTAGTAATAGTACACATTGGGCCACTCTCGGTGGCTAAACATTCCCAGACTATCCGCTGACTTAAGCACAGGGGGGACCTCACCAGGCTCCCTGCAGGCTGATGCGTTTCAAAGGTATGTCCTTTATCAGAGCCTGGAGGGAGCCCTTACTTCCTTAAAGGTATAGGGGCGCACTTGACTCCCATCAATGGCAGAAAAGGTATCCAGTGCGTCCCATCAGCAACTCATTAACTGTACAAACAAATGGCAACCGCCCCAACCTATAACTGGAGCACATGGAAGGGCGCAACAACAGACAACAATTCCCAGCTTGCTTACCAGCCAGCCTAAAACAAACCGAGTTTGCCTTGTTAAACAATTCACGTTAAAAAAAGGGGTTTAGTTTGCACACATTTGCAAATACACGCGTAAGCTGCAGTGGCTACATCATGGCACCCCAGTGTACTGCAGTCCTAAATCTATAATTTTGACAGTCTCCTGAGTTGGAACACCTATATATAATAATGCCTATATTAAGAGCAGGTATACCTAGAGAGAGCCGACTGCTCCTCAAATTTATAAGGACAAACTAGACACCCAGCATTAGCACAATGGCAGCATAGGTATTCAGTGCGTCCCCTCACCAATTTACCAACAGCACAAGCAGACCAGCCTAACCTACAGTATAACTGGACTTTGCAACAAGGAGCACATGGAAGGGCTCCTTGCTGCAAAGTTCTAGGATGGGTTGGTTTCCATTTGTTTGTACAAACGTGTTCATGTCTCTTTATCCACACTACATGGGGTAGGGCAATTATAGTTTGCAGAAAATAGCTAGGAAGGAAGATATTCTTCTGTGCAGTTCATGAGAAGCAACAAGGACAATACATTTCTGGCAAGATCAACAGGTATTTTCTGAAAATGCAGAGACTCATCCAAGGTCTACCACAAGGTGAAATAGATACGGAGTGTCGGTCCTCAGACTAAAATGTTTATAACACTTCCAAATGTCAAAGAAAATCCAGCACACAAATGCTTCGGAAGTACTAGAATAAAATTGCATAAAGAAGAAGCATTCATGTGACGGCTTTTCTTTGACAATTGGATATTTTCTGAAAATGTTCTTGGATTAAAAGAAGATAGCTAACTCAGCCAGTGCATCTAATGCTGCGTACACACGATCAGACTATCCGAACGAGCGGACCTGCCCACACACGGGACTTTTTCAGCAGACTAGGTCTGCCGGACTATCCGCCGTATAGTCCGCCGGACTATCCGCCGTACTTTTGAAATTAATGGACTTTCCCACACACACGGAGGAAAGTCTGTTCATTTTGAGCGCGGCTCCAGGTAGCCGGGACTAGCGAAGGAAGCGTCTCTGGCCCTGTCACCTAGTATGGAGTTAAAGGGGAAGCCCTACGCCAAAAAAACTGCGTGGGAGTCCCCCCCTAGGTCCATATCAGAGGATGCTGGGACTGTGACATCATAATGGGCGGGGACATCATCCGGCGATGTCCCTATATAAGACGCCGCGTGCCTGTCATTGTGACTGGAGACAGCGACGAGGCAACAGCTCAAGAAGAAGAGAAGAGAACAGAACAGAAGGCGGTGACAGAAGACTGGGCCACTGCTTGTAAAAGAGCTAGAAGAAGGCACGGTGGCCCGGCAAGAAGAACCGAAGAGGGGGACAAGACCCCCGAAGTCGGAAAAGAAGAGGGCGGCGGCGAAGAAGAAAGCCGGGCTCCTCCACTAGTAAAAGAGCTAGCAGAAGATAGCGGAGGAGTCCGGCGAGAAGACCCCCGAAGACGGAAGAAGACCCCTGGAGCTGTGCAATAAACTATTTTAACCCTTGTGTGCTGTGTTTTTTTTTTTTACATTTTTTTTTTCACAAGTGAATGGGTAGGGGTACATTGTACCCCATACTCATTCACATAGGGTGGGGGGCCGGTATCCGGGGCCCCCTTATTAAAGGGGATTAAAGGGGACTCCCGGATTCCGATAAGCCCCCCGCCCACAGACCCCGACAACCAACGGTCAGGGTTGTCGGGAAGAGGCCCTTGTCCTCATCAACATGGAGACAAGGTGCTTTGGGGTGGGGGGGCCCCTTCCCCAAAGCACCCCCCCATGTTGAGGGCACGCGGCCTGGTACGGCTCAGGAGGGGGGCGCTCGGTCATCCCCACCCCCTTTCCTGACCGGCCGGGTAGCGTGCTCGGATAAGGGTCTGATATGGACCTAGGAGGGTACCCCCACGCCGTTTTTTTTCGGTGTAGGGCTTCCCCTTTAACTCCATACCAGGTGATGGGGCCAGCGACGCTTCCTTTGCTGGTCCCGGCTACCTGGAGCCGCGCTCAAAATGAGCAGACTTTTCTCCGAGAGGGAAAAGTCCGTTCATTTCAAATGTACGGCGGACTAGCACACACACGGCCGTATTGTCTGCCGAAATGCGAGTCCGGCGGACATATTTGAGTGCAAAACTACTTTCTTAGTCCGTCGGACTTTTGGGTAAAAAAAAGTCCGCCGGAGCCCACACATGGGCGGATTGTCTGGCGGACTTTTCCACCGGATTGTTTGATCGTGTGTACGTGGCTTTAGAACCGTAAGCTGCAAAATTTTAAAAAATGTTGTGCTTTGGTTTAGTTATCCTTTAATTATTCAAGTCCCTGTAGGGCTTCACACCATTCATATGAAAGTAAGGTGGCTAGCGGCAAGACAGTGATACCTAGGGTTGGATGGTCAGCCGCAAGCTAGAGCCACTGGAATTCACTCTGGTAACTGTGCATTGTTACTGGCCTTGTTTACAAGTGTGCTTTGTGTTCTGTTTCTAGGACCTTTCACCACACTCTCTCTTCCAGGGAGGATACCTTTAGGAGGCGGGGACTGATGTGCATGTACAATATATATGTAAAGCACTGCGTAAATTGATGGCGCTATATACAGTATCTCACAAAAGTGAGTACACCCCTCACATTTTTGTAAATATTTTATTATATATTTTCATTTGACAACACTGATGAAATGGCACACTGCTACAATGTAAATTAGTGAGTGCACAGCTTGTATAACAATGTCAATTTTCAGCCCCTTCAGATTAACTCAACACACAGCCATTAATGTCTAAACTGCTGGCAACAAAAGTGAGTACACGGCTAAGTGAAAATGTCCAAATTGGGCCCAAAGTGTCAATATTTTCTTAACCTTCTTGGGCATGGAGTTCACCAGAGCTTCACAAGTTGCCACTGGAGTCCTCTTCCACTCCTCCATGATGACATCACAGAGCTTCCATTTGAGGATGCCCCACAGATACTCAATAGGGTTTTCGGGCCAGAGACATGCTTGGCCAGTCCATCACCTTTACCCTCAGCTTCTTTGGCAAGGCAGTGGTCCTCTTGGAGGTGTGTTATGTTGGAATACTGCCCTGCGGCCCAGTCTCCAAAGGGAAGGGATTATGCTCTGCTTCATTATGTCACAGTGCATGTTGCCATTCATGGTTCCCTCAATGAACTGTAGCTCCCCAGTGCCGGGAGCACTCATGCAGTCCCAGACCATGACACTCCCACCACCATGCTTGACTGTAGGCAAGGCACACTTGTCTTTGTACTCCTCACCTGGTTGCCCCCACACCCACTTGACGCCATCTGAACCAAATAGGTTTATCTTGGTCTCATCAGACAACAGGACATGGTTCCAGTAATCCCTGTCCTTAGTCAGCACATCTTCAGGAAACTGTTTGCATGCTTTCTTGTGCATCATCTTTAGAAGAGGCTTCCTTCTGGGACAACAGCCACACAGACCAATTTGATGCAGTGTGCAGCGTATGGTCTGAGTACTGACAGGCTGACCCACCAATCCATCATCCTCTGCAGCAATGCTGGCAGCACTTGTATGTCTATTTCCCAAAGACAACCTCTGGATATGACGCTGAGCACGTGCACTCAACTTCTTTGGTCGACCATGGTGAGGCCTGTTCTGAGTGGAACCTGTCCTGTCAAACCGCTGTATGGTCTTGGCCATCCCGGAAACCAGTGTGCATTCCACTAACCAGAAGTGACATCACCAGACATGATGTCAGGATCATGTACCCTCTTCAACATGATTCACCCCTCAGGAGATTCAGGGGATTGTATATCTTATGAAATGCCTATGTGGATCATTCTACATAGGCAAAAATGAGCAGGCCTTTTTCCAAGGCTTTTGAGATCATGTGGCACTTATTTATGTAGTCATCATGTAGGACTGTATCATAACTTTGATCTTTCCAAAATTCATTTTTCATTCATTAATTTTTTTCTGCTTTGGAACTTGTACCCTTCCACAAGCGGGGTGGCAACATAGATAAAATATTGCCACAACAAGAAACATGCCACAAAATGTCACAAATGCCACAAAATCCCCTGGCCTTCAATTAACTTCAAACCATTTTTTCAATAGTGTTTTATAGGCAAATTGCCTGTGTTGTTTCCCCTATAAAATATAGCCATTTTATTGTTACATTGAATATTGGAGATTATTTACGAAATGTAAATCCACTTTGCACTATAAGTGCAAACTATAAGTGCAAAGTGCACTTGAAATTACACTGAAAGTGCACCTGGAAGTGCAGTCGCTGTAGATTCAAGGGGGACATGCAAGGAAAATAAAAAACAGCCTTTTAGCTTGCACATGATTGGATGTTAAAATCAGCAGAGCTTCCCCTCATTTCAGATCTACCCCTCAGATTTACAGCGACTGCACTTCCAAGTGCACTTTCAGTGCAATTTTAAGTGTACTTTGCACTTTTAGTTTGCACTTGTAGTGCAAAGTGGAGTTGCCTTTGGTAAATAACCCCCACTGTACTGATTTGTTGAGGTGCATCCACTTTTGGATTTTTTCTAATATAAGCATTCCTTGGCATATTATGTTTGTTGTGTATAATTTTTTAAAAAATTATGTTTTGCAGTGTTTCCTGTGGCTGGCCTACTTCTCGTACATCTTGAGTCTGTTTTTAATGGGTTAGTAGATGACCATACGGGCAGCCAAAGCATATGTGGTGTGGGCCGTGGCACCAGAGGGGGATTTAATTATTCCCCATTGCCTCACTTTCACCTATATACGCCCTGCTACAGACGTTTACGGTTTGCATTTGAATCCATCTAGTCTTCCTCAGCTCTCTTGCTGCACCTTTTTATTGGACTGGGTTCAATGTGGAGGATTTCTGGAGCTTTTGTCTCCTTCCTCCCTTGATTCCTGGTAGTTTTCCTCCATCTCCCTACTCTCCACTGGCTGGCGCAGTGTCTCCCCTAGACTGACAGTCTTTGTTCCCCTTATGCCGCGTACACAGGACCGGACTTTCTGGCAGAAAAGGTCAGATGGAATCATTCCGTCAGATATTACGATGGTGTATGGGCTTCATCAGACTTTTTTCTTCAAAAATTCAGACGGATCTAGAATCAATTTCTATTGCGAAAAGCGTTCATCTGTACGCTGGTCCGACGGGCCAAATACGACGCAAGGGCAGCTATTGGCTCCTGGCTATTGAACTTCCTTTTGTAGTCCTGCCATACATCATCACATCATCACATTCAAAACGAACGGACTTGGGTCAGTTCGTGTGTGGGCAAGTCCGTTTGGTCAGAAGTCTGTCGGAACTCCGTCAGAACTCCGTTGGAAAGGCCATCAGACCTTTTCTGCTGGAAAGTCCGGTGGTGTGTACATGGCATTAGTCTCGACTTGGTTTTACGACCGGGAGTAGGTGGAGGACATAGATAGCGCCCATTTGTCATGCATGTGAAGTAATTTATAGTCATTTCCAGTGACGTCGTGCGCTGGCAGGGGCAGGAGGAGTATATAAGGAAGAGATGATTAGACCTAGCAACCTATGGCTATACAAATTTGATAAAGACCATATGATTAATGAGACTAGCGGGATTTTTAATGCATTGCAATGTTTCATGGAATTTATGGAATTATGCGTTTTATTGTAAGCCCTGATTCACATTGGAGCGACTTGTCATGTGATCTGACAGGTCAAATCGCATGACAAGTCGCACCCTATTGTTGGCAATGGTCATGTTCAAATCGATGCAACGCCAACTTTGCGGTGCCACATCAATTTGAAAAAATTGTTCCTGCACTACTGAGCCAATTAATTTCGGTGCGACTTGAATAGACATCTATGCATGAAGCCACACAAATGTCTTTAAAGTTACAACTGACATGTGGCTTTGAAATCGATCAATTTCAGATGAAGTTGCATGATTTTAAAGCCACATTCAATGTGAATGAGGGCTAATCATTGGATCTTGGTTGGCACCTTAAAGTGAATGTATGTTTTTTTTTTTTTTTATAACAAAAATATCATACTTACCTCCATTGTGCAGCTCCCTTTGCACAGACCGAACCTGCTCTTCTGGGGTCCCCCTGCGGTTCTCATGGCTCTTCCCCACATTAGATAACGCTCTGGGAGGGGTGATGTGGTGCCATTGATTTCCCTTTTAGCCAGTGGCAGCCGCCCCCCTTCCATGCATCCGGCCCCCTAATCTACATGTGGGGCACCGGACGCATGGATTCCAATGGGTTTTTTTTTGTTTAAGCATGTGATTAGAGCCAGAGTCTCTAATAGGCTTCAAAAAAGGGTGGGCTCGGGGAGGAGAGAATTTGTGTCACAAGTTGAATATTTGCCATTTCTTTCCCCATTCTCCTCCCGGCCGAACAGTGATCGCCACTGTCAGTGTCTCTCGTGGGGAGGGTGGGTGTTGGGTAAATGATAGGGGGGTGTTGATGTTAGTTTGTGCTGCCCCCCACCCCCCAAAAAAATAGTCAACACCAGCTGCCACTGCTTTTGGCCTATACATACGCTAGTGCATTGATTAATATTTATTGAAGAACTCATGTTAAAGGAGAAGTACAGCCAAAGCTTGTTTGGCTGTACTTCTCTTATGGATCATAGGAGATTTTGCACTCCTGTGACCTGTTTTCAGCAAAGAGAGGGCTCTCTGCTGATGTCATTGAAGCCTGTCCCCACGTTATCACAACCACGGATTCTGGATCCGCCAAATCCCTGGACCGGCACCCAGCTCAGACTCTCAGTGAGCCGCTGAGAGCCTGAGACAGCTGCCCCCTTCACAGCTCAGCGCTCCAGTGAGTGACGGAGGGGGCAGAGCAGAGAGCTCTGGCTGACAGTCTGCAGCTGTTTGATCTGAGCTTTGAGAACCGAGCGATGAGCAGTGTTCGATTGCTTGGTTCTCAGTCTAGAGGCGCCAGAGGACAGATGAAGCATGGGACCGATGTTGCATCCACCTAGGTTAAAAAAAAACACACCAATACTTCTCTTTTAAGGATATTGATTTATTTTTTTTATGTACAGTATATGTTATTGATTATTTAACAGCAGTATGTACCTAGTAGGTAGGATACTGTGCATAGTAGCGTGGGAGTTTTTTCAGATTATTATTTATGGTAAAAAACTATTGTCAATTTGTGCCCATTATGTTTTAGAAAATTGAACAGATGTTAAAAAACAAACATTTTCAAACAAAACTCTTCTGATGTATGACCACTTATGAAAGATGGACTTCTCCAATGTATGGTAATGAGAGGGCGCTCATCCTGTTCTAAGGCATTTTTGAGACGGATCACACTGAACTTGTTGAGTAATGCTTGCAAACAGCCATGACATCTTCTCTCTTAAGAAACATCTAAAAGGTAAGACATAGTTACATAGTTAGTCAGGTTGAAAAAAGACACAAGTCCATCCAGTTCAACCAAAAAAAAAATATATATAGTATATAATAAATATCATACCAGCCCATATACCCAATTCTATACCCACAGTTGATCCAGAGGAAGGCAAAAAAAACCCCCAGTAGAGCATGATCCAATTTGCTAAAGCAGGGGAAAAAATTCCTTCCTGATCCCCCGAGAGGCAATCGGATTTTCCCTGGATCAACCTTACCTATAAATGTTCGTACCCAGTTATATTATGTACACTTAGGAAATAATCCAGGCCTTTCTTAAAGCAATCCACTGAGCTGGCCATAACCACCTCTGCAGGGAGTCTATTCCACATTTTCACAGCTCTTACTGTGAAGAAACCTTTCCGTATTTGGAGATGAAATCTCTTCTCCTCTAGACGTAAAGATTGCCCCCTTGTCCTCTTTGTTGACTGTAAAGTGAATAACTCGACACCAAGTTCCCTATATGGACCTCTTATATATTTGTACATGTTGATCATATCCCCCTTAACCACTTCGCATCCAGGCCAATTCTGACATTTCTCTCTATTTTTTTAGCAAAGACCCTAGAGAATACAATGGCGCTCATTGCAACTTTTTATCTCGCACGGTATTTGCGCAGCAATTTTTCAAACACATTTTTTTCAGAAAAAAAACAGTTTCATGCTTTAAAAAAAACAAAACAGTAAAGTTAGCCCAATTTTTTTGCATAATGTGAAAGAGGAGGATACGCTGAGTAAATAGATACCCAACATGTCACGCTTCAAAATTGCACGCGCTCGTGGAATGGCGCCAAACTTTGGTATTTAAAAATCCCCATAGATGACGCTTTAAATTTTTTTACTGGTTACATATTTTGGGTTACGGAGGAGGTCTAGAGCTAGAATTATTGCTCTCGCTCTAACGTTCGCGGCGACACCTCACATGTGTGGTTCGAACAGTGTTTTCATATGTGGGCGGGACTTACGTTTGCGTTCGCTTCTGTGTGCGAGCTCACGGGGACAGGGGCGCTTTAAATTATTTTATTTTTTTATTGTTAATTTTATTTTTATTTTTTTAGTTTTAAAATTGATGACTTTTATTCCTATTACAAGGAATGTAAACATCCCTTGTAATAGGAATATGGCCCGATCGGACATATTTACAGTGAGATATGGGGTCAATAAGACCCCATATCTCACCTCTAGGCTGGGAAGAATAAAAAACAAACAAAAAAAAAAAACGATCCTGGCTTCCTAGCCAGATCGGCAGCGTTAATTTGAATACAGAGGCCGGGCGTGACGTCATAACATCGCGCCCGGCCTCCGAACGACCATAGAGACTCTGGGGACGATCTGGTCCGCGTAAATCTCTATGGTAACTTTCTGGGGCCGGCGGATCCTGTGACCGACTCACCGATGGAAACGGTAAGTCGGTACAAGCACCGGAGGGTGGCGGGAGGGGGGGCGTCCCCTCCCGCCGCCCGTGAGAACAATCAAGCGGCGGAACAGCCACTATGATCATTCTTATGGTGCAGGGAATCGCCGGCTGAAAACGGCAATATCTGAATTATGTCTGTGGCATCAGGCATCATTTAGATATAACCACTCAAAGCCCATGACGTCAATAGACGTAGTATGGGCACCAATTGGTTAATCTCCTCTTATCAAGAGTGAATAATTCAGTTCCTCTAATCTTTCCTCATAGCTGAGTTCCTCCAAGTCTCTTATCAGTTTGGTTGCCCTTCTCTGTACTTTCTCCAGTTCACTGATATCCTTTTTGAGAACTGGTGCCCAAAACTGAACTGCATATTCCAGATGAGGTCTTACTAATGATTTGAACAGGGGCAAAATGATATCTCTCTCTGGAGTCCATACCCCTCTTAATACAGGAAAGGACTTTGCTCGCTTTGGAAACCGCAGCTTGGCATTGCATGCTATTATTGAGCTTATGATCTACCAAAACCCCCAGATCTTTCTCCACTATGGATTCCCCCAGTTGTACTCCCCCCTAGTATGTATGATGCATGCATATTCTTAGCCCCCAAGTGCATAACTTTACATTTCTCAACATTAAACCTCATCTGCCACATAGTCGCCCAATTAGACAGAGCATTGAGGTCGGCTTGTAAATTGGAGACATCCTGTAAGGACATTATTCCACTGCATAGCTTGGTGTCATCTGCAAACACGGAAATCTTACTTTTGATCCCAGACCCAATATCATTTATAAAGATATTAAAAAGTAAGGGTCCCAACACTGAACCTTGGGGTACACCATTGATAACCTTAGACCATTCAGAGTAAGAATCATTAACGACTACTCTCTGAATTCTGTCTTTTAGCCAGTTTTCTATCCATTTACAAACTGATATTTCCAAACGTGTAGACTTTACCTTACACATGAGCCGTGTGTGCGGAACTGTATCGAACGCTTTTGCAAAATCCAAATATATCATGTCCACTGCCACCCCTCTGTCCAAGGTTTTACTTACCACCTCATAAAAAGAAATCAGGTTTGTCTGACAACTTCTGTCTTTCATGAATCCATGCTGTCGGTTGCTCAAAATATTTTTATCCTGCAAGAACTCGTCTATGTGGTCTTTTATTAATACCTCCAGTATCTTCCCAACTATAGAAGTTAAACTAACGGGTCTATAATTACTTGGTAAAGACTTTGTTCCCTTTTTAAATATAGGCACCACATTGGCCCTGCGCCAATCCAGTGGTACTATTCCTGTCATTAAGGAGTCCCTAAAAATTAGATACAATGGCTTTGAAATTACATAGCTCAATTCTTTTAGGATCCGTGGGTGGATGCCATCAGGTCCAGGTGCTTTATCCACCTTTATTCTGTCCAAATATTTCTGGACCATATCACTTTTGAGCCATTGTGGATTTGGGGCTGCGTCAGTACCACCCCCATTATGGACATGAGCTCCCCCATGCTCCTTTGTATACACAGAGCTGAAGAAAGTATTTAATAAGTTAGCCTTCTCTTTGTCCCCAGTCACCCACTCCAGATTATTTTGCAAAGGGCCTACATGCTCAGACTTAACCTTTTTACTATTAATATATTTGAAGAATTTTTGGGGGTTTGTCCTACTATCTTTTGCAATCTGTCTTTCATTTTGAATTTTTGCATCCTTGATTTCCTTTTTACATATTCTGTTATATTCCTTGTAACATTTAAATGACACTAGCGTTCCTTCATTTAAAAAAAAAAAAAAAGTGTGCTGTGTGAATGGGAACACAAACTTATAGCAGAGTTTTCTCAAATTTGACTGCAAATGTGCACCACACACTTTGGGGTGGATTTACTAAAGGCAAATAGACTGTGTACTTTGCAAGTGCAGTTGCTCCAGAACTTATTAAATAAGATAAAGCTTCACTTTGCAATGAATACCCAATCACATGCAATGAAAAAATTTAATAAAATAAAAAAAGCATTTTTGCTTGTACACGATTGGACAAGGAGAATCAATAGACCTTTCCCTCATTTACGAGCTGTGGAGCAGCTGCACATGCAAAGTGTTCAGTCTGTTTGCTTTTAATTTAAAACCCGTAGGATTCTGTGCCCTTAAAGGAATATGGTTAGTACTAGGTCTAAAAATTCAGTTGTTGGTTTTTATAATCTATAATACTTGAGTGAAACAAAAATGTGCATCAGGAGTTGTCAAGGGGTGTGCCTGCACATAATCCCCGTGCAAACCTTATAATTTTATCATTGGTACTAAGTGCACAAGGCGTTCTGTGCTCACGGGATACAATTATGTAAATCTAAACTTACTCTTGAGACAAGGCTCACACCTCATTTGATGGAAAGAGCAGCCTTTTGAGGCTATGCTGGAAGGCATGTGAGAGTAAGAATATGCAACAGTGAAAACTGATAGATGCTGTTGTTTTAAATCCTTCAAAGAGAATATAAAACAATCTCTTTAATACACACATTGTTTGAGATGCTATGCAAATTAAAACATTTGCATATAATTTCCTCTGAGATTAAAGAAAAGAAAGTTTTCACCTTCAATAAAATGTGCTTTGTAGTAAGGGTGAAATGTAAAAATCGCAAATAAGATAATAGGTAAAGGGAAATATAGTATGTAAGGGTAAGATAATAGACAAAGGGATTATATATAACTCAGGTGGAGTGGTTTTATCAATCAAATTATGCATAGGGGTATCTAATGCAAATCCGATGGTTTCTCATACAGAACAGCATTTACAATAGCTTTTGTATATAACCTGCATCCACAATCCTGAAATGCCCACTGCAGCAGTTTTACAGATTTACTATCCTTAAGAATGTTTGTTACTTAAAACATAAGCACACTTTAAAGATGAGCAGAGCCTGTTTTAAATTGCCGCAATGCCACTTTTAATCTGCAGCATTAGAAGTTTACGACTCAAGCTGTAATTTTATAGCTCTCTTGTAATCTGCTTCTCTGGTCCTGTTTTCAAACAAATCGCCAGCGGCAGGATCACTAAGGCCAGCGTCAGAATCGCTATGTTCCTGCCTGTTTCTCCCTATGGAATCGCTCCCTTACTAGCTGAGGCAGTGAGATGTCGCTCCCATTGCTCGCGATCAAGGTTTAGCAGTGTTTGGGGCCAGAGAGATTTCATAACGACAGGCAGTCTCTTAAACCCCATACACACTATCAGATTATCTGCTGAGTTTTTCCTTCAGATTTACCAAAACCATGTAGTAGAAGGGCCTGCCTGATTGCATACACATTGAAACTCCT
This sequence comes from Lithobates pipiens, assembly GCF_037356315.1. NCBI lineage: Eukaryota > Metazoa > Chordata > Amphibia > Anura > Ranidae > Lithobates > Lithobates pipiens. Next base: position 8,226,335 of record NW_027507790.1, read on the forward strand.
AAGGTTTGTCCTCATATTATATGGTTTTGGTAAATCTGAAGGAAAAACTCAGCAGATAATCTGATAGTGTGTATGGGGCTTAAGCGACTCTGACACTGGCAATTTTGTCATTATCAGCAAAATTGTCTGTGTTTCATCTGCCCAAATGTGCATCAGCATTGCTAATCTTCCCCTGATTTCTTGTTTATAAATGCAACACTTTTCTACTCTTCAGCGTACAGCGTCTGCTTTATAATAAATGTTAAAAGTCTACAATGTCCAACTGAATGCTATTGCCTCTACACTGCCTTAGTGAAAAAAAGTAGGACATCCAAAAGATAACTTAAAAAATACAACTGTACAGGACAAAACAAAAACTGAGCTTTGTTTTATACATATGTTTCCTCTAACTTAAAAATTTTGTCCACCTCTTTCCAAAATATTAGTAAATGCAGCAACAATAATCTCATGCTCAATGTACATGTACTAATTGTTGGCATTAGAGCCTGTAGAGCACCTGGCATTAGTGCATCACTTGTGTAATGCACAGGCTCTTTTCCCAGCCTCGTGTCCATATAGAGATACTGTAAAGACCTGGCTGGAGGTAGAACTAATAAACTATACGAGTGATCAGGGAGGAGGGATCACTGTCACTCTCTGTGCATGTTCCATCTGGGACATGTAGGAGTTGATCTTAGACCCGAATAAATTAAAATTCAAACAATCACAATCACTAGATTCTGGTGAAAAGTGCACCCTATTATTTAGGTAAAGGGGAAAGGTAATGGGAAGGGGGGGTTTGGGTTTCGGAGATGGTGTGTGTGTGACCATGTTTCCTGTTACACCCTAATGAGTGTAATGTGAAACATGGTATAAGACGTGGGGAAAGAATGTGGACTTAACCTTTAACAAATGTGTTGCCAACACCACATAATGTGGTAGAGAGAGAGATAACCAATGCACTCTATTACTAACCTGAAACAGGACACAAGTTTACTTATGTAGCACTGACCCCTGAAGGAGCTGCTGGTTTTATTTGGGCTTACCGTTACCTCACCTGATCACTTCTCCATCATAGGGGTCCCGTTGGAAAGTAGCCCAAATAATGTTAGATCCGACACTTAGTCCTTTTTTTAAGATTTATTCAGGATAAGCACAAAGTCCTTCAATAGAGGGTCAAAGGGTCAAGGGGAGTTCAGGCACCTGGTAATTGCGGGTTAGAGGTATTGGTCAGATCCAGAGGACAAACAGCTCCACAGACTGGATCCAGCAACCACCGGATAGGCCCCTCTCACTTGACCTAGCAGCCGGTGAGATGCTCAACAAAGTCTCTGTCACAGACTTGTCAATTAAACTAAAGCATTCTTGAGAGATCTTGAGAGGTTTAAAGAACTGCCATACAGTACCAGTTTTCTTTCAGCTGGCCCGGTGATACCGTATGGGTATTGATCTGAGTTGCATCCTCTAACTGAGTTTCTAGGCTCCTCCAGTGATACCAGCCTTGCGCTCGGTCCTCTACTAGAAAAGTCATCCCCTGGATCCTCCAGTTTTCTTGGCCTCTCCCTGCAGGCGAGACAGCACAGGATCAGTAGGCCCCCAGACCTTTCTGGGCCTACCCTCTCAGTTGCAGAGCCTCGGGCCAGCCGGCCCCGAGGCGCAGGACCATGCGACAAAGACCCCAGGCCAGGAGGGACATGAGGTGGGGATAGCGGACCCCAGAAAAGAACCACCAAAAATGGCATTGGTACCTTAAATACCCTCTCCCAGAATGCACAGCAGAGAAACCATTCCCACTGAGCTACTTCCGAGCAAGAGGTGGTATTCAATACATCCAGCCTTCTGCATTTCCACACTTACCGGGCAGTGGCAGCGACACCTACGGTCAAGTGGGAACCAGTGCAACCCAGCTAGCCCGGCACAGAAACCAGAACTTTTTTAGAATAATTAGCCTGAGCCCAACTGCAGCTTCAGGCAACTAAATTTGAAAAATAATAGCGTCTGCTATTAGGAGCAGGGCGCTACACTTACATAATGGCAAAAGCAATAATGGGATTTATTAGCACTGGATAATTTGCTTGCAGTTGATAATATCCTAAGCTATGATTACAAAAAGCTAAGAGAGAAATATTTTGATCATCTGAATTTATTCCACTACCCTTGGAGGTCAGGAAGCAATTTGTTTTCTACCTGTGTGGCAGAATTGTCAGCTGCCCAGGGGTTTTGTTTTGACATCTTTTAGACCAAAACTACAGAAATTGTGAAAAGTTGAACTTGATATTTTTTTTTCAATCTTATGTAACTAGGACATTTTTACTTTTTTAAATATTGAAAATAAAGATGTGTGTCAGTGGACATATTTTTACCTAAACAAGGACATGCAGCAAACAGCAGAATCAAATTGTTATTGAATAGTCATTTTAATTTTAATAATTAACTTTTTTTTACTTGCTTACTGTTTCATATTTTCATGAGGTTATTGCATATACAGATTTTATTATTCTCTCAACTGACTAACTGTTTGTCAACCCTCTTCAACTCTGTTGAGTAAATGCTAAGATAACAGGATAAGCCATCTAGCGATTTTCTGAGTACTTGAACCGAAAAACAGAAAATGTAATATTCAGTCAATTTGTTGCAGTACTGGGCAGAAAGAGTGTATATGGAATAAAAAATATGACTGTCCATATGTAATTATCAACTTCATCCACTTTACAGTCCATGGGTGGTTAATAAAAAATAATATATTTTATTAAAAGTATGTATTGATATATTATGTACATTGATCTACAGTATTATTTTCATAAAATCTTTTAATAATACAAAGTTCTTGATTAGTATGCTCAACGATAATAAAAGTTAACAAAGTATTCTTGGTTCAGATAACACTATTAACAATATGTTTTATTCAAAGGTTTAAAAAATCCCTCCTCCAGGACTGGGGAGCTACAGTTCATTGAGGGAACCATGAATGCCAACATGTAATGTGACATACTAAAGCAGAGCATGATCCCCTCCTATAGAGAGGGGGCTGCAGGGCACTATTCCAACATAACGACCCCAAATGACACCTCCAAGACAACCACTGCCTTGCTAAAGAAGCTGAGGGTAAAGGTAATGGACTGGCCAAGCATGTCTCCAAACCTAAACCCTATTGAGCATCTGTGGGGCATCCTCAAACGGAAAGTGGAGAAGTGCAAGGTCTCTAACATCCACCAAATTCGTGATGTCATTATGGAGGAGTGGAAGAGGACTCCAGTGGCAACCTGTGAAGCTCTCGTGAACTCCATGCCCAAGAGGGTTATGGCAGTGCTGGAAAATAATGATGGCCACACAAAATATTCACACTTTGGGCCCAATTTGGACATTGTACTCACTTTTGTTGCCAGCGGTTTAGACATTAATGGCTGTATGAGTTATTTTGAGAGGATGGAAAATGTATACTGTTATACAAGTTGTACACTCACTACTTTACATTGTAGCAAAGCATCATTTCTTCAGTGTTGTCACATGAAAAGATATAATGAAATATTTACAAAAATGTGAGGTGGGTACTCACTTTTATGAGATACTATATATATATATATATATATACACACACACACACAAACACACACACACACATATATAATGTCATGGCCCTATGACCAAGACAAATGTGATTCACATAAACATGTGACAAGACTTACAACATAAATAGACCTGAGGTGTGGCTTTGGTTGTCTGGTTGGTAGGCCAGGAAAAGGGGGCATGCCAAGATAAGTGATAGATGATTGTGGAGGAGAATGCTGAGAAGTGCTGTAAAAATACCCTCCGCTCCTCCCATAAATTCAGGCCACCATACAGTCCTTCTAATTTATGGTCGTGGCCCTATAACCGAGACAAATGTAGATCACATAAACACGCAACAAGACTTACAACATAAATAGACCCGAGGAGCGGCTTTGGTCATCTGGTCGGTATGCCAAGAAAAGGGGCCAAAAATAACCAGGTAGGGAAATATATCTTTGTTGGCTCTAACCTTATTGAGCCAGCTTGGAGAAGGCTTGGGACATCTCCACTTCAAGGTTTGTAATGTATCTGGCGAAGCAAGTAGACTTCCATATGCCCAGTTTCTTGATCACGTGGTCTGGTACTTAGTGCTGAGATGCGGCTGAGGCTGCGCCGATCCGGAAAGAATGTCCTGAATACTGACCAGGGTCAATGCCTAAGTTGTCCAGTAGGACCTTAACATGCTTAATAAACTGGCTGCCACTCAGGGGGTTGCCCAGAAAAGGCAGTTACGGGCTGGAGACTGACTGGCTGGGTAGGTGAGAGGGCAGCTGGTGTCCTATCATATACTGTCCCCCATTGGATAGTGTCCGCTGTGTACTGCGCATGTGCAGTACACAGTACACACAGATTCCGAAAATAGCCGAGGATGAACGGCGCCTGCACCGTGAGTCCAGGTTCTATCCCCACCACCCAAGTGGACATAGAGTTTGAATATAAAAGAGCCGAGTGCAGCGAGGCCGAGCCCCAAGCGTGGCGAGCAAAGCGTGGCAAGCAAAGCGAGCCCGCGAGGGGCCCTCTAATTTTCCCAACCCTATGTCCGCTTGGATGGTGGGGCTACCACCTCCACTCATGGCGCAGGCTCCGTTCATCTTCGGATATTTTCCGAAGCTTCGTCTGCTCTGTACTGCAGACGGACACTATATGATGGCAGGACGCTATCTGCCAGAACACCGGTCAAGAATCATTACTGGGCACCAGGTGTTACTCATCCGAAAGAAGTTGATATCCATTCCGGCTGCAGTTTGTTGCATTTTGGAGACTCTAAGATGAAGGACATAATGGTTTGGTAAGTGAGTCAAGAGGTGTCTGTACAGTATCTGGCTACTGGTGCTACCAAAAGTGAACTTGCTAGGCCCTAGGAAGCCAGGTAGATGGCTGCCTGGATGACTAGGGTGAGCAGAACCCCAAAGGGGGAATGTGCGAGAATTTCAGACATGTCCCTAAAGATAGCGCTCATGATGGGTAAGCGTTTGCCGTTGGTTGCGGGCTGCTGCTTCTGGACACTGCACAGGAGGGCTTTTACTGTATAGGCAGTAAACACAGATGGCTTTCCGGGATCCTTTATGGACAGGAAATGCTTAATACCGGTTAGGTACAGCCTGATAGTAATATGAGCGAGAGCCAGCTGCGTGTGGCAAAATGATATAAAGGCTAGGACATGTGTGATGTCATCTGCTGTGGTTCTGGGAAAGGCAGCTAGGAACTTACGGTAGGTGTTCGAGGCCATGCAATAAGCCTTTAGTGTGCTGCTAGACAGCGAGTGGTTGATGATCCGGGTAGTGTTGGCAAAGTGTGGCTTTAATGCATTGTTAGTTGAGACCAAGGTGGGATAGGATTGGATGATGGATTGGCTCCCAGTTCCTGCTGGCTATAGGCACATTGAGGTTGTTTAACACCACTCTCAGCTTGTCTAGATCTACCGGGGGTATGTCCAGCCGTTCGATGGGCAGAAAATCATCCAGATAATTAATAACCACCTCACATTGGGCCTGGTGTGAGAGGATCCATGTAAGGGACTGGGCGAAAACATTGAACAGCCATGGGCTGCTTTTGGACCCAAAGGTCAACTTGTTGGTGAAATAATAGGAATCCTTCCACTTCATGCTGTGCCACCACCAGAGGGTTGGTTCGATGAACAGGAGTTTGAACACATCTGCGATATCCGCTTTTTAGATGGCCAGGCGCCGGTACCTATCTTAATGATGGCCTGGATTGCAAGGTCAACTGATGCGTACTTGAGAGAAAATTCCTCGGAAAGAATCAAAGAATTCACACTTGGGATATATGAAAAATGAGGTGCAGACAAGTCATACATTAAAGTGGAGGGCCACCCTGGAAAAAAAAATACATTCAAAATTAGAAAAAAAAAATGAAAAAATTTTTTTTTTTAACTTACCAGAAATGCCTGTTGCTAGGCACATTATCCTAATCTGCCTCTTCCTCCTCCGCGGAGATCTTCTTTCTTCTCTCCTCCGTACGGCGTCTTCTGGGTAATGGGTCGCGCTGTGTTCTGGGAACTGTGTGTCCCAGAACACAGAACACAGCGCACCCCATTCACAAAGAGCTGCGCGACTCGCGCATGCGCAGTAGGAAACTGCCTGTTTCCCTTAGATAGAATGGCGGCGCCGGGACCCGAGAGCCAAGGGACGGGTCGGCCTCGGGCGGCCGACATTGCGGGCGCCCTGGACAGGTAAGTGTGCTTATTAAGTCAGCAGCTAGTGTTTGCAGCTGCTGACTTTTAATTTTTTTTTTTTAAAACCGGCCCTCCTCTTTAAGCGGAGTTTATTTGAGAATTTGCCCTTGACAAGCTCAATAGGGCCGACTCTCCAAATCTGAAAAGGCAACTGTGAGAAGGGGCCGATGATGAACCCCTTATCTAACTCAGTCTGTAGCAGGAAGTCTATGGCCCATGCATCGGTAGCCGCTGACTGCAGGTTCTTGCACACATGAGTGGAGGGGGGTAAGGTGATGAGGCACAGGGGTGTAATGGGCAGTAAAATGGGTCGCTGATTCAAATCTCAACCATGACACTACCTGCCTGGAGTTTACATGTTCTCCTGCCTGCGTAGGTTTCCTCCGGGTACTCTGGTTTCCTCCCACACTCCAAAGACATGCTGGTAGGTTAATTGGCTTCTGTATAACTTGGCCCTACTATATGAATGTGAGTTAGAAGTTAGTTAGATTGTAAGCTCCTTGATGGTAGGGACCAATGTGAATGTACAATGTATATGTAAAGTGCTGCTTAAATTGACGGCGCTATATGAGTACCTTAAATAATAAGAATGAGGCTGGTGTGCAATCCTGCCGTATTCATGCTACAAGTAGCAGGAATACGGCCAGTGAAGGGGTGGGGTGTGTGGAGAGGTAAAACCCCATCCAAAGGACATCCACCTGGCTTAGTCAGGACTTGTTTAGCTGTTTTAGATGGCAAGTGGTCTTCTGCTGTGCCTTATGGCATGATGGGCATGATGTACAAACATGTAGTAGGCAGCACTAGTTGAAGGAGCACCCTCCTTGGTTGAAGTTGTTACATATGGCCGTGCCCCCTACTGAAAAGATTGGCTATTGAAAATGGGACATAGTTTTAGTTTTTTGGTCATCAATCACACAATTTTGTGCTCATGACTGTTGCAAATTGAATGTTACCAAGAACAGACTATCATTCTGAGCCCAGCATTTTTCATTCTTGTCCCAATCATTTTTGGGCACTACTGTCTATTGATATGTAAACCACCTTGTTAAATCACAACTTACTAATCAATAATAACATCTAGTTAACATCATTAAATGTACCACAAGAAATATGTTCAACAATGCTATACCTGTCTCAAGCTGGGCCCCTCCACATGTTGCTGCCTAGAAGGCCCAGGTTGCACATCGGAAGCCTCAGCTGGGGGTGAAGGAGGCCTTTAAGGAAGACTGGAGAGTGGTGGTGTGGGTTCCCCCTGGTCTGCCAGAAAATGAAGCCTCTCGTAGTACACCATCCTGGGGATATAAATGGCATCTGGATCTCCTGATCTCAGGGAATCCTGGGGCTTCTTTCGCTCCCTGAGATATGTACTCCTCAAGGCACCAATTTTAAACATCACATAGGTCAAGTCTGCAGTGGGGACCATGATCCTCACCAAAGCAAGAAGTTTCTCCAGCGGAGGATCAACTGAGAAAACGCTGGTCAGACCTGAAACTGAGGGAGCATGATCAGTACAGAAGGATCAAGCGAGTTCTTCAAAAAAGTAAGTAGTTGTCGTGTGTTCATATTATTATTATTGCTTGCATACTGCTCCATGTGCTTTGATTTAATGTTGTACAGTTTAAAATGGCCACTTTCAAGTTCATGGGTTCAATCTTTCGTACTAAACATCATTCGTTAGCCCACTCCCAAAACGATATTTTTCCAAATTACACTGCAGTACATTTTTTCACACTGCAGGTAAGTATTCCAGCTTCAGAAAGTGCCCAAAATAATGTTCTCACCTTTGAACTCGGGCAAAAAACACAATTCTACGACACTTCCAAGCAATGTTTCATATTCCTATTTCTGCCCTCTGTGTGCTAAGTATTCCTTTTTTACATTTTCATAGGGGAGAGAAGACTCGGGACGTCTGAGGACACCAGGGACCCCACACCTCCCAAAGAAGGGGAAATTCCAACACCAGAAGCAGAGGAGGAGGAGGAAGGAGAGATTGTTGAAGTTGGACAAATTGTCACCACAACAGGTGAGTGTCGGAGACCACAGTTTCCGGTAAGCTAATCAATGTATGTCTGCATATTTATAATACATGGTGTGTTTTTTGTTTTTGTTAGGTGATGTGGAAGAAGAATCACATTTTACCAGTGAAAGTGCCCCGATCCTCATTGGGGAGATAATGGGGTGCAATCGCGATTTATAAAATATACAGAAAAACATCAAGGATGTTCAACAGAAAATGAAGAACATCATTGGTGTTTTGGGGAGAGTCTGAAACACCCCAAACTAGCTAGCGCATATTTTTCAAAAAGCCAAATTTGGAAGATGCACACAGTGTGCCAACATGTACTATCTCCCATCATGGGGGATCAATGTATGTGTTCTGTGAAAAGTGGCTGAGATGAAGGGGATGCAATCCCAAAACATGTACATTGATACCCCATGATGGGAGATAGCACATGTTGACATTAGGCATGGTATCAGGAGGAAAATTGCCACTTTTGTATTCTCAGTGTGTGCATCTTCCAAATTTGGCTTTTCCAGGGGTGACACCCCATATGATGAAGGCAATATCAGCACAAGTTTGTACATACTCATGTCTGATATTGTCTTCACTTTTCAAAGTTGAACTTTGTAAGTTCCTGTGTACTGTATGTTATGCTTTGATACATGCCTGTTTACACAAAAACGCCAAGTTATAAAAATGTTACTCAAAATAATGTTTTCTATACACCAAATATGTTGGTTTGTTGTAAAACCCTTTTCTAAACACACATGTGAATGTGCTTTGAGTAAAAAGTGAAATTATCAACAATGTGTGGCTTCCTTTTTCAATGCGCAAAAGCAGGATTTGGAGTAAAATTGTTGGTTTCTGTGGCAATGGGTTTTATTTACTAAAGGCAACTCCACTTTGCACTCCAAGTGCAGTTTCAGGTGCACTTTTGCAGTGCACTTGTAGTGCATAGTGGAAGTGCCTTTAGTAAATAACACCCACAGTGATGTTTACATTTCCCCAATCACGCCATTTTCATGACCCCACATATTTCTGCCATGGTGCTGAAAATGAGCAATATTTTTGTCAGTAATGCACTACATACATTAGCAACAAAAACAAGGTGTGTGTGTAGCAGACCCACAACATAATAAGATTATCTGAAGAAGAGACTGGCATCTCATCTTGCTCAGAACTTGGGTTTGCACTGTTGTAGAAAAAGGCCCAAAAAAACAGCAAAAATACCTATGAGACACCTAAAACAAAGCCAAGCAGTAAATGAAAACAAAGATTATTGGAGTTTCAAAGAAAAATGTATTAAAAAAATGCCTCTCAGACATTGTCTGGCATATCAATGGCCCCCCCACCCACAAAGTACTCCATGTATTGGTTTCTGACCTCTCGGGCGCTTTGGGGGTGGGCAAGCCAGGACAAGCAGCTTCAAGGGCCGTGAGGTTGTCATTTTCTGGCAAGTCTGCATCTGGACCAACTGAGACCACATAGTTAGCTGAATGTCTTTTCAAAAAATTGTGCAGAACGCAGCAGGCAAGCACAATGTGATTTAGTTTATATTCCACCATGTGGATTGGCATCAAAAATAGGCAGAACCGGCTGGCCAGTATTCCAAAAGTGTTCTCCACGACTCTTCTGGCTCTGACCAGCCGGAAATTAAAGATCCTCTGATCCGGGGTGAGAGTCCTCAGGTGGTTTGACAGAGCAAACACCTCCGCCAAAAATGAACGGGAGTCCTTCCAGAGTCTCCTCTGGTGGTGGCAAGCCCAGACTGCCACTCTGGAGACGCCAGTAGAATTCCGTCCGTGCGAACACTCCACCATCCGACATCCGCCCATTTTGCCCCACGTCCACATAAAGGAAGTCATAGGTCACTGACACCACCGCCAACATCACGATACTATTAAACCCCTTGTAATTATAATAGTACGACCCCGAGTTGGGGGGTGGGACTATGCGGACGTGTTTCCCATCAATTGCGCCTCCATAATTGGGAAAGTACCAACGGCTGGCAAAGTGGGAGGCCACAGTCTGCCATTCCTGTGGCGTTGAAGGAAACTGTGGAGTGAAACAAGAAAAAAAAATAGTAATTTTGCACATCAACATTGCAAGCAGATTAGACACAAACATTTTTGGACAATATCAGTATAACATTTTGGGAAATTAGTATTTAAAGCCTAAAGTATCAGAGTCATCACCCCCCCATCTGATGGGCCCTTGCAAAAAATTAGGTGGGGGATGTTTTGGACAGGTAACCCTCTGCACTTCATTGAGAGCTGAATGCAGAAATAATGTGTGATACTTTGGCCAGCCCCTCCTTACTTACACTATTGGCAGCCCACCAGACAGGTAAGAAGTGTCATAATACCAAAAAAAAAAGAAAGAATGGAAGCACATTTTGACATTCTGCTATTACCTATCAAGATAATAGGAGAAAAAAAAACTTGAAACTGTAGCATTTGAAAGTATTGAGGCAGGCCCTTGCACTACATGCTTTGGTGAATTCGTCCATAAATCTGACCAGGAAAAAGGTAGGTAGAGTGGGTATTGGGTTTGGCAAAGTCAGCAGATAGAGGATTGCTATCAGCTGACCTAGCAGTTGGGGAGAGTTCCTAATGAGTTTGGCCCAACCAAAAAAGAAATCTGTCACTCTGCATGAATTTAAGCACACACATAACATTTGTACACATTTTAGGGGGAAAGCAATACTATGGAGCTGACAAAATACATTGCTAAGTGACTAGACTATAAGTTTTTTGGCCCAGAAGAGCATGCTGGGGAAGTTAGTGAAGGCAAATATGCATGAAGGACAAAAAAGGAACTTGAAAAGCTTCCAGCATGCATGAGGACAAAGGGGCACAGCATATCAATTAGAGCATATTGCAATCATGGTAATTAGGGAATGAGGAAAGAAATCCAATACATTAGCAATCATTAAATACATAGAATGTATTCATATAGTCCTTCTGCAGGATCTGAATGATGGCAGAACAGGTCTCTGGAATAATGATCCCCAGAGCCTGGGGAGAGATGCCTGTGGAGAACTTCAGGTCCTGAAGGCTTCTCCCTGTCGCCAAGTAGCGCAACGTGGCAATGAGCCTCTGCTCCGGAGTGATGGTTTGCCGCATGCAGGTATCCTGTCTGGTGATATAAGGGGACAGCAAAGCCAGCAGACGGTGAAAAACGGGGTCCATCATCCGGAGATAATTTCTGAAATCATCAGGATTATTCTCCCGGATCTCACAGAGCAAAGGCATGTGCGAGAACTGGTCACGCTGGTGCAAATACTTCTTGGTCCACAAACTCTTCCTCGTCCTGTTCATGGACCGGGCTTGTGTCAAAGCTAAAAGCCCAACACCAAGCCCCTGCACAGCACAAACTCTACGAAGAGTACGTAGACGAAACATGGCTTAAAACAGTCGGTTGATCAGAACGGACAACAGAAAGCACCGATAAACAACAATGCTTGAAAGAACGACCTGAAAAGCAGAAACGAGCAGATAATAAGCAATGCAAATCAAAGCGTACTATACCAAGATATAGTCCACAATGAGCAACAAATGCTTACTGACTACATGCACTGATAATCAGATACGCACCGACAAGCACAAACCAAAGAGCAGTAACGAACTGAAGCACAAATCTGAAACGCACGAATCGTCTCTCACCAAACTTCTACTAACACGCAATAAACACGAGATCAGCAGAGGGAGCCCACAGGGTGTCTTACGTGGTGCTGAACTTCCCTTTTCTAGTGCCGTCGTACGCGGCTTACGTCACTGCGTTCTTGCCAACCGGAAATTCTGACAACTTAGTCCGACTGTGTGTATGCAACACCACTTCCGGACCACTTCAGGACTAAATCCGTTGGAATTTATCAGACGGATTTGGTTGCCGGAATGTCCGACCGTGCGTACGGGGGCTTACACATGAATATGCTTTGATCTAAACCATTGTAGCTCTGGCTGTATGTTTAGGGTCGGTGTCCTACTGGAAGCTGAACCTCCACCCCAGTCTCAAGTCTTTTGCAGACTCTAACAGGTTTTCTTCTAATGCCGCATACACACTCGCGGACTTTCCGGCAGAAAAGGTTCCGCTCGACATTCCGCTCATGTGTGGGCTTCATCTGACTTTAATTCTGACGGAACTAGAAATAGAACATGTTTCAAATCCAGTGGTGGCCCGTCCATAGGGGGCACATGGGTCCCAAAAAAATGTAAAAAATAAATAAATTTAAAGCTGGCCCTTTAAAATAAAAAAATACAAAAAAAGGTCCTTAAGTGCACAGTATTCGGATGCCGGGCACATTGCACCTATGGGATGCGCCACGTCTATGCAATCATGAGATTGCAGATGTAGCGCTTCATTTGCGGGCATTTAGCCCACCTTGCAGTGCTTTCTGAAGCGCAGAGTAACTTCCGCCCGCAGCTCGTAGTATATATTACTACGGCCGGGCGGTTTGATTGACAGGGTTCCCCTGTTCCCCTGATGAAGTCACGTGACCCGCGACAAACACGCGTCGGGAATACCGCTACTGGAAGTGACGCTGGTCGAGCTCGCTGCTCGTTTTTACATTGCCTTCTTGTCATCCTGTGTTTGTGAGTACCTGACCTGAAGTTTATTCCTTTAATAAATATTGCACTTTTTTAAAACACTACACTATGGGGCATCCTTCCTTTATGCTTTAATACTACATACTCGGCACGAGACCACCTATGGCGAATACCCCAAAGTAACTCTTAAAGAGGCCACGCACCATATAGGGAGCAAGAGAGGGACGCCAAACAGGAATTGCCATATTAGGATCCATAAAGGGAAAAGACCTCCAGTGACACCTAAAGATATACTCAATATATGCTGTAACCTTACAGCCGTAAGGTAAGGGGACATCCATAAATTGATCATCTAGGATCACACGGAAAATTACGTCACCCCACTGAACTCCGTTGGATCACCTTAACCACCACCCATTACATTGGAGAACACCTAGCACTTTATTTTCACCTGTAGTTTATTTCATCTCATGTGATTTTTTGATTTTAAGTTTATTTATGTTCTATGCGACTTATGATATAGTCGCTACACGGCTCGCTTGCACCTTATGCGATTGTGTATAGTTAGCACTTTACTTCACTATATGCACCTTTGTATGGACATTTGATATAAATACCCTTCCGTCGACCTAGACGATTGTTCAAATTGTGCTTTCTTTCACTTGGATTCAGCCCTCAGCACTACTGCACTTTGTAGTTTTTTTCAACAAATTTTATTACTCTTTACGTATTTTAATTTAAGTTTAAATATTAATTTTTGCAACTTCTATTATCTCCATATAATATCACCATTTTTTATTAATTATTTTTACCTGTGTGTATTGATGTGTATGCCAAATCACTGATCCAAGAGACTATGTGATAATTACGTTATTACATTTTACTTTTGTCATATATCTGATGTACTACTAGCCGCCAAACACTTACCTGTATATACACTTTTAACTATTTACTATACTTACTTTGGCCACCTTGTTGGTTTTACTAGTATTTTATCTCTACATGTCTACACAATATACAACTATTGTAAATTTACATATCCTCTAGTACAGCGCACCACTATCCTTGTACCAATCTCTCTTTTCTGGTGGTGACACATGCTGCTGCATTTGATGGTGACACAGGCAGCTGAAATTGTTGATGACACATGCTGCTGCATTTGGTGGGACACAGGCTGTATTTTATGTGACACAGGCTGCATGTAAGGACGGACTCCACTGGGGACACATGATGGCATCTGGTGGCAGGTGACATGGCTAGTGAAAAAATCAGGGCTCCCACTGATTCTGCATTATGGTAAGTTGAATGATTTCATTTTATATTACAATGTAATAATAGAAATAATGGTGCCGGGATGATTAAAGTGCTAACACCAGGTGTTTGGAATATCTTTATCTGCTGATTGTTAAACTTTTTAGAACACACATTTCTATTGTTGTGTAGGATCTGGGCCTGCTGTCCCTCCATCCCTCTCTCCCTCTGCCTCCATCCCTTGTTCATCTCAGACACTAGCCACACCACCTTAGAGCCACTCCCACCATTTCACTGAAACCATGCCCATTTTCACCAAGTGGGAGGGGTCAAAAATATGCACCTCCCCATCCTAAAACTTTACCAGCTGCCACTGTTCAAATCTTTCCGCCAGAACCAGTTCCTACCAAGAAAACCGTTTGTCTGTATGCTATTCCAACAGACCAAAAACAACATCAGCTTGCTCCCTGATTTGTGGCTTGCATGTGGATTTTGTGAACACAAGTGGATTTTTTGAACTAAAGTGGAGAGTTAACAACCAGGAGTTGTGCTTTGACTGCTTCTGCTTGACTGCTTCTGATTGCAAGTGTTGTTTTTGGGGGTTTTTTATTTTCTCCCCTCCTTTATTTGAAACATTTGCTAGCAGTTTTTAAAAGACCTTTTTTTCTGACACTTTTTAAACAGCATTTTTTTTTTCCTCTCTTTCTTCCTGCCAAATTAGGGGAGGGGTTAATTGTTCACAGGTGTATAAAGGTAGTTCTACAAACTCCCCCTTGAGCTTGCTCCCTGATTGTGGCTTGCATGTGGATTTTGTGAACACAAGTGGATTTTTTGAACTAAAGTGGAGAGTTAACAACCAGGAGTTGTGCTTTGACTGCTTCTGCTTGACTGCTTCTGCTTGCAAGTGTTGTTTTTGGGGTTTTTTTATTTTCTCCCCTCCTTTATTTGAAACATTTGCTAGCAGTTTTTAAAAGACCTTTTTTTCTGACACTTTTTAAACAGCATTTTTTTCCCCTCTTTCTTCCTGCCAAATTAGGGGAGGGGTTAATTGTTCACAGGTGTATAAAGGTAGTTTTACAAACTCCCCCTTGAGCTTGCTCCCTGATTGTGGCTTGCATGTGGATTTTGTGAACACAAGTGGATTTTTTGAACTAAAGTGGAGAGTTAACAACCAGGAGTTGTGCTTTGACTGCTTCTGCTTGACTGCTTCTGCTTGCAAGTGTTGTTTTTGGGGGTTTTTTATTTTCTCCCCTCCTTTATTTGAAACATTTGCTAGCAGTTTTTAAAAGACCTTTTTTTCTGACACTTTTTAAACAGCATTTTTTTTTTCCCCTCTTTCTTCCTGCCAAATTAGGGGAGGGGTTAATTGTTCACAGGTGTATAAAGGTAGTTCTACAAACTCCCCCTTGAGCTTGCTCCCTGATTGTGGCTTGCATGTGGATTTTGTGAACACAAGTGGATTTTTTGAACTAAAGTGGAGAGTTAACAACCAGGAGTTGTGCTTTGACTGCTTCTGCTTGACTGCTTCTGCTTGCAAGTGTTGTTTTGGGGGGTTTTTTATTTTCTCCCCTCCTTTATTTGAAACATTTGCTAGCAGTTTTTAAAAGACCTTTTTTTCTGACACTTTTTAAACAGCATTTTTTTTTCCCCCTCTTTCTTCCTGCCAAATTAGGGGAGGGATTAATTGTTCACAGGTGTATAAAGGTAGTTCTACAAACTCCCCCTTGAGCTTGCTCCCTGATTGTGGCTTGCATGTGGATTTTGTGAACACAAGTGGATTTTTTGAACTAAAGTGGAGAGTTAACAACCAGGAGTTGTGCTTTGACTGCTTCTGCTTGACTGTTTCTGCTTGCAAGTGTTGTTTTTGGGGGTTTTTTATTTTCTCCCCTCCTTTATTTGAAACATTTGCTAGCAGTTTTTAAAAGACCTTTTTTTCTGACACTTTTTAAACAGCATTTTTTTTTTCCCCTCTTTCTTCCTGCCAAATTAGGGGAGGGGTTAATTGTTCACAGGTGTATAAAGGTAGTTTTACAAACTCCCCCTTGAGCTTGCTCCCTGATTGTGGCTTGCATGTGGATTTTGTGAACACAAGTGGATTTTTTGAACTAAAGTGGAGAGTTAACAACCAGGAGTTGTGCTTTGACTGCTTCTGCTTGACTGCTTCTGCTTGCAAGTGTTGTTTTTGGGGTTTTTTTATTTTCTCCCCTCCTTTATTTGAAACATTTGCTAGCAGTTTTTAAAAGACCTTTTTTTCTGACACTTTTTAAACAGCATTTTTTTTTCCCCCTCTTTCTTCCTGCCAAATTAGGGGAGGGGTTAATTGTTCACAGGTGTATAAAGGTAGTTCTACAAACTCCCCCTTGAGCTTGCTCCCTGATTGTGGCTTGCATGTGGATTTTGTGAACACAAGTGGATTTTTTGAACTAAAGTGGAGAGTTAACAACCAGGAGTTGTGCTTTGACTGCTTCTGCTTGACTGCTTCTGCTTGCAAGTGTTGTTTTTGGGGGTTTTTTATTTTCTCCCCTCCTTTATTTGAAACATTTGCTAGCAGTTTTTAAAAGACCTTTTTTTCTGACACTTTTTAAACAGCATTTTTTTCCCCTCTTTCTTCCTGCCAAATTAGGGGAGGGGTTAATTGTTCACAGGTGTATAAAGGTAGTTCTACAAACTCCCCCTTGAGCTTGCTCCCTGATTGTGGCTTGCATGTGGATTTTGTGAACACAAGTGGATTTTTTGAACTAAAGTGGAGAGTTAACAACCAGGAGTTGTGCTTTGACTGCTTCTGCTTGACTGTTTCTGCTTGCAAGTGTTGTTTTTGGGGGTTTTTTATTTTCTCCCCTCCTTTATTTGAAACATTTGCTAGCAGTTTTTAAAAGACCTTTTTTTCTGACACTTTTTAAACAGCATTTTTTTTTTCCCCTCTTTCTTACTGCCAAATTAAAGGGAGGGGTTAATTGTTCACAGGTGTATAAAGGTAGTTCTACAAACTCCCCCTTGAGCTTGCTCCCTGATTGTGGCTTGCATGTGGATTTTGTGAACACAAGTGGATTTTTTGAACTAAAGTGGAGAGTTAACAACCAGGAGTTGTGCTTTGACTGCTTCTGCTTGACTGCTTCTGCTTGCAAGTGTTGTTTTTGGGGTTTTTTTATTTTCTCCCCTCCTTTATTTGAAACATTTGCTAGCAGTTTTTAAAAGACCTTTTTTTCTGACACTTTTTAAACAGCATTTTTTTTTTTTCCCTCTTTCTTCCTGCCAAATTAGGGGAGGGGTTAATTGTTCACAGGTGTATAAAGGTAGTTCTACAAACTCCCCCTTGAGCTTGCTCCCTGATTGTGGCTTGCATGTGGATTTTGTGAACACAAGTGGATTTTTTGAACTAAAGTGGAGAGTTAACAACCAGGAGTTGTGCTTTGACTGCTTCTGCTTGACTGCTTCTGCTTGAAAGTGTTGTTTTTGGGGTTTTTTTATTTTCTCCCCTCCTTTATTTGAAACATTTGCTAGCAGTTTTTAAAAGACCTTTTTTTCTGACACTTTTTAAACAGCATTTTTTTTTCCCCCTCTTTCTTCCTGCCAAATTAGGGGAGGGGTTAATTGTTCACAGGTGTATAAAGGTAGTTCTACAAACTCCCCCTTGAGCTTGCTCCCTGATTGTGGCTTGCATGTGGATTTTGTGAACACAAGTGGATTATTTGAACTAAAGTGGAGAGTTAACAACCAGGAGTTGTGCACAGGAGTTAAGACAGCAGTCTCTAACATCTATCCTACCTCCATTTTAAAGATCCCACTGCAAGGGGCAACCAGACAGCTTTCCAGAAATGTCAGGCTGACAGCAAGCCAGATTCACCGGAACCAGAGTGTGTAAAGGGGACAACCGCAGCCAGGTAAGCTCGCACCTCCCCCCCCCCCCCAGTGATTGTTCCAGGGACTCCGTCCGACCGCCTACGGGGGTCAGGAAGGAATTTTTGCCCCACTGGTGCATTTGGCTGCTACTGTCAGGGGGTTTTTCGCCTTCCTCTGGAACAACCATAGGTTAGCATACCCCTACCTCCGGCCTCCTTTCCATTTTTTACGCTATCCTAGGAAGACTATTCCAGATCACAGCCAGACTTCTTTTCTAAGCGGAGACCTCCACCCTAAGTAAAGGCAGCTGGAACAGCCAGCAACCGAATACAACAACTCCTTCCGCATCCATATAGGCATCCCCTGATCAACTTGCGCGCTAATAGCCTCAAGCACGGCGGCAAGTCTGATACCTAGCCCCACCTCAGGATCAATACCCTGATCAGGATCATCATCTTAGGCCCATAGTACCATCAACAGCATCCACAAACCATGTGCTACTTCAAATACTCAGCTGAAGTTCTGCACAGACTAAGGAACATCAACACCACATTGCCATCTTCCATACAAAAAATACTTCAAAGAGAACCATTATTAAAAACCGGACGACAACCAGCTCCCAACCACAGGAAGACATCTACTCGACCACTACAATTAGATTGCGCCTTGATTAACGCCAGGTCTGCAGTCAAACATAGACTGGAAGTACACGACTTCATCATCGAGAACAATGTAGACTGCCTCTTCATCACCGAAAGCTGGTTAACCTCTGACTGCAACACCATCCTCACCGAATTGGTGCCGGAAAACTACAGGATCCTTACAGAACACCGGATAGGGAAAAAAGTAGGAGGCCTAGCAGTGATCTTTAAAGGTCACCTGGATCTCACTAAACCATCATCTCAGAACCCAGTGTCTTTTATGGAAACCCTGACGCTACATTTTCAACCAACACCCCATGACACCACTCATATTCTACTGTGCTACAGACCACCGGGACCAAAGTCCAATCTTCTTTCACCCCTCACGGAATCCTTTGCAATGCACACCCTAAAATTCAAAAATTTCCTGGCACTCGGAGATTTCAACCTTTGGGCAAACGAGCCTAAAGACCCCATCGCGACTGCCTGCATCAATCAACTAGAAGAACTGGGTCTACAGCAACTGATAAAGACTCCCACGCATGGGTCAGGACACACCCTGGACCTCATTTTCAAACAGAACATCGACGTCAACATACTCGACAACATAACTCTGCCATGGACGGATCACCACGCCATCAAATTCAAAATCACTACCAACATCACCAACGCAAAATGGAAACCTGTAACAACGCACTGGACCAGATCGCATAAAAAACTGTACTCCGAAGCCTTCAAAACCACTCTGTCCAAAAAAATATCTACAATAACTTTAAACCACTCTACGGAGGAAACACTCAACTCCCTGAACAAGGCATTACTGCAATCAGCAGACTCGGTAGCACCAAAACGCAGGGCTCTCATCAGGAAGAAAAATGCTGGATGGTTTAATAGCTCCCTCTCCGTACTAAAGCAAGAACGCAGAAGAGCGGAAAGAACATGGAGAAGAAATCCCACCAAGGAAAACCTATTTAACTACAAAGGTCTGACAGAGAATTATCGGAAAGCAATCTTCAAAGCTAAAAAGGACCACTTCTCATATACAATCTCAACGGCCGCAAACCAACCACGGGAACTGTTTAAACTGGTTAATCAATCAATGAATCCGGTGTGCCTAGAACCCCCAGAAAGCGAATCCCAGGATTACTGTGACAAACTGTCGGATTTTTTCATCGATAAAGTCAAAACCATCAGGGAAACAATTTGTCAGAAGAAAACATCCAACCTCAGTCAGCAAATACATAAAGAGGATGTCCGCACCAACATACCGCAACCGCCAAAATTTTCACTATCCCCAATTACCGTAGACACCGCAAAAAATCATCATTAATAAACTGCGTGACAGTACCTCACCTATTGACATCATCCCCACAAAACTACTGAAAGAATGCTCCGACATCGTGGCTCCAACCATAACCCACCTCATAAACCGATCATTCCACGAAGGGATTGTTCCCAGCATCCTCAAACAAGGCATCGTCAAACCTCTACTCAAGAAACCAAACCTGGACCCTCAGGATCCAAACAACCGTAGGCCGATTACAAGCCTCAACACCATTTCTAAGATCATGGAGAAAGCTGTAGTACATCAGCTACAACTTCACCTGGATACTCACAAACTCCTGGACCCGCTGCAATCAGGCTTCCGCCCGGGTCATGGAACAGAAACAGCTCTCCTCAAGATTTGGGATGACGCCCTCGAAGCAGCAGATGACGGAGAGCCGTGTCTCCTCGTACTGCTAGACCTAAGTGCAGCGTTTGATACAGTAGATCACAATACTCTACTCGTCCGCCTCACAGAAGCAGCCGGAGTCCAAGACATAGATCTCCATTGGTTCGCGTCCTTCCTAGGAAATCGGTCACAGACAGTGAAACTAGGAAAACTCCTCTCCGAAACTCGGGCAGTCACCTGCGGAGTCCCTCAAGGCTCTCCGTTGTCACCCGTTCTCTTCAACATTTACATTCGCCCACTCCTTCAAATCATCAGATGCTCAGATCTCTGCTTCCACTCTTACGCTGACGACACGCAACTTTATTTCCGGATCAATGGAAAAAAAGATCACCAACAACAACTTGAAAACTGCCTCAAATCAATAGAGGACTGGATGACCACCAACTCCCTCCAGCTGAACCAATCAAAGACAGAGCTTCTTATCTTACACCCAAATCATAAGCCCACAACCAAAACCTCCTGGTCTCCACCAACCGTCCTTGGGCAGACTATCTCCCCAAAGACCAAAGCGAAGAGTCTCGGGGTTATTTTAGACGCACAAATGTCAATGGATGCGCAAATAGGATCTGTAGTCAGTCGATCTCACCATCTGCTGCGCATGCTTCGCAGACTCATCCCTTTTATCCCAAAGAATGACAAAGCAGTGGCAGTTGGAACAATCATTAATTCACGACTGGACTACGCAAACTCGCTTTACATAGGATTACCACAATATCAACTTGCGCGATTACAACTGATCCAAAACACGGCGGCAAGGCTGATAACAGGAAAAAAACCCTGGGAATCCATTTCTCCTTCACTGAGGAGCTTACATTGGCTAACCGTAAAAAATCGGATCATGTTCAAGACCCTTTGCCTCACCCACAAATGCGTGCATAGAGAAGCTCCGCAATACCTAATGGAGAAAATAAATCATTACACACCAAACCGCAGTCTTCGATCAGCCAACAAAAACCTCCTCCTCGTGCCCAAAGCCCGGTATAAATCCAAGGGTGATCGGAGATTCGCTGTCCAAGGGCCTCGGCTATGGAATGCTCTACCAATCAACATCCGCCTGGAAGAAAATCACCTGGCTTTTAGGAAAAAACTCAAGACCTTCCTCTTTTAGCAGATGATCAAAGCTCGCCACAGCGCCTAGAGGCGATTCAGTTCGCATTGTGCGCTATATAAGTATTTCATTCATTCATTCATTCAACGCAAGGGCAGCTATTGGCTACTGGCTATTGAACTTCCTTTTTCTAGTCCCATCATACGTCATTGCGTACTAGATGGTCAGACTTTGGTGTAATTGTGTGTGGGTAACTCTGTTTCGGCAGAACTCTGTTGGAACTCTGTTGAAAAGTCCTTCGGAGTTCAGTCCGTCGAGAAGTCCGCTCATGTGTACGCGGCATAAGATTTCCCTGTATTTAGCTCCATACATCTTCCCATCAACTCTAACCAGCTTCACTGCCCCTGCTGAAGAAAAGCATCCCCACAACATGATGCTTCCACCACCATGTTTCACAGTGGGGATGGAGTGTTCGGGGTGATGGGCAATATTCGTTTTCCACCACACATAGTATTTTGCTTTTAGGCCAAAAGGTTAAATTTTGGTCTCCTCTGACCAGAGCATCTTCTTCCACATGTTTGCTGTGTCCCCCACATGGCTTCTCACAAACGGGAAATTTGAAGGCTTTCTTTCAACAATGGCTTTCTTCTTGCCACTATTCAATAAAAGCTAGATTTGTCCCATGGACAGATTCTCCTCCCTGAGCTGTGGATTTCTGCAGCTCCTCTAGAGTTACCATGGGTCTCTTGGCTGCTTCTCTGATTAATGCTCTCCTTGCCGGCCTGTCAATTTAGGTGGATGGCCATGTCTTGGTAGGTTTGCAGCTGTGCCATATTCTTCCCACTTTCAGATGATGGATTGAACAGTGCTCAAATGCTCAGGATACGTTTTTTATAACCTAACCCTGCTTTAAACATCTCCACAACTTGATCCCAGACCTGTCTGGTGTGTTCCTTGGCCTTCATGATGCTGTTTGTTCACTAAGGTTCTCTAGCAAACCTATGAGGGCTTCACAGAACAGCTGTATTAATAGTGAGGTTAAATTACACACAGGTGGACTCTATTTACTAATTAGGTGACTTCTGAAGGCAATTAGATTCACTAGTTAGGGGTATCAGAGTAAAGGGGCGGAATACAAATGCACCCCACACTTTTCACATATTTATTTGTAAAAAAAATTGAAAACCATTTATTATTTTCCTTCCACTTCACAATTATGTGCTACTTTGTGTTGGTCTATCACATAAAATTCCAATAAAATACATTTACGTTTTTGGTTTTAACATGACAAAATGTGGAAAATTTCAAGGGGTATGAATACTTTTTTCAAGACACTGTATGTGGCTCCTTGCAACAAAGGTCCAATATACTCACACCAAAACAAATAAAAATGAAGGCAGCGCCCGTGAATTAATAAATCTAAAGCAATATATTAAACAAAAAAGTCAATAGTGAATGAAGCAGTCCATGTACAGTTGAGAAAGAAAGGAACCCTCCACTATCCTGCAAGTCTTCTCTTAGTGCCAAAACACCACCACTTTTAGTGGTGGTATTTTAATGGGTGTATTTTGGCACATGGAGAGAACTTGCCAGATGGTGGAAGATTATTTTCGTTTGCACAATGCACATGGCCTGCTTCATTCACTAATAACTTTTTTGTTTACTATATTGCTTTTGATTTATTAATTTACTGTCTCTGCACCATCTTTAAAATATTAGCCACAAACACAAAACAGATGAAGCACAAATAGCAGAAACACAGCATGACAAAATAACTATGAAAGTTATAAAATCCACTTTGAGGCACTAAAAGTGGAAAAGGTGAAAATACACTATGTTTGTGACAGAGAGTCTTTGTAGAGTGTGTTGACATTAAATTATATGTAAGCCTTTACCTTGTAAAACAATCCATTCCATTTAAAATAGAAATGCAAACCCAAAAAATTGTGTGTGTTTGTGTGTTTATGTATATATATTTATAAATACCTTTTTTACTTTGTATTTATATGTGATCACATGACCTCTGTGACTTGGAGAGATCGGGAAATGGGGGTGGAGACTGCGGGAAACCGTGTCAGCAGGAGGCAGAGAAACAGCAATCTTGCACAGCTCTTCCCGGTGAAGAGCTGTGCAAGGGGGCATATCAGTAAAAGCCATTGGATCAGAGTAATGCCCCATACACGTGATTGGAATTTCAGCCAGCAAAAGACCGATGAGAGCTTTTTATCGGAAAATGCGACCGTGTGCATGCTCCATCAGAATTTAGCTGGCCGAATTCCCGCCATCAAAAATTTGAGAGCATGTTCTCAATCTTTCAGACGGAAAAACTTTTTATCGGAAATTCCAATCGTGTGTATGCAGTTCTGACGCGCAAAAACTCATGTATACTCAGATTCAATTACGAGATGGAAGCTATTGGCTACTGGGTATTGAACTTCCTTTTTCTAGTCTCATTGTACATCACTGCTTTCTTGACGGTCGGAATTTGGTGTGACTGTGTATATGCAAGACAGCTTGAGTGAAATCCCATTGGAATTCCATCGGGAAAACCATCAGAGCTTTTTCCAACCAAAATTCCGATCGTGTGTACACGGCATAAGGCTATGCTCCCAAGTAGAATGCAAAAAAGAAAACTGACCACATTTGGATGGGTGCGCTTCCATGCTCTGGTGTGGTCATTTTGAATAAGGAAGGCAGGGGGACTGGCAGGATCACCAGGTATTTCACACAAAGTAAACAATACAAAGAGAACAGAATACATTTGAATACATTTACACAGTAACATGGATACATTTCAGGAATGTGAAATGTTGGAGTAACATACACTTTCATGCTTTTAATTTTGGCTACTAAAAAAAAGCACTGAAATACAAACTGATCCGTTATCAAAGGAGATTAAAATATGGCTGTCACACTTCAAAAGGAAAGTACACATCATCAGAAAATAAGTATACATTGTTGTAGAATGCTGACTCTACTAATGTCAGGGTTACAGCTAGTCATTTACTGGCCCAATAGCAATAATAAATAGCAGGGGTGACTTTGGGCACACAACAATCTAAAGTAGCACCTTAATGATTATTAAGTGCTCACAGTAACATACCCTTCCGCTGCAGCTGCTACATGCCCATCTGTTCCAGTACATTTGTGAGTACAGTGGCTGCTTGTTTTCATTCATTTTAATAAATCATTAAAGTGCTGCACTAGAGCGGAGCATCCTCTCTCTGTGATTTTGTTTAGCAGTTTCAAGCTTGTCCCTTAGCTTTACATTTGCTGCAAGATTGAGCACATGCCCACAGATATATTAACCCTATGTATAAACTGTCAAGTCTACCTATGTTAACACTTTAATCCTATATATTTTTAGGCACTTACTTTAACTATTTTGATTATTATTTATTATTTTCTGTTAGTATTGATTATCTTTGTTCTATCACACTTTGAAGTTTAGCTTATCATCTCCGTGAGCTATGAATGCTGCAGTATTTCAAAGAGCCTTTTGGGTATGTAAGCAGAAAATCAAAAACGTAAGTGCTGAATTTCTTTGTCTCTCCCAGTTGATATATTGAAGTCTTTTATTAATGTGTGAATTAAAACCCAGTCTAAATAACTGGTGATAACGTCAGTTCCCAATCACAATCTATAGCTTCTATTAATCATGAAATCAGATATGTTGTAGAATACTTAGGTTGTGTACATTCTTTTTTCTTGGAACCCACAGAATGCAGTGCAAGGTACAATAGCCAATTTTCTCCAGGGGAGAGGAGAAACAGTTTTTACCTTACCTGATCCCCTGCTCCACCAGCAGGTGGCACTCCCCCAGGCTCCAGCAGTGGATTGTCACTCAGCATCCTCAAGTCCAGCGCAAGGATCTGGTTTTGATGATGTCAAGACTCTAGACCACAAGAGCGCAGTCTAGCTGCAGGAAGGAGTGGATGATTGGATAGGTATATTTCCCTTTATTGTTTTTAAATAAGAAGAATTTACCCCCTTCCTGACCAGGACATTTTTTGCCATATGGCACTGCATCGCTTTAACTGACAATTATGCAGTTGTGCGATGATGTACCCAAACAAAATGTTATGTCCTTTTTTCCCCACAAATAGAGCTTTTTTTTGGTGGTATTTGATCACCTCTGCGGTTTTTATTTTTTGCGCTATAAACAAAAAAATACAGACAATTTTGAAAACAAAACACAATATTTTTTACTATAATAAATATCCCCAAATTTAAAAAAGAAAACAAATTTCTTCCTCAGTTAAGGCTGATAAATATTCTTCTAAATATCTTTGGTAAAGAAAATCACAATAAGTGTATATTGATTGGTTTGTGCAAAAGTTATAGCGTCTACAAAATAGGGGATAGATTTATGGCATTTTTATTATATATATTTTTTTTTTACTAGTAATGGCGTCGATCTGAGATTTTTATTGGGACTGTGACATTGAGGCAGACAGATCAGACACTTTTGGCACTTTTTTGGGACCATTGACATTTATACAACAATCAGAGTTAAAAATAGCCACTGGTTACTGTATAAATGTCACTGGCAGGGAAGGGGTTAACACTAGGGGCGATAAAAGGGTTAAATGTGTTCCCTCAGTGTGCCAACTTTCCGCCCGCAAGCGGTTATCAAAAGTATCGCACTTACATTTGTTCAGATAAAAAACAGCGTTGTATACAACATAGGCGGCCGCCATAAAACATCCAGATACTGTAAACAGGAACACAATAGCAAGAAACAGCTCCTTTACCCAGGGATAAAGGAGCTGTTTCTTATCGTGTTCCTGTTTACAGTTTTTGGATGTTTTATGTTGTATACACGCTGGTTTTTATCTGAACAAATGTAAGTGCAATACTTTTATTAAATGAGTGCTCTGGCATCTCCTTCATTTGCATGGTTAAATCTGGTTGTGGGGTGAATAGAGCCTGGTTTGATTATCCAAAGAAAGTTCTTAATTTGATCTGAGGACACATCTCCAACTGATGACCATCTCCAACTGTAATAAAGGGTCCAGGCTCTCTGGTAAGAGCCCATCTTGTGGTAGTGGTATCTGCACAAAGTGGAGGGTCTTCTCGATTCATCTGTAATTTCACAGATTTGTGTTTTTTGAATTTTTTCACAATTGGACTTTTTGTAACACTTTATGTGCAAAATTTATGTTTAGCGGAAAACAGTTTTTTATATGTAGCGGGGATATAATGGTTTATTAATGCAATAAATGTGAAATACAATGTAAATCTATGGACAATGTATTCACTAGTATTGGATGCCATCTAGTGACCAAAAACTGGAACTGGACCTTAGCTATTTTTCTTTTCTATGGTGTTGAAAGATAACAGGAAGTGACTGTGTTTACTTTGGTCATCTGACCTCATTTACCCAGTAGTCTGTGTGACCTCCCCATGAACACTTTGATATGCAGTGCATACTGGGTAGGGTATAAAAGGGACTTCAGCGGCCATTTTAGGTCTCTTGAATCCACGTTGCCTGCCTGTGCGGAACTGTGTGTAAGGTTCTCGGACGCATTGGTAGATAGTCACCGCGGAGTGCAAACCGGACTGTTTGCTGGATGACTGGACGGAGCCAAGAGCTGGTGATCAGACCGACGGGGATCAGAGATGCTTGTTGGAGCAGCGGAGAGCCGGATCCAGTTGGTGGAGTGACACGGATCATCTGGCCTAGTCAGTGGAAGCAAGCTGCAGCTACAGCTGCAGGACTCAAGCCATCGCTCAGAACTCTAATCCGATTGGTGAGCGGGTTGCGGCCCACCGTTTAATCTATTACACATACTTAGTCTTACTAATAGGCTGTTGTTCCACGGAAGTGCAACTGAGCAACTGACACTTAGTAGGCCCAAGGCCCGTTACACTTTGGTATCTAAGTGTGATTACAAGTTTCTGGAGTTACACCTGGAGTGTTCTAAGTCAACTTTCTCTACCTACCCCCTTTGGATTACAATTATTTGAGAAACTATTTAAGCTAGCGAAGTAAGAAGATAAAGGAGGAAATACATTAAGTGAGGCCTCACGTTAGACTTTAAATAAGGGGAGCTCCCAGGTCTAGATAGTAACATACCTGCATGCTGTTTATTGTATTTGACTGTTGATTTATGCTGTGCTGATGTTCTACGTTAGAACGACAGTGCAAACTCTGTAACCACCTATTTGCTATATTTTCAGTAAAAGTATTCTTGTTTAAGAGTACAAGTGCGTGGTTTACTGTCTTTCCCCATCAGGTGGAGCCAGGGGATCCTGAGGGATAGACACAGGTACATTATATTGTTTACACTGTATTGTATTATTATTGCACCACACATGTGCCAAGGGGACAGAGTCATTCAGAAGGGGGGTTTCTCATTAGAGTGCAGGCCCAATTTAAATCAGCAGCTCCTTCGGGGGTCAGTGCTACATATATATGCTATCTAATGTGATTATATCTCACTTTAGTGGTGCTGCTGGATATTTACACTGTTTAATTTCATATGTATGATATTTTTTGCACAAGCACAGTATTTCTTTTGTATGAATTCCCTTGTACATACACAATATCCATTCCTCTGTGGTGGCACAATTGAGGGTGTCAGCAACACAACTGTGTTTATTTTCATATACCAGAGATCTCATTGTTACATATATGGTCTTTGGATATGGGTATGAGAGGTGGACGTCGAGTTTTACATGTATGAATGTCACGACTTAATGATTCGGATTTTAATGTTGGCTTTTCTATGTATTTGATACAATAAAAATTTTTTTGCAATCCTAATATGTACAGTGGACTGTGTTTAAAGATACCCAATTGGGTTGGTAGAGCTCATACAGGTTTTTTATTCTGAGTGATATATTTTATATACACATTGGGGATTTACTGTCAAAATATTAAAGCAGTATTAAATGTGGAGTCCAAGTATTGACTTAGAGGATCACAAGACTTTTTTGGATATGCTGCAGGAAAGTAGTCTGGTCCTAACAGTTCTAATTACTTTCTAAACCTCGGCTAATGTGTCTTCTGCTTGCAGAGTCACTATACAATTAGCAGGGGAAGATGCCAAAAGATCCTAGGTAATATTGGATTAGGTTTCCATTGAAAGTTCCTGATGAAGAATAAAGATTTGAGGTGTGTTTCATCATGGCAGATAGGTAAGCTTTTTGAGAGATTGCTAGTAAAAAACCTTTCATCTGATATAATTTAAATAGGTTTATAAATATCAAATAACGTAATCCAACATGCACAAATAAATAGGGTTTCCGGTTTACTACCTTTCAGAAAATATTTGTTTGAACCAGCAAATCTGTTTTTCATTCTTGTGGATGAAATACAAGTTAAGTTCATATCTAATTGCTTCCCTGCAACCATATGTCAGGTTTTCCATGAGCAAAGATTGGTATTCAGCTTTTAATTGGAATTGCTTAGCTTTTTTCCTAAGTGAAAATGAATGAGATAGACTCTTGGGGTTGTTTTATACGTTTTCCAGAGTAACAGAGGGGAAAAATTAGGTTTACTTGATTGATAAGTGGTTGACAATGTAACTGCTTGAGATATGGTTGCTTTAAAGCAAATTGAGCAGTATCTATCTTGTTTCTGGTGGTTGAGGAAGTCAAGAGAAACAGAAAACTAATTTTAGTCAGATCATAGCATTAAAAAACACTCTCAGAATACTGGTAATTCTAATAAATGTTAATCAAAGTGAAGTTAATCAAAATGAACTATGAGCTACTCTGACTGAAAAAAAAAGGAATAAATGAAGGGTAAGATTTTATTTTTATTTTTAATTCTGTATTGAAAGTAATACAGAGGGTGCAACTGATGACTTCTTTCTGGAAATGCTAATTGTCTGTCTGTCTCTGGTACCAGTTCTTTGAGGGACTCTCACCCCAAGCATAGAGATTAGGAATGAAGTCAGAACTGCATGCTTGTCCCAAGTCATTATTTAGAAAATGTACTTCACTGTACAGGTTTTCTTTTGAGAGAACAGTCAAGGAAGAGACCAAATAGGAGAGAAAATTACACAAACCATTGGGTCATGTTGGCATAAGGAAGGTCTACTATTTGTGAAACACCATCCATGAGCTGAACCAGTCAAAAGATAGCAAATAAGAATGGTTCTAAGTGTCTTGGTTGGTTTCTGACGGATTCATCAAACCCAGCACAAAGGCCAAAAATTGCAAGCTTAAAAAATTGTACAGCCGCTGGAGCATACAATAGCAATTTAATTAGGCCACAATATAAAAGTGGAAGATGAGGCAGGTTTTACTCTGCAATAAACATTTGAGTGTAATGTTTCAAAGGTAATAGCCACAGATATTGTACAGTCACTGTATGCAGGCAGCTAAAGTAGCCCACAATATGAAAGCGATAAATGAGATGAGGTTTTATCTTGAAATAAATATTAGTGTATTATCTCAGAGACAATAGCCACAAACATATTTGAGTGCTGGAGCACTGGAACAGACCTCAAACTTGCATAAACAAAGCATGATTAACCCTGCAGCAAACCTTATACATTTTGCTACTGAGTCCTAGCTGTGTTAACATTATGTGTGGCACCTTTACAGTGTCTGAGCATTGAAAATGTCTGGGGCCAGGGATTCCTCCAGCTGTTGCCTATGTTACCAAAGATCCTGTGGACTTTACTGTGAGGGATGCCTGTTTATGAGGATAAGCACAAGTAGCTTTTCTAAACTGTTTTACTAAAGTGGTTATTCTCTGCTAGACTAAAAAAAAAAAAAGGATGTCAATTTTGTTTGGGTACAAGTTGCACGACCGTGCAATTTTAAGTTAAAGCGACGCAGTGCGGAGTCGCAAAAAGTACTCTGGTCAGGAAGGGGGTAAAATTCTTTGGGGGTGAAGTGGTTAAAAAACTGCAAATTACAATGTGACCCTTCAGCCAATTACCCATCCTGTTACAGTGGCAGTCCAGCAAAGGTGGCAGAAGCTTGTAGTGATGGTTGCCCAGCAGAGGTTGCACAAGCTGGTAATGGTGGATGGAATCACTTTTTTGAGTATGGATGACATAGAAAAAACTAGTTGGTAGTATCCGCTGTAGGGGTTTTGTAATCATATTTAACCCAGAACTGATTCATTTTAATGAAAGTACTGAAAGCTCTCTCTAACATTTCTCCCTCTCTTTCTCTCTCTGGTGTCAATGCCATTTTTAATACTTTTGCTTGCTTTAGAAACTGCAGCTTGGCATGCTATTATTAAGTCTATGATCCAGCAGAACACCAAAATCCTTCTCCACCATTGATTCTCCCAATTGTACTTCTCCTGGTATGTACAGTATCTGACAAAAGTGAGTACACTCCTCACATTTTTGTAAATATTTTACTATATCTTTTCATGTGGCAACACTGAAGAAATTACACTTTGCTACAATGTAAAGTAGTGAGCGTACAGCTTGTATAACTGTGTAAATTTGCTGTCCCCTCAAAATAACTCAACACACAGCCATTAATGTCTAAACCACTGGCAACAGAAGTGAGTACACCCCTAAGTTAAAATGTCCAATTTGGGCCCAAAGTCTCAATATTTTGTGTGGCCACCATTATTTTCCAGCACTGCCTTAACTCTCTTGGACGTGGAGTTCACCAGAGTTTCACAGGTTGCCACTGGAATCCTCTTTCCCTCCTCCATGACGACATCACAGAGCTTATGGATGATGGAGACCTTGCATTCCCCCACCTTCCATTTGAGGATGTCCTACAGATGCTCAATAGGGTTTAGGACTGGCCAGTCCATCACCTTTACCCTCAGCTTCTTTAGCAAGGCCGTCATCGTCTTGAAGGTGTGTTTGGGGTCCTTATCATGTTGAAATACTGCCCTGCGGCCCAGTCTCCGAAGGGAGGGGATCATGCTCTGCTTCAGTATTTCACAGTACATGTGGGCATTCATGGTTCCCTCAGTGAACTGTAGCTCCCCAGTGCCTGCAGCACTCATGCAGCCCCAGACCATGACACTCCCACCACCATGCTTGACTGTAGGCAAGACTAGAGATGTAACATTTCTGGAAATTTGGAGATTGGAAAAAACCCTGTTTTTCTTCAGTTTTTTTGGGGGGAAAAAAATAAATTTCCGGAAAAATTGAAAAAAATACTACATTAGCACTTTTTTGTCTTTTTAATATTGAAAGTCATTCTGTTACGAGAACGTTGAGAAAAACTATGTGCATTGTCATCATTGTTTTCCTCTTAACTTCAATCCATGAAGGATTTTTTAATATCTACTGGACACTTGTTACATACAAGAATGTGTTTTGTCATCCTGGTAGCATTTGGAAATGCATATTTCATCTGACAATATTTGCAAATAACATTTTTCTTTTCAGAAGAACTTGTAATGTGAAAATGCCTCCATATGCTAGATGTTGGTCTCACCATTTTTCTGAGGGGAGTAGGAAATAAAAACTAGAAAAAATGGCAACTTTGCAAGAAGACACTAATCTATGGTTGTGTGTGGGGGGTGGGGGAAGAACCAGATTACTGGTAATTAAATTATTATTTACACAAAAGTTTATAAATATAAACTAATGTAGCTAAATGATTCAGTTTTTTGGACTCAGAATCAGATAAATGTAAACTCCTTTTTTAATGTAATATATACTTTCAGGTCCTTTTTGTTGCTCTGTATTTTCTTCCAATGCTTTTGAGGCCTAATGAAGAGGACAGAACAAACCAAACACACCCACTAACATGCAAAAGCAAAACTGAAACCTCTTTCTTGTTACAATAGCAGCACGGCACCTCCTAAAGGAAGAAATGCATACTGTTCTTTCATTGGAGGGTTCAGTTTGCTACCTAGCACTTGCTTGTCCTCTCTCAGTGCAATGAGAAATGATTTGGAAAATAATTGAACACCTTGTCTTAAAATATTTTATTCATCATGTTAAAATAAAATATTCCGCAATTTTTTTTTCTTTTTTAAATTTTTCCAATTTTTGGGAAAAAACAAAAAAGTCTTCAGGAAAAAAACTGAAAGAAAACGTTTTTTTGAATTTTTCAATTTTTTTCTGGCCCTTTACATCTCTAAAGCCCCATACACAGATTGTCTGCTGATTTTTTCCATCAGATTTACCAAAACTATATAATATGAGGTCAAACCTTAGGGGTTTCAATGTGTATGCAATCAGGCAGGCCCTTGTACTACATGGTTTTGGTAAACCTGAAGGAAAAAATCAGCAGACAATCTGATAGTGTGTATGGAGCTTAAGCAAGACACACTTGTCTTTGTACTCCTCACCTGGTTGACGCCACACACGCTTGACACCATCTGAACCACATACGTTTATCTTGGTCTCATAGGACCACAGGACATGGTTCACGTTCACATTAACATTCACAGTTATTGCATGAAATATTTGTTTCTACCAAAAACTCATCTAAACTTTCCAGTATCTCCTCAACTATAGAAGTTAAACTAACCAGTCTGTATTTACTTGATAAAGACTTTGATACCTTTTTAAATATAGGTACTACATTGACCTTATGCCAGTCCAGTAGTATTATGCCAATCATTAATGAGTTCCTAAAAAGTAGAAACAATGGCTTTGAGATAAGTGTAAGGCTGACCGTGTGATGTAATTTCCAGCACGTCTCTTTGGGCATTTCTGGGTTGCGGGTGCTACGAGAAAGATGAACGGATGGTGTGTTCCCCCTGCCTCGTTTCTGGCTCGGCTTACCAGGGGCTACGGCGGTCTTCTCGGAGGGTCTCGTGCGCTGCTGGTAAGAGGGAAGTTCTTCTTCCCGTCATTCTCAACGGACTCCTTGCGGTTGTAGGGGGTAAGCAGGGCTTGCCAGTAAGTTGCTGGAACGCATTTTTGATTCACGTCACTTCCGAGTTACGGATCATACAAGGAGGACGTTAGGAGGTTTCTCTCTCAGCCAATTATTTATTTATCTTTGTAAACTGATATGCAGGATCTTGGGTGAATCAGTAGTGCTTGTTCAGAGTACAGACCAGGGTGCTTATTTGAAAATACATTCGATGATTTACTAATGTATGCTAAACTTAATTAACGTGTTTTTTTATGTGCCCAGAGTTCAGCTTTTAAAAAAAAAAAAATTAAATCAGGTAGCGGTACCAAGTAGCAGTTTCAGCGAGAAACCCTGTGTTCAGTGGGGAGGGGATCTGCTTGTTAATGACACCATGAAGATTGGTGGTATAACATAGACACTTTAACGTATAACAGTATAACTGTCAGATGGCTGCATCTCCTCCTCCGGTGGCAGTGCAGCCATATGGTGGGATAGGGAGGCTCCCTCTCCTGTTCACTGGGGCACTGGGCTTCGGTACACCCCGATCCAGATGCTTCTACTCTCTCCATTTCAGGGGCCGGTTGGGTTCAAAAGCACCTCCCAATCCTATGCCCTAATTGCAACCTGTTACTAGAGTTCCATCATAAAGTCTTCAGCATTTGTCGTCTGTCAGTGGGCACAGTGCATCCATCTCACAGCCCAATCGCTCCCCCTCATGCTGGAGGCTGCGGATGGGGGTGTCCATGGTAGTACAGTTAGCAGACAGGGCAGCCTGCGTTGTGCTGCAATTTCACCGGCATAGGGCCACACTGCTAGTGCCCTGCTATCACGTGCTACACAGGCTGTAATTTATGTTTCTCATGCAATTTACGTTCTCATTCAGTTTACGTTCTCATGCAATTTACGTTTCTTATGCTATTTATGTTTTTCATGCTATTTACGTTTATCATGCGATTGACGTTTATCATGAAATTGATGTTTCTCATGCAATTGACGTTTCTCACGCAATTTACGTTCTCATGCAATTTATGTTGTCATGCAAGTCACGTTCTAGTGCAATTTTACGGTTCTCATGCAATTTATGTTCTCATGCAATTTACGTTCTCATGCAATTTATGTTCTCACAGAATTTACGTTCTTGTGCAATTTACATTCTCATGCAATTTACGTTCTCATGCAATTTTACGGTTTCTCATGCGATTTACGGTTCTCATGCAAATTTACGGTTCTCATGCAATTTATGTTCTCACGCAATTTATGTTTCTCATTCGATTTACGTTCTCATTCCGTTAACATTTCTCATGCAATTTAGGGTTCTCATTCAATTTAGAGTTCTCATGCAGGTTACGGTTTCTCATGCAGGTTACGGTCTCTCATGCAGTTTATGGGTATCATGCAATTAATGGTTTTCTCATGCAATTTACGGTTTCTCATGCAATTTTTCGCTTCTCATGCCAATTCACGTTTTCTTACATATTTTCATGTTCTTACGTGTCCCATGTTTCTTACATGTCCAGTGTTTCTTACGTGTCCAGTGTTTCTTACGTGTCCAGTGTTTCTTACGTGTCCCATGTTTCTTACGTGTCCCATGTTTCTTATGTGTCCCGTGTTTTCTGACGTTTCCTATGTTGCTCACGTTTCCCATGTTGCTCACGTTTCATGTCATACGCCTTTCATGTCATTGCCTTTAGTTCGCTGCATTTCCATTAGTTAGTGCTCTCATCCAGGATCTGTCACGTCCACAGATCTATACGGGCTGAGGTTTTGTTTTTAATTTATTGTCCCACTATCTTATATAGTACATGCAGTTTACGGTTCTCATGCAATTTGCAGTTCTCATGCAATTTACGGTTCTCATGCAACTTATGGTTTTATCATGAAATTTATGGGTTCTCATGCAGTTTTTTTTTCGCTTCTCATGCCAGTTCACGTTTTCTTATGTTTCTCATGTTTCTTACACATCTCATGTTCTTACGTGTCCCATGCTTCTTACGTTTCGCGTGTTTCTTTTGTTTCCCATGTTTTCTTACGTTTCCCATGTTTCTTACGTTTCCCTTGTTTCTTGCGTTTCCCATGTTGATCACGTTTCATGTCACATGCCTTTTCATGTCATTGCCTTTAGTTCGCTGCATTTCCATCATGCTAGTGCTCACACACAGGATCTTTCACGTCTACAGATCTATATGGGCTGAGGTTTCGTCTTAATTGATTGTTGTCCCACAATCTTCTCGCCTGTAGTCCATACGTCATAGGTGCACGTTCACCATTACACCTTTACTACTACCCATCACGGTCTGTGGGTACCTTAGCCCCGAGTGTTCATTTTAATTACCTGTCCTGCAGGTTGCTCGGGCTCACTTCTGCATACACTAGGGTGGTGTTGTCATTAGGTTCGCATTCATGCGCTGTTGTTCCTGTCATTTCTGCACCCACATCCTTATACTTGTCAGGTACCAGGGGTATTGTTAGGTCATGGGCTGGTTGTCTGTTATGTTCTCCGGTTGTTTCACACAGCTAGATTGTCCATGTTCTTCCACTGCAGGTTACCCATCATGTCTATGGGTTTAACAGATTGAGGTGATCGTTTTTAATTGGCTTGTTCGGTGGCAAGTCTCCTCACCTGTTCTTACGCTGCTCACATATTTCGTACAAACTCACGTTTCTCATGCGCTTAGTTTCTCGTGCAGGTAAGATTCTCGTGCAGGTAGGTTTCTCGCACAGGCAAGTTTCTCGTGCTACTTCCGTTTCTCGTGCTACTTCCGTTTCTCGTGCTACTTCCGTTTCTCGTGCTACTTTAGTTTCTCGTGCTACTTTAGTTTCTTGTGCTACTTTCGTTTCTCGTGCTATTTTCGTTTCTCGTGCTATTTTCGTTTCTCATGCTATTTTTGTTTCTCATGCTATTTTCGTTTCTCTTGTTTTTCCAGGTTTCTCTCATTTTTCCAGGTTTCTCGAGTTTTTCCAGGTTTCTCGAGTTTTTCCAGGTTTCTCTAGTTTTTCCAGGTTTCTCTAGTTTTTCCCGGTTTCTCTCGTTTTCCCAAGTTTCTCTCGTTGTCCCAGGTTTCTCTCGTTGTTCATCAATTCACGTTCTCGTGCAACCTGCGTTTCTTATGCAGGTGGCGTTTTCTTGCAGCCTCGGTTCTTATGCTGCTCACGTTTTTATCAGCTTGCGCTACTCATGTTTCTTGTTCAGTCACGTTTCCTTCAAGCAGCTTACATTCTTGTCTCAGGCTTCTCTGTCTGCTCACGTTTCTCTCGGGAGTTATGTTCCTGACCCAGTTGTGCGTCCGGCCAGGAGTTGCACTATGGTAAGGAACAATTGGTAAGTCAGCCTATTGCAGCTCCAGCAGCAGCTTCTACTGGCTCGGGGGGTTAGTGGATCCCAGAACCTTCTCGAGGGCCTAGGCTGGTATCAGTAGGCCCAGGTCTCGGACGCAGGTGCCGGCGTCACACCTTCTTTTCAGTTACAGTTTTGTGATGGATTGGGTTTCCATTTGGCTGACGCAGTAGCCTTGTTCATCAGGTTTTATTTTGAATGCCAGGAAGGCTTATGACACTGCTTGGCATGTTTCCACGCTTTCCGGTCTAGGTATTCCTAGTCATGATGGTTAATATCCAGTTCCTATTTGCCTTTCTGTTTTTTTTTGCCTCTTCCAGTTCGTATCGGCCCACAGCACTTTTGGGGCGTATTTCATGTTGTTGGATGACCCTGTCAGGTTTCTTATTTTCTGCACATTCTATTTTAGCCATCTTCAGGGATCCAGTAGAGTAGACCTCCTGCTGTGCTCAGCTGACTTCCCATTGTGGGTCATATTTTTTGTGACTCATCTGACATGCTCTCAGGTCTCCATTTGCGTTGATTACCAGCTTGGTGCTCAAAGCAGTGCTATAGCTGCCATTTTGTGGTTCCTAAGGTGAGGGGAGTCGCGCTTCTGGCCCAGGGTCTTGTTTACTTTTGGTCAATCAACTGGTTTGGCACCCCAGCCTTTTCTGTTACCTCTGCATGCTCGCAAGACGCAGCAATCGGGGGCGACACTGTTATCAGGTTCTTGGAGCCTGGCAGACGTGGTGCCCGGTGTTGGTTTTATACCAGCTCGTTACCAGCTACATCTGTCAAACCCTGGGAGGGTCCTCTGTTGCCTTTTCCTTTCGCTCCCCTCTTTGCATCTAAACACATACTTCATTGCCACCCCCCTTTTTGGCCAAATAGGGTCTGGACCCTAATGCATACTTTGGCTATCCAGTCAGGGTGACTTCTGCGACTTTTCGCCATGGGGCTCCAACCCTTATGATTTGGTTTTTGGGTAGGTGGAGGTCATCTTGTTTCTCTGGGCATGTCCCAGAGCCACTTTTTTGTGATTTCGCAAGCATTTGTCAGGTCAATGTTCTCTGTTGCTCTTTGTTCCTTTCCTATATTATCCACAGATTGACTCCGAGTACAAGTGTAAGGCTGACCGCAGGTCAGCCTGTGTTTGTAGGAGGAGTCAGGCTGCATAAAGCCTGCCCTCCTTTGCCTCCTCCCCTCGTGGTCGTAGGCGCTTGTGTCCCACCCACTCATCCCCTTTTCTTTTTCTTTCATTTTCATTTCATTTCATACTTGGGTATGCCCCCTTTTAGGCATACTGACCACGTGACCCCGGAACACTTCAGGTCAATGTTCTCTGTTGCTCTTTGTTCCTTTCCTATATTATCAACAGATTGACTCCTAGTACAACAGAGCTTAACCCTTTTAGGACACATGGGTGTTTGCCATCTGGTCCAGGTGCTTTATTCACCTTTATTTTGTCTAAATGTTTCCGGACCATATCAATTTTTAAACCATAGTGGTTCATTGGGGCTATGTCAATACTATCCCTATTAAGGATGTGAGCTACCCCATACTCTTTTGTATATACATACCGAAGAAGGCATTTAATATATTTTCTTTCTCTTTGTCCCCAGTCACAATCTTTAAATTCTTTTGTAAAGGGCCTACATGCTCAGACATTTAAATGTTAAACACTTGCTTACTGGGCACTTAAACCCCCCTCCTGCCCAGACCAATTTTTAGCTTTCAGTGCTGACACACTTTGAATGACAATTTTGCGGTCATACAACACTGTACCCAAATTAAATTTTCAGCTTTTATTTCACACAAATAAAGCTTTCCTGACAGACTCCATGGCAGCCTACGTGTGGGTTTAGTCCCGCCTCCATTACCCTATAGGACGATACTCCCATAAATCTTTGCTTCCTGCCAGAGGCCGTGTTCTTTTTTTGTCCTCCTCCATAGGACCTAACATGTGTCTTTTTACCCTGAAGACTTGCATTTTTTCTGCGATACGGACCGGCCGAGCGACTTGGAGTCGCATATTTCCAATAAGCTCTAGCTACTAGCGGAGTATGGAAAAGGGGCATATGGAAGAGGCGCTGAAGAGGTGTATGCCTGGTCACTGACAGGTGAAGCCGCGTGATTAGTCGTGAGCCTAGCTACTAGCAGGTGACTTTCGCCCCCCCCCCTCCTCCCAGAAGTCCGGCATGTGTGGGGACCTACCTCGGCTGGTGTCCGTCTACAGGAGTGGTGAGCTGTTTGTTTTTTCCATGGCAGCCTTTCTGTGTCAGTTCTGTATGTTTCTTTGCTGTTTTGCAGTGGCTTTTCTTTCCCCATACACCGCACAGCGCTGTATCTGGCTTGCTGGGCGGCTGGTTTCCTTGCGTTCCAGCCGCCCAGTTACTTCCTCGTTCGCCGCTCGGTCGTTCTGCGCATGCGCGAGACCGGCGCGAGGACGAGGCTTGGTTCGCGCATGCGCGTTGCGGGCTTCGCGCATGCGCACTAGCATTTTTATGACGAAATTCGTGACGTCATTAAGGCGGCAGTTTTAAAAACAGAAAATAACTTGCAGTGATTCTGGGATACTTGTAAAGCCTGCAGTGCCATTACTGAGCCCTGGTTTTTCAGCATTAGGTATGTGTCTCTGTTAAGGTCAGTTTATCTCTGCCTCCTCAGCTGTTTTCTGTGTTTAATTAAGGCTGTTTTATCTCCAGCCCTGATGGATCCTTTGGATACCTCACCGCCTGCTAGTGGCCAGCCCTCTCGGAGAAGGTACTTGTTTTTTTGGGTTACCTGCCGGGGGGGGGGGGGGGGCAACAGTGGAACATTAGGGAATGTTCCACTAACACTGCTGGGGTTTTCCCTTTTTCAGCCCTTCTAGGTCTACTCAGCGACGGAGTTCTCACCGAGGAAGTGATTCGTCTAAATCCCACCGCCGGCATTCCTCTTCCAGATCCAGATGACATGATTCTCCTGCGAGATCCAGTCTCCATAGCCGGGAATCTTCCTGCCCTTCAACAGCCTGCCCAGGTAACGCAGCTGAAGGTTTATGCTGGGGATGCAGGACGCAGGTTCCTGCTGACAAGTCCCTTTGTGATGCCTGTTATGTTAAAGCGACAGGTGAAAGGAGTGACTCTGACCAACAGCTGAGGTCTATGGTGGAAAGATTGGTCAAGGACAGTCTAAAGAAATTTGAAGCCCCCCAGTTGTCTCCCTTAGAGTCTCCAAGGTCTCCGGGGAGGGATGCTCAGGCCCAGGACACATGGGATTCCTCGTTGCCTAGCCATCCGTCTGCTGTCCTCTCAGAGAGTGAATCTGAGGAGGAAGAGTCTGGTTCGGGTTTTGACTTTGCCCTGCTCCCTCCCTTGGTCAAAGCTATCAAGGAAACACTGAACTGGGAGGAGCCGGTAGTGGCCCCGGCGAAACAAAGAGAGTTTTTTTAAGCAGTTAAAGAAGGAGCGTATTAGCTTCCCTTTCCTCTCAGAGTTGGGAGAAGTGATCTCGGATGATTGGAGTAAGGTAGAGAAAAGAATTCTCTTCTATCTAAAATTCAGAGACTTTTCCCTTCTAAGGTAAGGACACTCTGGATAGGAGATTTATTCTGACCTGAAGAGGATCTATCTTACGGCTGGCATGGCCTGTAAGCCGACCCTGGCCTTAGCGGCTCTGTCTAGAGCGATGGAAGTTTGGTCCAATAGTGTTGATGAAACGCTCAGGAATGTTTCTGAAGATCTGGCCAAGAGTTCTCCCATTCAAGAACTAAGACTAGCTTCAGCCTTCTTAGGAGAGGCCTCGATCGATATTATCCGACTGGTGGCTCGAGTTATGCTCTCTTCTGTAATTGCCAGGCGTGCCCTGTGGCTCTGTCCTTGGCTAGCCGATCCTGCTTCTAAGCAGGTTTGGTGCCGTATTCCCTTTGATGGTTCTTCCCTTTTCAGCAATAAGCTGGATAGTGCTATGACTCGAGCCACTGGGGGTAGGTCGGGATTTCTCCCCCAGGATAGGCACCTGCAGAATCAAAGGAGATTGTTCCCAGGAAAGCAGGGTCAAGATCGTGCCAGGGAGGCACGCACTTACAGGCCTGGACAGGAATTTTCCAGATCTTGGAGGTCCAGACAGACATCTCTCAAAAAATTCGCAAAGGGCAGTTCGATGGGGAAAAGGAGCCTACTAAGTCCTTTTGAGATCGTGCCCATCCAGGTGGTCCGGGTAGGAGCTCGTTTGTTCCGCTTTCGCACGTCTGGCCGGCCTTGATCCAGGACTTTTGGACCGTCAAGACGGTTTCCTCCGGGCACACGTGGTCGTTCAGCAGTGTCCCCAAACTCAAGTGTGTTCCCACATCCTTTCCAGAGTTGGAAGAAAAAAGACAAATTCTTCTAACCTACATAAAATCTTTGTTGGATCAAGGCGCCGCTATTCCTGTTCCAGACGATCAACGCGGCTTGGGAATGTACTCCCCTCTTTTCCTGGTCCAGAAAAAGAACGGTACGTGGAGACCTGTAATAGACTTGACGCGTCTAAATCGCTTCATAAGAAATTCAAAATGGAAACGCTGTCCACGATTCAACATTCAGGGCAGCCAGGAGACTGGCTTGTCTCAATAGACCTCAAAGACGCCTATTTTCACGTCCCAGTGGCCACAGAGTTCCAACAGTTTATTTGTTTCTCCATTGGCCAGCTTCATTTTCAGTTTACCTGCCTTCCTTTTGGTCTGTGAACCTCTCCTCGCACATTCTCGAGGGTCCTTCTAGCAGTTGTAGCATTGTTGAGAGTCAGGAAAATCCGGATTCATGATTATCTGGACGATTTGCTTCTTCTTGCTCAGGACAAGGATTGTCTGTTGAAACACAGGGATCAAGTCATTGCAACCCTCAAGGAACTCGGGTGGCTCCTGAATTTAGAGAAGAGCCAGTTAGTTCCTACACAGTCTCTCGTGTTCCTCGGCGCCCTGTTCAATACGGCAAAAGGTACCATCTCTCTGCCCGAGGAGAAGATTGCAGTAGTACGGGACAGGATCCACCTCACTCTCTCTTCGTCTCGTCTCAGTGCTCTTTATTGCCTAAAGATCATAGGCACCATGGTGTCTACTATACCGATGGTGAAGGGGGCACAGTGGTGGATGCGTCCCTTTCAAATGGGTTTTCTTCGCCAATGGTCGGGAGAAAAGGTCCAGTCCAGCGAAATTACTCAGACCATGAGAGGTTCCCTCCTCTGGTGGCTTCGTCGGGAGAATCTATTGAATTGCCACTCTCTTTTTCCAATCAAATGGATCTCAGTAACGTCAGATGCCAGCAATAAGGGCTGGGGGGCACATTGTCTATCGGAAGTGGCTCAGGGCATTTGGGGTCTTTCCCTCTCGGGGAATAGTGTCAAATGTGTTAGAACTTTGAGCAGCCTTCCTAGCGCTGTTGGCATTTCCGCATCTGATAATGGGTGCATCAGTAGTCCTCAGGCTGGACAATACGACTGCGGTCGCATACGTAAGGAAGCAAGGGGGCACCAGAAGTCGGTCTCTGCTGAGGGAAGTGGGTCCAATAATGCGTTGGGCCCAGAGGAATCTGGCCAACCTAACAGCAGCTTATGTGCCTGGAGTTCTCAGTGTCCAAGCGGACTTTCTATCACGAGTCCACTTGGACAACAATGAGCGGACCCTTCACGAAGATGTGTTTCAGTGGGTTCTATCCCTGGGGATTTCTCCAGAAGTGGATCTCTTCGCCTCCTGTTTCAACAGGAAGCTAACAAGGTTTTATTCAAGGTTCAAGGATCAGCAGGCCTACAGGATAAATGCCCTAACAGAGCAGTGGTGGTTCCACAAGGCATACGCCTTCCCTCCAATTCCAATTATCTTTCAGTTCCTGAAGAGACTCAGATGGGAAGAAGTGGAGGTGTTGGCAATAATTCCGCATTGGCCTAACAGGCCTTGGTTTCCTCTCCTATCCCTCCTCAGCTTTCGGGACCCAGTTCCTCTTCCGTCCGGAGGGGACCTGCTCTCCCAGGGGTTGATTCTCCATCCATGTCCGGCTCACCTTCAGTTGAGGGTCTGGTTCTTGAGAGGGGAAGGTTGGAAGCACTGGGGTGTCCTTAGGAAGCCTTTTCCACCCTCTTAAGTGCAAGGAGAAGAAGTACTAATAAGATGTATGAACGGATCTGGACCAAATTTTTATCTTACAGTGGTGTGAAAAAGTGTTTGCCCCCT
This sequence comes from Lithobates pipiens, assembly GCF_037356315.1. NCBI lineage: Eukaryota > Metazoa > Chordata > Amphibia > Anura > Ranidae > Lithobates > Lithobates pipiens. The sequence goes on from NW_027507790.1 coordinate 8,268,879, forward strand.
TCCTCATTTCCTGTTCCTTTGCATGTTTGTCACACTTAAGTGTTTCGGAACATCAAACCAATTTAAACAATAGTCAAGGACAACACAAGTAAACACAAAATGCAATTTGTAAATGAAGGTGTTTATTATTAAAGGTGAAAAAAAATCCAAACCATCATGCCCCTGTGTGAAAAAGTGATTGCCCCCTAAACCTAATAACTGGTTGGGCCACCCTTAGCAGCAACAACTGCAACCAAGCGTTTGCGATAACGTGCAATGAGGCTTTTACAGCGTCCTGGAGGAATTTTGGCCCACTCATCTTTGCAGAATTGTCCTAATTCAGTTACATTAGAGGGTTTTCGAGCATGAACGGCCTTTTTAAGGTCATACCACAACATCTCAATAGGATTCAGGTCAGGACTTTGGCTAGGCCACTCCAAAGTCTTCATTTTGTTTTTCTTCAGCCATTCGGTGGTGGACTTGCTGGTGTGTTTAGGATCATTGTCCTGCTGCAGAACCCAAGTTCGTTTCAGCTTGAGTACACGAACAGATGGTCAGACATTCTCCTTCAGGATCTCTTGGTAGACAGCAGAATTCATAGTTCCTTTTATCACGGCAAGTCTTCCAGGTCCTGAAGCAGCAAAACAGCCCCAGACCATCACACTACCACCACCATATTTTACTGTTGGTATAATGTTCTTTTAATGAAATGCAGTGTTCCTTCTACGCCAGATATACTTGGACACACACCTTCCAAAGAGTTCCACTTTTGTCTCATCGGTCCACAGAATGTTGTCCCAAAAGTCTTGGGGATGATCAAGATGTGTTGTGGAGAAATTGAGACGAGCTATGATGTTCTTTTTGCTCAGCAGTGGTTTTCTCCTTGGAACTCTGCCATGCAGGCCATTTTTGCCCAGTCTTTTCCTGATGGTGGAGGCATGAACGCTGACCTTAACTGAGGCAAGTGAGGCCTGCAGTTCCTTGGACGTTGTTGTGGGGTCTTTTGTGACCTCTTGGATGAGTCGTCGCTGCGCTCTTGGGGTAATTTTGGGCGGCCGGCCACTCGTGGGAAGGTTCACCACTGTTCCATGTCTTCGCCATTTGTGGATAATGGCTCTCACTGTGGTTCGCTGGATTCCCAAAGCTTTGGAAATGGCTTTATAACCCTTTCCAGACTGATAGATCTCAATTACTTTCTTTCTCAATTGTTCCTGAATTTCTTTGGGTCTCGGCATGATGTGTAGCTTTTAAGGATCTTCTGGTGGACCTTACTGTGTCAAGCAGCTCCTATTTAAGTGATGCCTTGATTGTGAACAGGTGTGGCAATAATCAGGCCTGGGTGTGGCTAGAGAAATTGAACTCAGGTGTGGACAACCACAGTTATAGTATGTTTTAACAAGGGGGGCAATCACTTTTTCACACAGGGCCATGATGGTTTGGATTTTTTTTCACCTTTAATAATAAACACCTTCATTTACAAATTGCATTTTGTGTTTACTTGTGTTGTCCTTGACTATTGTTTAAATTGGTTTGATGTTCCGAAACACTTAAGTGTGACAAACATGCAAAGGAACAGGAAATGAGGAAGGGGGCAAACACTTTTTCACACCACTGTATGTGTCCTCCAGAACCAGTTCCTACGTTTTACCCACAGTTCAAGACGTTTTGGGTTTCCTGCAATCAGGCTTGGGCTTACCCTTATCAGTTAGCTCCCTTCGGGTTCAAGTCTCGGCTATTTCCGCATTTACAGGGGTTCTGTGGGCTAAGCATGCCCTTATCCAGCAGTTCTTCAAAGGCGCAGAAAGATTGAGGCCCCAGAGAAAGCCCAGATTCCCTAAATGGGATCTGCCTCTAGTGCTGGGCTTCTTTTCTCTTCTCAGTAAGGCTCTTTCCATCAGAGAACTCACCTTGAAAACTGCATTCCTGGTGGCGGTCACCTCGGCGAAACGAGTATCAGAGATTCAAGCTCTAGGAGTCAAGGAGCCTTTTCTAACCTTTTTCCGGACAGAGTGGTCCCAGTTCCAAAGTTGGGGTCAAACCCTAAGGTCACTTCGGTTTTTCATGAAAATCAAGAATTCTCTCTACCCTTATTCAGATCCTCGAATTCCTCGGAAATTCGTCCTCTTGATGTTGGACGCTCATTAAAGCTCTATTTGGGAGCTACAGCTCCATTCCGGCAGTCGGACTTCCTGTTCGTTCTGTTCTGTTGGAAGAACAAGGGCACTAGAGCATCAGTCAGGTCAATTGCGGCATGGATAGTTCAAGCGATCCAGTAGGCATACAGAGCAAGGGGCTTGGCTCCTCCTCAGGCGGTGTCGGCGTATTCGACCAGAAGTCTTTCTATCTCGTGGGCGGCCTCTCGCCACGTGGCTCCTGATGCAATTTGCAGGGCGGCCTCGTGGTCTTCAATTCACACCTTTATGTCTCATTATTGTGTTGAGCCGGCGGCTCTATCCTCAGTTGACTTTGGAGTCAAAGTTTTGTCGGTTGAAGGTGTCAAATAAATCTTTGTTAAGCAGCCTTTTTGCCCACCCGGGTGTGTTTTGGCGAGTTATTTCCCACACGTAGGCTGCCATGGAGTCTGTCAGGAAAACTGAAAATTTATGTCAAATACTTACCGTAATTTTCCTTTCCTGATGGACTCCATGGCAGCAGGAGTTCCCTCCCAAATGGCTGGAGTAGGATAGTTACCGAACACGGCCTCTGGCAGGGAGCAAAGATTTATGGGAGTATCGTCCTATAGGGTAATGGAGGCGGGACTAAACCCACACGTAGGCTGCCATGGAGACCATCAGGAAAGGAAAATTACGGTAAGTATTTGACATAAATTTTCCGTTTTCTTTTGGTGGTATTTATTCACAGCTGGGGTTTTTATTTTTTTGCTAAATAAACAAAAAAAGATACAATTTTATCTTTGGGTGGGTGGCACTGATGGGCACTGATAGGTGTTACTGATAGGTACCACTAATAGATGGCACTGATGGGCACTAATAGGTGGCACTGATGGGCACTGGTAGGTGACACTGAGGGGCATTGGTAGGTGATACTGATGGGCAGCACTGTTGATGAGGCACTGATTGGTGACACTGATAGGTGGCACTGTGGGCACTGATGGGTGGCACTGTGGGCACTGGTAGGTGGCACTGTGGGCACTGGTAGGTGGCACTGGTGGGCACTGGTAGGTAACACTGGTAGATAGCACAGGTGGGCACAGATGAGCTGGCAGCAGCTCTCCTTGATCGGGACTAATGTTCCTCTGAGAGCCGCCGGTGATCAGCTTTTTTTGTTCTCCTCGCGCTATCAGCGCAAGGAGAAAATTAGTTGATTATCGACTCTGTTTACATCACATGAGCAGCTGGCATTGGCTGACAGCTGATCACGTGGTATGGGGTCGAGATCGACCCCTTACTCCCATCTGTGATCAGCCGAGTCTCATAGACTCGCTGATTACAGAGCGTGCCGTGCACACCCTGCAAGGGGCGTGCAGGCCGCTTGGGCACGGGAGGACGTCTATTGATGTACCCCCGGCAAAGTAGGTCCATGCTGTAGCCGTCATTTGGCTATAGTGCAGATCTGAAGAAGTTAATATATTTGAAGATTTTTTTTGGTTTGTACTACTCTCTTTTGCAACCTGTCATTCATTTTGACGACCTTGAATTCCTTTTTACATATAGTGTAAATTGTATATATTCTTTGTAACTTTTAAATGAAGATAATGTTACTTCATTTTTATATTTGAAATGCCTATTATTTATAGCTTTTTTAACCTTGGCCATGAGTCACCTAGAATTTATTTTTAGCCTTTTATTGCCCATGGGAATACATTTTGCAGTGTGTTTTCATACAGTCTTTTTGAAGCATTCCCATTTCTTTTCTGTGTTCTTCGATGACAATATTCTCTTCCAGACATTGTGAAAAGAACCCAGCTCCCTAGTGCCTGTCCTCACCCTGCACTAGCACAGATACTCATTGATGGCCAGGTGATGTTGTTGCAGCCACTACAACATGGCCAGTGTTAAGTTCCAGCATGTGGATGTATGCATATCAGGTGGTTGGCAAGCAGCGTCAGCTTGTGCTGCTGCATTTTGGCCAGGCCAAAGGCATGACCAGTTGATCACTTAACACACTCATCTGTCTTTAAGCAGGATATCCTGTTTTACTAAAGTAGTGATTTTCAGCTAGACTCTCTGTTGCTATAGTCTATGCTGGGACTATGCTATGCTGCCACATATTGCCCTGCATGAGCCCCTGTTGTGATATTTTTTTGTTTATAGTGCAAACAATAAAAAACACAGAGGTAATTAAATACCACCAAAAGAAAGCTCTATTTTAAGTACATACATTTTGTTAGGGTACAACATCACACGACCGCGCAATTGTCAGTTAAAGCGACGCAGTGCCGTATCGCAAAAAATGGTCCAGTCATTAGGGGTTAAATCCCTCAGGTCCTTAAGTAGTTTAACAGTATATACACGATATGGAAACACTATCAATACCCATAAGTAATTTCCCTGGTTTACACTTACAAAAGTCAACACAACATGACAAATTATCAGACCCTGATATTTACAGACAGTTGTAAAAGTAATTGATTGTTGCAAACTGTCAGTACATTTACTGACAATTGGCAACCCTGGCAGCTACAAGTGCATGTACAAGTACAATAGCTCCCATCTGTACCTGATTTCAAGGGACTGTCCCTGATTTAGAACAAAGTCCCCCTGTCCCTCTTTCCTCCTCATTTGTCCATCATTTTGATCTGATCTATATAGTTGTAGAGAAAATGCACTTTTTATCTTTCAAAAAGTGCTAAACCTTTCATCCAATTTCTAAATTGCTGTGTTTGTAAATTTCAAAAGTCAATATAAAGGAATATTAGTGGTAAAAAAAAAAGCATTGTGGGTTTAACGTTTCATTTTAGCAGATTTCTCCTTTAAGGGGGTGAGACAGGGGGGTGTCCTATGCCTACATACTTTTGCTAATAGGTGTCCCTCGTTCCCATCTCAAAAGATTGGGAGGTATGGGCACAGACAGTATGGTGACTTGTACTGTAACCTCCTGGGATATGTGATGTGTATCCCAGGAGGCTGCAGACAGGAGCAAAGCTGTTAATATAATTTCAAAAGTTGTTTTCAATAATGTTTACATTTGCAGTATTCATTAAAAATAAGTCAGGTATTTTCTGTTTTTGGGTGACATCGTTCTGTCTCATAATTCTACATTGTCACCCTGTCACAAAGGCTTCTTTTTAAAGAATTGCAATTTTTTGCAATTTTACCAAACTAAGTGGCATTAAGTTAGGGTTTAAATAAAACTAACATAAAACTAGTGTAGCTTTAAAACACTTATAGACTCTATTTATTCATATTTTTACCCAATATTTACACAACAGTTACCATAGATTCACACAGTTTTCCAATAGAATTTTATGTGGAAAACATTGATAAATTGACCCTTTAGAAAATATATAGATGATTGAAAATGTAATGGCTAAACTATTAAACTAACAGCACTATACATCTCCTGCATCTCCCAGCATACCTTAATGTTCTAGGGACTCATTATACTTGAATATAGAATTTTCAAAAGAGGAATAACTCAGGGCTTTGGTCAGATTAACGCCCTCGCAAGTAATAGAGCGATTTGTAACAATTGCTTAGTTGTGTATTATAGTTAAAAATACATTACATTTATAGAAGACTAAAATCGGTATTCATTATTAGGACCTATATAAAGTGGCTTGAAAAAGTATTCACACCCCTTGAAATTTTACACATTTTGTCATGTTACAACCAAAAACATAAATGTATTTTATTGGGATTGTATAAGACCAACACAAAGTGGCACATAATTATGAAGTGTAAGGAAAGTTATAAATGTTTTTCAACATTTTTTACAAATAAATATCTGAAACGTGTGGTGTGCATTTGTATTCAGCCCCTAGAGTCAATACACCAGAGCCAACCACCTTTTGCAGCAATTACAGCTCCAAGTCTTTTTGGGGAGGTCTCTACCAGCTTTGCACACGTAGAGAGTGACATTTTTGCCCATTCTTCTTTGCAAAATAGGTAGCACAGAAAACACAGATGACTCTGGTAATTATGTCCTGAATCATTGTGCCAAGGTTATAGGTGTAATTTATAGTGTCTAGTTTATAAAACCAGTAGGTAGATATAATCTTTGGGCATTGATGATATAAAAATAAACAAGATATTTTACAACCTAACAGTTAGGCCCCTTTCACACATGTGGACAGTGTGTCTGTATTTCATCCATCCATTTGCGGATGAAATACGGACATACATGCATCCCAATGGGATAGCGAGTGTCTGCGGATGAACATCCGCAGACACCCGATTTCGTCCGTCTCCGCTATGGTCCGATTCTGCAAATGGAGGAAAATCCTATTTTTCTATCCGTCTGCAGAGCGGATCAGATGAACACGGACAGATGGTCTGTGTTCATCAGATCCCCCACAGAGGAGAGCGGAGATCTGGCAGGACACAGTGTGCAGGGACCGCCCTGTCATCCGCCGGCTCAGCGGGGATAAACGGAGCTATCCCCGCTGAGCAAGTGGATCATTACGGAGCAGATCATCACGGATCCGTACCATGTGAAAGGAGCCTTATAGGTAAAGACTGAAGTCACCAAAGGCTAGGATTATCTAAAAGCAGGCCCTGCTGAGGAATGCCTTTGAGATAGGCAAAGTAGGTAACACTTGTTCTCTTTATAACAAAGCAGCAATGAAAAGACCAATTTTTATAGTGGGAAAAAGCTAATGACTTTGTAGTTAATGCCCTGGAGATCCAAGCTAGCAGAACAGGGATGAAACTGATGCAATATACTGAACAAAGGAACTTTCTAAGTACTAGCATCTGAGTTAGATATTTACAACTTAATAAGAATGTCACCAAATCCTTCTATTTAATGGAATAAATGATAGTCTCTTTCCAAAGATTAAGCAATAAAGCACAAAGAAAAGAACTACAAATATAGCAGATTCACAAACCAAAATAAGGCTCAGTGTCACATCCAAGATTGGATATATGGCTTAGATATTGATATTGTTAGTATCACTGAGAAATTACCCTAGAAAAGTAGATAAAATACATTATTGGTGTACTGCTTTCTCAGTCTAGCATACTTTTGGGAGCCATTGCAGTTGTATATGCACCCCTTATTGTAGTCAAGTATAAAAAGTGTGTGCAGTAAGCAGGTGAAACAAATAAACAATCAACAATACAGAGTTTTTGTGCAGGTATATGTAAATCCAGGTCATCACCAGGCCAGATAATTAGATCAAACTCGATTTTCAGCTGCTTAGAACAATTTAACTGAGCCACATGGATATCATTTTCTAAGACATTGACACTTGCAGAAGACAGTGATCTGTTGAAGCCTGATTTGTCGTCTGCTTTTTTGCAAAAGTAAATATTAGTCAGACAAATGCCCTCAAATGTGCATCGGCAGGCAAGCTATTTCTTTAAGACCCAAGTATAAAGACTGGTAGAAAAGTAGATCACACCAGGTGAGAATAAATGCTTATCCAAGCTGGTCAAATGCATGGTTGGTGGAGTCTATGCTCTTGGGGAGAAAGCTTAGCGTTAGTAACAAGGAGATCTATGGCTTGCCACAAGGGCTAAGATAGTTAAGGAGCTAAGATGTCAACAAATTGTAGAAAATCCTTCAGGGCATGAGTGATTGATGTGGGTTCTGATTTGCAACCTAAATTATTTTGTTAATCCATTTTTTGTGAAGAATGTACATAAACAGAGCTTTTTGCATCATTACCATATATATAGTTACGTTAGAGCATATTTGATAAGTATGACCATGGCAATACAGGAATGTTTTTCTCTAACAGCTTGAGCTTCCTGCTTCTTGGCCCAGTAGTTCTCATGCAACTTAACCATTATTTATTTCAGAGGGCTTTCCTGTGGCTTCTTAATAAAGTCTTTAGTGATCACTTCAACCGCCAGTCTTTTTAGAGGGTTTTCTGGTTCTAATTCCTAAAGGAGCGGTGTAATTGTGTGCTGAAGATCCAACTCTGTCTCAGGCAGGCCTGAGATACAAAGGTTAGCACATCAACTGTTTTTTTTTTGGTAGGGTGTAGAAGCAGGGATATATTACAACTGTATACCAAAGTAATACAAACAGACAAGCTTAGAGCATATATAAAATACCACCATGAACACGTTATTGTTGAAAGGTATAGGCGAGTGAAGTGATTTGTTAGATTGGTTAGATTATGTACATTATAAATAAAAAAAAAGCGACCATGTGTATCTAAAGCGAGAATGGGGGGACTTTCGCACATTTGCTTTTTTATAATATCTAACTACGGAGATTTTCACTGTCTATTTGGACTTGTGACCATTGCCCCCGGGACCATTTGAGTACACTTGTTTCAGTGACAATTGTCTGAGAGCAGATTTTCCTCATTTTGCCCTCATATGTCTGCAGGGCATAAGGTCAAGGGACACATGTGAAAGAAAATTACAGGAGTTTTTAACATTCCCTACTCTATCAAAAATAAAAAAAAGTTATATTTTTAGAAATATAAAAAAGCAGCCCCTATGTAGTACTCTATAGGTGCCGCAGGACATTTACTTGTTATGTATATGCTATTGACAAGTATATGTTTTTACACAGAATTTTCTTAAGGGGCCAATCTATATCTATATTTTAATATAAATGGCGCTTCCTGGAGTAGCAATGAATAGTATTGCATAGAAAATGCAGCATATATGTGTTTATTTGCAATTAAATTTATAAAGTTATGCAGGTTTCCTCGCCCTAGAGAAAACATATAGAAAACACATAAAATGCTATCAAAAATGCATTATTCATTCTTACTACAGAACTCACGACAAAACGTGTAATAGACACACATGCATTTTAACTGCAAAAGTGCAAATAGCCCTTTCAATGCAGTTGCTTCATATCTCCCCAACTCCACCCAGCAGTGTTAAATACTAACCTACAGCCCTACTCTGGTGATCTTAATTGTGCAGCCTTGCCTATCATCGCACAGCCTTTAGTTTGTAAATAATGCTGACTGGGCTTTGCGTCTTTTGTGCATGCCTGCTGCCTCTCGGATGGGGAGGTACTCATGCAGACACAGCCCTCCATAGAATATGCCCCCACTAAAAGTGAAGATGTCTTTAAACCCACCAAAGACATCAGACAATATCTGACTGTCCTCTAGCTGCTATGGCTATGGAGAGGGTGGTGTAGGCATGTTGCAGATATCTTAGATAACAAGGTTGAAAATAAAAATGGTCATACTAGAATTTCTGATCTCTTCTTCCTTGGAAAGCTTTGTCTGCGGTGTCCCTTAGATATTAAGATGGAGTGGTTTATCCAATGTCAACAGGCTGCTTTGTGTTCAGGGATTTCTGCTTAAAATGAAATTGCGCTTTAGGGTAAAGTAGCCATTGTTTATTTAACTATCAAGCTGTGAAGACCTAGGTCTGCACCATTTTGTGAGACTTGACTCAGATTCAATGGGGTCAAATGTCAACTTAGGGTTACTCCCTGATAGGTGGATGAAAGGAGGCAAAGCATTTATTTTAGTAGGCTGAGCAAGTGCATTAAATACTACAACTTCAATGAGTACAGGGTAAATGTCAGCTTCATTATCCTTACTGACATCAGCCAGCTGCCAGCCAGCAGTTTTGTCAATGTTATCACAATGCACAGGCTATAGCTCCACGGATTAGAAGAGCTGTTTCATAGTTCAGTCTGTTCATTGCTGGACAATACTGATTCCAGCTGTCATAATCAAGTGTGGCTTTGTTATCTGTGGGCTTGGAATCTTGATTCGGAAGCAGTTCCCTTCAAGATCAGTATGGATCAAAATGTCTCAATTTGGGAAATAGGAATGTTTGGAGTCCCAGATGCTGATGTCATTGAATTAAAAAACAATTGCAGTAAAAAGTCATTCATGGGTAATAATTATTTAAGCATTGTCTTGCTAGGAGATCTGTACACATAAATATACATTGCAACTAAATGAAACATTGTATATGTAATGTTTAAAATATAATTTGTGTGCTCTGCTAAAATTATTCTGTATTTTAGAGTAGATCTAAACCTCTCTTTCACGACCGTGTAACACATATATGCAACATCTAGGAAGTTGGCTTTAAACCTGGGAGCCTCAGATATGTGTTCTAGTGTTGGTGCTAAGAATGCGCTTGCCCATGCACTCCCCGCATAGAGACCCAGCCTCGTACTAACAATCAGGGCCCTGGGGAACCACATCATGATCACATGATTGCTGTGATAGATTCTGATTGGCTATTATTATTATTATTATTATTATACAGGATTTATATAGCGCCGACAGTTTACGCAGCGCTTTACAACATTGGGGTAGACATTACAATACAATACAATACAATTCAAGACAAGGGGAATCAGAGGGCCCTGCTCGTTAGAGCTTACAATCTAGGAGGGAGGGTCAAGTTATACAAAAGGATAATAGATGTGGGGGATGAGCTAATGGAGACAATAGTGAAGTTGTTAGATGGAGACAGGATAGGCTTCTCTGAAGAGGAAAGTTTTGAGGGATCGCCGATAAGTGGATACATTTGGAGACAGTCGGACAGATTGGGGTAGCGAATTCCAGAGGATGGGTGAGGCTCGGGAGAAGTTCTGGAGACGGATATGGGAGGAGGTGATGGGGGGGCTAGAGAGGAGGAGGTCTTGGGAGGAACGAACAGCTATCACAGTGATCATTCACCTTGTAGCCTGCCCTAATATTGTTCCTCCCCTGCAAATTATAGGCTTTAGAACTTTAGAAGGCTAATAATTGGAAAAATAATATATATATATATATATATATATATATATATATATATATATATATATATATATATATATATATATATATATATATATATATATATATAATTTTGAGCTAGTTTTCTTTTCATAATAAAACAGAATCAGGAGCTATCCAATAGCATTTCACGCCAAATAAAAACCCAATCTGTCCTGAAAAAAAGTATAATCCACCTGGATACACTAAGTGGTTACAGTAATATGTACAATTGTTCTACCACATGTCAAAGATGCAAAATTGGGTTTGGGCATTAAGGTTTGCATTGACCCATGATTGAGTTAACTGTATGACATTTTGTTTGCTAAATCACTGGGTAGCATACAACCCCTGGCAAGTATATTTTTCATAAAAGGCTTATTTTTTTTTCATCCTATTTTGCTCTTGTTTCCCTGCAGCCTTTTTTAAGCATTTCCTTTCTACATGCACTTGTTATACCATTGGCTGCACGTTAGTGCACTGGACCGGCTTCCTGATAGTGACTGTGCCTGTGCAATGTGCATCGGAATGGCTCCTTTAAGTCTGACCCAGCAAAAGGAATGCAACGCAGGAGCACAACTACTACACATTCATCACACCGTAGCAGGAATTGCCTGAACAAGAACCTTCATGCCAGGATCATAAGGTATTCTTTTGATAAAAGATACACATTTAAATAGACTGAAAGCAACTGTTGAAGTTATATTAACGTATTAATATTTACTTACATTTATTAATTGGGGTGAGATATGCTTTAAAGTGATTGTAAACTATCACCTTGTAGAACAACCCATTGAGTTAAAAATAGGAATGAAAGGCAAAAAAAATGTGTGTATGGATATAGAAAAACCATTACAAATTCATCTTTTTCCCTTTTTTTTTTTTCAAATAGCGGTTTCTTTATTTTCAGTATCGGCATAGGAAAATAAGCAGTACAGAAGCATAGTAGCAGGGGTGAAATTACAAAACATAGCAGGGTCAGGAATAAGCCCGCTACCTGTGATGACGGGTCACGGGCACATACAACAAGGCAAAAGTATGTGGTTGGCCGAGCATGGGGGGTCAGGAAACACATACAGTCAACTGCCCGCTCCGAAACCCGAGAGGCCCGTTAAGTTCTGCCATAAGGCCTATGCAGTACACTGAAAGCATAGCAGCAAGAGACCGCCGCATAAACAATCAAAGTTAGCAGAAAAAGGACAGAAAAGAGATAAGAAGGAGAAAACCAGTGGTCCATGTCGTCACACCATACTCGGTACGTCCCTAATCCTCCAGCAGCCGCCATCTCCCCCAAACCAAATCAAATTCCTCCAGCCTGTCCCGTATTCTGGCAGTCATTTTCTCCATGAGTTCTATGTCCTTTATTCTAGAGTAAAGGGCTTCCATAGTCGGGGCCAGTTGGCTTTTCCAATTAAGGGCTATCAGGCAGCGGGCTGCCGTGAGAATATGTCTTAAAAGCTTCCGGGACGGTTTAGCTATTTTGAGTCGGGACAGGCCAAGTAGGAAGAACTTGGGTTCAAACGGGACGGCACCTCCAGCAAACGGACAAGGAGCTGTTGGGTCAAGGTCCAGAAAGGGGATATCGAAGGGCAGGCCCAGTATATATGGAACAGGGTACCTCTATCTTTTAAGCAGCGCCAACAGCGATCAGAGGTGGAAGGATAGATTTTGTGCAGTACCTCTGGGGTCCGATACCAATGAAAGAGTATTTTATAGGCATTTTCCTTGTAAAGAGTGCAAAGAGAGGATTTGACCGCCTGTCGCCACACCCCCTGCCAATCCTCAAGTGAGAGCTCCTCGCCCAGGTCCCTCTCCCATTTCAACATGTATTTGTGCTTGCCCCTCGTCTGGGAGTGGTGTGAGCTGAGAATGCGGTAGAGGTCCGAAATTAACCCCCTGCGACTCCGTCCGTCCAATATAATCATCTCAAATGGGGAGGGTGGGGAGAATTGAAGTCTCGGGGGTTATGGATTGTGCAAAGTGTCTTATTTGGAGGTAACTGTAGAACGTCTGTCGGGGGAGGTCATGTTTGGCCTGGAGCTCCGAGAAAGAAAGCAGTCTTCTCGATCTGGGGTCTACCAGGTGTCCCAGGTGAAACAGGCCTCAAGATGCCCAGGGCCAGGACATCTGGTGGGTCAGGCTGTCTGGGAGCGTGGGGTTGCAAAGGAAAGAGGTCATCAGGGATGACTCCGAATGTAGCTTGCATTGACAGGACAGCTTCTGCCAAAGCTGATGGAGGTGAGCCAACGAGCCCAACAACCGGCTCGATTCAATCGCTACATTCGCCCCCCAGAGCATACTGTTCGGGTGTACTGGAGCTAACCATATTTTTTCTATCTCCGACCACTTGTTGTACGACCGTTGTGGAAACCATGAGACTATTGCCCGGAGCTGTGTCACCTGGTAGTACCGAACCAAGTCAGGGAACGCCAAACCGCCGTCCGAGCGCACGGCAGTCAAAACCGTGCCAGGAACCCGATGTTGTTTGAAGTTCCACACAAATTTTAACAAGTCTTTCTGGAGCTTACGAAGGTGTGCTAAGGGGTCGAGACAGGCAGTGTCTGAAATAGATAGAGGAGTTTGGGGAGGATTACCATTTTAATGGATGCGATCCGCCCCATAAGAGATATATGGTGTGCCTTCCATTTATGGATAAGTCCCCTGATCTCCCTATAAAGGGGGGGGGGGAGTTGGCCTGGTATAGGGTGTGGAAGAAAGGGGTAAGGTGAACCCCTAGGTATTTAAGAGAGGAGGTCTCCCAACGGTAGGGGAAGGCCGAACGCAGATAACCCCCTTTAGCTGGGGGCATATTGAGTGGCTACGGACTTGGATGTGTTGATTTTGTAGCCTGAGATCGCCCCGTATTGATTAAGTTCTGCGTGCAAGTTGGGCAGGGAGGTCCTGGGCTGGGTCAGGGTGAGGATGACGTCGTCTGCGAAAAGCGATATTTTAAATTCCCTGCCCCGAACTGGGATACCCCGAATATCTGAGTTTCTTCTAATGGCCTCCGCCAGGGGCTCAACACAGAGTGCAAACAGCAGAGGAGAAAGCGGACAGCCCTGGTGGGTGCCATTAGTGATAGGGAAAGTCGGGGATGTTGCATATGGGGTCTTAACTCGAGAGGTGGGGGTGGTGTAAAGGTGTCGTATAGCGTGTAGGAAGGGACCCCGAAAGCCCATATGGGTAAGCGTTGCCGCCATGAAGGGCCAGCTCAGGCGATCAAAGGCCTTCTCCGCGTCCAGACTCAGGACCAGGGAGGGGCGGCCAGTCTTGTTCGCTACGTCAATGAGGTCAATGACTTTCCTGGTGTTGTCACCTGCTTGTCTGAGAGGAACAAAGCCTACCTGGTCCTTATGGACCAGGTCAGGAAGGATTGCGTTGAGGCGGATTTGCCAGGATTTTTGTAAAAATCTTTAGGTTTGAGTTCAATAGGGCGATAGGCCTATAACTGGCGCAGGGGGTCGGGTCCTTGTCCGGTTTTGGGATAAGGGATATGAAGGAAGCCAGCATCTCCGTTGGGACAGGGGTCTGTGCGAGGAAGGAATTGAACAGTTTGGTCATGTACGGGCTCAAGATGGGTAGGAAAGTCTTATAGTACTCGTACGGGAAGCCATCAGGACCCGGAGATTTGTGGGCTGGGAGCGCCTTTACAGCTGCTACTAGTTCCTCATCGGTGATGGGGGCGTTCAAAACCTGGAGGTCCGCGTCCCTCACTTGGGGCAGTGTCATGTCAGCTAGGTAATCGGCGATGCGGTCAGCTAAGTGAGGGGTTGGTGGGTTATGGGGTATGTCCCGCTTGTTATACAGGTCCGTGTAAAAGTCTGCGAATGTATCTGCGATATCCTGTGGGTGAGACAGAAGGTCTCCCCTACCGTTTTTAATTTGGGAGGGCGTGGAGGCTTGAGTGCGATCGGCCAGCTTCCTGGCCAGTAGGGTCTGCGCTTTGTTGCCCTTATCATAGTAGAGCTGTCGTAAGCGGATGAGCGCTTTTTCAACCGAACCGAGCGCGAGATCGCGTAGAGTTAATCTCGCCTGCACTATTTGCTTAACCAGTGACAGAGAGGGAGACCCCCGAAGCTTAGCCTCAAGGGTCTTCAGCCGCCCCTCAGCCATCCGCCTAGCGGCCTGTGTATCTCTCTTCAGAGCCGAAGAGAGAGCAAGGCAGCGACCCTGGATGACCGCCTTATGGGCCGCCCAAAGGGTGGGGCGGGTAATGTCAGGAGTGTCATTTTCGGCAAAGTACAATCGGAGCGTGGATTCCAGCTCCGTGGTGGCCGGGGGTGCTGCAGGAGATAAGTGTTCAATCGCCAGTTGCATGGCTTGCGAAGGGGGGCTCCAATGTTTAGCGTCAGGGTGATCGGGGCGTGGTCGGACCAAGAGATGGGTAATATGTGTGCTGCCCGGACGCCCCGCAGTGTGTGGCTGTTCACAAAGAAGTGATCAATACGGGAGTGGGTGTGGTGTGGGGCCGAGTAGAAGGTGTATTGACGGTCCCGTGGGTGTAAAGTGCACCAGGCGTCAAAGAGAGTGCGTCTTCTGGTGAGCTGGCGGAACAGCTTCGAGTCCCTCAGGACTCTGGCTTGAGACGCCTGAGGGTTCACCACCAGGCGATCGTGTGTAGCAGATGGAAGAAGATTGAAGTCCCCCCTATCACCAGAAGCTCGGAGGGCGACCTAAAGAGGCGAGAAAGAACGCCAGACAGAAATCGAGGCTGGCGGACATTCGGGCATAGAGGGCGCATAGAGTCACCACCTGCGCCTGCCAGATACCGCGAACGATGACATAATGGCCCTTTGGATCTAGGTACGTCGATGTGCACGTAAAGGGGGAGCCCTTTCTAACGAGTATAGCCACCCCCACCCTCTTGCACGAGCCAAAAGCTTGGTAAGCTAGGGGGAAATGTCTTGAGGCAAATTTAAAGGAGTCCCCTCGATTAAAATGTGTTTCTTGGACCATCACTATATCCGCCCCGGATCGCCTAAATTCTTGAAGTGCAAGATGACGTTTTTTGTTGGAGTTTAGGCCATGTACATTTAACGATAATATCTTAGCCATGATCAAGGGGATGGTCGGGGTTGGTCATACTTAGCTTCCGCCGCTGGAGGGACATGTGCCCTGGGGGGAGAGACGACCGCCGGGAGAGGGCTGACAAACGATCGGACCACTGGCAGAGGCCCGCACAGGGGGCGGGGTAGAGAAGGAGTCTAGAAAAGAAAAATAGAGTGAAAACATAAACAAGGTACAAAACCAATATTAACTGCAACATATGTCAGGTCCAGGTGTCCTATAGGGACACTGAATCTCAGGGGTTCCTGTAGGTCTCCTGATCTGGGCGTCTCCAGACCCCCAAGAAAAAAAACAGGTAGGGGGGAGAAGGCCAGGCCAGGTAGACACCAATAGTTTGTAAAGTTCAAAGGAACCAATAAGTGGAAAACCACGGGGGGGGGTCTGTAACTCGGGAGTCGATCAGTCCTCCGACTCTACCTAAGCCAGCCCTGGGTAAAAAAACTATTCCAGGAAAACAAAACAAAAAAAACAAAACAAGCACAAAAAAAAGGGGAAATCTTGTAGTGTTCAGGCCATCGGGGGAAGGGGGGGTGAAAAAACCCCAAGTAAAACAAAATGAGTGAGATCTCGAACAAATGGCAGGAAGGTCCGCTGATGGGGGGATCCATGTCACTTGTGTTTAGGTGATCTGCGGTCCGGCTCCGGACCTCTGTGCCGTTTAGCTGAGGGAACTTTCTGCCAGATCACCGGCGGAGGCGGTGGAGAAGCAATCAGGTCCCATTCAGGGAGCTTGGGGACCGATATGCCCAGAGTGTCGCAGAAGGAGGCCAGGTCCTCCGGGTATCGAAGGGAAGCCGACTTCCCTTGGTTTCTAGCCGTCAGGCAAAAGGGGAAACCCCATCGATAAAGAATGTTCTTGGCCTGCAAGGCTTGAAGAAGGGGCAGCAGCAGCCGTCGTTTTTGAAGGGTTATCCAGGAGACATCTGGGTAAACCTGGATCGGAGCGTTGTCAAACATGAGGTTGCGAATGGAGCGGGACTTACGCATGATGTCTTCCTTGAGGGGGAAAGAATGGATCCTACAGATAACATCTCTCGGTTTGGAGGCAGGACCTTTGGGACGGAGGGCTCTATGGGCTCTGTCCATCTCAATGGGCTTGGCGGGGTCTTCCCCCAGCATTCCGTTAAACAGTGCTTGCAAAGAGGTCTGCAGGTCCTCGGGTCCCTCGGTCTCGGGGAGGCCGCGAACGCGGATGTTGTTTCTCCGGCCTCTATTATCGAGATCTTCCACATGGCGCTGCATGTCTCGTAGGAGGAGTCGATGGTCCGAGTTCTCTACCTGAGTGCGGTGTACAGCTAGCTTAGTCTCCTGGATCTCCTCCTCTGCCATCTCGACTCGTTCAGCCAGGTGTTTAAGGCCGGCGTGCAGGGACTGGATTTCAGCGCGACAGGTTGCTTTCACGTCCGCTACGAGTTGTTTAAAGTCATCTTTGGTAGGAATGGCAGACAGATAGGAGTGCCAGGGGGGATATCCACCCTCGTGATGCCCCATGGGAGACTGGGGCGGCGATAAGTATTGAGGAGAGCCTCCTCGCCGCATCCCCTCCACCAGAGAAGGGGGTCCGGGCGGCGGGGGGTGCAAGTGGGCTGACCATGAGGTGGCATGGGGGGAGTCCGATGAGGGGTCCGGATGGGCATCCCGTGAGTGCAGGGAGTGGGGACGGACCACCTGGGCATAAGTGAGAAGGCTGGCTGCTTGGTCTCTGGGCAGACTGGCATCCCTGGGTCGGTGCTGCCGCTGGGCCTTGGGGGGAGCAAGAGACTGCCTCATGTGTAGAGCCCCTTCCTCAGCCAGGGGGGACGCTGCATCTGCCGCACAACAGGGGGGGTCCTCTGTAGTTCCCGGTGTGAAGGGGGAGGGAGACCCAGCCACGGCCGGGTCTGAGGCCGTCCGCAGTAGACGGGGAAGGCCTCAGAGCATGGAGTGAGGGATGGGGGGAGCTGCTGGTCTGTGGCCTGAGGCCCCTGCAGAGCGGAGGATGGGGTGGAGGAGGGAGATCTATCACTCACCCCTGGCGTCGCTCTGGTGTAAGATGACTCTTGCGGGGACCAGCTACCGTCCCGAGGCTCCGTCCAGCTGTGCACGGGTGGTGAAGTAAGGCGCCTGTGCTGTAACTTCCCATCGGCCGCACCATCTTGCCATTGCGGCCTACGCCGAGCCGCGGCCTATCCTCCAGTTCAGCCCGGACGCACCGGGACTCATCAGGGGAGTGCGTGGAGAGGTGCGGACCATCCATGTCCCGGGGGAGGGCCGCGGAGTACAGTGGCAATAGCTCCGGGCGGGGATCGTGCTGTTGCTGCGGAGGCGAGGCCATAGCCCGCCGCAGCGTGGCCGGGTCAGCCGGCGCCATCTTGCGGCCTTCGCCCGACGATCCTCCGGGCAGCCGAAAGAAGGACGTCAGAGAGGCAGAGGAGCCCGGGGGCGGTTGAGACGACCCCCGGGCGGATGAGGACCTGGTGGCCCGTGATCTCCCCATCAAGCTAAGTGAAATGCCCCCCGATGTAGGCCGATATAGCGCTGGGCTGGAGGAGAGCTCTCACTCGCAGCGTCCTTCCAGCTCGGCTTCCGGTCACGCCCCCCTTTTTCCCTTTTTTAGTAAGTGATCACATTCCATCTGTTCTCAGCTGCATAAGAGCTAAAGGAGGAGAAACAGCAACACCCTGAGCTTCCCAGTGGTGAAGATCAGGCTGAGTTCCCAGCACAGCTAGAGAACTGACCACGGTATGTTCTCCTGCTTGATGTAGTCAGTTTTAATAGGAAAGCAGAGGGACTGGCAGGAAAACTGGTGTTTTTACACAAAAAAGCAATACAAAGGGAACAGGATACATTTTTTTTATACAAGTAGCAGCCACATACTGTATCAGGATGTGAATTGTTATGTTTCCTATTAATATCTAATGAGATTTTAGTGATTGCTTTTAGATCTGCTTTAAATTCCCTGGCTTCCTGGCAATTCAGCTCAAATTTTATAACATGGTCATGCTGCTGAAATTCAAGCAGGATAGCTGATGCCAGGTAATCCTATGAACAAAGTTAAAAAATAATGGTCAGAAAGTATAGATGCCCATACACCTGTGACCCTGCATAGTTTATTCCTAACAGCCTTTGGAAGACGTGGACAATACATATGGGAGAAAGAAACCATGCTCAATATCTGGTAAAGTTTCTTACCGATTAAAACTAGGGCTGTTACTGATTAAAATTTTCCTGTTCGATTAATCGATTTTTTTTAATCGATTAATCGACTAATTTCGATTAATTATAATGCACATACAGTTTTTACAATTTTTTTTATTAAACTTTAAGAAAAACGTAGAAAGTTAGTTTAACTTTAACTGTAATGTCCACATCTCCCCCATACTGTACCGTCCACATTTCCCCCACATCTCCCCCCATGCTGTATTGTCCACATCTCCCCCCCCATAAAGTACTGCCCACATCTCCCCCCCATAAAGTACTGCCCACATCTCCCCCCATAAAGTACTGCCCACATCTCCTCATATCTCCCCCATACCTTAATATTCATGATTGTCTGCTCTGTCTGGAATAGACAGCAGGCAGACCCATCCGTCCTCATAGTAGACACAAGCAGGCGGGCGATGATGACGTCAATGCGCGCATCTAGGCCGCCGTCGGGTGGACCAAGATGGCTGCGGCTCCGGAGCTAGGCCGAAGCCGCAGCCTTTCCTATGGGCGAGACCGCGGAGCTCACTCCGCGGATCGTCCTCGATCAAAATTATTTTGATCGATCAAAGAAATTAACGATTAATCGAACAATTAATCTTTAATTTCCGCAGCCCTAATTAAAACATTCTGGAACGAAATCTTTGCAATGTACTGTCACAGGCAACAGATTACCTATGTCTCCACGAATGGCTCTCTTTTTGGTTATACCCAGATCTTACCTGGCATGCTTTTTTATCTCTGCAGCTTATGCAGTAATACTTATTTATTTAAAAAACATAAAACCTGACATTAGCAGAAAGCATAAAGGAAATGTGTCACATAATGAGAATAAAAACCCAGCTGAACTGCATGACAAACATGACTGATATAAGCACATTTGGAGCTCGTATATGTGAATTCAAACATAAGTGTCATGAGAACACCCCTAAAGGCTATTAGGTCCTCCAAATACATGACTTTTATATAGTTCCATTACTGAGAACAGACATTGAGTACTCTTTTGCGCTATGCATATACCACTAACCTACGCTTTTTTTTTTTACTTCGCCTCTTTTCTATTCTACTGATTCTTTCTGCTTTTTTCCTTCTTTTTTTTTTTTTTTTTTTTGTATTACTATTGCCACAAGTACTGTAAGCTTGACCTCTGTTCAAAATGGCCTTTCTTGACCTGTGCAATCTGCACATGAAGGAACCATCCCTGATAGTACCAAGCACAATGTATACAAAACATTCTCACTAAGCATCAGCTTACATACTTTCTATTCTGTATCTGACAAGGTTACTGAAAGGACCTTAAATGTAGATTTCTACTGTTCTATTATACGGTCATATCTTTTTTATTCCATATATTCCAAGCTATAAAAAAAATATTAATACAAAGATATAATGTATACAGTATTGAGAATGGGTTGGCTGCCGCAAAACATCTGCTCATTTACAGTATTGTCATGTTGGGAAGGTAAGCAGTAAACAACATTCAAAGAAATATGGCAACCTGGAGGCGTATATGGATGTCCCCTAAAAATGTAAATTCCTGATTGTGTGATTGGCTTACAGATTTTCCCAGAAGTCTGATATACAAGTCAGATTTTGGGCATCCTCTGCAACAAAATGTCAGTTTTGGTGAGATATTCCCAAAGGGAAATCACATCTAAAGGGATTCTAGCCCTGCCAGTTTCCTCATAAGAACGCTGCTGGTGCAGCATCTGATTGATTATTACTGTCTAAAGTCACTGCAATTCACATTCACTTTGTACATAGACATAGACAAACAAGCAGCAATTTCTTCATAAAAACAAAAAGGTAGGAATATGCCACTAAGTTTGTTAAAATCCCTGCATTGTACATGGATCCCCCAGAATTTTTTTGTACTCAATAAACTTTCTCTTTAATGCCCCATACACACGATCAGACTATCCAGCGGACTTAGCCCTTGTACACACGGTCGGAGATTCCGATGGAATGTGTTCGATCGGACCGTTTTGTCGGATATTCCGACTGTGTGGTCTACATCGGACTGTTTCCGTCGGAGTATCCAACGGACCAAGTTTTCCAACTTGTTGGTAAAATTTTCCAACAAAATGCTCCGATCGGACATACTCTGATCATGTGTAGAGAATTCCGAACGGACAAAGTGCCACGCATGCTCAGATCAAATTCCTACACCAAAGCTATTGGCTACTAGCGTGAACGTAGTCCCGTTGTAACGAAATAACGTAATCACGTCGGATTTTCCGACAACTTTGTCCGACCGTGTGTATGCAACAGTTTTGGACAAAATCCGTCGGTTTGGTTATCGGAATCTCCGACCGTGTGTACAAGGGCTAAGTCCGGTGGACAAACTGCCGGACTTTGAAGAGGAGGTCCGCCAGACTTTTCGAACGAGCGGATCTGCCCACACATGACCGGACATTTCTGGCCACGGACAGACTATGGCGGGAGTCCGCCGGTTTTTTGAAATGAACGGACTTGCCCACACACGGAGGAAAGTCCGTTCATTTTGAACGCGGCTCCAAGAAATCAATGTCGCCGCCTTCGGTGTGGACTTAAAGGGGAAGCCCTATGCTGAAAAAACGATATCCATATCAGACCCTTATCCGAGCATTCAGCCCGGCCAGTCAGGAAAGGGGGTGGGGATAAGCGAGCGTCCCCCTGAGCCATACCAGGCCGCGTGCCCTCAACATGGGGGGTGCTTTGGTGAAGGGGGGACCCTGCGGCCCCCCCACCCCAGAGCCCCTTGTCCCCATGTTGATGAGGAAAAGGACCTCTTCCCGACAACCCTGGCCGTTGGTTGTCGGGGTCTGGGGAAAAAAGCGTTAATAAAAAAACACAACACAGGTTTTTAAAGTACTTTATTAGACAGCTCCAGGGGTCTTCTTTCAACTTTGGGGGTCTTCTCGCCGGGCTCCTCCATTATCTTCTGCTCTTTTACCGTTGGCTCTTTTACTAGTGGAGGAGCCCGGCTTTCTCCTTCATCGCTGCCGCCGTCCGGGGGTCTTCTTCCGACTTGGGGGTCTTCATCCAACTTTGGGGGTCTTGTCCCGCTCTTCGCTTCTTCTGCCAGGCCTCTGCTATCTTCTTAGAGCTCATTTACTAGCATTGGCCCGGTCTTTTCGCTGTAGTTGCTGCCTTCTTCTGCTTCTTCCTTCCAATGTTGACACGACACTCTCTCTGGCCGTAATGGCAGGGACACGTTGTGCAGCGACTTATAGAGGCATAAGGGGTGGGGCCCCCGGGTGATGTCACATGATGACCCCGCCCCTAATGATGTCACATTCCCAGCATCCCCCATGGCTGTGACATCATAAGGGGTGGGGTCACCATTTGACATCACCCGGTGAACATCGGAAGGAAGAAGAAGAAAAGAAGAAGAAGGTGTGACAGTAACAAGCGACAGTGACAAGACCGGGCCAACGCTAGTAAGATAGCGGAGGCCTGGCAGAAGAAGCGAAGTGGGACAAGACCCCCGAAGTCGGAAGAAGACCCCTCCCAGTGGCGGCGACAAAGGAGAAAGCCGGGCTCCTCCGCTAGTAAAAGAGCTAGTGGTAAAAGAGCAGAAGATAGCAGAGGAGCCCGGCGAGAAGACCCCCAAAGTCAGAAGAAGACCCCCGGAGCTGTCTAATAAAATACTTTAAAGACCTGTGTTGTGTTTTTTTTATTAACACTTTTTTCCCCAGGTGAATGGGTAGGGGTACATCGTACCCCATACTCATTCACATAGGGTAGGGGGCCAGAATCTGGGGGCCCCCTTATTAAAGGGGGCTCCCGGATTCTGATAAGCCCCCCACCCGCAGACCCCAACAACCAACGGCCAGGGTTGTCAGGAAGAGGCCCTTGTCATCATCAACATCGGGACGAGATGCTTTGGGGTGGGGGGCCCCCTTCCCCAAAACACCCCCCCATGTTGAGGGCCAGGATGCATGGTCGGAAAAGGGTCTGCTATGGACTTTGGGGGGACCCCCACATAGTTTTTTGGCGTAGGGGTTCCCCTTTAAATCCATAGCAGGCGATGGGGCTTGTGAGGTGTCAATCTCGCCAATGGAGATGGCGACATTCACTTCCTTCGCTATTCCCATCTACCTGGAGTCACGTTCAAAATGAACGGACTTTACTCCGTGTGTGCGCAAGTCCATTCATTTCAAAAGTCCGGCGAACTAGCACACAGACAGCGGATTGTGTGCCGGACTGGCAAGCTGACTTAATTTTTCAGTGTCCGCCCCGCCTCCCTACATTCTCTCTCTCTGGATAGGTGGGGCGGGATGGGGCGGTCCAGACAGGATGTAATTGCGGTAATGCCACCCAAATAATGGGAACGGCGTTACCATGAGGGGAAGAGTAATCAGTTAGATTACTCGTTACCCTCTAAAGTAACTGCGTTAAGTAACTCTGTTTATTTTAACTGAGTTACTTACATCACTGGTGGTGTGGAGACCTATAGATCAGTCCTTAGAGAGCTGTTAGTAGCACAGTGTCATCACCTTGCTTGCTGTTTCTCAACTGTTAAAGTAGAACTGAGAGCAAAACTTTTTTCAAAAAATTTCAATAAAATAAATCTGGCCATAGATGGTTCATTTTTTTTTTTTGTTCAGCCAGCAGGGACAGCCACACATGGATTGATGCGCTATCAAAGTGCTTCTAAAGGCAAGAGTTTTTTTTTTTACCTTAAAGTGGTAGTAAAGTCCATATTTATAAAACAAAAAGTTTCATCCTGCATGGCAATATCATAATGTGCTAGTATGCACAGCTGCATAGGTATGCTGTTCCTTCAGAGTGCATGCGCTGATGACGCTCGCTAAAATATCTCCAAAATGGTGCACGTTACATAGAAAAGTAATTGAGGGGAAATGGGGACACTAATTCTGGTGACCTGTGGGGCCCCAATTGATTCCCTTATTTTGTAGGGATTTCTGATCACTTCCTGTTTGGCTATGGGACTGGAAGTGAAGGTAAACCTCCACAATGGGCTGCAGATGATGAAAAAAAAATCTGACAAAAGTTATAATCCTCTCTTTTATATCCACTATCCCTATAGTTCCAATTTAACAGAATATCGCCTGGTTTCGCCACACAAAGAGTGACTCAATTAGAACAAGACCATAGTCCAATAAACCTTAGGGCCTAGCTTGAATACCTCCAGCGCAAAGTCTGCACCACGCACCCTTCCCTTAAATAGTACAGTCTCCTCTGTCAATCTGGGACAAGTTTGTTGTTCCCAAAAACTTCTCACATCACCCTGGACTTCTCACATCCATCTATGTCAACCCCCGCCTTTTGCCCTAAAGTAAAATCTCGTACAGTAGCTGGAGGCTCCAGTAGTGATTTGCCTCAAAAAATTATACTTCAAGCTCGATGGTCCCTCACCTGGCATACAACAAGCTTCATTATTACACACTTCATGCTCTCACAACTGGTTGACATCTAACCAATTAACCTATTTTCTACTTCCAATACTTCATCAAGGTAGCCTTAGAGACTACTCTGGTCCATGATTTTACCCCACTACATCCAGTTTCTCAATTATACTGCATGTTGAAATAGTGGACTTCCAGGGACAGTCTTGTCTTGAAATGAGAACAAATAATTTCTGCTGACAAATAGGAACAATGCTTTATCTTTAGAAATAGATTATCAATGTCTTCCTATTTTCAGGCAAAAAAAAACTACAAGCTCCCTGTGGTATAGGATCCTTGTTTAATTTGTTCATAGCTATCCTTCCACCTTCATATTTTTCTGGAAATGTTTAGCGAGGAAGGTAGTAATCATTTTTGGCAGAATGTATTTGCCACATACAACAAATTTTGCAGCCTCTCCTGAAGTGGTTACTATTTTTTTTCACTATTGAAAACAGAGATGGCTGCTTTCAGACCATAAATATGTTATGCAATAACAATGATAAGAAGAACAACAACCAGAAGGCACATTAACTGCCAAGGAGAGAACAACTGAAAGGATTAGACATAGATTTGGAGGGAGATTCTCTCCCTTAACAATGCAATAATAATATTGAGCATTAAGCAGTAAACATGAGTGGCTATCTCTGGTCCAGTCAGCATTAACGCACAAAGCAATCAGAAAGTAGAGAGGTACTATAAAGTATGGAGGTATATAGCCATTAACCCCCCCCCCCTTTCCAGCTGGATGTGGTTGTTTCTAGATACAGGTTAGTTTTGGAGGGGTAGGATGGGGGGGAGGTACCTCCCTCTTTTCTGGTGGTACTTCTCTTCCTCTCTCCAATTTGGAAGGGGGGTTATGCTTTTTGGAGGACACCTTGGTGCCATAATGGGCATATCTTCCTATCATAAGATAATGGATTGTGATGACAAGTAAAATTAAGATGTTGTCTTGGAATGTTAGAGGTCTGGGGGACAGAAGAAAGAGACAATCTGTAAAATAATTAATAGAATTTCATAATCCAGCAATAGTTTGCTTGCAGGAGACACATGTGGGATGGAAGGAGGATAAAATGTTTAGTACATTTAGATACAGACATCAATTTCATGCTACCTATTCCACATATTCTCAAAGGAGTGAGTATTCCGATTTCGAGCTCCATCAGGTTTACATGTATCAGAGATCCTGTTGGTAGTTACTTGATGTTCTTATGCACTTTGAATGATTTAGTTTTTTTCTTGAAAAAATGTTTTTTTTTCTGGTGAATGTTTATAGTCCTCCTCTATACAAGCATGATGTATTAAAAAAGGCTTTTGAAAAAATGGCACAATGGTCGGATGTACCAACATTAATAATTGGGGATTTTAATAACGTATTGAATGAAGAGGCAGACAGAGTAATAAAAATATTAAATGGAAAGGGAATGCAACAAGACTGGCTAGCCATATACAGGAGATGGACTTAACAGATGTATGGAGAAGACTCTCTGACCACTCTCCATTGACTATCTCTGGAGTGGAGGTAAAAATTGGTTCGTCCAGTGTGGAAAGTCAACCCTCAGTGGGCTGACCCTGATTACAGAGAGGAGTCAAATAAAATTGCTGTTGCAAGGATTTTTCAGAGACAATAAGTGGTCAACCACTGTGGTAGTTGTTTGGGATGCTATAAAGACCTATTTACGAGGCGCGGTAATTAAAGAAATAGCTGGAATTAAAAGGTCAACTAGGCAACAAGAGGAGGAAGTAATGCAAAGGGTTAAGCAGATAGAACAGGAGTTTATAGTAGACTCCACAGAAGAAAAATGTTTAGCTTGGCAGGAAGCTCAGAAGCTATATAAAAACGTATCTATAGTCAAGGCAGGAAATAGTAGATTTCTACAGAGTCAAAAACATTATGAAATGGGGGAGCAGGTGGGACATATGCTGGCTATGATAGCACGGAATTAAGTGGCCGTCTGGTATAGCTGACATTAAAGATATAAAAGGTGAAGTGGTATATGATACAGAGAGTATCCAGAGTACATTTATGGATTTCTATATATGGCTTTATGAATCTGAAATTTCAAATAAAATAAATCAAAGCAAACTATTTCTGGACAATCTAGTGTTACCCAAATTGACACCAATAGAAAGTGAATCCCTGGATAACCCTATAACTCTGGTAGAGTTGGAAGAGGCAGTGAGGCAAATTCAAAACAATAAAGCCCCAGGGATGGACGGACTCCCTGTGGTGATATAAAAAATATATGGTCAGACCCTGTTGCCAGAACTGCTTGAAGTTTGGAATTAAGCTTATATTACACAGGAACTCTCTAAATCAATGACAGAAACAATAATAATAGTAATCTTAAAACCTGATAAAGACCCATTAAAACCAGATTCATATCACCCAATTACTCCTCACACACCTGATGTTTTTTTTTTTTTATCACAATAAAGTTTATTAAAGAGAATGAGGTACATACATAGGGATGAAAGCAATACATAAAATGTATAACGAAAAAAAAGTGAAGATAGATTATGGACATTATAGACATCAATATCTGTTGAAACAAAATCTTATAGTGGAATCTTATGAATATAATCACAACAGTAGTTAGGTTATAAATGCCAGGATATAAATATGGATAATGATAGGTATAATCCTATTAGTGTGTTGTAATAGTCTGGGTATGAATGGTTGGTGGTTTAGGTATCATAGTGAGAAACATACTTAGTGGATTGGGGGAAATGACAAGTAGTATAATGGAGCGTTCCCAAGGATGTTCTGTAATGACAGTATGGAATAATCATGTGTATGTGTCACATCATGAGATTACGGTATAATTGTGTCTTACAGAAATTACGCCAAGGTACCCACATATGGCGAAATTGTGTGATAGCGCCTTTTTTGATTGCAATAATTTCTTCC
The DNA here is from genome assembly GCF_037356315.1 of Lithobates pipiens. Taxonomy (NCBI): domain Eukaryota; kingdom Metazoa; phylum Chordata; class Amphibia; order Anura; family Ranidae; genus Lithobates; species Lithobates pipiens. The sequence goes on from NW_027507790.1 coordinate 8,296,237, forward strand.
ATGTCGTGAATAAGATGGATTTTACGGAGCCAGTCTCCGACTGAAGGTAGGGAGCTTGAGTTCCAATGTAGTGGGATCAAGTTTTTGGCTGCGTTGAGGAAGTGTCTAATAAGGGATTTTTTATATGAGCCATATGATAAGCTGTTTATGTGCAATAAGCACCAGGCTGCATCAAGATTTGAAAGTGTACCTGTGATATGGTTGGTCCAATAACGGACTTGGTTCCAGAAGGGTCTTATGCGTTCACAATTCCACCAAAGATGTAGGAAGGAGCCTGTTTCGGAGCCACATCTCCAGCAGAGTCTGGAGTTTTGGTGAGACCAGTTATGCTTGGTGAGAGGTGTAATACACCATTGTGTGCGTATCTTATAAGAGACCTCTTGCATTTTTGTACTGAGTGCACATTTGTGTGTAAAGACATTTGCTTTTTCCCATTGTTTTGTGGAGAATTGGGTATCAAGATCTTTTTCCCACTTGGATTTATATTTGTCTCTTTCCGTTTTACTTTGACAGAGAAGCCCTTTGTAAAGTATAGAGGTTGTTTTTCTAATTGGATTTTTCTTTAAGCATGTGAGTTCAAAGGTGGACAAGGGTCTAAAGAATTGATCTTTGCGTTTGTTGTTGGTTATGAAGTCGTGTATTTGTCTGTATGACCAATCTGATAAGGGATGTGTTGGAAATGATTTGTTTAGTTCTTGTCTAGATTTTAGGTAGTTATTGTGGATACAATGCTTTATGAGTAGAGGGTCGGAAGGGAATGTAGTGTACATCTTTGGGTTATTAAGGCCAGGTATGAAATCAGGGTTATTGGCTAGAGACGAAAGGGGTCCCGTGTCTGTTGATAATCCTAAGGGAATTGCAACTTTTTTGAAAATTTTTAAAGTGTTATTAATAGTGGGATGTTTTTTGATTGAGAGAGGGAGATTAGAGTAGGTAGTCCATGGTAAATGTGGAATGTCTAAGTTGGAGTGGGCTTTTTCTAGGTTTACCCAGTCCTTATGGTTGGCGTGGCAGTGCCAGTCTATAATCCTGGCTAATTGTGCTGCTTGATAATATTTTCTGAAGTCTGGGAGTCCTATTCCTCCTTCCTGTTTTAGTCTATAAAGGTATGTGAGTTTGATTCGTGGTTTTTTATTTGCCCAGAGGAAATTTCTTTGTAAGCGGGAGAGATGTGTGAAGAAAGCTTCAGGTAGCTCTATTGGGAGGGTGTGGAATAAGTATAATAGTCTTGGTAGGATTGCCATTTTTAAAATTGCGGCCCTGCCGAACCATGAAAATTTCCCTTTTGTCCATTTTTTCAAGTCTGTTTCTATTTTTGTCAGAAGGGGAAGAAAATTAAGTGAAAACAGGGAACTGGGGTCTTGGGAGAGATGTATCCCTAAATAGGTCAGGGACCTTGGTTCCCATTTAAATGGGCAGTTGGACTTAGTCAATTTTTCAGTCTGTATATCTAAGTTCAAACCCAGGGCCTCACATTTTTTTTGATTAATTTTAAAATTTGAAAGATGGTTAAAATTCTGGAATGTTTTCAGTAGGTTGGGAATTGAAATATGTGGTTGCGTGATGTAGAAGAGCAGATCATCCGCATATGCAGCGGTTTTGTATTCCCTGTTTTGGACCTTGATTCCATGGATCGCTTCATGTTTGTTTATTGTTCTGATTAGGGGTTCGATCGACAGGATGAAGAGTAGGGGTGAGAGCGGACAGCCTTGTCTCGTGCCATTTTTGATATATACTTTGTCTGATAGAGAGCCGTTCACTTTAATGTTAGCGCTAGGGTTAGCATATATAGCATGCATCCATCTCAGTAGGTTTTGTCCGAATCCCACATACTCACAGACTTTGAACATGAAATCCCACGCAACTCGGTCGAAGGCCTTCTCCGCGTCAGTTGACAGGAGAAGGCCTCCGATTCCCTCCTCCCTCATCCTGTGAATCAGGTTAATGGATTTAGTGGTGTTATCTTTGGCCTCTCGGCCGGGCATAAAACCTACCTGTTCAGGTCCAATGAGCTTATGAAGTAGCGGTCTTAGTCTGTTGGCAATAATTTTAGTTAAAATTTTGAGATCTAGGTTGAGGAGTGATATGGGTCTGTAGTTTGAGCAGTCTGAGGGATCATTTTTCGGTTTGGGTATAACTGTTATATGAGCTGCTAAAAATTCACTGGATGGTTTACTGCCCAAAGTAATTGAATTAAATGCAGCGGCTAAGTGTTCTGACAAGGTGTGGTCAAAGATTTTGTAGTATTGGGCTGTCAGACCGTCTGGGCCGGGGCTTTTCCCATTAGTTAGATCACGGATAGTCTTGGAGACTTCATCTGTGGAGATCGGTGATTCTAGGGAGTCAGTATCAGTTGTTGGTAGGGACGGCATTGTGCATTCAGTTAGATATGAGATGATTGCTTGATCTCTAGTGTTGAATCCGGGCTGTTTAGATCTTAGCTAAGGTACTGGCAAATAGGCTATCCAGACATATTAATATGTTGATTCATAGGGATCAATCAGGGTTTATTCCATCTAGATCTGCAGCAACAAATTATCAAAGACTCTTTCTGAACTTGCAGTACCAATGCACAATGGGGGGACTGATGCCATTCTGTCCCTTGATGCGCAGAAGGCTTTTGATATGGTGGAATGGGAATACTTATGGACGACATCTTCGGTATAGGACCAGGTTTTTTTATCTTGGCTAAAATTATTATATAAAGATCCAAAAGGCGAGATTGAGAATCTATAACACTATGTCACCGATCTTCTCATTGTCCAGGGGGACTAGACAAGTTTGCCCTCTGTCCCCACTGTTGTTTGCTTTGGCAGTGGAACCATTAGCTGTGACCATAAGACAGTCGGAGGGAATAGTAGGGTTTTGACGCTTGGTAAGGGAGGAAAAAATTGCTTTATATGCGTACAAAGCTGTTATCTTTTTGGGCGATACTAGAGGTTCTTCCTAGAGGAACTTATGATGCTTGTTTCTGTATTTGGACAGCTCTCTGGGTTTTGTATTAATTGGGAGAAATCAATATTGATGTCTCTGCACGATGTGAATACCTCTTTACCAATTGGCACCACACAAATCCAAATAAAACATAAAATCAAATATCTTGGGATCGAGGTAACATGAAATGCAGGGGACTAAATTGTTTTGAATCTCAAACCAGTATTGCTCAGGTTCAGTGACAAATGTCAGAGTTTGTGTAAATTACCACTAAGGGCCGGTTCACACTGCGGGCGATGCGAGGCGACACGACTCACCTCGCCGCAGTGTGATAAGTCGCCCCCATTCTGTACAATGGAACCGTTCTGAGAGGAGCGACTCGAGTCGCTCCGACTCAGAAAAAAGGTTCCTGTACTACTTCTGGGCGACCTCGGGGCGACTTGCATTGACTTCTATACAGAAGTCATCTGCAAGTTGCCGCTGAGGTCGCGGCAGGTCGCGGCGAGGCAAGTCGGTGTCGCCTCGCCTCGCCTGCAGTGTGAACCGGCCCTAACAGTGATTGGCAGAGCTAATCTTTTAAAAATGTTAGCCCCACAGCTATTGTAATTTTTCATAATTGCCCTATTTGGATAACAATGTTCTGGTTTAGGAAGGTAGAATCTCTTTTCCGTGAGCTTATATGGAAGAAAAAACGGTCACACATAAAATTAACAAGTTTAATGTTAGCTAAAGATGAAGAGGGACTTGCTATTCCACAACCTAAAAATTATTTTATGGCCACACAAATACAGAAATTCTATGGGTGGACGGAGATTGTGGAGGGTGATTCTATATAGGGATTATTATTGCCGCTATGTAAGGGAGATACATTGATCTCCTTACTAGAGACAAAAGACCTACAAATGGATAAAAAGTTCATGACAGGTAAACTTTTTTTTAAGGTCTAGCATGAAATGAAAAATTTTACTAATATCACGGGCTATACCTCTTATACCCCAATCTGGAATTATGTAAACTGTGAGGAACTGCAGAAGTTGGAAGGGTTTGAGCTATGGCAAATGAAGGAATTGATATATATGGAGCAACTGTTTGAAAATGATAGTTTTAAATCATTCTTTCAAATATATGAGGAATTCGGGATTCCAAGACAGAGGTTTTTCCAATATCCACAGCTTAGACATGCCTTACAGGCCCAGGCTGGTACTTTTGAATTAAGACTCAATAGCGCTAAAATAATTTCAGTGTTGAGGGATAGAGGTCAAAAGCAGGGCCTTATCTCATGACTGTATGGGATACTGCATAACAAGTTTAAAAAATCAATTGATATTCCTTCTAGGGTCCATTGGGAACAAGACCTGGGACCATTGTCAGATGATCAGTCGGCAATGGCTTTGTCCACGATCCTAAAGGTATCGTCCTCTGCCACACAAAAATTAAAGCAATTGTTTATTTCACATAGATTGTATTATAGCCCAGAGAAATTGTTTAAGTGGAAGCGTAGAGATTCCCCTCTATGTCTGTGTTGTAGAGGTACCCTTGCAAATTTATGCATATGTTGTGGAGATGCCCCAAACTCCACCAATATTGGCAGGGCATAATTAAGACCATTAATGAGATGCTTCAAATTAAACTGTCAGTGGATCCTGGAATGTGTCTATTAAATTTAATGGAGGAGTCTAGCTTTTCAAAAAATATCTATGATACAATAGTGAGAAGTTTGTTCCAGGCACGGAAATTAATAGCACAGAAATGGATCTCCACTTATTGACCAACAGCAGAGGAATGGAGAACCCAAATAAAAGAAACTACACTAAATTTTTTTACATAGAAGTTGTCAAGGGAAATTTGAGGCTATTTGGAAAGGCTGGTTGGAGGTCTTGGGCCCTGAAATGTGAGATGCCTTAAAGTGGAGGGGGGCCATGAGATGGGGAATGGGGGTGTTGGATCCCTTTAGATGGAGAGGGGGGGGGGTATTTGTTTTGTTAGGTTTTTTTTTGTTTTTGTTTTTTAGGTTATTAAATGTAATGTGTATTTTTGCTGTATCTGGATAAAATGAATGTGAAATGTATTAAATTTATTGATGTAAGAAAATTTTGGCAATAAAGATTACTGGATTTAAAAAAGACATTGAGGTGTACACTCATCTCTCAAGAGACCCTGTCAGAAAATCCAGTGAACAGATTGAGATATATGTACGATAGTGTAGTCGGCTATAAGACCAGTTATGGGTAGCGCAGAGAGTTCGGAACCAGCAGTAGATGACATATATGTCCCGAGGCTGTGGTCTTACAACAGCCTGCATTTTTTGCCAAACCAGACTGAACCCAGGCCATCACACTCAAGACTTCCTTGCATGCTTCCTTCAAGGCTATGGCTGTGGTGTAGGAGGTGTTGCTGGAGGTGGTGGAGGAGTCATATGGTCCAACTCACAGACGTGGCTTTTATTGGTGAGTTGGCCCCTCACCCCTTTATTTAGGGCCTGAAATATGACCTCCTCACTGATGAGGCATTGGCCCTCCTCCATTACTTGCATCTTACTGCCCGTCATAGACGCAAAGGCCTCCTGGACACTAGGGGTGGTTGTGAGGACCGCAGTAGCCTGCCAAATCAAATTAGTCGCTGACTCCTCTAGGTTCCTCCCCTCTGAATTCCAGCAAAAAGGACCAGGAAGGGGAGGAAGCTGGAGGAGTCAGCGACTAATTTGATTTTGCAGGCTACTAGGCTTAAACCCCAAATAATTTTTAAAGGGGCCTCTTCACTGGGAAACAAGATTGCCCCCAGTGTACAAGACCCGCCTAGGGCCAATAGATGTTTTTTTCCAAAATCTAGTTGGCTACTATAAATGTAAGAACTGCCAGGTTTGTACCCTGAATTCGCATGGGGCTCTAAGATTTCTAGTATCGTATCTTCGAGTACTTCTAGAACATACGATATAGAGTCCTTTATTACTTGCTCCTCGGAGGCTGTGGTTTACCTTTTACAGTGCCCCTGTGGCCTCCAGTATATTGGGCGGACCAAGAGGGCACTTCGGGTCAGGGTGAACGAACACATTGGCAATATCAGACGTGGGTTCGACAAACACCCTGTGTCCAGACATTACGACCAGACACACAAGAGAGACCCATCAGGTACCCTATTTGTCGGCCTAGACAAATACAGGCCCCACTGGAGGGGAGGGTCCTTGGTTAGGGAGATATCCAAGCTCGAAATGGCCTGGATTCATAAATTAAAAACATATGTTCCGTTTGGCCTTAATGTGGACACCGATGTAAATGCCTTTATTAATAACTCTTGAGGTGACCTGTTTGATGTAACGCTTCTCCACCACGTTTTACTGTAAAACCACTCCACTGTATTTTTTATTTTATTTTTTCTTGCTGTTTATTTTGGTATATATCACTGTAGAGCATATTCTTGTGTGGTAGGCCTGGTTTTGGGTCTGGCGGCCCTCTAGGTTACGTTTAAGTGTATCCCTCGACATTTGTTTGGGGTGTTCTAGAAATAACCCCTGGGGAATATGCGAGACAGCAAGGCATTTGAAATACATGTCTACAGTAATCCCATTTTTCAATTGAATTTGATGGCTATATAAATACATCGGGTAAATGCATAATTTTTGATGTATTTCTATACCTATTTGCCTATACCTAATTGAATTTGATGGCTGTATGGATACATCGGGAAACGTAGAATTTTTCATGTATTTTTATTCCTATTTGTGATATTTTATTCAATTTTTTGTTTTAATTTATCATTATTATTCTTTTTATCTTATTGATTTTCCATTTTATTTTACCCATTTTTGGTGATCTACACTATACCCTGTTTCTGGATATAGGAAGGGCACCTTAAAATGAGGGTATTTGCCACGTCCCTCTGCCGATAGGGTTAATACCTGGAAGCGAGGCTTGGCTTATGATCATATGACGTTCGTATGGAAACGAGGTATGGTCCGCAGCCACAGGACGTCCGTTGCGGATACGTACATCTGACGTTCGTGATTGATAGTGAGGCTTGGCCTACGTTTTTTGATTTTTAATGTTTATGTGACATCTAAGATGGCCGCTGACCCAAAGTGAGGCTTGGTTAAGTTTATGGTTATAAAAGGGGTGACGTCGCACGCCGCCCGTGCCCCTGGACGACGTAAATTATTACGAAACGCGTAGGGCGGTGCGAACGTGTCGACGTCACCCCAGTCGTGTTCGTTTTTGTGGACCAGGAAGGACGGGTTGGTCTCTGCGTTGGCGTGTATCCGGCCGGTGCACGTCTTTGTTTTGAACCTGCTTTTAAAGTCTATTATGTAAGTGTTTACGTTCGCTTTTAAAAAATTAAAGTCATTTGGTTTTACACTATCTGGAGCCTATGTTTTTCCTTATGTGATACCACGTCGAGTTGGGAGTGAGTGACAGCCATAACCCTATCGCGTGGAAGATTCGTGATCACCTGAGGAGGAAGTGTTATCCGGATACCCTTTGACTGCTACTGCTTGTGGTGACCCTCTGTAACGGGGGGTCGCTTGGATCTGGTAAGGAGCCAATTCATTCATTCGGTGATGGGATAAGCACACCACATTTTTGGAGAAGATTTTTAATTCATGCATCTGTAATTCAGCTGTTTGGAACCTTTCTTCACTGCCGTACTTCATTTGAATTTTTGCTTCACTGGTGTTTGTTTACTATACGGACATTCTATTATTATTAATTTTGACACATGACTATATGGACATTATATAGAGTGTCTCTAAACACAAATATATATTCTTTTGATAGCCCATTTATGCTTAATAGCAAATATTTTTTTTCATATTCTCATTTTTATGGTTTAGGGGTTCATACACAGAGTTTGATATACTTATACTGTGTTTGGGGAATTCACATTATTTGACACGTATTTATGGTTTGTTTTTGTATTCAACTGCATTTATCTGTATATGGTTTACACTACACTTTGGAGGTGGTCTTAGAGACATCAGATACTAAGACCCACAGTGTGGGTTTGGCACTTCTATATACCCTAATCGTATTGGGTATTTGTGGTTAGCGCAGTTCTTTTTTCTTTCTACTAGGCACGGGCACCTCCTGGCTGGCACTTTCCACAGCCTTCTCTTGACTGAGACTTTCCTGTGTATGAAAATGGGACATAGTTTTAGTTTTTTGGTCATCAATCACACACAGTTTGAGCTCATGACTGTTGCAAATTGAATGTTAACAGATAGAAAAGACCATCATTCTGACCCCAGCATTTTTCCTTCTTGTACCAATAATTTTTGGCTACTGCTGTCTATTGATATGTAAACCACTTGTTAAATCAGAAATTAATGATCGATAATAACATCTAGTTAACAACATAAATTTTTTGACAAGAAATATGTTGAACATTGCTATACCGGGGTCAAGCTGGGCTCCTCCACATCTTCCTGAGTGGAAGGCCAGGTTGTACTTCGGAAGCCTCATCTGGGGTGGAAGGAAGAGTGGAAGGAAGGGTTGAGAGTGATGGCCTGGGTTCACTCTGGTCTGACAAAAAAACGCAGTCTGTCGTAGTACCAAAGCCTGGGGACATAAATGTCATCTGCTGCTGCTCCTGATCTCATGGAATCCTGGTCCTGCACTATCTTGAAAGTATCATCCGCCAAGGATATGTTTAGTGCACAGGGATTGGTCTGATTGACATGGAGACCAGAAAGATACGCAAAACTGTTCAAGAGAGTAATTAAATTGGAAAGCGTAACATGTGGCGATGTAATGTACATCAAAATATCATCTGCAAACATTGCTAACTTATGATTAACATGTGTGGCCAGGGATTCCAGAGCAAAGATAAAAAAGAAGAGGAGATAAAGGACAACCTTGGCAGGTGCCACGAGCTATAGGAAAGGAAGAGTATTTGTTCTCCGTGTATTTCATGGTAGCCAAATGATATTTATACATGGCATCAATTCATGTAAGGAACGAATCGTCCACTCCTCTGTGGGTTGGAGAGGCTCTAAGATACACTATATTGTCAAATGTATTTGGACACCTGCTTTTACTCGCACATGAATTTTAATGGCATCCCAGTCTTAATCCGTAGGGTTCAATATTGAGTTGGCCCACCCTTTGCAGATATAACAGCTTCAACTCTTCTGGGAAGGCTGTCCACAAGGTTTAGGAGTGAGATCAGGACTCTGCGCAGGCCAGACAAGTTTCTGCATTTAAAACTCGCTCATCCATGTCTTTATGGACCTTTCATTCTGCACTGGTTCCCAGTTATGTTGGAACGGGAATGGGACATTACCAAACTGTTCCTGCAAAGTTGGGAGCATGAAATTGTCCAAAATATCTTGGCATGCTGACGTCTTAAGAGTTCCCTTCACTGGAACTAAGGGGCCAAGCTAAGTGGGCGGCACTGTGGTGTAGCGGTTAGCACTCTCACCTAGCACTAGTTTGAATCCCAACCACGACACTACCTGCCTGGAGTTTGCATGTTCTCCCTGTGCCTGCGTGGGTTTCCTCAAGGTACTCCGGTTTCCTCCCACAATCCAAAGACATGCAGGTAGGTTAATTGGCTTCTGTCCAAAATTGGCCCTAGTATATGAATGGGGACCTTGGATTGTGGGCTCCTTGAGGGTAGGGACTGATGTGAGTGTGCTCTGTACAGGGACAATTGTAGACGCTCACTCAGGTTGAACTGGATGGACTGGTGTCTTTATTCAACCTTACTAACTATGAAACTATGAAACCCCAGAAAAAAAAACGCACACCATAATCCCCCCTCCACCAAATGATTTGGACCAGTGTACAAAGCAAGATCCATAAAGACATGGATGAGGGAGCTTGGGGTGGAGGAACTTGACTGGCCTGCACAGAGTCCTAACCTTAACCCAATGGAACGATCATGTCTGACAGTTTTTTAGTAGAGGACCGCAAACCCATCTGGGCCTTGATGAAGTTCTTGATGACATGGCACATTTCCTTTTCTGTAATGTCAGTTCCTAGGGCATCCTGCTGGGCAGGCTTTAGAGATGGTAGAGACATATCATCGAGGAAAGAATTAAAATTGAGGGAAACTCGTTCCCTCAGAGAGTAGCAGAGTTTCACCATATGATGTTGAAACTCTTCTAGAATTTTAGCAGGGTTGGAGGTGCACACTTAAAATCTGGTTCTGAGAAAGATGGCGGATTGCCTGTGGGCAAAGGACTCCAGCTTATTCGCCAGCAGGGTTCCTAGCTTGTTACTGTTAACATAAACATTTTTGCTTAGTCCACCACAAGTGTGTTCTGCCCTCTCAGTCAGCACAGTTCAAGTTCCCGACAAAGGCATTCCACTTTGGCTTTGTTACTCTTAGCCCTTGTACACACGGTCGGACATTCTGACAACCAAATCCGTTGGATTTTGTCCAACGGATTTTGGCCGAAACTGTTGCATACACACGGTCGGACAAAGTTGCCAGAAAATCCGATTGTACATAACGTGATGACGTCATTTCGTAAGACGGGACTACGTTCAGGCTAGTAGCCAATAGCTTAGGTCTAGGAATTTGATGTGAGCATGCGTGGCACTTTGTCCGTCGGAGTAGGCTACACATGATCGGAGTATGTCCGATTGGAGCATTTAGTCGGATAATTTTACCGGCAAGTTGGAAAAGTTGGTCCGTCGGATATTCTGACGGAAACAGTTCGATGGAGACCACACACAGTCGGAAAATCCGACAAAACGGTCCGATAGGACACATTCCGTCGGAATCTCCGACCGTGTGTACAAGGGCTTACAGTGGTATTGTTTCATCAGGGTTGTGCCCATTTCCAGTTCGGATTCCAAAGGAAAAATTTGAGCCTGTCCATCTTTCTCCCGTTTGGAAGCAGATTGAATCAGGTCGCCTCAGATTACCAATTTAAGAGTCTCCCAATGAGTAACTAGTGATTAAACTGAACCCTTGATCAACCAAAAGTATTCAGCCGATCAAAGCTGCAATTCTTCCATTACAGAAGAGTGAGAGAATAAGGAATTGTTCAGGCACTACAAAGATGAAGGAGGCTTGAGCATGAGAGAATTACAGCTAACTAATATCGGGTAATGTTTAGACCAGTTTAAATATTAGTGGACAACACCTGGTGGATATGCTGTCACAGGACATAGAGATTCCTCCAAATATCCACCACGCTGAAGCTGTCCAATAGGTCTCTATAGGATCTGGAAAATGCCTCAGAACCATATTTGAGTCTCTGCAGAGTAGGAGTGTATCCTTTGAGTGGATACGTAGGGGTTCAATTAGATGTGAGAGAAAGGGCAGCTGCCACTCATTCTAGCCCCCTTTTCAATGATCTCTGGATCTATTTCTAAGATTAAAAAAGGTATTTTGAGGCACTGCTTTATGGCAACATGGGTAGCTGGAAATCGACCCCCTCACCACACATTTTGGACATTTTCCCAGACCACTGACAACATTATGACAGTTGAAAATCTAGTGGCAGCAAACAGCAATGATCCTGAAAAAACTCGAACTATCTGGACATGCTAGCGAGCTTACTAAGACTGATTGTTTCCATGCTCTTTCATTATAGTGAACTTTTCCTTCAATAGGCTGACTAATACAGCCAGATTGTTTCATATGTGGTGTCCATATTTAAAGTGGTTCTAAACCCTGAATTTTTTTTACCCTAATGCAGCTTGGAAGTAAGGCCATATGAGTGCCCCCATAGAAAGGGTGGGGGAGGGGCCAGGAGCACCAGCAGGGAACACGAGAAGAGGAGGATTGAGGCTGCTCTGTGCAAAACCATTGCACAGAGCAGGTAAGTATAACATGGTTATTAGTTTAATAAAAAAAAACAGGAGGCTTTAATATCACTTTAAAAGTCTTCATTACCGTTTCTCAAACCTCAGTAACTATAACTGGCCTGAGTTTCCCCTCCTTCTCTCTCCCCATCTCTCTTTTATTATGCCTTCCTGCTTTGGAAAAAAGTTACATTATTTTCTTTTCAATTTGTTTTCTGTCATTTGGATTGTAATTTATTTGGAAAATTTTGATGTGGTATGTCAATATTGATGACTTTCCACTACTTCTTGTGCTTTTTATAATCTTTGTATTCTGAAAAACTTGGATAAACATATTTTTTTTAACTATATATTCAATGAAAATATTATGCATGTTAACCAAAAAAAAAAAAAAAAACACAGCTGAATTGTCAGTGTAAATCGTTTTATAGTTCCAGAATCAATAAGGCTCTTGATTACCTTTTATGCTGACAAATCAATATAGCCTATACATCTTTATTAGCTGAAAATACACCAAAAGTCTGTGTTTTTGTTGTTTCAGCTCTTTTGTTTTAGTGAACTTGATGATTGCAGAAACAGTTACCACAAAATCGTATCTGAATAACTGTTTTGTTTGTGCCGTAAATGACTTGAATGATTAGTATGTTTTAAAGTGTACCATTTATTGTGCTCATTTGTTTACATGCGCATAAACTCACTGTAATTAAGCCGCCAGCCACCTAGAATTGAAAATGCTTTCTTGGGAGGTTATAACCCAATGTTGCGACTGTGTGTGCCATTGACTTCAGCTAAACAAAGATTAATTTTATTGGAAATGTTCTATTTTGGGGTTTGTAAAATAGAACACTGACAACACTAGTCAAAATGATTGAGTACCACTATTGTTCAACTATAAAATGATACATGCTCACATATACCCTTAAAGAAAGGCAATGATTGTTTAACGTGTTATTGGTTTGAAGCATGTGAATGGATCCATATTAATAGAAGCAAGACAGGAAAAGAAGCAGGGGGGTTGGTGGTGAACAGCAGGTAGATAAGCTGGAAGAGATGGCAGGAGTATATAGAAATGATGAAGACAGGCAGAAATTGGCATGAAACTGTAAATAAATGAGAAGCACATACATGAAGAGGCAGAGAGAAGGGAGCACAGCCTGACTGAGAGTGAGTGCTGCAGAAGGAGATATGATATGTTATACATCTGTCTATATCTCTCATCTAAACCAAGATCTCTCCCTTCCATATGGGCACATATTTACCTCACAGAAGAGCATGCCAGATCTCAAAAACATTAAACATGTTCTTAATCTTTATTAAACCTGAAACGCCCAGATCGTTGTGTTCAATGTACTATTTTTACTTCCAGATAGCAGTGGTTGTGTTACTTCACGTACAGAGACAAATGAATCCATAAACTATAATTAGTGTCTTATTGAGCTCTTCATAGGCCCGGAGTTGTAAATAAAGATGGATTATTCTGTCGTTATGAATTTATAAGTGTATTTCTTTACACTTATTTACTTATTCACACCTAAGACTTCACTAGCTATCATTAGAACATTATGTACAGTATATAGCCATTCACTATATTGGCACAAGCAATCTGCGAGTTGTATGAGTTACATATGTACTGCACATATACTTCATAGTGAAGGTACTCTCATTATCTATATGTTCAACCTCCATACAAAGGCAAACGTGTTTACCACACCTGTCCTTAGTTCTCCAGGTCTCTTGCACACTTCAAATGCCTTTTATTGCATTTGCTCATGGCTCATGCCCTGTTTCCCTCAGATGAGGTTCTTCTCCACCGGACCTGCTTACGTAGTGTTGTCAGTTGTCTTTTAGCTTCTGGTAGCACTTGGTTGCAGGTTATACAGTGGTGTGAAAAAGTGTTTGCCCCCTTCCTCATTTCCTGTTCCTTTGCATGTTTGTCACACTTAAGTGTTTTCGGAACATCAAACCAATTTAAACAATAGTCAAGGACAACACAAGTAAACACAAAATGCAATTTGTAAATGAAGGTGTTTATTATTAAAGGTGAAAAAAAATCCAAACCATCATGGCCCTGTGTGAAAAAGTGATTGCCGCCCTTGTTAAAACATACTATAACTGTGGTTGTCCACACCTGAGTTCAATTTCTCTAGCCACACCCAGGCCTGATTATTGCCAAACCTGTTCACAATCAAGGCATCACTTAAATAGGAGCTGCTTGACACAGTAAGGTCCACCAGAAGATCCTTAAAAGCTACACATCATGCCGAGACCCAAAGAAATTCAGGAACAATTGAGAAAGAAAGTAATTGAGATCTATCAGTCTGGAAAGGGTTATAAAGCCATTTCCAAAGCTTTGGGAATCCAGCGAACCACAGTGAGAGCCATTGTCCACAAATGGCGAAGACATGGAACAGTGGTGAACCTTCCCAGGAGTGGCCGGCCGCCCAAAATTACCCCAAGAGCGCAGCGACGACTCATCCAAGAGGTCACAAAAGACCCCACAACAACGTCCAAGGAACTGCAGGCCTCACTTGCCTCAGTTAAGGTCAGCGTTCATGCCTCCACCATCAGGAAAAGACTGGGCAAAAATGGCCTGCATGGCAGAGTTCCAAGGAGAAAACCACTGCTGAGCAAAAAGAACATCAAAGCTCGTCTCAATTTCTCCACAACACATCTTGATGATCCCCAAGACTTTTGGGACAACATTCTGTGGACCGATGAGACAAAAGTGGAACTCTTTGGAAGGTGTGTGTCCAAGTATATCTGGCGTAGAAGGAACACTGCATTTCATAAAAAGAACATTATACCAACAGTAAAATATGGTGGTGGTAGTGTGATGGTCTGGGGCTGTTTTGCTGCTTCAGGACCTGGAAGACTTGCCGTGATAAAAGGAACTATGAATTCTGCTGTCTACCAAGAGATCCTGAAGGAGAATGTCCGACCATCTGTTCGTGTACTCAAGCTGAAACGAACTTGGGTTCTGCAGCAGGACAATGATCCTAAACACACCAGCAAGTCCACCACCGAATGGCTGAAGAAAAACAAAATGAAGACTTTGGAGTGGCCTAGCCAAAGTCCTGACCTGAATCCTATTGAGATGTTGTGGTATGACCTTAAAAAGGCCGTTCATGCTCGAAAACCCTCTAATGTAACTGAATTAGGACAATTCTGCAAAGATGAGTGGGCCAAAATTCCTCCAGGACGCTGTAAAAGCCTCATTGCACGTTATCGCAAACGCTTGGTTGCAGTTGTTGCTGCTAAGAGTGGCCCAACCAGTTATTAGGTTTAGGGGGCAATCACTTTTTCACACAGGGCCATGATGGTTTGGATTTTTTTTCACCTTTAATAATAAACACCTTCATTTACAAATTGCATTTTGTGTTTACTTGTGTTGTCCTTGACTATTGTTTAAATTGGTTTGATGTTCCGAAACACTTAAGTGTGACAAACATGCAAAGAAACAGGAAATGAGGAAGGGGGCAAACACTTTTTCACACCACTGTATCTCTAACTTATCTTTGCTCCCACTTCTATAAGTATACGCTGAACTCTGTCATTGACGTAGACCTTTGAATGGGTGACAGGAATAACTCAAGATTTACACATGGGACTTGCCACAGAAATGTAACTTGCTTTCTTGTTGACTGTCTATTATATTGGCAGGGGAAAAGGGAAGACTGAGATGACTTTACATGCTGTCATCTCAGTAGCCTTTGTTCCTTACTTTTCACGCACTGTTACCAAAATGCCCAGGGGACACTTGGTGTCTCCAGGGTTCTCCTGAGCCTGAGAGGACTTCCAGAAATGAAAGTGGTGGAAACAATCTTAAATTCTCTCAAGCAACAGTAAAAGGAAGTAAATGCTACAAAATGGCCAGGACTAAAAATGTTATAGTGCTACTTTTTTAAAGCGATTTCTCAACAAAATAAAGCCTATGAGAAATGGATGGGTAAGTTTGCTTTGAAAGTTAATAATGTATTAACCACCTCCCGCCCAAGGATGTCATAAGATGCCCTGGATTTTCAGTGGGAATATCTGAATGGTGCCTGCAGCTATAGGCATCATTCAGATATCCTTGTTTGCAGCCGGCGATTCTGTGCACCATAAGAACAATCATAATGGAGGTGCCACCGCATCATCATTCTTACTGGCAACGGGAGGGGACACCCCCCACCCCCGCCACCATCAGGTTCTTCTCCGGGCTCTCCTGTGCCATCGGGGACCCTGAGAAAGAAACGCCCGCCGCCGGATGACGAGCATAGAGAATTTACCCTTTTGTTATTTTTTAAATCATGAAACAGTTTTTTTTTTCAAAAAAGAATGTGAAAAATTGTTGCGCAAATACCGTGCGAGATAAAAAGTTGCAATGACTGCCATTTTATTCCCTAGGGTGTCTGCTAAAAAATATATATATATAATGTTTGGGGGTTCTGAGTAATTTTCTAGCAAATAAAATATGATTTTTACATGTAGGAGAGGAGTGCCAGAATAAGCCTGGTATGGAAGTGGTTAAATAGCATTTTCAGTTTGTGGTGCTCAGATACAGTTTAGTTCCACTTTAAAGTGTAAGTCTAGGCATTACCCAAATTTATCCCAAGCTTTTTTACTCCCTGTGACATCATCACCAGGCTTGTAAAATTTCTGGAGGTCTGAAGGGGTGACTACTGGGATATCACTTCTTATTGACGTAGGCACAGCCCCAGAACTACCTCTCCAAAGAACCATTTAAAATGGAAGTAAACCCTTCCAAACAACTTTGACCTACAGGTAAGCCTAGATTAAGGCTTACCTGTAGGTCCAAGTAATATCTCCTAAACCTATATGGTTTAGGAGATATTTGCCCGAAAATGGGCACCGCTGTCTACGGCGCATGCGCCGTAGACAGCGGCGCGCAGGCGCACTAAATGCGGCAAGTCCAAGAATGGATTTGCCTAATTTGTCGACTCCCGTGCGCATGCGCGGGAGTGACGTCATCGCGGCTCCGCCGAATGGCAGCGTCGGAGCTCCGAGACGCGACTTCCGTGCGCATGCGCGGGAGTGACGTCATCGCGGCTTCTCCGCTGTCATTCGTCAGAGCTGCGAGAGACGCCACAACCAAGATGGATGCGGCGGACTACAGGTGACAGCGGCGACTTCGCTGGCTCCTGTGTCAGGTAAGTGACACATAATGAGCTACTATGCGATGCATAGTAGTCCATTATGCTTTACCTTTGCAGGGAAAAAAAGAGGAAGTAAACCCATCAGGGTTTACTTCCTCTTTAAATACACACAATGTGCAAATTGTCAAAGCAGCAGTATTGTTTTGGTGGGAAAAAATGTATATACTGTATGTATGTGAAGGGGGTCAGTAAGAGTTCAGGTGATAGGTGAGGTTCTGTAGTCCAGGAAGCAGGCCTGACAGGACTTGTTTGAATTTCAGTTTTTCGAGGTACGTTTGATTTCTGGCAGATCATTAGGTATATTTCCAAGCTTGGGGAAATTTTAACTGGATAACATATGGAAGTACAAGAAAGCAGTTAGCTGACCAGTGCTATGGCAAGTATTCTGGATCACAACACTTAATACCGTTTTGTGATTTACTTCTAGAGCAAACTGCCTGCTTGTTGCTACATAAGAGCAGCTCCCTTTACCACCTGCTTTCCTTCTGCAAAATTTAGCTTAAAAAAGGCTGCTAAAAGCAGAAATAGCCTCTTATGTGAATCTACCAAGCAGCGGCAGAGCTAAAGGTTTTCAGAACTCTCACAAAACATTCTTCCTTTGAAAAAAAACCAAGTTAACCCCATCCCGCGAAAGCCTGCTAAGCTTACCAATGACTCACAAGACTATCAGCACCACAGTTTATAATTCAATATCTTATTTATATTGTATTTTCTTTAAAAGTTCTGGTTTCTGCTTTTTTGTTACAAAGACAAATATTCAATTTTCAGCTGTGTGTCAGTCCAAATTTGTTGAAGTAAAAAACCATTGCAGCAGATAATTTTGAAACAATGAAAGTTGAATGGGTGAGTTAAAGTGACCCTGACAGGGTCACCTTGTATGTAAAAGCATATACCTTTCCAGCGGCCTGTTTGTGATGTTTTCCACTCGCTTCTACGTCACTGCAGTACATACAAGCAGGCATTAAGAACTACAGCTTGTGGTGGAGAAAGGTATTTAACCTATCTGACCAGTTTAACACATGCAGCAACCAGAGAGCAGTGAAAAGGCAGCATTTCAGACAGCCGGAAACATAAGTGTTTTCCCTCCTCTATTACATGTGTGTATGTGTTTGTTACCTCCTGATAGTGCAAATATAAGTGATATCTGCCACATCAATGGTTGTTTTTTTTATTGCAGGTAACTTACTATGAAAGGCTAAGCTAAAGCTGGTGTATTACCTTGCAACATTTAGTAATATGGCTTTCCCGTAGCCGGCTGAAATGTGATTTATCTTTTAGGTCTGCTCAGTTTTTTTCCTACACCTGGTGGTTAGATGTTCCTGTCATCTGCTGCTGTAAGAATATTCCAGTAAATAGAGTGGGAGGACCAATCACTGGAGTTCTGAATGTTTATTGGATCCTAGCCAATCCCTGGGAGGCTGACCCAGAAGGTGTGGCTGGGGAAAGGGTAATATTTGGGGGAATATGATCGGTTAGTCTCTCTCTCCTGGTGAAATAAATTTGGGATGGTTTTGGATTTCCCCTGTTTATTATAAATATGTATTAGCTTGTCTATTCCTATAGTTAGCTAGTCTATCAAAGCTCTGATACGGTTAATGGTGATGATGTAATAACAATGTTAGCTATAAAAATAAACACACTGCTTAAATAAGCATGGATCTCCTTTATTTACAAAGAAAGCAGAAATGCTAACATAAAACACTAAAAGAAGAGCATATAAGACAAAAAGAACATAGATGATACTTTATTTATGGCTATCCTCAAGATGCTGTCTCTGCTGAGCTCAATGAAAAACTCTAGCTGACCATTACCTTTTTAAAGTTCCCTCAGACACACCCCACACTAACACCCTCTGGTCACCTGTATACACTTGTGCTCATAAGTTTACATACCCTGGCAGAATTTATGATTTCCATTTTGTCTGAGAATTTTCATTTTCAATATTTTTCAGAAAATATGAATGATAACACAAAATTTTTTCTTTCATTCATGGTTAGTGTTTGGCTGAAGCCATGTATTATCGATCAACTGTGTTTACTCTTTTTAAATCATAATGACAACAGAAACTACCCAAGTGGCCCTGATCAAAAGTTTACATACCTTGGTGATTTTGGCCTAATAACATGCACACAAGTTGACACAAAGGGGTTTGAATGACTATTAAAGGTAACCATCCTCACGTGTGATCTGCTTGCTTGTAATTAGTGTGTGTGTGTGTAAAAGGCCAATGAGTTTCTGGACTCCTGACAGACCCTTGCATCTTTCATCCAGTGCTGCACTGACGTTTCTGGATTCTGAGTCATGCAGAAAGCAAAAGAATTGTCAAAGGATCTGCGGGAAAATGTAGTTAAACTGTATAAAACAGGAAAGAGATATAAAAAGATATCCAAGGAATTTGAGAATGCCAATCAACAGTGTTCAAACTCTAATCAAGAAGTGGAAAATGAGGGGTTCTGTTGAAACCAAGCCACAGTCAGGTAGACCAACTAAAATTTCAGCCACAACTGCCAGGAAAATAGTTTGGGATGCAAAGAAAAACACTCAAATAACTTCAGGTGAAATACAGGACTCTCTAAAAACATGTGCTATGGCTGTTTCAAGATGCACAATAAAGAGACACTTGAAGAAAGATGAGCTGCATGGTCGAGTTGCCAGAAGAAAGCCATTACTACGCAAATGCCACAAAGTATCCTGCTTACACTATGCCAAACAGCACATAGACAAGCCTCAAACCTTCTGGCACTAAGTCATTTGGAGTGGTGAGACCAAAATGTAGCTTTTTGGCCACAACCATAAACGCTACATTTGGAGAGGAGTCAACAAGGCCTATGATGAAAAGTACACCATTCCTACTGTGAAATACGGAGGTGGATCGCTGATGTTTTGGGGATGTGTGAGCTACAAAGGCACAGGAATTTTGGTCAAAATTGATGGCAAGATAAATGCAGTATGTTATCAAGAAATACTGAAGGAGCATTTGCATTCATCAGCCAGGAAGCTGCTCATGGGACATTCAAACATGACAATGATCCAAAACACAAGGTCAAGTCGACCTGTCATTGGCTGCAGCAGAATAAAGTAAAGGTTCTGGAGTGGCCATCTCAGTCTCCTGACCTCAATATCATTGGGTCACTCTGGGGAGATCTAAAACATGCAGTTCATGTAAGACAGCCCAAGAATTTACAGGAAATTGAGGCTTTTTGCCAAGAGGAATGGGCAGCTTTGCCATCTGAGAAGATAAAGAGCCTCATTCACAAATATCACAAAAGACTTCAAGCTGTCATTGATGTTAAAGGGGGAAATACACGGTATTAAGAACTGGGGTATGTAAACTTTTGATCAAAGTAAGTTGGGTAGTTTCTGTTGTCATTATGATTTAAAAAGAGCAAACACAGTTGATTGATAATAAATGGCTTCAGCCAAACACTAACCATGAGTGAAAGGTGAAAGAAAAGTTTTTGTGTTATCATTCATATTCTCTGAAAAACAACCAAGAAATCATAAATTCTGCCAGAGTATGTAAACTTATCACCACAACTGTAGTCCTCTGGCCAATGAAACTCCACAAGAGGCTGTCCGTCATAATCACCAGGAAGTATATGCTTCCCCCATCTATCTTCCAGAAAGCATGCTGTGGTCTCCACTAGCACTGTTATATCACCATCAGCACTCCAGCAACAGTTGGCCTTTGATGTTGCTGTAACTCAGGAAATTAGTCATTTAAATTTGCACCTTCCCAGAAGGTCTTGGCTGATGCTCTTCTACCCCCATACATCACATCAGGAGGCCTATGCAAAAAACATCCTGTTAGGAGATGAATTCCCATTTGTGACTCCTTGTTATGCACACCCTGCTTGTTAAAATTGCTGTACTGGCATTCCAAAACGATGATTTTCAACATAGGAAAAAATGGCTTTATCAACCAGGCAATAAAAATCCAGAAATATAGTATATTAAAACATGTTGCCTTCCAACATATGCCAATTTGTGTATGAAGGGCACACATCAGCCTTCTTCAAAGACAGCCTCTACGGAACAGTCCATGAATGTCTGACCTTAAGATATGTTGTGCTTCCCAACACCTGGGGCTTCACCTGGAAGGAACCAGGTGTGTGTTCCAGAAAGACAACTACTAGGCCTTGGTAGGTGCTATGTACTGAGGCCCAAGGAAACATACTTGTGGAAGTTGGGTTGGAGAGGAGGGACCTTTTGCCTAGATCTCCAGGTATAGAAGTACTCCTTGAGGGTAAGACATCAGTAGGTGCTACAGAAGGACTGTAACTGCTCTCATAGGGTCACAAATTTGCTTGGCTGTCCCCTCTCCATCAGCATTATTTTTTGAGGCTGTTACTAAAGGGCCTAATACTGCTGGGATAATATTTTTTGGGAATCTGTTCTCCAAATTTTCTTCATGTGCTTTTGGTATCCTACACCCTCCTCCCTGCATTTTTGGCTGAGACCTGTAATAAACCTTAAAATAACCTCTAGACTGGACCATGAGTTTGTTAGTGTTCTACTGGGACTGGAAACAGGATGGGGACATGGGCGTCCGCAGCAGGGGGCAAGGGGTCAAGTGCCCCCCCTGGAATCCCCAAGGTGCCGTAGCCGCTGCCATGCTGCATTTTTTTTCACTTTAAAAAAAAAAAAATTTGTCCGCTGGCGGCTGCATCCTCTGCCCTCTCTGACTCCTATGGATCAGAGCCCTGGATGGCTCTGTTTACTGCGGCCGCTCTGTAACATGGTCCTCAGACTAGCTCGTGTGATAGTAAAGAGAATCAACGTTCCGCCTATCACATGAGCCGGTCTGGGGGGCGGGGCCATATTACAGAGCGGCCGCAGTACACAGAGCCATCCAGCACTATGATCAAGAGAAGGAGATGCTGCAGGTACAGCCCGCCCTATGTGCCACAGTGCCTGGATAGGAGGGGGGGTGTATCCAACTTATTTTACTGTCCCCAGTTCACCTTGTGCTCCCCTGCCCCCCCCTCCCGTGCTCTCCTCCCCACCACACTCTCCTGCCCCCCCAGTGCTCTCCTCCACCACCACACTCTCCTGCCCCCCCCAGTGCTCTCCTCCACCACCACACTCTCCTGCCCCCCCAGTGCTCTCCTCCACCACCGCACTCTCCTGCCCCCCCAGTGCTCTCCACCACCACACTCTCCTGCCCCCCCAGTGCTCTCCTCCACCACCACACTCTCCTGCCTTCCCAGGGCTCTCTTCCACCACCGCACTCTCCTGTCCCCCCAGTGCTCTCCTCCATCATCACACTCTCCTGCCCCCCCAGTGCTCTCTTCCATCACCACACTCTCCTGCCCCCCCAGTGCTCTCCTCCACCACCACACTCTCCTGCCCCCCAGTGCTCTCCTCCACCACCACACTCTCCTGCCCCCCCAGTGCTCTCTTCCACCACCACACTCTCCTGCCCCCCCAGTGCTCTCTTCCACCACCACACTCTCCTGCCCCCCCCAGTGCTCTCCTCCACCACCACACTCTCCTGCCCCCCCCCCCAGTGCTCTCTTCCACCACCACACTCTCCTGCCCCCCCAGTGCTCTCCTCCACCCACCACACTCTCCTGCCCCCCCAGTGCTCTCCTCCACCACCACACTCTCCTGCCCCCCCCCAGTGCTCTCCTCCACCACCACACTCTCCTGCCCCCCCCCCAGTGCTCTCCTCCACCACCACACTCTCCTGCCCCCCCAGTGCTCTCCTCCACCACCACACTCTCCTGCCCCCCCCCAGTGCTCTCCTCCACCACCACACTCTCCTGCCCCCCCTCCAGTGCTCTCCTCCACCACCACACTCTCCTGCCCCCCCTGCTCTCCAGCTCTCCCCATCCTTCTCTAGCCACCATCCCAGTGCTCTCCCCGGTCCCCCCCCCGTGTTCTCCCCCGTTCCCCCCCAGTGCTCTCCCCCCTGTCCCCCCCCCGCAGTGCTCTCCACTCCCCACAGTCCTCTCCCCTCCGTGCTCTCCCACCGTTCTCCTCTCCCCTGTTCTCCCCCCAGTGCTCTCCCCCCTGTTCTCCCTCCCCAGTGTTCTCCCCCCCAGTGCTCTCCTCCCTGTTCTTTCCCCCCAGTGCTCTCCACTCCCTCCAGTTCTCTCCCCCCCCCAGTGCTCTCCCCCTGTTCTTTCCCCCCCCTGTGCTCTCCACTCCCCCCCCCAGTGCTCTCCCCCTGTGCTCTCCACTCCCCCCAGTGCTCCCCCGTGCTCTGCCCCCTGTTCTTTCCCCCCCAGTGCTCTTCAGCTCTCCCCATCACTCTCCAGTCCCCACCCCAGTGCTCTCCAGCCCCCCATTCTCCCCACCCCTGTCCTTTCTGCCCCCTTGTGCTCTCCAGCCCCCCCAGTGCTCTCTACCCTCCGTGCTCTCCACCCCTGCATTTTGCCCCCACCCATGTGCTCTCCAACCCTACCAGTGCTCTCCACCCCCCCATAGTGCTCTCCAGTCCCCCGTGCTTTCCACCCCTGTTCTTTCTGGCCCCCATTGGTGCTCTCCACTCCCCCTGCTCTTTGTATCTTTGTACCCCCCCCAGTACTCTCCAGCCCCCGTGCTCTCCACCGCTGTTTTTCTGCCCCCCCCAGTGCTCTTCACCGCCCCACAGTCTTAGCCCCCCCAGTGCTCTCAGTCTACCATGCTCTCTACCCCTGTTCTTATTGGCCCCCCAGCGCTCTCTGCTCCCCACCCCTGTGATCTCCACTCCCCCTCGCTCTTTGCCCCCACCCATGTGTTCTCCAACCCTGCCAGTACTCTCTACTTTCTAGTACGCTCCCCCTTCTCTCCAACTCCCACCCAGTGCTCTCCACTTCCCCAGGACCAGAGGACAGGCTGACTGGGGCTGAAAAATGAGGATGGCTGAAGGTGCAGGTGGCTAGGGACCACTCCATCTCACAGCAGACAGATCCTCTGGAATGAGCACCGTCCCCATCCAAAACAAGAACAGACCCTGCCGCTGCTGCCCATCATAGATATCCTGCTGGCATGCAAG
The DNA here is from genome assembly GCF_037356315.1 of Lithobates pipiens. NCBI lineage: Eukaryota > Metazoa > Chordata > Amphibia > Anura > Ranidae > Lithobates > Lithobates pipiens. The sequence goes on from NW_027507790.1 coordinate 8,320,059, forward strand.
GTACCGTACCAAGCATCAACAACACACCTTCCCACAGACAGGGACTGCAGACTGGGACATGGGGCACAGGAGGGGCTGCAATGATAGGCACTGTGAGGCTGCATTTGGTGGGCACTGTGAGGCTGCATTTGGTGGGCACTGTGAGGCTGCATTTGGTGGGCACAGTGAGGCTGCATTTGGTGGGCACAGTGAGGCTGCATTTGATGGGCACTGGTGAGGCTGCATTGAGCTCTTGCATCAAGTCTGCAGTCTCTGTCCATCTCCTGTAGCATGTCTGCAGTCTCTGAGGGAGTCTGGAGAGGAGTCAAGAGTGGGAGCACCGCTGGGATGGGGGTCATGGGAAAAGTCAGACTTGTGTGGACTGTGGACAGGAGACCATAGAATAAAACCAGACCCACCAAGCTGGAGCCGACTGACTGAGCCCTGCACAGTGCACCTGAGAGGAGGTCAGTGAAAGCACCGCCAGGCCAGTCGGGGGTCACTGATGTAAGGTGGGAGTGAATACGATAATGTAAGGGGCACTGATATAAAGGGTTTCCTCCTTATATTAGTAACCCACCCCCCCTTACCTTCGAGTATTCTTTCTGCAGAAGGTGGTCCCCCCCCATGTTCTGAGTTCCTGGGGTCCCCCTTGATGATTGATCACTTACCACTATTAACTGGTAAAATGTATGGTTTTCCCTTTCATGAACAAGAAAATAATGACGTTATGCTGTTGGGCTGGTATAATAATGCTGTGAGGCTGGTATGACATTTTTTCCAGGGCTGGTTTTTGAAAGCATGGGCGTCCGCAAGGTTACTCAGGTGGCTGCGTACCATGCCCATATAGCCTAGGGAATGTACATCTTTTTACATTGCAATACATCTGTTTTTGCCATATTTTTATCTTGATGAAAACAGTCTATACAGTGACAGTATGAGATCAAAATATGGCCACAACAGATGTATTGCAATGTAAAAAGATGTACATTCTCTAGGCTATATGGGCATGGAACACAGCCGCCAGAGTAACTTCCAATACAAAGTGAAGATGAATTATCTGTTATATAACACATATGTATTACCAGTGGAAAGATTTTCATGAGATTGTCGAAAAGGGGCGGAGCATGAGTGGCCTTAAAATGATGCCCCCCCTTGGAAAAAGTTCTGCGGACGCCCATGGATGGGCAGCTTATGAACAGGTAAATAACCAAGTAGTCATGTGTAGTTTCCATTAGCTAAGTTGTCCTCTCACCTGGATTTATTGACCCTACAATTAAAGTGGTTGTAAACCCTAAAAAAAAAAAAAATCCCCCCCAAAAAAACCCCAAGACAAAGGCATAATGAGCTAGTATGCATAGCATACTAGTTCCTTATGAATTACTTACCTGAGATAGATGACCCCTCCTCGTTCACCGCTCCAGCGGCCGACGCCGCTCCCGGGGGTTACTTCTGGGTATCGCGACTCTGGTGCTGTGATTGGCCGGAGTATGCGTTGGAGCCACTGGTTATGGCACAGTCTAACTGAAGCAACGGCACGTACATGCCATTGCTTCAGTTTGCTTAAGTGTGCATGTGCTGATGATGTCAGCACATGCAAATACAGGGATATCTCCTAAACTGTGCAGGTTTAGGAGATATCCTGTGTAGCTACAGGTAAGCCTAATTATAGACTTGCCTGTAGTAAAAAGTAGTTGTAAAGGGTTTACAACCACTTTAAGTATGGTCAAATCTCGCTTTTAACCATATGCATCCTCCTATTATCGTCATAAATGGTAGATATAGTTTTTGGTGTACTTGTGCTTCAAACAACTCCTCCACCATCTCCACAACTGCTAAATTTTACATGTGAAAAAATAAAAACCACATAGTGCCTTATCCTTTATGTAAACCTTGTATTCATTCATATACTCTACACACATAATAAAAATGTGCATCATGCCTTTTATATTATGCTATACGTGCCACCTTCACCAGAGGTGCTCTAAATAATTTAGATGGCTTTTTACTCAATTTAAATGGCCAATTGCTCTTTGCCAGAGACTAGCTCTGTCCCTTTAAATTCTCCTCTCACTTCTGCTCGTTCTCAGAGAGAAAGAAATACATAGTGTCTTATCCTTGTTTTTCATCACGATTATATGACTTCCCCAGGGGGATCTCTGACGAAACGCATTGGGGTGGGTCCTAATGGATGATGCTGGGAGTACTGTCTGAGGCGAGTGTATACAAATTGTGGTAAGCAAATCCGATACTGTATGATGGCATTTTTTGTACACATCTAGAAGGCAGCTCACTTCTTCATAGAATAGTATTAGATTGGTCTGGCAAGAACGATTCTTCATGAATCCATGCTGATTACCACTAATGATATAATTTTTATTATTAAAATCTTGGATCTAGTCCCTTATCATCCCTTCCATTAGCTTTGATACTATCAATGTTAGGCTGACTGGTCTGTAGTTTCCAGGGATATATCTCGGCCCTTTTTTAAATATTGGTATGAGATTGGCTTTTCTTCAATCAGCTGGTACCATTCCAGTCAGTAAACTGTCCATAAAAATTATGAACAATGGTCTAGCTATCACCTGGCTGAATTTCTTAAGTAAGGTGTAAGCCATCTGGTCCTGGTAACCATTGAGTAATAAAAACTAAGTGTTACAAACGTCTAAACAAAAAAAGTATGAAAACATGAAGATGAACTTGCACAAACAGACAAAAGTTTTGGAACATAAGACACAATAGGTAAAGGAAGGACTTTTTTTTCTACAGGAATCTTGTGGTATGCAGTTTGTGCACCTCCAGTACCGAATGTATGTACTGGTAAGGGGTGCTTGTGTATGCAGGCAAAAAATATATAAAGCTTCCTATATCCTATCAAGATTATTTAGACACTATTAATTAATTCCTAGCTGGCACAAGGTGGTTGTCGACATTAGCCGACGCCAAGCAGTGGGACTACCTAGGTGCAGTTGGATCACACATTTATCTTGGCTGCATTTGCAGATACTTGCTGACCTGCTGCAATCAAAAATTGTTGACATTTATTCACTACAGCTACCCATACTGACAGATTGGTAGGGTATATTGTTGCTGGAAGAAGGGGGCTATTGTTGCTGGCTGCTGGTGAATCCAGTGTTGCTGGGGAAGCCTGTTGTTGCTAGAGAAGATCTACTGTATCGGGGGTGGGAGGGGTCTTTTGTTGGTAACTGCTGGAAGGTCTATCAATTCTGGCTGCAGGGCGATCTGTTGTTGCTGGTGGAGATATGTTGTTGTTTAGGTCAATCTATTGTTGCCGTTGAGGATCTCTTGTTGCCAGGGGCGGCCTGTCCATTAAGGGCGCTGCCCCCTCTGTCATGCTGTCCCCTGTATAACAAATGGATAGATTCATGCATTGCATTGCATTGCATGAATATATCCATGTCTGCCACTGCCACCCCCTATTCAGGCATCCGGCCCCTTTTTGGACAACGGGCACCTGAATTCCAGCTGCATTATTTTTTTTTCAGCATCTGATTAGAGCCATAGGCTTTAATAGGCTTCAAAAAAGGTGGACTTCGAGCGCAGAGCATTGCACTCGCAGTCCACCCAGGCGTGTTAGAAAAGCAAATTAATATTTGCTTTTCTAACACTGAACCTCCTCTCCACCAATCAGAAGGCACAGGTCTAATACCGGTCACCTGATTGGCTGAAGGCACAGGAGATCCCATTGGCCAGCTAGCACAAGCAAAGAAGAGATGCACAGAGGACACAGGAGCCATTCCTGACCCACTCTACCAGTCCCACAGCTCGCCGCCGTCACCCGCTGTCTGAGGTGGGGTTTACATATGATGGCACAGAGGCTGCAATTGATAGGGCACAGAGGCTGCATTTCATGGGCACAGAGGCTGCAATTTATGGGGCACATAGACTGCATTTCATGGGCACAGAGGCTGCATATGATAGACACAGTAGCTGTAATTGATGGGCACAGAGGCTGCATTTCATGGGCACAGAGGCTGTATACGATGGGCACAGTGGCTGCATTTGATGGGGCACAGTGGCTGAATTTGATGGGGCACAGTGGCTGCATATGATGGGCAGAGTGGCTGCATATGATGGGAACAGTAGCTGCATTTGATGCGCCACAGTGGCTGCATATGGTGGGCACTGTGGCTGCAATTGATAACAGAGTGACTGCATTTGATGGGTTTTTTTTCAGTACGTTTCAGAATTTTTCAGCTTGTTTGCTGGATGCCCTTTTTTGCCCTTTTTTTTTTACTGGATGGATTATTTTATTAGTGAAGATAATCTATTGCTGCTGGTGGGGATCTACTGTTGCAGCACAGTGGCTGCATTTGATGGGGCACAGTGGCTGAATTTGATGGGGCACAGTGGCTGCATATGATGGGCAGAGTGGCTGCATATGATGGGAACAGTAGCTGCATTTGATGCGCCACAGTGGCTGCATATGGTGGGCACTGTGGCTGCAATTGATAACAGAGTGACTGCATTTGATGGGTTTTTTTTCAGTACGTTTCAGAATTTTTCAGCTTGTTTGCTGGATGCCCTTTTTTGCCCTTTTTTTTTTACTGGATGGATTATTTTATTAGTGAAGATAATCTATTGCTGCTGGTGGGGATCTACTGTTGCTGGGGGGTCTATTGTTATTGTTACTAGCTGCAGGGGATCTGATTTTACTGCATTTCTTGTTATCATTTACACATTTCATAGAAATTACTTAGCACAACAAAATTATATTTGGTTCTGTATTGTCTAAAAGGGGCAATACTGAGAGCTGGGTAAGGGGCAGAGACATGGGGTGGTGCTCAGAGGCAGGTGGTGGGAAGAGGCAGAGATGAGAGTGACGCAGGGTGCGGGGGGATTTCCTGCACTTATTCTTTGAGAAAAATAGGCATGGGTAAAGGAAGTAGGCTGGAGGTGATTGTAATTGGTTAAATAATGATTTGGTATACTACAGGATACACTAGAGAACTAGAGCATAGATTCCCCAGGGTTCGGAGTCTAAGAGCCAGCAGGTGTTCACCAGAGCCCCCTGTGGTGAGTATGGACTTCGCTACAGTCTGGCTCCAGGTCGCGGCCCCTAGGGTCTCACAGCTCACATTCATGTTAGACTACAGGAGAAGGAAACAGAAGGCTGGAACAGCAAGGATAGTAAAGGGATAAGGCAGAAGTCAGGGCAACTAGCAGACAGGAACAACAGAGTACACGCCAAAGGTTCAGGGTCACAGGCAGACAGGGATGGTCGGGGACATGCCAAAAGGTCAAGGTCACAAGCAGAGAGGAATCATGAAGAACACTTCAAGGTCGGTAACAAAGACAAATGAAGAGCACACGGCAAGCAGGAGACAAGAAGCCAAACACACAGTGAATACACAATGGTTGATCAGCACCGCTGGCTTGCAGTGCACAGGTTAATATAGGGTTCCCTGATAGGGCCTGGGGTGGAGCCATGCTTAGAGGAGAGGTTATAAAAAACCCCAGGTGGAAGTGGCTGGCCTCTTAGTCAGAACACATGAGGAGAGGTAAGCAAACAGAGAAAGATTACTGCATAACCATGACATGCTCTTGATGAAGACAAAAAAAATTACAATGATATGCACCCGTCAAACAGGTGCTGAAAAATTGGTCTTTGGGTGTTAATTGTGCCCATGCAACCTATACCAAAAACATTCTTCCATATGAGATGATTGAACACCCTAAAGCTAGGCAGCCTTGAAGTCCTGGAGAGATTCCACATCCCAAAAAGACATGAACAGTGAAATCGGCATCAGGGGCTTCATAGCTGGTAATGCAGGACTGGTTCATTTTTATAAAAGTCAAACGGTCCACGGAGTCTGTAATGAAACCTCCTGAAGTGCTGAATGCCTGTTCTAAAAGCACGCTGGATGCAGGGCAGCCCAACATACTGGGAAAGTTCTGGCCAGTGGTCTATTCTCATGACCCAGTAAGTCAGTGGATCGTAAGCTGGAAAGCTTTCCATCTCCGTTTTGGCCCCAAGGTAATCGTCCACCATGTGATGCAGACGCTGCCGATGGGATGTGGAAGCTGACAGCCCTGGGTGGTGAGGACTAAAAAAATCAAAAATGCCTCACTTAGGTGGACGCCTTCTCCAACGCTCCTCTCTTGACCAACAGAAGACTCAAAAGGATGTTTTCCACAACACTGTAAGCTACTGGAGTCAGGAAGCATGTTCCATAAAATCCTCAAGAGATTTTATCTTCTGCACTCTCTGTGAGGATAGGATGATTTCTGAGACCTTCCCCTTATAACGGTGGTCAAGGAGGGTTGCCAATCAGTAATTATCCTTCTCCTTTATGCCACGTATTTTTGGGTCCTTTCACAGGCTTTTAAGTATAAGGTTGCCCATGAGCCTCAAATTTGCCAAGGCTTGAGAAGCAGACTTCTTGGGGTCACTCAGGATGACAGCATCTGGAACTTTCTCCTCCCAGCCACGTACTACTCCCAAGGGTCCTGGGGTTGGAAAGCCATCGCATACAGATTGACACATGTCTTCCTCTTCTTCAAAGCCTATGAAAGTGCCAGAATCCTTCTCCTCATCCTCCCCTCTCTCCTCCTGTGTGTTCTGTGACATAGGAATGATGGTGTCTGGATAAAGTCCTCTTCTTTCTGCTGCTCTGCCTCTAGTGCCCTGTCCATAATGCCACGCAGAGTCTGCTCCAGCAGGAAAACAACAGGGATTGTGTCACTGATGCATGCCCTGTCATGGCTCACCATCTTTGTGGCCTCCTCAAATGGTGACAATACAGTGCATGCATCCATAATGATCAGCCATTGGGGTGGGGAAAAAAAGCCGAGGTGTCCTGAACCTGACCATCATTCAGCTTTGCATAGTGTGCAGCTAGAGTAGGGATAGTTTCACTGTAGTGTAGTGAGACCATGTCATTCATACATACGTTAGTGTTAGTGTACTGCCAATTTAATGGCATATAGTTCTGTGTGCATTACTGACAGTATAATGCCATATAGTTTTGTGTGTTACTGCCAGTTTAACGTCATTTACTTCTGTGTGGGCGTTACTGCCAGCTTAACCCCATATAGTTCTGTGTGCGTTACTGCCAATTTAACGCCATATAGTTTTGTGCATTACTGTATGTTTGGCGCATTATATTGCAGTATATTATAGTGTATCCGTGGAGTGTATCTATGTAGGGTGAATACTCAAATTAAAGTGCACCAAATACCTCTTTAGATTCATTAACCACTTGCCGACCGCCGCACGACGATGTACGTCCTATTTTTGAAGAGGGATATCTCAGTAACGGCAGCAGCTGCTGCCACAACCGAGATATCCATCTCTTCAGGCGGCGGTCGGCTGTACGATAACGGTGGTCTCCGCGGCGGATTCGCCGCAAGATCACCGCTATCGGCGGCGGGAGAGGTGCCACCCCCCTCCCGCCGCCCTCCTGCACCTTCTGCCGCTTACCGGAGCCGTCGGTAGCGGCGGAGGCGATCGGGTCCTTCCGTCTGCTGGGCATAGAGACAAGTGAGGCTAAGATGGCCCCCACTCGTCTCTATACCATAGGAGGGCGGAAGCGACGTCAAAACGTCACTTCCGCCCATACCTCTTAAAGGTATATTTTTTTTTTTAAATGTCAGATTTTCTTTTTTTTTTTTGTTGCATTTTAGCCCAAATATGAGATCTGAGGACTTTTTGACCCCAGATCTCATATTTAAGAGGACCTGTCATGCTTTTTTCTATTACAAGGGATGTTTACATTCCTTGTAATAGGAATAAAAGTGATCCATTTTATTTTATTTTTTTAAAACAGTGTAAAAATAAATAAAATCAATTAAAATAAATAAGAAAAAAAAATTTTTTTTAAAAAACACCCCGTTACGACGAGCTTGCGCACAGAAGCGAGCGCATAAGTGAGTAGCGCCCACATATGAAAACGGTGGTCAAACCACATATGTGAGGTATCGCCGCGATCGGTAGAGCGAGAGCAATAATTCTAGCCCTAGACCTCCTCTGTAACGCAAAAAATGCAACCTGTAGAATTTTTTAAATGTCGCTTATGGAGATTTTTGAGGCTAAAAGTTTTGACGCCCATTTTCTTGTGGGTTATAGTACAAGATGCATAAGTTGCCATTTTACGGAAGAAAATTTTGGGATGCTGCATAGAAAAAAAACAAAAAAATAAATAAAATAAAAGCAACTCAGGGTCATATGTAAACAGTGACCGTGGCCATCTTCTTGTGGCTCAATCATCCGGACTAGGCTAATTAGTAATTACGCCGCTGACCCTAGCTGTCCTAAGGTTAGGTGTCAGCAAGGGATGTATGTCAAGGATAAAGGTAATAACAGCAGCGCTTAGGTCTGATGTCAGAATAATGACCGGCGCCGTATAATAATAGATCGATCCCATATATGTATATTAAAAATAGTAGCCACCAAAGAAATAGATGTATAACCATATTATATATTTAAAAATTATTATCGCATGAAATTCTGTATAAGGATTAATTAAATTTTATATTAATTTTGTATTAATTACATTTTATAATGATTATATATTTAAATAAATAAAAACATTATTAAAATAAAAAATATAATAATAAAAATACATTAATTAAAAATTAAAAAAAAGCTGTACACTCATTACTTTACATTGTAGCAAAGTGTCATTTCTTCAGTGTTGTCACATGAAAAGATGTAATAATCCAGCAGGATGATGCATCATGACACAAAGCTCAAATCATCTCACCACTAGTATCCTGAACATGGCAATGAGGTCACTGTACTCCAATGGCCTCCACAGTCACTAGATCTCAATCCAATAGAGCACCTTTGGGATGTGTTGGAACAGGAGATTTGCATCATGGATGTGCAGCTGACAAATATGCAGCAACTGCGTGATGCTATCATATCAATATGGACCAAAATCTCTGAGAAATGTTTCCAACACCTTGTTGAATCTGTGCCACGAAGAATGAAGTCAGTTTTGAAGGCAAAAGGGGGTCCCACCCGGTACTAGCAAGGTGTACCCAATAAAGTGGCCTATGAAGGTATCTGAAGCCAGATCCTTTTCAAGCTGCTAGTCTCCTATGTATACTCTATACCAGTGATGGCGAACCTTGGCACCCCAGATGTTTTGGAACTACATTTCCCATGATGCTCCAGTACACTGCAGAGTGCCAGAGCATCATGGGAAATGTAGTTCCAAAACATCTGGGGTGCCAAGGTTCGCCATCACTGCTCTATACCCCTGGATGGTAGCTTTCTCATTAATCTGCACACATACTACATTACATTTCATGACCCTAAACCTATTTGTTCACTCACCTATATATAGCGCCTGCATAGTATACTTCCCTACTTTGTACTGTATTCCTCATCTGTAGAAAAACTGTCTGATAACCTGTTCTATATATATTTGTACTGAAACTTTCTGTTTTGTCCTATGCCTGCACACATCTCTCTGTGCTCCTAGCCTAGATCTGTCGTTTAAACACTGATTTTTGTAAACTCACTGTATTTAATGTATACGGTGTTCCCTTCTGTGCAAGTACATACAAGTGTTGTAACAGTGCTACTCCTGATTTAATGGCAGAGCAATGAATCCCCAGCACAGCTGTCAAAGTGTCAGATGCTGCAGAAAATCCTGGCTCTGTTCACCTCCAGAATCCCTTATGCTGGAAGGAGAGATGGACACATTCCCCTGATCCAGTGTATCTATCGCTGTGCAATCTTGTCTAATGAGGAGAGGGGGCGGAGGAGGAATTCCCTTGCTTTCCTAAAATACCTAATCCACAAGATGTCTGACTTCAAACTGCCATCCCTAGGTCACTGCAAGCATATTCTGACAATCTTGCACCACAGCCAACTGCCAGATTTTAAAATAAGTTATTGTGTTCTGTGTTTTTGTAACCTCCTGCTTAACAATACTGTATATGAATAGGACTACACTGTATATGTGAATACACAGACACAATGGTTGCTAAGCAAGTGTTTTGATATATGCTTTGTGAACAATAAGATGTGACATGGGAAAATGATTAGTCCTAATAGTGAATGCTTGTCATATAATCCAATTTGTGTTTAAATAAATAAGTGAGTAGGTCAATGAGATGTAATGAATTCAATCTACCCATCGTCACACTACGATGCTTAAAAAATGCATTTGGTAGACTGAATAAGAAAAAAAAATCTTGCAGTTAGCAGTTCCTTCCTTTGCAGTGTTTGAAGTGCTAAGTTTACCTTTTCTAGAATATAGCCAATACAGTTGAGGGGCCACATTAGGTATTAAAAACCGTGTATCTTTGTAAAATATGCATTCATTATATTGCCATACCTGTAGGCCATTTGACCTCCCCTGGAAGCCTTGCCAAAAAGATCCCAGTTAGCAAACTCCACATCCTGCATTGTTGCTAGGACATGAGATACTACTCTCGCATTACAGGATGAAAACCAACTGTTCTCATATCGTAGCAACAAGGCAGGATGAGGAGATGGCTAAGGCCGCGTACACACGAGAGGATTGTCCGTCCAACTTAGTCCGCTGAAACGTATTTCAGCGGACAATCCGCTCGTGTGTGGGCTTCAGCTGACTTTTTCAGCGGACAGTCCGGCGTACTAAGAATTTCGGAATTTCTGTAATTTTGTCCGTCCAAACTTGGTTTCAGCGGACAGTCCGCTCGTGTGTAGGCAAGTTGGACGGACTAACTATGGCGCATGCTCAGAAAGGATTTACACGCCGAAGGTTGCATTGCAGTGTATTGGACGTCGTATTTCTAGTCCCGTCGTACGTGCTGTACACGTCATCGCGCAAGCTTTCGGCGGACTGTCTGTTCATCGTGTGTGGTCAAGTCCGTTCATTCGAAAGTAAGACGAACTGTCTGTCGGATTGTCTGACGAACTTAGTTGGCCAGACAATCCGCCCGTGTGTACGCGGCCTTACTGGGAGTTTTTCAGCCAGGCTTCCAGGGAAGCTGAAATACCCTACAGGTATGGCAATATAATGAATGCATATTTTACAAAAATGCACAGTTTTTAATATCTACTGGGGCCCCTTGACTGCATGCCTCATGCCTCTTTTAGCCAAGGTTCACACTGGATGCGGTGCAACTTTCATGCAGTTTGGGGTACAAATTAGCGAATTGTGGTTGAGAGCTGCAATTGTAATGCTATTTTAATAGTCAATGGGGCTTAAAATTGTACTTTTAGACTGAACTAGGGTGCTTAACCCCACGCTCCAAGGCCACTGGTATTAAAACTTAACCTTTATTCAAATTATATAAAATGTATTGACTGTGTGTATCAGTGTTGCAAACCGCCCCTGTTTTTTCGTACCTGTAAATGCCGTTCTTGGCATGCGCAGCTCCAGACTGGAGCCGGTGTCCTATCATGTAGAGTCCCCCATTGGATAGTGTCTGCTGTGTACTGCGCATGCGCAGTACACAGCACACACAGATTCCGAAAATACCCGAAGATGAACGGCGCCGTGTGTCCAGGTTCTAGCCCCACCATCTAAGTGGACATAGAGTTGGAATAAAAAGAGCCGAGCGCAGTGAGGCCGAGCCCGAAGTGTGGCGAGCAAAGCGAGCCTGCGAGGGGCCCTCTAATTTTGCCAGCCATATGTCCGCTTGGATGGTGGGGCTACCACCTCGACTCATGGTGCAGGCGCCGTTCATCTTTGGAGATTTTCCAAAGCTTCTTCTGCTCCGTACTGCGCAAGCGCTGCGCATGCGCAGTACAGGGCGGACAGTATATGATGCCAGGACACTATATGCCAGAACACTGATGATCTTTCTGACTCTGAGAGCTGCTATTTATACCCTCCCCTTTCCCCAGAGCGCCTTATTTGACTTCAGCACAAGAGATGCAGCAAGGGGGAGGAATGGACACAGCCTGCAGTGGAGGAAGGACTTCAGCCTAACAGAAGGTAAGCTGGCAAAGCTGAGCAAAATGTAGCCATGTCAGTGGCTTATCTTAGTGGGCAAGAAGAGGGGGAGAGGATGGGTTCTTTGTAGCAGGCTTCTGTCTGATGCTGTTAGTTTTTTGTGTGTGAGAACTGCACTGCTTCTGAAGGAAGGACGTTTTCTGAGATCTCCCCCAATCTCTATTACACCACCCATTACCTGCTCACCAGTCAAGTACACAGGAACAGCCTCCTCTCCTGCATTACCACCTCATGTGTCTGTGGCTGGGGCACTACAAATCCAAACATGCCAGGGCAGGGGAGGCAGCAGCAATATCATAGATCAGGCTGATTTTTAGATGAAAACTGCTGGTGTATAGTGTGTCTGTACAGTGTGGCTGTATACTGTATGATCATTATATATTTGATTATTTATTGTGCTTGATGGTCTTGAGGTGTTTATTATGTATATATTTTTTATCTGAGTAAGTAGTGTGCACATTTGGTGTGGAAGCATTCTAAAGTATTTTTATTTGTTTATAATGGAAACACAGAGTGGTGGATTGATAGGGGAGGTAGATGGCAAGAGAGATCTAAAGAATAAGGAGTAAGTAAGGGAAGGAGGTATAGATCGGGTGACAGATGGATAGATAAAGGGATGGAGCAAAGCATAGAGGAATGGTGTGAGAGATAGAGAAATGGAGTGATGGAGCAAAGGATAGAGGGAGGGGTGATGGAGGGATGGTGTTATGGAAAGAGAGAGGGAGAGACAGAATAATAGAGTGATGGAGGATAGAAAGGGTGGAGGGATATAGGGCACAGTGATTGTTGAATGGACAGTATGATGGAGGGATGGAGGGAAGGATGGAGCAAGAGATAAAAGGATGGTGTGATGGAAAGATGAAAGGAGGGATGGAGGGAGGGATATAGCAACAGAGGGATGAAAGTGATGGAGGGTGAAGAGGTTGAAGGGACCTGCAACAGAGGGATAGAGGGATGGAGGTTATGGAGGGGTGGAGACAGGAGGTGATGTAGGGGTGGAGATCGGAGGGGGTGGAGGGGTGGAGACAGGAGGGGATGGAGACAGGAGGTGAGGGAGGGATGGAGACAGGAGGTGAAGGAGGGATGGAGACAGGAAGTAAAGGAAGGATGGAGACAGGAGGAATGGAGACAGGAGGTGAAGGAGGGATGGAGACAAGACGTAAAGGAGAAATGGAGACAGGAGGAATGGAGATAGGAGGTGAGGGAGGGATGGAGACAGGTGGAATGGAGTCAGGAGGTGAAAGATTGTTATTATTGTTATTATTATTATTATACAGGTTTTATATTTTATTTGTTGGGTGAGTGGAAGCCAGTGCAGGGATTGGCAGAGAGGGGTGGAGGACACTGAATGGTTGGTAAGGTGGATGAGTCTTGCAGCAGCATTCATTATGGACTGAAGGGGGGATAGTCTATGTAAATGTAATCCAATGAGGTGGTGTCATTAGTTAAAAAGGGACGTATTCTGGAAATGTTGCGGAGGCTAAGTTGGCATTATTTGCACAGGGATTGTATGTGGACCTGCTAGGACAGTTCAGAGTCTAAGGTTACCGCTAGCACCCTGGCATGTGGGAACGGACTGATAGATGTGCCATTGATCTTGACAGAGAAGTCAGGGGAAGGGGCATGTGGGGGAGGAAATATTAAGAGCTCAGTTTTAGATAGATTCAGTTTGAGGAAGGAGTTTGACATCCAGGCTAATATGTCTGTTAGTAAATCATTGATGCGTGAGGAGATTGATGGGGTGAGCTGAGGTGCAGAGAGATATATTTGGGTGTCATCAGCATATAAATGGTAGTGGAAGCCATGGGAGGCTATCAGCTGACCCAGGGAGGACGTGTAGATCAAGAATAGTAGAGGTCCAAGGACAGAAGGATGGATGGAGATAAGGGGTGAAAGAGGGATGGAGACAGGAGGTAAAAGAGGGATGGAGTGATGGAGACAGGAGATGATGGAGGGATGGAGACAGCAGGTAAAAGAGGGATGGAGGAATGGAGACAGGAGGTGATGAAGGGATGGAGACAGGAGGTGATGGAGTGATGGAGACGGGAGGAAAAAGAGGGATGGAGTAATGGAGACAGGAGGTGAAGGAGGCATGGAGTGATGGAGGCAGGAGGTGAAGGAGGGATGGAGTGATGGAGACAGGAGGTGATGGAGAGATTGAGACAGGTGGTAAAAGAGGGATAGAGGGATGGAGACAGGAGGCGATGGAGGGATGGAGACAGGAGGTAATGGAGGAATAAAAACAGAGGGTGGCGGAGGGATGGAGACAGGAGGTGATGGAGGGATGGCGTGACGAAGACAGGAGGTGATGGAGGCAGGAGGTCTTTAGAATCTTTAGAATTGGGGACATAAATTCTGGTGACCTGGGATTTCCCCTCACTTTCTGTGGCAGCTACGGAACAGAAATGAAGGGGAAATCTCTTCAGTTGGTCAGTGTACAAAAAGTGTTGCGCTAAAGATAAATACAATGTGAAAGTGTGTCAATGATAACTGAATATAACACTCATTTACATATAGAAATAATAAACATCTAGAACAGTACTTTATGAAAATAAACTGTAAACAAAAAAAGAAAAAATACAGAAAAGTCCTTTGCTAAAAAATCATGATGATTGTGCTCGCCCTTGGTGCAGACAAAAAGATGTGAAAATGTTAATTTCATCCATGGTATATCTGATCCAAAGAAAACACCCTGGTGCTGACACCACCACACACAGAAGAAAGATGTGAGCTTACCGACTCCCAATGACCCCTACGAGCATACGCTCCAGGGGTCAAAAACGCTTTTCAATTATATCGATAGGAGATCCTCAGGTCAGGAAAGATGAACTTTAGATATTGATGCTAACTCCTCTCTCATTCAAGCTGAGTTGAACACGGAGACAATACTCCCAGAAAGATCACACCCTCATTCATGGAACCATATGGGACAAGAAAAATTGGGCCAAATAGCGTAATTCCGTACAATAAACAAATTTATTAAAGTAAAATCACACTTACATTAAAGCAGTGAAATAAACGCTTTGCAAATAAAAGGCAGCAGTAGAGTCCTCCCTTTATTTTGAAATCTCTTCAGTTGGACATAGATGACAAAATCTGATGGGTTATAAAAACCCGCCCTTACTATATCAAAAATACCATAAGAAATGTTTTTCATTTTTACCTTAATATCTATCTTAAACCACATTGCTAATTGCATATTGTACTTGATTGTAGTTTAAGTACTGAAGTTTGCATGTAAAACTGTAATTTTGTAACATTTGGAAAATGCCAGTAAAAACTTGGCTGTGCCAGTAAATTTTCAGTGTCGTTTCAGTGAATTTCAGTCTGGTAGGTTGGCAACACTGGTGTGTATGTATTTACTTCAAGGGAGGATTAGTGTTTATTGATTGGCAAAAGGCATAAGCAATTATTTTTGTAGCTACGGTCACCAGCAGAAAATAATGAAAAATAATCCCTCCTTTACTAAATATTCATAGCTTAGAAAACTACCAGCCTCATTAGCTAGGGATTCTGGCTAGTCTGGCTATCCTCTGAAGGTACTGAATCAATCTGACCCTAAACTATTTAGAAAGAGTTCCAATCACAGGAGTCACAGGAAATATATATCACGTCCAGTATGAATACCTAGAGGATAGCCTGGTTTGGTTTAGGGTCAGAATGATTCAGTACCTTCAGTGGACAGCCAGATTAGCCAGAATCCCTATCTATTGAGGCTGGTAGTTTTTCAAGGTATGAATATTTAAGCCTGGTACACACGATCGGATTGCTGGCCAACAAAACCGTGAACTTTTGTCCGAAGGGCATTGGCCCAAACTTGTCTTGCATACACACGGCACACAATTTTTGGCCAACAATCATGAACGTAGTGACATACTACATGGTTTTTAGCTATTAAGCACCACCCTTTGGGCTCCTTCTGCTAATTTAGTGTTAGTAGAAGTTTGGTGAGTGTTGATTTGCGCTTTTCATTTCACGCTTTTCATTTCGCATTTTTCAGTTTGTTTCTGAACAGCCGTTCGTCAACCAGACATGTTGCTGAATCGGAGGAGATAACATGTTATTTATTATTGGCCTTGGAGTTATTGCTTTGACATTATTTTTTTGGTTGAATAATGATTTGATTTGGTATATTTTCTATATTTTTGGATGCATAGAATGCACTTTTTGGTTAAGTTCTATTCGCAGATGGCATGTCTAATTGTATTGTTTTCTTTTTTTAATGCACAATAAAAAAAATGTGGAGAATAATACTTGGCTATGTGTTTTACTTCAAATTACAGTTTGGGAGGAGGCAGTTACATAAAAAAAAAATACAATGTAAAATTGACATAGTTGTATGTTTGATCTTAAAATAATGGTGTTGTGGTAACTTGCCCAAAAAAATAAAAAATAATATTATTCTTGATATCACTAGAAAAAAAAGCCTTTGAAAATTAGTTTGCAATAACTCCATCAGTATCACCAGCAAAGCAGCTTCATTATTATCCTATTAAAGAAGAAGAGAATGTGTGCTGCTTTTCGAGATGTCATAACTTGCCACATCACAAAAGTTAATTCTCCATTACGAATGCTAGTTTACAAGACCGACCGATTCTGGCTCGTCCTTGCTTCTGAGCATGAGCGCACGTTTAGGAGATATTTCCACTACCTATAGGTAAGCCTTTTTCTAAGCTTACCTATAGATAAAAGTAAGACAAAAGGGGTTACATCTACTTTCAGTATAAAATTATTTGATTGCCAGTATAGGTAATATTTTTTGTTACTCAAGGCATTAGTAAGTACAAATAAAATCACACAGCACTGCATTAAACACACACAGGACCTTTTTTTAACCACATCAGAATCGCACTGCATAGATGCAAATGGCCTTCAAGTTATTTCACTTAACATGCAAATCTATGTGTCTATGCTGAAAACCACTGTGCAATAGACTTATGCCGCGTACACACGATCGGAATTCTCGTTGGAAAAAGCTCTGATGGTTTTCCCGACGGAATTCTGACGGAATTCAGCTCAAGCTGTCTTGCCTACACACGGTCACATCAAATTCCGATAATTTATAACACGGTGATGTACAACACTTACGACATGACTAGAAAAAGGAAGTTCAATAGTCAGTAGCCAATATCTTCTGTCTCGTAGTTGAATCTGAGCATGCGTGATTTTTGGCATGTCGGAATTGCATACACACAATCGGAATTACCGATAGAAAGTTTTTCCGTTGGGAAAATTGAGAACATGCTATCAATTTTTGGCTGGGCGAAATTCGGACAGCTAAATTCCGATGGAGCATACACACAGTCACATTTTCCGATGAAAAGCTCTCATCAGTCTTTTTCTGGCCAGAATTCCGACCGTGTGTACGCGGCATTAGAGAAGGTTGGGTAGCCAATCAGGTTTACTGCATGAAAATGTGATTACAATGAACCAGCCGGAAGGTTGAAGGGTGATGACTTCATTGTCCAATCACAGGCTGCAGAGAGATGACCACATTGTATCCTTCTAATTGCAGTATAGAAAAGTCAGGCTGAGTGAATCCCAGGACTGGATAGAAATGTATTTCAACTGTGTATTTAGGTGTTTGTCTGGAGTCTTAAAAGAAGTCAGCTTCAGATAGAGGCTTCTGCCTGCTCATCATCTGTTACTTGGACCCAGTTCAAGCTCCCTCCTTTTTAAATTACTGCAATAATTTTTCTCTCCTCTGTGTACATTTAATGTTCTAAAATGCGAATTGCCTTTTCTCTGTATTAAGTTCCTGTTTCATGTCTGCAGCTAAGCAGCAAAGCCCATGTGGACTGTACATTGTCTGTCTGTTCTGTAAGGCTAAATGCAGAATTTCTAACAACTTCACAACATTTGGAAAGGTGAGCACCATTAAAGCTTGCCTACAGCATAATGGTGTAGATGGAGAAGAAAGACAGGGGTCATCACATGTAATATGCCCATAATTTAAATATTTATGCTTTAAATCAGTGGTCATCAACCCTGTCCTCAGGGCCCACTAACAGGACAGGTTTGCAAGACAACTGAAATACGTCACAGGTGATATAATTTGCTGCTCAGTGATTGCAGTATTCTAGTCTACATCTCCCCAAGGTAATACATAAAACCTGGCCTGTTAGTGGGCCCTGAGGACAGGGTTGATGACCACTGCTTTAAATGATTCAAATTAGGTGTGTTGATGTCAAACTAGCCAATTGTGTTCATTGGGAGTGTACTGCAAGCCAAATGCTTGGGTCATAATTGCAGTGCAATTTCTTTACTACAAAACCCCCCTTGGCCTGCCAACCGCTACTATATTGCCCTCTGGAGAGAAATCTGCTGCAGATCACTTTTTAGAGGGCAGTAATAATTGCTCCCTGTCTGAAAGAAGTCAATCAGCTAGATACACATTTGAAATACATACAGTATGTAGTAATAGGTTCACCTGTATAGTGATTTCTAATTTTAGTTAATACACATTTTATGATTTGGAATGAATACATAACTGCATTAATTAGTGAGTTTTAATATCTGCCTAGAGTTCAGCCTGAAAGTGGTTGTAAACCCTTACAACACACTTTGATCTACAGGTAAGCCTAGATTAAGGCTTACCTGTAGGTCCAAGAAATATCTCCTAAACCTACACGGTTTAGGAGATATTTGCCGAAAGACAGGCACCGCTGTCTACGGCACATGCGCCATAGACAGCGGCACGCAGGCGCACTGAGCGCGCCGATGTCAACGGCGATATGCCGCGAGTGCCGGCTCCCGTGCACATGCGTGGGAGTGACGTCATCGCGGCTTCGCCGAATGACAGCGGCGGAGCAGCGAGACCCACCGAGAAGATGGATGCTTCGGACTACAGGGGACAGCGGGGACTTCGCTGGCTCCTGTGTCAGGTAAGTGACACATAATGGACTACTATGCGATGCATAGTAGTCCATTATGCTTTATCTTTGCAGGGAATCAAAGAGGAAGTAAACTCATCAGGGTTTACTTCCTCTTTAATAATGGTGCAGTTAGACATGATGCGAAGTAACCCACAGAGCAAATCATAAATGAAAAATGCTTAATATTCAATGCACATTGTAGATTTACTCTTGTAATAGATTGTTTGAGAGGGGAAAAAAAGATATGATACTTTTTTTTTCCAGTTGAATAGGTTTACACTGCTTAAACTGTTATCCCTAAATCCCCTACTACAGGAGGAGGGGGTAAGATGTAGCATTGGCTGTATTAGACTATGATAATATGAAACTCTCTCCACAAAAGAGATGCATAAACAAACAGGGAAGGCGCAATGGATTTCGCTACTGAAAGAACAAAAGGGGAACAAGTATTTTTTTTTAACTAGGTCATGTAGCTCTTAAAGGAAGTTGTAGACCTTGCTAACAATGCAAGCAGGTTAAATAGATGATATCTAATTTAAAACTTCCACAGACTGAAATACTTAAACATCTTATATCTTTATATTTTTCACTTTGTTGTGAAAGTATGCATAATGGCATTTGCAATATGATTTCACAGCTTATAGAGGGAAATCATGCTGATATGTCAAAGCCCAACTCCATTTTAGGCTCAAAAGGATAAACATGGTGCCGGTCAGCTTTAAAAATATAAGCTTGCAGCAAATAATCAGTATCTATATATAACTTCAGGAGCTTGAAATATGTGGTCATCCTTGTAAGCAGGTGCATATAACTAGTCTGCCATGAGGTGGCTGTGTCCTAGAATAGTGTGCGGTAACAGAGAATAGTGTAATCAGGTGCCAAGTCCCTTTTAGCTAGAGCAGCCTTTTTCAACCAGGGTGCTGAGGCATTGTGCACCATTACAACTTTCTAGCTGCTGATCTGCTAATGACCATTGACATCATCAGTTGATAAGGAGGATGTCAGCTGCATGCATAGCATGCTTTTTTGACCCTCCCCTGTTTCTCTCCATCGGTTTTGCTGCGTGATGGAGAAAAGCTGAGGAAGAAGAGAAACATTGCAATACTAGTCAGTACCAACTTGCACCTTTAACGTTGGGTGTCCTACATGTGTGGATGTTGCTGCATTATGTAAAACTATTAGAATCATTTTAAAACTTTAGAATGGGGTGCCTCAAGACTGCCCATTATTTGGGAGGGTGCCTTGAGATTTTACATAATTTTAAAGGATGCCTTGACCGAGAAAAGGTTGAGAAACATTGAGCTAGAGCACTCCTATAGTGATATTATGGGTGAGTCAATGCCCATATTTGAGCCAGGTTGGGGGGAACCTTAGGGTAGTTTTGTCATGGGAGTCAGAGACAACACCAGCATGCAGATATAGTCAGCTAAGTGGAGGCACTGGACAGGGCTGGAGGACAGGGAGAGGTATTCCTGCACTCAGAAGATCTGTCTGTAGTCATCCTGTCTTTTATGGGGGTGGGGGCTAGAGCAGGTTACAAAAGTTATTTTAGGCTAGCCCAGGTGTTCCCTGAAGTGAGGCTGTCCTCCTGGAGGACCTTGGGGAAGTGTACCTAAGCCAGAGGTGACCATAGTGATCCTATCTCAGGAGACTACCTGTAAGGAGCAGTGAGCCAGGTAGATACAGTCTAAGGCAAGTCAGAGCCCTCTTAGTGAGTACTAATGACTCCAGGAAGGAGAAATAATATATTAGAAAGGCTGGTTTACTAAACATTTACTGTGTGCTACTTTCACATGTGACTGCTGCAGATTGTCTATTATTTGTTTTTGACAAAATGCTCAAAAGTGACCTCTCATAGTATGTCTGTGTGATGTGACTGTAAATCCCATCTTAAAGTAACTTCAATAAAGTGTGCAATTCTATCTTTTTGTGTGCCTATTGTGTTCCTTGGGATATAAAGGTTAATACCTGGGAATGTCGTGAGAAGGCCTCTGGCATGGAGATGGGAACAAGATGGTGGAAGGTTAAAGCCTCAAGCAGGAGGTTTTTTGTTCTGGTAAGAAAGAAGTGTGGCAGGGACTTGTGCTCTTGGTGCCAATACACAGCCAGTCACAAGCCCCCTTACACACTACCTAATTTTCTGCAAAATTCACTAGTTGGTAACAAAAATAGTCAGATTTAAATCTTGTGTCTATGCTAGAGATTTACGGAAAGTGATAAACCTCCACTAGAGTGTCTTCAAAAGACTTCTAAAAGGGCCCTGTCATAAATTACCCTGTCGCAAAAAGCCTGCAGAACAAATTCAGCAATGCACATCTGTGAGTCTATTATTTTTTTTTTATCAGAAGCGGGGCAGCAATGGCAATCTATGTTTAAAGCAGATTGCAGAGAGACAAGCACTGTCTACCCAGAATTTTTTTTTTTTTACTGATATTCTGTTGCCACTTTAATGGCTGGAAAAGACTTATTCTTTATATATATGTGTGTGTGAAATAGAAGTAAAGTTGATAGTGAAATTAATGTTTGCTGTGTGTCATCTTTCAACCCTTTGTAGCAGTGTTTTGAATTTGTTGGCAGCGAACAGATGCACATCCTTGAATGTTCCTAGAAAGAATCAAACTGAATCATTTTATACAATATCAACAGAAAGTGTTCATAAAAAACGTGTCTTACTACAAAAGTGCCTGGCTTAATTGGATTAGAAGATATAAATAAAAACGTATCCAAAACCAAGGTGCTAGAACCAACAGAGTCATTAAAACTGTGCTTAATTATTTGCAAGCAGCTTTTGGCTGAACTAAAAGGTCAACCTGTGCCTTTCTAAAGAGTGCTTTTTATTCAGGTGCTTCTGTTTTTTAATGTAAATATAAAGCCAAAACCTCTTCTATTGTGAATAGGGTAGTTGGAAAGGGTTATAATTTCTGTCAGTTTTTGATACCATCTGTGTCTCATTGGGTAGATTTCCCTTTTTCCTGGAAATGAAAGAATATTCTTCCAATGTGAGGGAACACAGAAAAAGATTACCAATACTTACCATAATTCATCATTTTCCTGTCCTGACCTATTTCCACGGTATCACACATTGGTTAATCCTGCCCCATGCTCAACCCCCAAAAAGTTTATCTATAAAGTCCTACCCTAACAGATACATTCTGTAAATAGATACTCCTACTCGGATGGGCTTGTGTGGTGCCATGGGAATAGGTCAGGAAAGGAAATTTATGGTAAGTATTGGTAATCAATTTTCTGTTGTCCACCTCCTTGGTAACACATGCATGAAATAACTAACACAGTTAGAGATATAATAATTTTGAATCTTTCTTAGAAACAGCAGACAATACTTTATTCAAATCCAACAGTAGTGAGTGTTGCAAAATCTACCCAGTAGTGAGCCAGGAATGTGTTTGGCGACAACCATGTTGCCTATTTGCAGGTCGTCTCAATGGACACCGCATGATGTGGACATGCTTTGTGTCAAATGTGCTGTCATACTTTTGCCACCCAAGGAGAATTAGCCCTCTAGTTTGGGCCAATGATCTTGGTGACAGAAGACAGCATCCTCAGGGCAGATTTTTTTGTCCTTGTTGCTCCCTCGGGGAATCATAAACAGTTGATCTGCATTCTTAACTCCTCTGTTGCCTGAAGGTAGGCTTTCAGGACATTGCCCATATCAATCAGATGAACTTCGATGTCCTCTGACAGGGTGAAGTTTGGTAAGACAAGTTCCTGGTTGACATATAAGCTGGAAAAAATTTTTGGGTAAAAAGTGTAACTTTAGAATGAGGAATACTCAGTTGAAGAGAAACTAAAGAAAGAACTCAGCACACCCAAGTGCACTTATGAAACCCGCTTTCCAAAGGTAAATACAACCAGAAAAGCTGTCTTCAGTGTGATATTTTTGATGCTGCAGGATTCCAAGGGCTTGAATGGTGGGCCAGCTAGATAGATGAGCATCACTGTCAGCTCTCAGTAGCTCTGTACCTCAGAAGGCAGGCTCTGTGACACAGCAGTGCATATTCACAGGGCATAGTAATCATAGTAAATCCAGTTTAATGTGTGGGATTATTCATGAAGTACATTTACAAACTTTTTTTTAAAAAAGATTTTTAATTCTGTTTACAAACTTTACGACCATTTAGGCATGAATTGTTTGAAATTCAATGTCGAAATGAATATAATGATTTTGACTAGAGATACACTTTAACATGTACAAACTTGATTCATTATTAAGGAAGAAAAATAAAATAAATAAAATAAATGTTTAGCTGCAGTCTACTTGCTCTCTCCCTTAGGAAAAGCAATTTTCCTAGAAAAAAAAAAGGATTCCAGACCTAACCGCAAGTCTGTCAATTTTTTCTTTATTCAGTCTTTGAAAAGGGAAGCCTCTCTCCTTCACACCTGCTCTATTGAAGGCTTGAAAAATATGGTGCAATTCCGTCCAATGTTTGTATTCTTAATTGTACACAACAAAAACCTACTTGTTTTGTTCCAGATGCAATAAGCAAGCTCAGTCACTCAGAAATTGCAGCATCCCCATACAGGCTTGATACCTGTGGTACACATCTCTAATCTTTCTTCAGTCTCCAAAACAAAGCACTATTTTTTTTAATTTCAAATGCAATTTGCTTGCTCTTTTCTTCAGAAACTGTGGCCCATCCAAAAAGACTTCAAATGTGTGGTGCACATTGGTTCTTGTTTTTTGTTTTCAATTTAATACAAAAAGACATGAATTTTTATAATTTTCAAATGCAATATGCCTGCTCAGTTACTCCGAAATTACAGCCAGACCACACAGGCTTACTATCTATAGCATTTTTCCATAATTTATCACTTTTTTTTCCATTAAAAGTAATTACATTTTTTTCAGATGCAATGTGCTTGCTCTCTCCTTCAGAAATTGTGGCCTATCCAAGAAGGTTAGCAGTTTAAAAGGTGAACTACAAAGCAGTGTCATTTTTTCCTTTTAAATTTGAAACACATTTCTATCTTTAGTCTCCGAAATAAAAGCTTCAAAGGTGTACTAATTTTCAAATGTATAGAATTTTTTCCTTTTAAATTTGAAACAAATTGACACTAATTATTTTCATTCCATATTCAATATGCCTGCTCAATCCCTAAGAAATTGCTACTTGTCTAGAAAGGTTTAATAACTGTGCAGGATCAGGCCCTTTTGGCCGCAAGTTTTTGCAGCCTTCAACAAGATTTACATAGTGTCCTTGACCCTCACCCCTGAGATAGTTCTCCTTTCCTTGCTTCTAGGCTCGGGAGCCTCTCAGAAACTGAGCTTACTACGCTTTTTCCTTTCAGCAGCTCGACAGCTCATAACACTAAATTGGAAGATGCATGTTACCCCCTCCTTATCCTTGTGGGTCTCCATGGTGAATGATATCATGCACATGGAGGTAATGCTAGTGTTAGATACCTTTGAGAAAAATAAAGTATTGTGGTGTGTTTGGCTTCATTTCTCAACTTCTGATACCCTCAAGGGGATGCTACCATCCAACAGCAATCTTGTATCAGCGTTGTTGTCTTAGCCCCCTAAATGGATAGTGATGAGGTCTTTCCAGTGAAGCAAAAAATGTCACCAGAACATCAAGGATCTCCAGAGTGGGTCCAAAGTTTTAATCAGCGATAACATTGTTACAGCAGAGCCACACAGGAGTCTGCTCCCTCTGTGGGGACAGTATGAGTTCTGAGCCTTTTCCCTTGTGTGGTCAAGGAGGGTTGCCAACCAATAGTGATCCTTCTCCTTGATGCCACGTATTCTCAGGTCATATTGCCATGCACAGTCTTCTCCAACAGGAAAACAACAGGGATTGTGTTACTGATGTACGCATTGTCACAGTTCACCATCCTTGTGGCCTCTTCAAATGGTGACAGTACAGTGCCTGCAACCTCTATCTATCAGCAGCCATTGGCCTGGGGAAAAAAAAAGCAGAGCTGGCCTGAGGCTGTCTTTGTGCCATACTCACGCAGGTACTCAATGATGGTGCCCTGCTGCATTTGCAGCTGCTGCAGTATTGTTTAGGTCGAGTTTCACCTTGTGGGCATGTCCCAAATCATGCGGTTTATGGGCAGGGTGATTTCCCACTGAATTTCAGCCCACTGAGCACTGGCTGTGTATGACCAGTTGAAATGGCTACAGACTCTTCCAGGCTGCTTTAGCAGATCTCCCAACCCTGGATACCTGCTTAAGAAATAATGCACCACCAAATTGAGGCATGGCATATGTGTCATCTTTCCCTGTCTAAGGGCAGACAGAAGGTTTGTGCCATTATCACACACCACCATTCCTGGCTCCAGCTGGAGTGTCTGAACCATCTCTGGGCCTGCCCTTGCAGAGCTGCAGGAATCTCTGCTCCTGTATGGCTCCTGTCCCCTACACAATCCAGCTGAAGCACTGCATGGCACCTTTTAGCCTGACTCATGGAATAGCCCCTTGAATTCTTAGGGGGTATTGATAGTTCATAGGACGATTCAGCAGAGCAGGGCATGGAGGGGGAAGAGGGGGTACAGCTGACAAATCTTGCATCATTACCACTAGCTGTATGGAGACATGGTGGCACAGCAAGCTGCAGCACTGAGCCCTGATCTGCATCCTTTCCAAGCTGCAAGCAGAATTACCCAGTGTGCTGTGAACAAAATATCGCTACCCTGACCATGCTTGCATGACCACATGTCAGCAGTGATGTGGACCTTGCAGCTGACTGCCTTACGCAACTATGCCACAACATTGTCTTTCACCTCATGGTACCGAGCTGGAAGGGCCTTATGTGAAAATAAATAGTGACTGAGAACCTGCCAT